>NC_137793.1:118399993-118999993 GCF_963383645.1 Muscardinus avellanarius
CCAAGCTACAACTCCTCTGTTTTTTTCTTTCTTTGGAAAAAGGGTGTTGCTAAGTTGCTGAGGCTGGCCTCGAACCTGTGCTATTTCTGTGTCAGCCTCCCAGGTACTGGGATTACAGTTATGCCACCACGCCTGGCCACTGTCCTTGTCACACAAGGGTGCCAGCAACTCAGAAGTGCATGGTAATGGCCAATCCAGAAGGCCAGGCCTTGTACCATAGGTCAGTGTCCTGGTGCAGAGAGCGGCTTAACATCCAATATCAGATATGAATTCAGCCACAAGCTCATACTCTGTGCAGCAGAGGATTCCTTGGCACCCCTCAAGCTATGCTGTGAAGCTCAGTTGCCAGGGACAGTACTTAAGGGACCAAAATAAAATCCCATAGGGATGTGTGAGCATCATTATCCCTCTGCCCTCTATGACATAATTGACCTTGCTGACCTGTGAAGTTGGGCTCCTCGATCTCTCCAGACCATGCGCTGAGGAAGCACCGAGCTGGGGCTCATGCTGCAGGCTGCACTCCCGGGACACTCCTCTCTCCCCGCCCTGTGTCCAGGTGAGATGTCACCTCTGCGCCTAGAGGTGCGGTTTGACCTGCACACCTTCTCGTGAAGAGCCCTTTGATGGCCCTGGAATAAGATTAGAGACTGGACCAAGTTACCGCACAGTGTGCGGCTCCTGGTGATGCTGAGCTCCGAGCATGGTGCCAGGACGCGGGCGGCTGTTCACAGCATCAGCTCCAAGCCAGGAGCCAGGCAGATCCCAGCCATGCAGCTGAGGACCGAAGGGGGAATCGCTGTTCTCTCTGTGTTCTGTGAATATAGTGGGAATCGTACACTCGCCTGCTCCAGAGGGTGTTGAGAGTATTCCATGATTTCTTACGCATCTTACACTGAGCATTATGGTTGGAGGTAGACGGTCCCCTGAGAGCTCGTCAACCAACATCCAGGGTTGAGGGCACTGAGTGAGGAGAGCTGTAATCTCAGCAGTGGTGAATCAGTGGTGGTGGCTTTCCCGGGTGGTGGCTGAGGCCTGTGGGCGTGTCTGGGTCCCTGGGGCGTGCCTGAGGACTGTGCTGTGTGTGCACCCCTCTCCTGCTCTGCTTGGCTTTAGCCTCCTGATGTGAATGCAGAGCCTAGCTCCCTCGTTTCTGCTCCCCACCACCATGACTGGAGAGCCAAGATCCTGGCCTCACACGGCCTAGACCTGGAAATCTCCAAAGAACTGTGAGCATATACATTGCCCTTCCCCTCAGTTGTATGGTCAATCCTTTTGTTCTATAGCAATGAGAATGTTGACCAAGACACTTAGCTAAGTGCTCTGCCCATAAGGGTTAGATACTACTGTTCCTATCATCTTTCTGTGTGATGTCTACACTTCTACCAGTGTCTAGTACCTATACTCTTAGGGACAGCTTGGGATCACATGTCCTCAAAGCGGCCAGAAGTCTAGATATCATTGTAAACGCTGACCATGACAGGAAGGGCAGAGGGAAGCCCCATGGGCTCATGTCGATACCCTTCTGTGCCACAGAGGATCAATGAGAGGAGGCCACCACTGCCCACGCCCCTTAGATGAGGGTCTAGTTATGTGCTGGCCCTGCCGGGGGCTCCCAGGCTGCATGCCATTCATCATCTAGCATTTTATTTTGTCTCCTAGAATCTCCTGGTTTCTGAGGTGAGGTCCCTGACTGCTCAACCTCTTCTAGAGGAGGGAGCAGATGACCCGCCTGGGCGCTGCTCCAGGCACAGAGGCAGCGCATACAGGTGTCTGCAGCGTCCTGTGATGCACAGTTGTCCCTGCTCTACTGGGGGGGGGGGGCGTGAGCGCTCAGGTACACAGGGGATTGCTGTTCATTCTCAGCGGCCACTGAATGAGCAGATGGCCGAGCTGGGACTTGAAACTGCACTGCCCAACTCCAGGCCTGCCATCCCTCCCACTCTATTTTTATGAAAAAAAAAAAAAAAACCCAAAACAAAAACAAACTCTTATTACATGATTAAACTCAAACTAAAGATTCCGATGTCACTGGGCAGGGGACAGGGGTTGCACAGGCTTGTCTGTATTGGGGGATAAGATCGTATCAGACCTTTCCTTAGAGACAGGCTCAGATGAGAGAAAGTGGGTGAATCTACATGACTACAATTAACTTGAGGGCTTTGAGCATCAGGGAAGGGGGTGAAGGGTATAGACGTCCATCAGTCTGACACTGCTGCTATCACAAGTAACCACACGCTGCATGGCTTGAGAAACATGGGTGTGCCCCTGCAGCCCCACGGGCGATGTCTGCAGGCTCGATGCCGGGGTGGAAGCTATGCTCCTGCTGCGGGCTTTTGCAGGAGAGCCATCTTTTTGCTTGCTTGAGGGTGGGGCTGAGTTCCGTGGGGCTGTAGGGCTGAGGTTCCCATCTCCTCACTCCTGTCACCTGGGGGCGTTTACTGCAGAGGATGCTCGCCAACCTTTGCACATGGCACACCTTCTTGGAACCAGCAATGGGGAGCTGAACCGTCTCACTCTGCCATCTCCACCTTGGCCTTGGGTTGTCACGTCTCTCTCATTCAGCTGAAAGTATCTCCACTTTTCAAGGTGCATGAAGAGAACGGACCTACCCATGACCAAGGCTAACCCCACCTCCGGTCACATCCGTGCATCCCTTCTCAACCCCAGGGAATGTACTGTGGGCTCTGGCACTGGGGCACGCCATCTCTGTGGGAGGCATCATTTTGCTGCCACGTGACGGGAGCCTCGTGGTCACCTACAAGCTGTGCCTGCCCAGCAGCGCCGCCCTGGCCTCCTGGTCTTGGGCAGCAGAGCCTTGCTAATTCTTCCACATGGGTCTCTTGAGCAGATCTGAAAAGTCAGGATGGGGTCGAGGCAATCTGAGCTGCTCATAGACAGACCCTGACCTGCCTCCCAGGGGTTTGGCCTACCAGCCTTCTCAGTGTCCCTTTAAAGCAATTTGTAGTCTGTTATCCTGTATCATTAACCTAATTAGTATAATTGCACCCAATTACGTAATCAGTGTAAATACATGAAGAATCCCATAATTAGACGATGTAATTAGGTAATTAATAGATGACGTGGGGAAAATCCATAGAAAACATTCCGAAATGGACAGGGTGCCTGCATGAAGCAATCTGCTAACATCAGCATCTCAGCCAGCTCTCTCGGTTTGGAAAAGAGACCCCAAGCTAATTAGAATCCAGTCATAACATTCTTATTCTAAAAGCTCCTACCATCCTCTGTCATGTCCTTCCACTCTCAATTTTATTAAAATATGGTTCTCTCTTTATCTTGCTTCTGGGGGGAAAAATCTTCTCCTATAGGTGTGAAGAGAAAGAAAAACTTCTGCACCATATGGGCCAGCCTTGATGCTAGGCCCACAGATAGAAAGAAATGCTATGAGGCTGTTGATTGGCCAAGAGCACCAGGTGGCAGGAGCGCTGAGCGGGCGGGCCGCGAAGCTGGCTCCGTCGAGCAGGCCAGTCTGGACCTCCACGTTTCCAGGTTGAGTCTTCCCTACTGCCCTTGTGCTCCGTGGAGACAGAGGACACGCATCCCGCCAGCACGCCTTCAGACACCTCAGCTCAGCACGGCTCCCTGCCTCTGCAGCCTCCAGCCTCAGCCACAGCACCGTCTTTCTGGCCAGAGTCCTTCACCCACTCCCAGTCCTTCTACAGTCTGGCCTTGAGTAGCCCACTGGTCTTACAATCACTAAAACATTTCATTGGAGAAACCCAGTGTCCCCAGCCTGAGATTCAAGATCTTACACCCAACCTCAGCCTGCTCCCAGGCTCCCCTCTGGCCTCTCCTATCCCTTGGCTCCACACACCGCCTCGGCCCTGTGCCCCTCCGACACCGCTCCGTCAGCTCAGACCTCGTGGAAGCTTGTCTTTTACTGCCGAGACCCACCTGTCTGTGGCCCCTCCGGTCTGCCGAGATCCACCTGTCTGTGGCCCCAGGTCTGCCGAGACCCACCTGTCTGTGTGTCCAGGTCTGCTGAGACCCACCTGTTTGTGGGCCCAGGTCTGCCGAGACTCACCTGTCTGTGGGCCCAGGTCTGCAGAGACCCACCTGTTTGTGGGCCCAGGTCTGCAGAGACCTACCTGTCTGTGGCCCCTCGGGTCTGCCGAGACCCACCTGTCTGTGGCCTCTTTCCTGTTCCTTAGCGACCACCCTCCTACCCTTAGGGCATCTTCTGCTTTAGGGTATTTTCTTCTATTACACTTCAGGCTGTTTTCTCTTCACCATCTCCCCGACACCTAGTGCCTTTAAAAGAAAACTTTCATCTTTTTTATTTTTATTATTTTTTATTGAAAATAAATGGTATACATTTAGGCTGTGCTTGGTGCCTCCCCTCCCTCTTCCCAACAATGAGTGTCCAGGTTGACCATGCTGTATTCACACTTTTACACATATTCGGATGTTGCTTTTCCATTAATCAACCTCAGCCTTCTTCCTCTCCTATCCTTCCATTCTAGCTTTGCTGAGGTTTCCCCTCCATCATCTGGAGTCCCTCTGGTATGCCCACTCCTCCCTAGTTTGGGCATATCAGAGAAAACATATGTCCCTTCTCTTTCTGTGCTTGACTAATCTCACTTAACATAATGTTCTCCAGCTCCCTCCATCTTCTTGCAAATGCTATGATTTTATTCTTCTTCATAGCTGAGTAGAATTCCACTGTGTGTATTTCCCATAATTTTGCAATCCATTCATCTGTTGATGGAGACCTAGGCTGGTTCCATATTTTGGCTATTATGAATTGTGCTGCTTTGAACATGGCTATGCATATGTTAATGTAGTTCTCTGATTTCAAGCCCTTTGGAAAGATACCCAGGAGTGGTACAGCCAGATCATATGGTGGATCCATTCCCAGTTTTCTGAGGAATCTCCACACTGATCTCCATAGTGGCTGAACTAGTTTGCACTCCCACCAACAGTGTAAAAGAGTTCCTCTTTCCCCACATCCTCACCAGTATTTGTTGTTTGATTTCTTTATGCTTGCCACTCTGACTGGGGTTAGATGGAATCTCAGCGTAGTTTTGATTTGCATCTCCCTGACGGCTAATGATGTTGAACATCTTTTCATGTATCGATTGGCCATTTGTATCTCTTCTTTTGTGAAGTGTCTATTCAGTTCAGTTGCCCATTTCTTGATTGGGTTGTTTTGCTAGAGACTTTTGAGCTCTTTGTATATTCTGGATATTAGTCCTCTATCAATGTGGTAGCTGGTAAAGATCTCCCATTCTGTAGGCTTCCACTTTAGGTTCTTGATGGCTTGCTTTGGTGAGCAGAAATGTTTTAGTTTGATGCCATCCCACTTGTTAATTCCTCATGCCTTTCTTGCCTGGTATTCATGACAAAATGTAATTCTGCTTATTACCCTAACCCTCTTACCGTCTGGACCACACATGACATATGTTTACTGAAGACTGGAGTCATGCTTGTTCACTAAACCCACAGGATCCAGCGCCTCGTAGAGTCTCCATAAATATCTGTGCAACCAGTAACCTTTGTAGGTGGGAGCCCTGAGAGCCCATGAGGGATGCTCACTCAGGCCGGCCATCGGGCCAGCAGGAAGGAGCCGGTGGGGCTCAGGCTGCACAGAGGCTTGCCCGAGGCAGCTGCATGGGGGGGGAGGCCCCAGGTGCCTCCCTTCCTCACCGCGCCCTCCATGCCTCCCCGGAGAAGAGCAAGGCTCGCAGCGCCTCCCGCCCTCCCTCCTCTTCCTGACCTGGTGGCAGAGCAGAAGATGTGACCATGGCCCATCCGTGGTGAATGCGAGTGAACTGAAAATCCATGACATCGCCATTGTTGAAGGAGCAATGCAGGGTTCGGCTCCTGCGGACCTTTTAGAGAAACAGCTGGAACCAGCCAGAGAGCAGGCAGCGTCCCTCCAGTATCACTTTGGTCTTCCCTTCTCCTTTCTTTCCTTCTTCCTTTCTTTCTTCCTCTCTTTCTTTCTTTCTTTCTTTCTTTCTTTTCTTAGCCGTTTATTTATTCTTGTGGTACCAGGGATTCAGCCCAGGGGCATTCTACCTTCAAGCTACACCCCTCACCCCCTTTTTTTGTTTGAAAATAGGGTCTTGCTAGTTTGGCAAGAGTCTCACTATGTGGCTGAGGCTGTCCTCAAATCTTTAATCCTCCTGTCTCAGCCTCCAAGTATTGAGATTACAGGCTTACTTGACCATACCTGGCTTATTTTTTTTTAATTTAAGTGTGTGTGTGTGTGTGTGTGTGTGTGTGTGTGTGTGTGTGTGTGTGTTACTGGGAATTGAACCTAAGGGCATTCTACCTCTGAGCTACATCCCAGCTATATTTTATTTTATTTTATTTTAGTTTGAAACAGGGTCTCACTAAATTGCCAAAGCCTTTACTAAATTGTTGAGGCTGGCCTTTAATCTGAAATCCTCCGATTCCAGGCTCTCAAGTACTGAGATTACAAATGTATTCCACCATGCACAGCCTGTATGCTTCTTTTAAAAAGGTGAATTGAGCTGGGCATGGTGGAGCATACTTGTAATCCCGTACTTGGGAGGCTGAGACAGGAGGATCCAGGTTTGCGGTCAGCTTCAGCTACTTACTGAGGCCATCCACAACTTAGTGAGACCCTATTTCAAAATAAAGAATAAAACATCAGGCTGGGGGGTAGCTCGGAGGTAGAATGCCCTGGGTCCCATGTCCAGTACCACAAAAGAAGGTGAATCGTCGGATGATGTTGTGAGACCTTTCATGTGAGAACCGTGGAGGGTGCTTGCTAGTTCTTTCCCTGCCGTCTCGCCTGCTCCCCGCACAGCCCTCTCCCTGAGCCAGCCCCCGAGGGCTGGCGTGACCTGGAGCATTTCCAAAGAGATGCATACTATACCCAGGTCCCATAACTAGACCCAGGTCCCATAACTATACCCAGGTCCCATAACTATACCCAGGTCCCTTAACTATACCCAGGTCCCATAACTAGACCCAGGTCCCTTAACTATACCCAGGTCCCTTAACTATACCCAGATCCCATAACTAGACCCAGGTCCCATAACTAGACCCAGGTCCCATAACTATCTATACCCAGGTCCCTTAACTATACCCAGGTCCCATAACTAGACCCAGGTCCCATAACTAGACCCAGGTCCCTTAACTATACCCAGGTCCCATAACTATACCCAGGTCCCATAACTATACCCAGGTCCCTTAACTATACCCAGGTCCCATAACTGTACCCAGGTCCCTTAACTATACCCAGGTCCCTTAACTATACCCAGGTCCCATAACTAGACCCAGGTCCCATAACTAGACCCAGGTCCCATAACTATCTATACCCAGGTCCCTTAACTATACCCAGGTCCCTTAACTATACCCAGGTCCCATAACTAGACCCAGGTCCCTTAACTATACCCAGGTCCCTTAACTATACCCAGGTCCCATAACTAGACCCAGGTCCCATAACTAGACCCAGGTCCCATAACTATCTATACCCAGGTCCCTTAACTATACCCAGGTCCCATAACTAGACCCAGGTCCCATAACTATACCCAGGTCCCATAACTATACCCAGGTCCCTTAACTATACCCAGGTCCCATAACTAGACCCAGGTCCCTTAACTATACCCAGGTCCCTTAACTATACCCAGGTCCCATAACTAGACCCAGGTCCCATAACTAGACCCAGGTCCCATAACTAGACCCAGGTCCCATAACAACTATACCCAGGTCCCTTAACTAGACCCAGGTCCCATAACAACTATACCCAGGTCCCTTGCAGCAACAGCGTGTGGGCAGCAGTCTGTCCAGTGCGCTGGCCACCTTTGTAATGAGGCGGCATCCACGGCTCAGGGGTGCCAGAAGGCATATATATTGATCACAAATAATATACAGTGTCCTGTAGTGGGTCATAGATCAAGGAGATCCCAAAGCATCTTTCTCTTCGGCTTGTTCCAGTGGGCTGCTTTCTGGCTTAGAACTTTTCTTCTTAAGTTCATGTGCAAGCTGGGCCTCCTGCCTCTGCAAGTCAAATTCTTCTCTTAGCCCCTGTCCTGCAGACTCTGGAGAGTTCTAACAGCAATCTCTTTCTCTGTGCACATCAGCAGGATAACCAGAAAGTTTCAAAATAAAGAATAAAACATCAGGCTGGGGGTGTAGCTCGGAGGTAGAATGCCCCTGGGTTCCAACCCCAGGACCACAAAAGAAGGTGAATTGAGAATGATGTGTTGTGAGACGTTTCACAGCTTCCACTCTGCCTCTGTCAACACATTCCTCAGCTGTAATATCAAAGATTACATAGTTACATAGAGCCACAGGACCAGGGACACCTTAGCGTTTGCTTCAGTCCATCTCCTGTTTGACCAGCTGAGGCAGGGAAAGAGAACGGCTTTGTCAGGCCTCGGAGTGGTGGCCTGCCGCTGGACCTGGGCGAAGCATCGGCCGTCCCCAGTTCTCTCCTCGCCGTGGTGCACCCTGAGGGGCCCTCTCAGCAAGGAGCCGCTCCGTCTCTGCCAGGGGTCCTGAGGTCACCCCTCCATCCTCCTGCACTTCCATGAGTGGGTTTAGTCCCTGAGTAAATTACACGGCCCTGTTCACTGGTCTTCCAACCTGGCTGAGTGTGGAGCTGAGGTGTCCGCCCATCTGGCCGACTCCTGGGTCTATCGCCTACTGATTCTAAACTCAGAAGAGAAAACGGACCTTATCCATGGTTGAGTAGGGCTGAGGTTCCCACAACTGTGCCCAGCGGGGAGGGGTGCGTGGCAGAGGGGCAGCCCGTGCCGGCGTCTGGGAAGTCTTCCCAGCCTTCTTTATTACTGAAACCAGGATCTGCAATTAATTACACATTTATTTGGCATTTCAAGTTTGTGTGTCTAGACCAGATAGATGAATTAAAAACAAATCATCTGCCCTTAACGTGTAATTTGCCATTTTCCTAGTCGTTTTTCCGCTTTAAAAGCTAACACCAGGGCACATCTTGCGGCTTGGGTCAAGCACATCTAGGAGAAGCCCATGGTTGCACTTCGCAGGCTGGAGAGAGCCCAGCTCCGCTCCAGAGGGCTGCTCCGGGCTCACAACTGAGCCGCAGCCAGTGGTTCCACCTGCAGGCTCAGCCAGTCACAGGCGGAAAACACTCGGAAGAAACACACCGACACTGAACGCGTGTAGGTGCTTTTCTCATCATTTACCCTGAACAATACAGTCTAAGCCAGGGTGGTGGCGCATGCTTGTAATCCCAGCATTTGGGAGGCTGAGACAGGAGGATCAAGGTGTGTGGACAGCCTCAGCTACTACTTAGTGAGGCCCTTTGCAACCCAGTGAGGCCCTGTTTCAAAATAAAGAATAGAAAATAGGGCTGGGGGTGTAGCTTGGAGGTAGAAGGCCCTGGGTTCCATCCGCAGTACTGCCACACACACACACACACACACACACACACACACACACACACAGTCTAGCAGCTATTGACATGGCACTTACAGTGTATCAGTAGAGGTGGCAAGAACATATGGAGGACCGTTCCCATCATCCATCAGCGCTGCTCCGCTGTGACGTCGGGGCCTTGGGCACCGTGAGCTTTGGATGCACCAGGCCCTGGAGCCCCAGACGTGTCTCCACAGCTGTCCTTGAGGCTGTCCACTGGGTCAAGCTATTGGGCTCATTTTATTATGAATGCTCATAATGTCCAAAATTATGTTTAAGAAAAATATGTAGAACTCTAGGTCTGTTTTGGAAAGGAAACTTCCTTTTCTGAGGTTCCTGGGTGGGTTATTCTTCAAAACATGGGCTTCCTTCACCTGAGGCCAGGTCCCATGGCAAGAACGGTCAGAAGCGATAGCAGTGGCGGAGCACCTGTGAAGGCCGGTGTCCTGGGAGGCCCTCAGGCCTTTTCCAACTCTCTGCAGGCCTGTGAAAGGCCCGGATGTCAGACTGCACGATCAGCCTGTTTCCCTCTGCATCCTGCTGCTCTGCCTCTGGGAGCAGGTCTGGGGTGCTGTTCACGCCAGGGGGGCCCTGAGCGAGGCCGGGGCCCTTGTTCTTGGTTCTTCCTCCACTGCGGCCTGCCTAGGCAGGAGAGACTGCTGGAACCTGCAAAGCTTAGAGCACTCTCTCCAAGGTCGTCTGTGGCTCTCTTCTCCAAAGCGTGCCTTCCCTTCCCTCCAGGCCAGCCAGCGTGGAGTGTCCTGTTCTAGCTCCGGCAGTGTGAAAGCCCTCCTCCCCTGCAGTGGGTAGGGCAGAGCTTGCATCCTGGGAGAGCTCTCCAGAGGGGCTGTGCACCCCAGGGAGCCTCTGAAATCACAAGCATTTAGAGGAAAATTGAAGCTGTGTGGAATCTCAATCTGCCTCCCTAAAAAGGCACCTAGTTTTAAATCATTGCTCCATTAAGTGCTTTGTATTCCCCAGCTAGTTTCCCGTGTCTCCGCCCCCGCTAGCTTCTCGGCTCTTCTCCCTCAACTGTTCTTAAGTGTCCCTGGGACTCAGGAGGACCCGGCAGGTTGTGGTTTTTTTTGACTCCTTGGGGATTCTCTGCCCCAGCAGGTGTGGCCTGATTATCCTGGGGACTTACACCAGAGAGACTGGGGGAGACTTTGCTGCCCAGGACTCTCGTCTGGAAGACGTCTCCTCCCCAGAACAAGTCCTAATGTCAAAGGACACTCCGGGCCTCTGAATTCATATCACTATACTGAAGCGATCAGAAGGGACTCCCACCAAGGTGAGCGTCCCAGGATGGAAGGGGTGCAGAGGCTCTGTGGGCGCGGGAAGAGTCCAGGTCCAGGGTCACGTCCTTCCGGGATGCCAGGCGAACACCAGCGCCTGGCAGAGGCCCCCAGAGCAGAGGTGGGTGCCTGGCCTTTGCAGGCAGCATGACTAGCCATGGAAGACACCCTCAGGGATATTCAGGTCAGTGAATATATCTTACATGTGGGGAAACAAAGTCAGAAAAAGGCTATCCAAAGTCACTGGGAGGTAGCGTGCCCCTGGGTTCAGTCCCCAGTAGGGACTGGACCTGGCGGTACTCTCCCTTCAGATGAGTTCTCTCGTTAACTAGCGGCAGTGTGATTCCTGGGCCCATTCCAAAGGTGGCAATACAGAGGACAAAGTGACTCCCCAAGGCACGCAGCCGCTCGAGGGTGAGTCCAGTACCGAGCCTGGCCATTGTCATTCCAAGGCCATGCCTTTTATAGGTGCACAACTCTGCTGCTTTCTGGTTAATCCTCGCTGTTCAGAAGGGTATTAATACACGATTAATTCACTGGCAGACACAAGCTGCGGAGAACCGCCTGTGTATCTAAAGGAAGTATCTCAACTCGATAAACTTAAAAATAAGAAAACCTGACATTCTGAATTCTGGGCATTGGCGGGTGGGGATAGAAAACCTAATTAGTTAAGAGTATTTCCAACTTATTCAACAAAGTGGTAGTTTGATAGCGTAAGCAGAGTAAAATCCAATCTGTTTTCTGCAAAACTTCAGGGCCACAGGGAATAATTACCATTAAAGTGCTATTTACACATGTCTGCCACTCTTTTCCCAAGTAAAAAAATACTGTGGGGCTCCTCAGAGTTGAGAGTTCTGGGTCTCTGTCTCTGTCGAGGGAAGGCTTCCTGGGAAGCAGAGTCTGAGATGGAGGCTTAGAGGCAGCCGACTCACTGGGCAGCGCCTGCAGGAGTGGGAGGAGGAAGGAGAGGCCAGAGGAGAAACTGGACCACCTGAGGCTGGGCCCTCTCTCCGCAGGAGCTCCTGCTGGGATGGCCCTTTAAGGAAGTCCTGAATCCAGGCAGGTTGAGGTCCTGCCTACTCCACGCTGATCCTCCAGGGCCAGTGGAACTCTGGACAGGCAGCTCACTTTGCTAAGCAAAATTCCCAAAGAAGAGCTCACCATTACTCATACGCAGCTGCCTATCGTGGAGTCTGAAGGTGTCAGTACCTCAGTCCTAAGAAGACTGAGAGGCGTACCACAGTACCCATTCCTGGGCATTTTATTATTTTTTCAGCATTCCCTGAGTTGAACTTCAGATCTTCAAACACTGAAGAGTGCTTTAATTCACCTTTCCGTATGCTATCGTGGGATTCTGTTGCCCTGTATGTGGGTGAGTACCAAACATGAGAGCGTCTTGAGGGAAGGCAGGGCTGGGATGGCTTCACGGTGCTACCTGCCAGGAAGGTCTCCCTGCAGGTGCGAAATTGGAGTTGATTTCCAAAGTCCCATCACCCCTTTCGACTTGGGCTTAAGGTTTTCCCAGAAATTGATTTCACGTGGTAATGAGCTGGCTGCTGTCTTTGCCCAGGAGGGCTCAGCTTGATGTGTAAGGCCTGGGGCTCTGGGGTAGGAAAATAAACAATGTTTCAAGGTTTTGTGGTTTTTGAAATTCCCAGAATTTAGCTGGAGACTAAACTTGGAACATGGTTTTGAAAAATTAACTTTCTCAAACTTTCCCCCTTAACTTCCTCAGTTTATCCTTATTAAGTCTGACCCACTGAACTCTAAACCATGTGTTAGTGGGGGAGGCCATTAGAACTGTAAAGGTGTCCAGCGCACAGGTCCTGGTAAGGGTCTGCCCACACCAAGGTTTACGACCGAGGAGAACTTAGTCTTACTAGAAAGGCTTACAGCTAACATCGATTAGGGACAGGTCATCAAGTACCGAGTTCCTTTGTAATACACTTAGAAAATAGTGATAGGCAGAGGAAACCGGCTAGAATTTTGGAACCAATCTTAATTTCTCATGAAAAAGGCTCAAGATCAACTATATTTTTTCTTGCGATTTCAGGCAATTTTACTAACATGAACTCAGTCAATTTTCTGCAAAATTTCAAATTAGGTATTAATTTGAAACATATGAGGAAACACACTCATAGAACTTCTGTTTGGTCATTTGTCTGGTGAAGCAGGATATCTGGCCCATCTGCACAAGGCTCCTGGTATAAAATGGGTGAACAATGGCTTTTAGCTAATTCCATAAGACCACAGGCATACCCAGAGATTTAAAAATGAACATACTCGAGACATTGGTCAATGATTACCAAGACTTTAGTTCCCTGTTAAAGTCCTGATCATTTACTGTTTGACTAGGTTGAAATAAAAATTTCACTTCATAAATTTATATCATAATTCACACGTATGTCCTGGGAAAAGTGTAAGGTTAGACGTGGCAAAATGGCTCACAGGATCTAAGATTAAGCCACAATTGGTTCTGACCATCCTACATAAATGATGCTAACCAGAATTATGTTTTTATAACTATTTTTAATATAATCTTACCAGTGTGTTGTAATTATACCTCATAATAAGGCTTAGTGTGATAGAAACACACTCACACAAAACCTTGGAGATTTCTCTCTGGATCCTGCAGCACTTCCTTCCTTCCCTGTGCATGTCGCTGGGATTGGGATTGACAATTTTGTGTTTTGTTCATAGTTATTTTAATGAACTGAGTTGAACTAGGCAGCCAGTTCAGGTTTCAGGACCATTTCAATCATCATCTGTGTAAAGCAGGGTGGTAGCCCAAGTCTGAGTCAAATTCGCAATCTAGGATAGCTTTCTGTCTCCTTGAAGTTCTAGCTTTTTTCCTGGCCTGATTTTTTAACTTTAGTTTTTTCATTATAGGAAGGCCACTCGCTGTATCTGGAGTCAAGAGTAATGGGTTCTGGCCCGGTTCTCTAATATTGGTGAGCTATATAATGTCTACACATCGTGTGCTTTTCACCTTGCAGTATTGATCTTGTCTGTATTCTGGGTTGTTATAAGCGCCAAATGATAAAGTAGACAAAATGCATTGAAAGCTTGTACTTCTCTGCAAATACATATGGAAATGTAACGTTAAAGTGCCTCCTAGCTGGGGGGCTGAGGATGCTACTTCATGCATGCTGAGATTCTAAAATTATTACCTTCACTTTCCTAGTGAACTTTCCAAGTCTTGGCAAGTTCTGAGACCTGTAAAATTGCCAGTGTCCAGAGATAGTGTTCTTAGAGGAGGTTTTGGCTGTTCACGTGAAAGACGTTTTACATCTTGTGAACAGCAGGGATGTGGTCAGTCCTTCCGTGCTCTCATTGTGAACGGAGGCCAGGGTGGCTCAGCCTCTGCAGTCAGATGAGAAGCCCCAACAGACACACAGAAGAATGGCACCCCTTCAGACTCTTTTCTTGAAAGGGGTTGGCCCAAGATTTTATCCAGTGCGCCAAACAGGAGTGTCTGAGAAGGCCTCTGTAGTGTTATTGTTCCCCTCAGGGTCTCACACTGATGAAGACCCCGGAGTCCCTCTGCTGTCTTTACTCAGCAGCTGAAGGCCTCCCACCACCCGCTCCCCACCTCTTTCTTTTGGTGAATGTGCCACCCTGCTCTTTGAACTCATATGGTGCCTCTCCATCTCTGCCTCCGCCCCCCAGACAGGCCACGCTTGTCTTCATCTGCACTGAACTTTGTGGTCTTTCGTGCTTGAAAAAAAATATTTATCCAGCTTGTGACTAATTCCCACAGCTCATTACTAGAGAATCAAGCTTCCCACAGCACCCATGTGCAGCCGTGGTCCCTTGGCGAGGCTAACATGGAAATCTGGGGTTTACCGGAGATCTTGTGCTTCTTGGCTCCCTCCCTCTTCTTCCTCAATACATCACTTTAGTCCACAAGGCAGGACAAATTCCCATTGTCTTATAAGTTTGAAACCTAAAATATATTTAATTAAAATGGAAATTGAGCCACCATGAATAATTGGCCCATGGAAAAATCAGCTTCCAGACTCCAAATGTCTGAGTTACACATTTATATTTGGAATACGATCTGTATGGGAACTGTAGATTACATGCCTAAGCAAACCGGGCCATCCAGTATCACTTTATTCCCCCGAGAGACGTGCCTGGTGATATTTGCCTGTGGACGTGTTTCCATGTACGTGTTTCCATGCATGTGTTTCCATGCATGTGTTTCCATGTCCGTGTTTCCATGCACGTGTTTCCATGTCCGTGTTTCCATGTCTGTGTTTCCATGTCCGTGTTTTCATGCACGTGTTTCCATGTCTGTGTTTCCATGTACGTGTTTCCATGCACGTGTTTCCATGTACGTGTTTCCATGTACGTGTTTCCATGCACGTGTTTCCATGTCCGTGTCCAGTTGCAGCAGCTTCATGGTGACATGCTCTGTGCTCTGAGGCCCTTCGCCTGGCTCCTGGCTCCTATCTCAGCATGCAAGGCAGCATGGGAGTCGCGCACATGATATTATGATCAGGAGAGTTTGTGCCTCTACTTATTTTCTCCAGTAAATGATTTGCACATGCCCACTTTATTTTTAGCAACTGACTCCTTTGAATAAGCTTCATAATCAGTCGTGATTTACCTGCGCTCTGTGACATTGTGACCGAGAACTGCCAGTTTGGGATGTAAGTGTAAATGTATAATGCTTTCCTGAAGTTCTTTCCTCTTACCCATCACCGAGGCTGGTGAAGGACTGGAAAGCAATTACAAGCTCTCCATGCTTGTAGGAACTGCAGCCATCTCTATTTCTCTGCAGAGGTTCTGTGGGATAAAAGCGTGCATGGCGGAGTAGTTACGAGAGACAGATATAGCAGGGGAGGCAGGTACAGAAGTGGCCTCAGGCCTGACGTGGCTGAAGTCACTCCTTCCTGACAAGGCTAACGGCTCTTTGCCCTCAAGGCCCTCAGGCCCACAGAGCTGCGGCTGTCATCCTCCTCTCCACAGAACACGTGAGGTCATTAGTGAAATGCTGATGCCATGCATGGGGCCGTGATCTCCCCTGCCACTGGGCTGCAGCTGACGCATGGATGACAACCCTTTGGTGTCAAATCCAGGCAGAGCGCAGTCCTGCCTGTCCTGGTATCTGTGAGAAATCAGCTCTTGGAAGGAATTTAATTGGTTCTACCTCAATTCAGATAAGACCGAGAGGCAAGGATAAAGTTGCCACACAAGAGTAATACTGGAATCCAAACAATTCTGGGAGGTCCTTGCATACAGTAGAGCTGGTGAGAAAGTGCGCACAAGCCATGAGGCCAGCACAGTTGTGATACACTGTGTCATGTTGTTTACCCATCTTTATGTGTCTCTGAGTATATGCTGTAATGGTCTTGCTGAGAATGAGAACGTGGTCTGATTTGGGCATCAGAAACTCAAGTTTCTAAGTTAGAGATGATGAGCAGAACATATTGTTCAGGGCATAGATGTTGTCTTTCTTTGCTCTAGTGATGCATGTCTCCCCTCTGTTCTCCCCTGCCCTCAAAGGCAGCATATGACTTGTTGTGCACCTTTGGAACATTGGTCCTCCCTTTCTTCAGATGACTCTTCTGCTGAGAAAGGACACCAAGCATAGAGAATAGCCACCTACCTTGATGCTGCTGCTCTGTGGAGGTTCTTCCCTCACCTGGGCCTGGCTTCATCAATTAGCAGGGCCCAGTATCAAAATCAGTGCCATTATTCCCCCACACAACTACCATTACCATTATCATTACTAACATCATCACCAAGGTCACATCACTACCACCATCACCACTACCACCACCACCATCATCATCACCATTGCCATCACCACCACCACCATGGCCATCATCATCACTACCATCATCAACATCACCACTGTAACTACCACCACCACCACCACCACCACCATCGTCATCGCCATCAAGATCACCATGTAACATCACCATCACCACCACCACCATGGCCATCATCATCACTACCATCATCAACATCACCACTGTAACTACCACCACCACCACCACCACCACCATCGTCATCGCCATCAAGATCACCATGTAACATCACCATCACCACCACCACCATGGCCATCATCATCACTACCATCATCAACATCACCACTGTAACTACCACCACCACCACCACCATCGCCATCACCATCACCATGTAACATCACCATCACCACCACCACCATGGCCATCATCATCACTACCATCAACATCACCACTGTAACTACCACCATCACCACCACCATCATCATCATCATCATCATCACCATCACCATGTAACATCACCATCACCACCACCACCATGGCCATAATCATCACTACCATTATCAACATCACCACCATAACTACCACCATCACCAGCACCAGCCCACCACCACTACTACCATCACAAGTACTACCACCATCACTATCATCATTGTCATCACCACTGTAATTACCACCATCAACACCACCACCACCATTATCATCACCACTACCATGACCATCATCACCACCACCACCATCATCATCACCACCACCATCATCACCATTACCATCACCATGTAACATCATCATCACCACCACCATGACCATCATCAACACCACCATGTAACTACCACCATCACCACCACCAGCACCAGCCCACACCCACTACTACCATCATAAACACTACCACCATTGTCACCATCATCACCACCACCATGGCCATCATCATCACTAACATCATCACCATCACCACTGTAACTACCACCATTACCATTATCATCACAACCACCATGACCATCATCATCACTACCTCCACCACCAGCACAAGCACCACTACTACCATCATAAGTACTACCACCATCACTACCATCACTATCATCACCACTGTAACTACCACCATCACCACTATCACCACCATTATTATTATCACCACCACCATCACCATCATCACTGCCATCATCACCACCACCATCACCATCCACTATGTAACTACCACCGCCACCATCATCATCACAACCATCATACCACCATTACCATCATAACTATCACCAACACTAGTACTATCATACCTAACACCACCACCATCACCACCACTGCCAGCACCACCCCACTACCATCATTACTACCACCACCATCACTGCCATCATCACCACTGTTACCACCACCCATCACTATCAGTCATCACCACCATCACCATCACCAACACCACTACAACTATCACCTTCATCATTTGCAAATAGTGATGACTTTACTGCTTGATTTTCCATAGATGCCCTTTATTTCTTATTTTTTCCTAGGTCCAAGAATAGAACCTCCAGTACGATGTAGATTAGAATGGCAAGAACAGTGATACTTGTCTTGTTTCTGATCTTAGGGGAAAACATCTGGTCTTTCACCCAGGCATGATGTTGGCTGTGGGTTTTTGTAGATTCCCTTATTGGGTTGAAAGACTCATCTAACTACTGCTAGTCTACTGAGTGTTTTGTCATGGAAGGAAGCTGGATGTTTTCAAATGCTTTCTCTTTATCTATTGAGATGGTCACAGAGGCATTGTTTATACTACTGATGTGGTATTTTATGTTAAATTTTTTTCAGGTGTTAAAGCCAACTTGAATTCCTGAGATTAAAAATAAAACACTTGGTAATAGTGCATTTCCTTGTATATGTTCCTAGATTTACATTGCTCATATATATATTGCATCTATTTTATGATATTGGCCTATAGTTTTTTTACAATGTTTTGCCTAGTTTTGGTTTCAGATATTTGCCTTATGGAACAAGTCATTTAATGCTTTCTCTATCATATTTTGTAAAAATTGGTGAAGAATTAATATTAATTCCTTTCTAAATATTTGATAAAGAAAATTACCTGAGAGTTCAACTAAGTCTAGGCTTTCTTTTGTGGGTAGTTTAATTTTGATCATGAATACAATCTCTCCACCAGGATAGGTATATTTATACAAGCTATTTCTTCTCAAGAAGTTTGGTGGTTTTATCTTTCTAAGAAATTGCCCCTTGCAGCTATCCCATTCACCGCAAATTTTCTAATTTCCATTTTGAGAAGAATGTATTTTTTGTTGTTTTTTGTCGAATGTTTTATAGATCTATCTCAGGTCTAATTTTTTTTGATAGTATTGTTTAAGTTTTCTATTTCTATGTTGACTTTATGGCTAATTGTTTTGCTAATTATTCAGAGGAGTACTAAGATAATCATGGGTGAGTGTGTGTGTGTGTGTGTGTGTGTGTGTGTGTGTGTGTGTTTGCTGCATGAGGGATTGAACCCAGGGGAATTGCACCTCCAAGCTACACCCTTGGCCCTAATTTTTAATTTTTATTTTAAAATAGGGTCTTAATAAGTTGTGGAGGGCCTCACTAAATATCTGAGGCTGGCCATGAACTTGTAATTTTCCTGTCTCAGCTTCCCAAGTACTGTAATTACAAGCATGTGCCACCATGCCTGGTGGTATTCAGTATTTTTGCTGAATTATTTCTCCTTTTATCTTTTTAAATTTTTGCTTCATATAGTTTGATATTCTCTTATGACATGCCCATATGTTTATAATTTTTATATCTTTTTGATGGGTTGAACTTTTTTAAATTTTTTATTGGTGCACTGTATTCATGCATCATAGTGGGATACAAAAAAACCTTTTGTATACATACATGCACACATCGCCAGTCAACCCCCACCCGATCCCCACCCCATTCCCTCCCCATCCCTCCTTCCCATGCTTGGCTTAGTGGTTGACATCTAGTATTATAGCAATTTATCCAAAATTAAAAATGATAATCTCACATAACAGTTTCATTTGTCTGATACAAAGCTTTTGATAACTTAAAGATAGCATTTCAATATTTCTTTTTGCTTTTATTCTTACCAGAGAATATTTTTTCTTTTTTTTTAGGTGAAACTATCATATATTTATATATTTATTTTTCAGAAAAAATCTATCCTAATATGGAATATGGACTCTAGATACCCAAAACGATCTCGAAAAAGAACAAAGTTAGAAGATGTATATTTTCTGATTTCAAACCATATAAAGCTACAATAATTGAAACAGTGTAATACTGTTCTAAAGGCAGATATATAAACCATTGGAGTTAAATAAAAGCCTAGAGCTAAATTCTTCCATATATTGTCAAGTTATATTTGACAAGGTTTCCACAAACATTTGGTGGAGGAAATAATTATCTTTTAACTAAATATTGTTGAAAAATTAAAATTACATGAAACAGAATAAAATTGGACCCTTACCTAATCCCATATACAAATATTAACTCAAAATAGATAAAAGACCTAAATATAAATCTTAAGACTATAAACTTTTAGAAGAAAATCTGGGTCATAAACCTCACAACATTGAAATTGGCAGTGATTTCTTAGATATGATTTCAATGGCATAGGCAACAGAAAGGTAAACAAACTCCCTAAAAAATAAAAAAATATTGTATATCCAAAGACAATGTAAACAGAGTTAAAAGTTACTGATAGAATGGGATAAAATATTTCCAAAAGATATATCTGAAGGTATATTAATATTCCAACTAGAAATCCTAAAAATTAACAACAATAAAAGCAAACAATACAATTTAGATAGGTAAAAGACTAACATAAATAATGAATCTCCACAGATAACTAATCTTAGTTGTCTTTTGGATGGAAAATCTTGTTTCTCTCCCTCACTGTCCCTCCCTCCTTTGCTTGGCTTAGTGATTGACTTTGATATGTTTAAGTATTTTATGTGTTTTAGAGATTTTCCTCGTCCCCCCTCCTTTCTTCTCCTTTAGGTTGTCTTGTTTGCTCCTCAATAGTAGATTTTCCTTTTTCATCTAGAGTTCCTCCTATGACCCATTTCTCCCTAACTCTCACATATTAGGGAAAGCATCTGATTTCTTATTTTTTGTGACTGACTAATCTCATTTAGCATAATGTCCTCCAGTTCCATCCATTTCCCTGAAAATGATGTAATTGAGTTTTTTTAATGGCTGAGTAAAATTCCATTGTGTACATATCCCACAGTTTTATAATCCATTCATCTGTTGATGAACATCTTGGCTGGTTCCATAGTTTGGCTATGGTGAATTGTGCAGCTATGAACATAGATACACATGCATTAGTTTGATAGTTTGGTTTCTTTTCTTTTGGGTAGATACCCAACAGTGGTATTGCTGGATCAAATGGTAGATTTGTTCCCATTCTTCTGAGGATTCTCCATACTGTTTTCCAAAGTGGTTGCACTAATTTGCAATCCCACCAACAATCTCTTAGAGTTCCCACTTCTCCACATCCTCGCCAGCATCTGTTGTTGTTTGTGTTTTGAATGATTGCCATTCTAGTTGGAGTTAGGTGAAATCTCAGGATAGTTTTGATTTGCATCTCTCTGATTGCCAGTGATGTTGAGCATTTTTTCATGCATTTATTGGCCATTTGAATTCTTCTTTTGTGAAGTGTCTATTTAGTTCATTTGCCCATTTTGTTATTGGATGCTTTGTTTTCTTAGTGTTGAGTTTCTTGAGTTCTCTGTATATTCTAGATATTAGTCCTCTATTGGTGGTGTAGGTGGCAAAAACCTTCTCCCATTCTTTTGGCTCTCGATTGAGGTTCTTGATAGTTTCCTTTGCTGAACAGAAGCTCTTCAGTTTCATGCAATCCCATGTATTGATTCTCCTTTTAATTTGTTGTGCCTTTGGGGTCTTGTTGAGGAAATGTTTGTCTGTACATATGTGTTGTAGTGTTGGACCTATGCCCTCTTCAAGGAGCTTCAAGGTCTCTGGTTTAATTTCCAAGTCTTTGATCCATCATGAGTTGACTTTTGTACAGGGTGAAAAAGTGGGATTAATATGCAATTTTCTGCATATGGTTAACCAGTTTTGCCAACACCATTTGTTGAAGAGGCTATCTTTTTTCCAGTGTATGTTTTTGGCCTCTTTGTCAAAAATCAATTGGCTGAAAGTGTGTGGACTTGTTTCTGGGTCTACTATTCTGCTCCATTGGTCTATATATCTGTTCTTTTGCCAGTACCATGCTGTTTTTATTACAATGGCTTTGTAGTATAGTTTAAAGTCAGGTATTGTGATTACTCCTGCATGGTTTTTGTTGCTGAGAACTACCTTGGCTAATCTGGGCTTTTTGTTATTCCAGATAAATTTAAGGACTGATTTTTCTATGTCTGTAAGGAATGATCTTGGAGTTTAATGGGCATTGCATTAAATCTATAGATCACTTTTGGGAGGATGGCCATTTTAATGATATTTATTCTGCCAATCCTTGAACATGGAAGGCCTTTCCATCTTCTAAGATCTTCTTCAATTTCTTTTTTCAGTGTTTTATAATTTTCTTTATAGAGATCTTTTACCTCCTTGGTCAAGTTTATTCATAGTTATTTTATTTTCTTGTGGGAGATCCTGAGTGGAAGTGTTTTCTGAATTTCTTTTTCAGTGGATTTATGGTTGGTGTACAGGAAAGCTTCTGATTTTTTAAGATTGATTTTGTATCCAGATACTTTGCTGAATTTGTTGATCAGTTCTATAAGCCTTTTGGTTGAGTTTGTTGGGTTTTCTAAATATAGTATCATGTCATCTGCAAATAGTGAAATCTTAAGTTCTTCTTTTCCTATTTGTACTCCTTTGATTTCCTTTTCTTGCCTTATTGCTCTGGCTAGAGTCTCTAGTACTATATTGAAGAGAAGTGGTGATAGTGGACATCCTTGTCTTGTTCCAATATTTAGGGGGAATTCTTGAAGTTTTTCTCCATTTAATATGTTGTAATAATGTTGAGATATGTTCCTTCTATTCCAATTCTCTGCAGTGTTTTTATCATAAATGGATGTTGAATTTTATCAAATGCTTTTTCAGCATCTATTGAGATGATCATGTGGTTTTTGTCTTTGATTCTGTTTATATGACGAATTACATGGATTGATTTTCGTATATTGAACCAGCCTTGCATCCCTGGGATGAACTCTACCTGGTCATGGTGAATGATTTTCTTGATGTGGTTTTGAATGCATGTTGCTAGTATTTTGTTTAATAGTTTTGCATCCAAGTTCATCAGAGATATAGGCCTGTAGTTTTCCTTCCTTGAACTGTCTTTATTCGGTTTGGGTATTAGTGTGATGTTGGCTTCATAGAATGTATTTGGGAGAGTCCCGGTTTTTTCTATTTCCCGAAATAGTTTAAGTAGTATTGGGGTTAACTCTTCTATAAAGGTTTTATAGAATTCACTTGGGAAACCATCTGGTCCTGGGCTTTTCTTTGATTGTAAGCTCTTTATTGCTTTTTCAATCTCTTTGATTGTTATTGGTTGGTTTAAGTGTTCTATATCTTCTTGACTCACTTTAGGAAGGTTGTATTTATCTAGGAAGTTGTCGATTTCCTCCAGATTTTCCATTTTGTTGGAGTATAGTTTTTCAAAGTAGTTTCTGATAATCCTCTGGATTTCTACACTGTCAGTAGTAATGTCTCCTTTTTCATCCCTTATCTTCATAATTTGGGTTGATTCTTTTTTTTTTAGTTAGGTTGGCTAGTGGTTTATCAATCTTGTTAATTTTTTCAAGAAACCAGCTTTTGGTTTTGTTGATATTCTGTATTGTTTTTTATTCTCTATTTCATTAATTTCTGCTCTAATTTTAATAATTTCCCGTCTTCTGCTGGCTTTGGGGTTCAATTGTTCCTGCTTTTCAAGGGCTCTGAGGTGTGTCGTAAGGCTATTTATTTGAAGATTTTCTGTTTTCCTTATGTGAACAGTCAGTGCTACAAATTTTCCTCTTAATACTGCCTTCAAAGTGTCCCAGAAGTTTTGATATGTTGTTACTTTATTTTCATTTGTTTCTAGAAATTTCTTGATTTCACCTCTTACATCTTCTATGACCCATTCTTCATTCAGAAGTGTGGTGTTCAGTCTCCACATGTTTATGTTGTTTCTCTGGGTCTTCTTATAGTTGATTTCTAGTTTAATTCCATTATGGTCTGAAAGGACACAGGGAAGTATGTAATATTTTTTAAATTTGCTAGTGCTCATTTTGTGTCCCAGCATGTGATCTATTTTGGAGAAGTTTCCGTGAGCAGCTGAGAAAAATGTAAACTCCGCTGTAGTTGGGTGAAATATTCTATATGTGTCCAACAGGTCCATTTGGTTAATGGTGTTCTTTAGTTCTGAGACATCTTTATTGACCCTTTGTCTGGAAGATCGGTCTAGTATTGTGAGAGGTGTGTTGAAGTCTCCAAGTATTATTGTGTTGGGATTTATGTGTGACTTCATGTCACAAAGAGTTTGATTTATGAAAGTAGCTGCCCCTATGTTTGGGGCATAGATGTTGATTATTGTTATTTCCTCTTGCTGGACTATTCCTTTTACCAATAAAATGTGACCTTCTTTGTCTCTTCTAATAAGTTTGGGTTTGAAGTCTAAGTTGTCTGATATCATAGTTGCTACTCCTGCTTGTCTTCGAGTACCATTAGCATGGATTACCTTGCTCCAGCCCTTTACCTTGAGTTTGTTCCTATCTTTACTTGTAAGGTGTGTTTCTTGTAAGCAGCAGATGGATGGATTCTGGCTTTTAATTCATTTTGCCACTTTATGTCTTTTTATTGGGGAGTTGAGGCCGTTTACATTCAGTGTGATTATAGAGAGATAATTTTTAATTCACAACATGTTAAGATCTTATTTCTGTTTGAGATACTGTTTATTCTTTTTTGCTTAGTTGTCTGCTGGATAGGAATTCTTGTTTCTTTGGTTCTGGAGTGTATTACCCATTTCCTCTTTGCAGTTAACCTCCTTGAGTATTTTCTCTAGTGCTGGTTTTGAAGACATAAATTCCTTCAGTTCCTGTTTGTGATGGAAGCTTTTTATTTCCCCATCTAATTTGATGGATAGTTTTGCTGGGTAGGAAATTTTTGGCTGGAAGTTGTTTTCTTTCAGAGTTTGGAATGTTACTCCAAGCCCTTCTGGCTTTCATGATTTGGTTTGGGAAGTCTGGAGTGATTCTAATTGGTTTGCCTCTGAATGTCACGTGGCCTTTTGTTTTTGTTGCTTTAAGATTCTCTCCTTGGCTTCCACATTAGTCATTTTGACAATTATGTGGCGTGGGGATCCTCTTCTCCGATCCTGTCTAAAGGGAGTTCTATAAGTTTCCTGGACCTGCGTATCGACCTCTTGCTCTATGTTTGGAAAATTTTCTGCTATTACTTCCTTGAAGAGATTGTTGATCCCTTTGGTTTCACCTTCTTTTCCCTCCTCTATTCCAATTATTCTTAGGTTAGCTCTCTTAAAATGGGCCCATATTTCTTCAATGTCAGATTCCTGCTGTTGGGTTTTTTTTTTTTCTAAATTAGAAACTATGCGTTCAATTTTGGAATGATCATCTTCAAGAAGTGAGATTCTATTCTCCATGTGGTCTAATCTGTTGTTTATACTTTGAATTGAGGTCTTTACTTCATTGATTGCATGCTTTATCTCTTTTTGACTCTCTCTGAATTCATTTCGAAAGTCCTCTATTATTTCTAAAGTTATTTTCCTGATTTGATCTTCTAGAGATCTTTGGATTTCTGTGTTATCAGAATCTGATGTGGGGTTTTGGGCATTCACTGCTCCATTGTTATTTCTCTTTCCCATGATTTTGGAAGTTTGTTCCTTCTCTGGGTTCTTTCCTGGGTCACTACGACTTCACTTAAGGTGCTCTGGATCTTGAGTCTGTGGTATTTCAGTCACCACTACTCCTTTACTGGGTTGTATCACAAAGTCAGACCCAGGGAGTCAATCGAGGCTGCTTAGACCGTGGGGGGTGCCAAGTTTGGCGTTCTCCAGTGGGGAGTTGTGACTATGGTGATATCCCTGCCACCACCACTCCCCCACTGGGTTGTACTGCTAAAATCTCCAACCCAGGGAGACTCTTTGCGCAAGTCCCTGGGAGTACAGTACTGGGATTTCTCCCCTAGGGGCCGCAATTTGACTCACAGTTGTTGAGTGCGCTGATGGAGCTTAGAGAACTCAGTGGATTTGCTGCTGCAGTCACTGGCAATATGAAACCACTTCACGCCCTCGGCTGTGATGCGGCGGATTTCTTCTCTGGTTTTGAGCTCCGCTCTGAGACCCTGCCAGGTGTGCTGTGCCCGGCCCTTGGGATCTTTAGATGTTCCCTGCGCCGACAAAACTGCTGACTGCCGCCCAGCTGTTCAGCACCTGCTCACCTCGGCTCGCTCTCCACCCCTCCTCTCTGGAGCCTGGTGGCTGGTTGAGGGTGTTGGTCTTCATCCGTCTGGTGAACTTGCCGCTCCTGCTGGCAGTAAGGTGCTGCTGTCACATCCTTGGCCGTGAGATTGGTGTAGTTCTTCTCTGGTGTTTGAGCTCCGCTGAGTCCCTGCAGGGTGTGCTGATCCCAGCCCTTGAGAGCTTTAGACACTCCTTGCGCCGAAGAAACTGCTGACTTCCGCCCGGTTGTTCAGCAGTGGCTCACCTCGCCTCGTTTTCCACCCCTCCTCTCTGGCACCTGCTGGCTGGTTGAGTGCATTGGTCTAGGGCTGTCCGGTGAACTCGCCGCTGCTGCCAGTAGTAAGGCGCTGCTGCTGTGTCCTAGGCCGCAAGGCCGGCATACCTCCTCTTTGGATTTGAGCTCCTTTCTGAGATTCCCTCCTCTCTGGAGCCTGGTGCTGCTAGGGAAGATGTAGGCCGTGCCGCTCCTCACCGCAGCTCTGGCCGCTCCAGCCGCTTTGCGCCATGGCTTCGGCTGATCCGCACCGCTGCTCTGGTTGCTCCAGCCACTTCGGCCGCTTCGCGCTGCAGCTCCGGCTGCTCCATGCCACGGCTCTGGCTGCTCCGGCCACTTCGCGCCGCGGCTCCCGCTGCTCTGTGCCGCGGGTCTGGTTGCTCTGCGCCCC
This sequence comes from Muscardinus avellanarius, assembly GCF_963383645.1. Classification (NCBI taxonomy): domain Eukaryota; kingdom Metazoa; phylum Chordata; class Mammalia; order Rodentia; family Gliridae; genus Muscardinus; species Muscardinus avellanarius. The sequence goes on from NC_137793.1 coordinate 118,426,515, forward strand.
AGCTCTGGTCGCTCCGGCTCCTTTGTGCTGCGGCTCTGGCTGCTCCGCACCGCGGCGGGCGCAGCACTTTGGGCTGGTTTCTTTCTTGTGTCTTGTTTTTCCAGCCCTTTTTCTCTGTCCCTTGTATTTACAGTTTTTATTTCTTTGCTGGTGGTGTTTTCTGGCTCTGAAAGGCGCTAGTTTTGTGGTAATAGAGTTCGATTGTTAGCGGGACTTGTAAGTGCCGCTTTCCTCCGTCGCCATCTTCCCGGAAGTTTGGATTGAACTTTTTATCATTTAAAATGTCCTTTTTAATATCTAGTAATTTTTAGGGCTGGGATGTAGCTCAGTAGCAAAGCACTTGCCTAGCAAGTGTACTACTCTGGGTTCAATCTCCAGTCCGAAAAGACACACACACACACAAATCCCCTTTGATATCTAGTAACTTTTAAAAGTTCTAACACTGTGTGATACTACTATAACCACTCCATCTTTCTCAAGGTTGCTATTTGCATAATATATATTTTCCATCCTTTTCCTTTCAATCTGTGCATTTTTGAATCTGAAATGTGACTCCTATAGACATCATATAGTTTTTTTCTAATCTGATAGTCTCTGCCTGTTGGTTAGATTGTTTGGTCCATTCACATTTAATATTATTGATATAACTAGATTTACATTTGCTATTTTGATATAAATGTTACTAAACCAGTAAATTATTATAATTAATTATATACTTTTCTAGCTTTTAGATAAGATGAGAAAAACACAAAAAACAAGTATATATTTGTACTTACTATTTCTATAGTTATCATGTTTGGTTCTCTTTGTTTCTGTGGATTCACATGACTCTATGGTAATTTCTGTAACCTGGTACAACTTAGTTCCCATTTACCTTTTTGTACAGTTATTGGCATCTATATATGTTATATCCACAATATGTTTTACATGTATTATTTTATGCAGTTGCTTTTGAAATAAGAGAATAAAGCTAAAGAAATGGGTGTTTATATATTATTTATTTGTTTATTTATTTGCTGGGGATTAAACCCAGGAACCTACACATGCTAGCCAGGCATTCTACCATCAAGCTACACCACCAGGCTTATTGTCTTTAATAATTACATAGTTACTCTTACCAGTGTTCTGTTTTTAATATCTGGGGTCACTTTTAGCCTAAAGAAGTTTTTGTAGTATTTAATATAATATATTTGTTAGGAACAAATTTTCTCAGTTTTTATTTCTATGGAAGACTAAACCTTTCTTTTATTTCATCTTACATTTGAAAGATAGCTCTGCTGGATTGAGAGTTCCTGTTCTTTCCTTTGAGCACTCTGAAATTGTCACCTGCTGTCTGCTGCCTTCGTGGCTTCTGATGGGAAGTCAGCTGTCAGCCTTGTGTTGGTCCTAGTGTAGGTGATGGCTTGTTGCTCTCTTCCTGCTTTCACTATTTTCTCCTGTGGATTTTAGTAGGTTTCCGGCTGGGCATTTGTGATTCTGTTTATTCTACTCAGAGTTTTTTGAGCTTCCTAAATGTGCAGATTAATATTTTTCAATAAATTAGGTATATTTTGGCCATTATTTTTTTTAATTATCCTTTTCTTTCTCCTCTCTTGCATAGATTAGAGTGATTAATGCTTTCCTAATATATCTGGTTTCATTCACTTTTACTCTTTCCATTTTCTCTCTATCAATCCATCTATCAATCAATCCATCATTCAGTTCACTAGTTATTTTCTTTTCCAGTTCAAATTTACTGTTGGGCCCCTCTAGTGGATCGTTAGTCCCACTGATTCTACATTCCACTCCAGGATTTCTTCTGACTACTTTTTATAAACCATTTATAATTTCTACCTGTTGCTATCTATTTCATGTGATATTGTTACCACGTCTTCTTCCATCACGGTTTCCTTCCAGTTTGTGCACATATCCATCATGGCCTTGGCTGATTTACCACGAACCTCAGCATATTGAATTCTTTGCATGTTGAGTTCAGTATCCGGTTGTCTCTGAGTTCCTGTTGCCTACTGTAGTTTTGGTATACAGGCTATGTTTGCTGTTTCTTTGCATATTTCTTATGTTTTTGTGGGAAGCTGGACATATTATGCAATAAATGTGGACACTCTGGTTACTTGTATCCCACTCTAAGTTGCTAGTTTTATTTACTGTTTTATTTTTTTGCAACTAGCTGAGTTACTTTGGGGAGTCTGCTTTCTCCCCAGTGTGCAGCTTTGAGCAGGCTCCCATGCCAGCTTGCAGGGGCATCCCAGATCCTTCTCATCCTTCCTACATTCAGGTGTTAAGACCAGTCATTGTGGGCTGAGGGCTCTATTGCTTCTCACAATGCTCTGTTGTACCACACTGGGGATCTTTGAACAGATAATTCCTGAGATCAGTGCTTGACCTGTTTTCCAACTCCAGAAAGGCTCTCCCCCCTGCCCGGTCTATTCCCTTTATGTCCAAAGTTCATTGAAGAAGCTACATCTGAGACCCTCCAGTAAAATTAACCAGGATATAAAACTCCATCAACGTTACCAATTCTTTCATAGTTGATTTTGTCATGATGTGGTAATAAAATTATCAACATTTATTGAGAGCTAACTATGTAGAAAGGCTGCTCCAGGAGCTTCCCATGAAACCTGTTCAACAGATGTGCAACGTCTGCACTGTGACTGTCCTTTTTGTGGGTGAGGAGAGAGGTCAAGGAGGTCCGATAGGCTGCTGAAGGCCGCACGGTGGTGGGGCCAGGCTGGGCTCCAGACCCCAGCCATCTGCCCAGGGTTGTGCTTTTGTCAGCTGTGATATACCACAGCCTCTAGACGGGATCCCCTGCTACCTGGCAGCTTTTCCTGTGGGAAAGGCATTCCTTATTTATTTTAACATTTATTAAAAAAACAACTGAAAGTCAACCAGAATACTTTTGTATGCTTAAATTTTAATTATATATTTAGACAGCCCAATTTAACTTTTTTTCCCTTGGGTAAAACTGTCACAAAAGATGGTGGGTAGAGAAGGGGTCAAGGAGTTTTATTGATACTCGGCTAGCAGGCCCACCGTTTTCAGCATAACCAGCAACTTGGTAATGTAGTTCACTATTGGTGTGTTGTAAGGTATATCAAATAAAAGCCGTTACTATTTAAAAGAGCCAAGTTTTTGGTTGACTTATTTCATGTTAATTAGTGTAGATGCAGTTTTGACCTATTGTAACCACATTGCCCATCTGTATTTCTACACTCTTATGAGTGTGGAAAGAATGTGCAAAGTTTAATTACCTGAGAGCATCCTTAGCCCACATCCCTTTGTATCCGTTCTGCACTCTTCAAAACATTAGGGAAAGGAGACTGGAGATCATTGGTTCGATCAATCATCATCTATTTTACAGGGTTGTTAGCTGAACATGAAATATGACCATCAGTTTAATATTTGGGGGACTCCTTGGGTCTACCTTGGTGTTGGCTAGTGGTGGGAATCATCTCTTAGATACTTTACACAAGTCTCTAAGGCTGTTCCCTTTCCTCATCTGGGCTTGGATATTGGATGGGTCATAGGCATAAGTAAGCATGGTTGTCCCACTAGATATGGTGGATACATTGGCTTTCCTAACACGCCACTTTAATATCTAAACTCAGGAGCTGGGATAGAAGCAGTTCCTTTGGCTGCATGTCAGAGAGCATTGGAACCTGTGAAGTGGGGTGCGGGATGGGATGTGCCCTGAGAACATGAGAGGTTATGTAGCGTGAGCCAGGAAGCGGCGGGGTGAGTCGCCCTCACCTGCAGGAGCCCGGGCCCCCATTCCTGGCAGCTTGATCTCTGAGCTGCAGCCGCAGTGAAGGAAATCACCAGGTGCTTGAAGACACCTCATACCAGGCACTGACTCACGATTCCGGGCTGGGAGGAGATGTCATTAATGACCCTTTTTATTCATGCACAAGTTCCCAAAGAGGAGTGTAAAGTTCCATTAGTAATAATTGAAAAGTCTCTCTTCGGAATTATGTCAAAACCTAAAGATGATGCTTCTGCCAAAACATTTTGGTGACAGCCGCGTGAAGCACTCGACAGCGGCGCCTCTGCGGGCGGAGGGGCCTGCCTGAGGAGACTCTCGGAGGACGGGAGAGGCAGGCTGGAGCGAGGCCGAGCGCCGTGTGGCGTCCCTGCACAGTGGTCTTTGGGGTCTGACACTCCTGGCTTCCAAGCGTCCAACCGTCCCACCAGCTGCGGTTTTTACCATGTTGGCGGAAGCGTGAAACTGAGGCGCGTCCGATGGGAAGGCCTCGCTGTGTCTGGATGTTTATTCCTCCTGTGTAACAGGCAGCTGGATAACCACGAGGGAGACGGAGCAGTATCAGTGGGGAACAGAGACCAAGGTTCAGGGCGACAAAAGCCTGCTCTCCTCCTTCTCAACCGTGCTGTCTCCCTGCTGTGTGGCTGAAAGCCTCGACCCCAAGGCCCTTGACGCTTTCCTTCCTGATACCCATTCGTGGGCTGTGTTCCCTTGGGGCAATGGCTGGCCTGGAAGTCCCGAGACTTAAGGACATAACAAGTGCCCTCAGCCTATAGGCTCGGGTCCCGTTGCGCTGCATCGTGCCCTGTTCCCCTCGCCTAGTACATGTGGCACTGTACTGCGTTTTGCATATGCCCATGTCTTTCTCCTAGACTGCAGATTGCTCCTACTGTAGAGCCGGAGTGCACAGAATCGAAGCCTCGTCTCTAAGCACCTCAGCCTCCCCTCGGCTGCCTCCCAAGGCCAAGCGGCTGCCTCAGGTAGCGTTTATCCTCTGTCTGAGGCTTAACGCCTATTTTTCATTTACGTTGTACATATTTATAATATATCAGGCTGCATTACCACATATATACATATATATGTATGGTATATCTACATGCCCACCATATATATACATATGTGTAAATATATGCATATGCATATACTGGAGACGGGACAGGGCCTGAGGCATGAGCCTGTGATCCCCGGTCTCAGCCTCCCAAGCACCAGGATTACAGGCGTGTGGCATCACCATGCCTGGCTTACGAGATATTTTACAAGGTTTGTTTCCTTTGAGCTTTACAACATCAAATAGCTAGCCATTACTCTTCCAGTTTGAAATACTCCTAATTCAGAGCAAAGCAGTCTGCGGCAGCTCACCTTCTTTGCGTTCCTCCAAGTGTGTCCCCACAGCCAGCGCTACATCACAGAACTTGGGCTTTAGTCCTAACCAATCTCGCCTGCAGACAGCACGCAGATTCCTTTGCCGAAGGCTAGATCACGGCTCCTCCTGCATCCTGCAGAGCCGGCCTCTGCTCCGGCACCTGCCCTCTGACCCTGCCGCCGGGGCCTCCTGGAGGTGGGCGCCCCCGCCGGGATGTCCTCGTCAGCCTGGAGTGCTGCCTGTGTTTCTGAAGCTCACAGTTGCTTGGCCTTTCCTACAAGCTCCAGCCCCGGCCACGGTGGCTCCTTGCCTCTGTGTTGCTTATTCCCTCGTCCTGCACCCCAGCACCATCTTTGGCCAGCTTCCTCGCTCACCTGCCGCGTCCACTCCGCCTCCCGGTGTCCACTCCTCTGCCCTCCTCCCGGCATCCACTCCACCTCCCGGCGACTCCGTTTTCCTCGTATCCAGGCTGCTTCCATTCTCCCCTCAGCTCTGCACAGGTCCTGTGCTCCTCACCGGCATTCTCAGGGGCCGCCTCTCTCTTTCCAACACGCCCACCGAGCACAAGCTGATGCTCATCCGGCCCCCAGGATTATTGGCCTCCTCTGCTGTGTTCTTTAGGTACCAGGACTCTTCAAGAGAGCCCTGCACTTCGAAATCCGGCTTCTCTAAATTATTTTCTCTAGCAAACATCAACTGAACACCTATTACACGCAAATCACGGCTTCTATAACTTAACTATTCATTTTATTTCATTTCTTTTCTTTTTTTGCCATACTGAGGATAGAACACAGGGGCATTCTGCCTCTGAGATACACCTCCAGCCCTATTTTCATTTTTTATTTTGAAACAGGGTCTCACTGAGTGGCGGAAGGCCTCACTCAGTACCTGAGGCTGGCTGTGAACCCGGATCCCCCTGTCTCAGCCTCCCGGTACTGAGATGACAAGTGGGCGCCACCTGCCTGGCTTCAGGGTTCCTTTCTTTGGCAGGCATTAACTGAACACTTACTACATGCTGGGGGCTGACCTGAGCGTACCAGCATGGATGCAGTGGACTTCTACGCTCTGTGATAGGTGTGAGTTGAGGAGGAGGAGCAGGGACTCCCTGGGCACGTGGTATGGAGGTGGACGGCCTCTTCTGCGGTGTGGTGTTTCCCTTCGTACAGCAGCTGAGCGGGCTGGAGCCTGGGATGGCAGCCCCGTGCGGTCAGAGCACACACATTCAAGGCAGGCATCAGGGCGCAAACCAGGGAGAAGGTGGAAGTCAAGGGCAGACAGGAGGCTGCGCGTGAGCTGGCAGTGACGGGAACTTAACCTGTTCAAGCGACACGCCAGAAGAACGAAGCCTTATCTAGCCCCACCCCATTGGGCACTTTATGTAAAAGTGAATGGCATACCAAAGGTAAGAAACGCTTTTTGACTGTTAGAAATGCTATGTTTACAAGATGGCACATTTTTCAGATAAAAAGTAGAACATATTCTTTAAAAATCTCCAGGACAACAACTCAGAAAAAACAACCAAGTCCGTTGAGAAGGCACCAATTCTGTTTTCTTCAGAGTGAAGCAATCAACCATCATAAGGCAGAGGAGCCATCCTTGGGAGCTATGATTTAATTTGTTACCGTATCAGCACGAACCACTGGCCACCTTCCCCACGTGCACCTGGCTGGAGCTGGGGGGGGGGGCTGTCTGGGCCGGCCTGCAGGTGCCTGCAGGTGCGGGAAGCTCGTCTCTTCCAAGGCACCTCGCCCAGCTCTACGTCCTGTGGGTGCTGAGTCTCTGGGCGCCCGGCGTCCCGCACTGGCCAGAGGCAGGGCCTCTGGCCATCTCTTCCCTTCTCTTCACATCCAAATGCTTTTTGCTGTCCAGAAAAATGCTCAACGGGAGGCCTAAGCCAGTGAGCAGAAGATGGCACGTCCATGCGGTTCCAGGAGCTGTGTTTGGGGCCAAAGTATGGAGGCGGTTTGCATATGTGAGTGTGTGTGTACACGCTGGAGAGCGTAGCAACCTGGCGTGTTCTGACGTCAGTACCTGGTCCCAGGCCCCTCAGCTCACCCCTTTCTTAAGTCTAAGCTAAGACTTTCTTTCTCTTCCTGTTTGCCTTCTTTATATGCGTATCCATGTGCATCTGATAAAGATTATTATGGACCTCGATTGTTAACTTGGGGTCAGAAATTTTTGGCATAAAGATTTTTAAGCAGGCTACAATCGATCAAACACACCAAAAAGCCAGACATAGACATATATATTAAACACATGCATCCAAATTATATTCTACTAAAAAGGTAAAGAAGTAAACAAAACCAAACAAAACAAAAAAACAACTAACCCACAGGGACAGGGGAGTACGTAATGGGAGAATGGGACTTTCGGTCATTTTGCTGACGTTGTGACCGTGTCTGAAGCTGTGGACATTGGTTTGGAGCGGGGTCCAGCGCTGGGCGGATGCAGGAGACGGGTGAGTGTGCTGACTGGCGTGGAGTGAGCTGGACATCTGTGTGAGGAGTGGCGGGGCTCACAGGGCACCCGTCCTGCCCAGGCAGCCGATGCGTAGGCCGTACCCTCCCTTCTCTCCTGGTAGAAAAAGGCTTGTTCTGTGGGGACGTGGACAGCAGGAAGATTTTCTGGGACAAGAGTGGGTATATTAAAGTGCAGGGCTAAAATATGGGGCTGAAGACAAAGAGGTGAAAAGAATATCTTCAGCGCAAGCTGTAGTACCCCCTCGTCCCTTTCCTGTCCATCTTCTAGACGTCACCAGCCAGAATATCCCGTCTTCCCTTCCTCTACCCACCTCTACTCACGGTCCAGTGGCAGATCTGTTTCCGGAGACAGTGCGTCCAGCACAGATCCTCCTTCCCGTCCACGCCAACCTGCATTTCTGTCACCTTACGAGGACCCCTCTGGGGCGGTCCCATCTCGCACTCAGAACCACGCTTATCCTCAAATGCCACAGGACTGTCAGGAGCCAGGGAGAGCCTCTAGCATGGAGAGAGCAGCTAAATCAAGGAGAAAAAAGGAATCGGAGGAAACAGAGACGTTGCCGGGGAGGGAGGGAAGAACCCTCAAGACACCCTTCATAGTCCCGAAGAAGTAAGGAAAATACCGACTCCACGGAACAAAGCCGGCAGGTGCCTGGCCGTAAGGGGATGTCCAATTTAAAAAGCTCCAGAGAAACTGAAATGAGCACTTTAATATTTAGCGTTCTAGTCGGGGGACATTTGGGAAAGATCTGCTAGGATGTAAAACAAGTTGAGGTGAAGGAAACTAGAGAGAGAGAAAGGTAAGAAAGTTGGAGGGTTGTTCCGGCAACCGGGGGAGGTCTTTCTAGAAAGCAGAGCGCGTGGAGGGCTGGTGCTGCCGAGGAAGCAGCCAGGGAAGCTTCCCGGAGTGGAAGGATCCATGTTCTGAAGAGTGAGGCTCGAGACATGTTCAGCGCGGTCTAAAGACACGCTTAGAAACGTGAGCTTCCAAAGCAGGAAACCGCAACACTATAGAAGTAAAGAGACAGAACGGAGATAAAGAAGGAATTCCTCGGATGACAGGGACCGTCTCAGGAGCAGCACCAGCTGCAGGAGGCCTGCCTGGTGCTAGGAATTCTGAAGGACTGACTTCCTCGTTGGAATCCCGGGCCAGTCGCATCGTGGCGGTGAGCTGCGTGCATCGACGTGGCCGAGCCCTGGCTGGCCACTACTGCTCAGGCCTTACTTGTGGGTCATCTGCGAAGGTAACTGTGGATGCGGCTGACATTTCACTCAGCAGACTGGGTGGAGCGGGTTCTCTGCCCAGTGTGGGGCAGCACCACCCAGCCTGTGGGCTCCTTAGAAGAATGAAAAGGGGAGACAGAATTTGCTCTCTGTCTGATGATGAGCTGGGGCGCCTGTCTCTGTCTCAGCTGGGGCAGCCAGCTCTGGCTCTCTGGCTTATAGGGACTCAGACGGGAGCTACAACACTGCCCCGCTGGGGTCTTCAGCTTGTGGCTGCAAGTGCTGGGAATGTTCAGCCTCCTTAGTGGCCAGAGCCAATTCCTTGTGATACATGTGCGCGCGCACGTGCGCGCGCGCACACACACACACACACACACGTCAAGGGGCACTTGTTGGTGGGGACATGTTCTGAGAGGTGTGTTGCTGGACAATTTCATTGCTGTAAACATCACGGAGTGTGTTCACACAAACCTAAATGGTATAGCCCACTTACACACCAGGCTACATGATACATACATATGTACGTAGGCATCTATACACGCACACATTAACTCATTGCCCTTACAGCTGCAATAAAAAAGACATGAGATTAAGTCAAATCAAGCAAGAGAAACAGTGCAGGCAGGAGACACTGTAAACTCAGGAGTGAGCGGCTGTTGGCAGGCACGCAAGGCGTGCTGCTTGAGAGTACGCTCTTTTTTTTAATAAGGAGGATTGGAAATGATGGTTGCTATGGGTTAGATCTGAAATGCCCTCCTCCCCCTGCAGCAAGTGCCAGGGCTTGGTCCCCAGGGCAGCGGTGTTGGGAGGTGGGACTCTGGGGAGCGATTGGATGAGGGGGCCCTGACCTCATCAGCGGGCTCTCCCATTGGTGGGCTCACCTTGGACACACTCCTGGGGAGCGTGGAAACTAAAGCAGGCTGGCTGTGACGAATGTGCTTTCTAATACTGTCCAAAGCTCTGCGTGTTACTCCAGTGATGAGAAAGTTATTCACGCCCAAGGTGCACACGAAGAGTTGGAGCATAATTGTTTCATAAAATGTGGGAGTTAGAAGAAGCATTATTTCTGAAATAACATTTTAATTTATTCAATCTGAGATGTTAAATATGTATGTCTAACTAAATTACGAACTGTTGCTAAATATTCTATGGGGTGCTAATGGTGAGGAATCGCCTCCTCCTAGTTGGGTGTAATATGCGTCTACCTAGGCTGTCCTCCAGGCTCCGAGCCACTAGCGCCTGTCCTCTAGATGCCCGCAATTCCTAGTTCCACATCGAGAGGTGCCGCGGGTGGGGAGCGGTGCGTTTCAGAAGGGAACACGCTGGCGTGTTTCTGGGTAAATGCTAACGGTGTTCTGCCTTGTGTTTTACAATACCCCTTTGGATAATATTTATCATTTTATTGACCTTTGAAGCCACAGCACACTGGGTTGATGTTTTCAGAAGTCAACAATAAATTCTCGAAGCCATTTCGCAGACCACGCTGAGTTCCCAGCCCCTTCCCGCGGTTAGGGCTTGGGCGATTTCCACCTGACTGTGTTGCCTTTCTGTGTACGAGCCTGCAGTTCACTTTCCAGGTCAGCTCACACAGGACTCAACGCAGAGTTGAGTCGAACCCTTTGTAATGTGCGCAAAAAATGCAAAAAGTGAAGACTGGTTCCGAGTCACAGCTGCTTGGTGGAGGAGCTGCTGCGCTCCCTCCTCTCAGAGCACCCAGGACGCCGGCACCAGGCTCTCCAGGATGGAGACACAAGAGGAAAGGGTGGCTGGCGCCCTAGGACAGCACTTCTGTCCTGTGTGACCACGGGATGAAATGGGAACAGCAAACCCTCGGTTAGGTGCACCTGGCAGCTGGTGAGCACCTCCCCCACATCTGCCGAAGGCATTCCCAAACAGATTCCTGAAAATCACACTGGCTTGATGTGAGGCTGAGCACAGCAGCTGGGAGCCTGGTCCGCCGGTTCGATTCTCTGAGTTAAGTCTTACTTCCACATGTCCGGAATTGCTCCCTGTTGAAGAGAAGGCTGCAAAGGAGAGTGTGCAGGGGCCTAGTCTGGCCGGACAAGCTCATCCCAAGGCTGGGTCCTCGGGGGAGCCGGGACCTGGCTTCCTTCTTCCGTACCAGCATCTCTGCAGGGATGTGCCGGTAACTCCAGCCAGAGAGGGCAGAGGGAACAGCTGGAGGCAAGGGCTGTCCTGAAGCATCATACTGCACCTCACACATGTGCAGTTATCACGTCAATTAAGAAGAACAGCAAAACTTGTGCTTTTTGTGGTGCTAGGAATAGCACCCAGAGGCATTCTACCTCTGAGCTACACCCCCAGCCTATTTTATTATCATTGTTATTATTATCATTATTTAAAAATTTGGAGACAGGGTCTCTCTAGGTTGCTGGGAGCCTTGCTACATTGCTGAGGCTGGCTTCGAACCTGTGGTCCTATGTCTTAGCATCCTGAGTCCTGGGATTACAGGTGAGCACCGCCACACCCAGCAAACAGTAAGTGCTCTTTTAAAGGTTTGGGTTCTGGGTCCCGACTCTCCTGCAGCTCTTACCGCAGGCAGGCTGGCAGGCATCACCGCCTGCAGCTCCCTCATCTGTGAGGTGGGGAGGGAGCGGACCTCCACTTGCGGAGTGTGGATGAGGTCTGGATGAGCTCACTAGCAAAATGCTTAGAAGATGCCAGCCAGCCGTCAGGCGTAGAGGACACTTTAAATGTGTAAGTAAAGAAATTGACCTGAGCCGAGCGGGCACACATGGAGACGAGAGCCGGGTGGACAGCTTCCTTGGCTCTGGGTCTCTCCCTCCAGCGTGCTCAGGCTTCCTCCTCCATGCCCACGGCCTCCCTCCCCGCGGAAGGAAGACGTTCTTAGCAGAAGTTTCTCAAGCCGAGCCACAGGAGGTATTGATACTAGCCAGTCTGAAACCCACTGTCGTGTGGTGCTCCTTCCTGATAACACTGCCTGCTCTCAGGTGGAAGCCGCAGGGTGTGTGGGGCCGCTCAGCACTGCGGGGGAAGCCGAGCCACAGCCATGGAGCGCAGGGAGCCTCGCGAGGTCTCCAGGTGTCCACGCAGAGCGCCCAGGGCCTCTCGAGGCTTGAAAGGCCAGGCAAGGACTTCACTGAAGAGAGGCCGTGTGAGCAGGGCCATCTCCTGCCACAACCTGGTGGACCGTAATGGAACGATGCTCCTGGTTTTTCAGAACTGTGGCCGTCCATGTGCTGTGCTCCTGGTGGATGAAGCCAGGTGCTTTTGTGGCTCAAGGGGTAGACTGCAATTACCGTGTGATTCAGGGAGGGTTTAATGGACAACAACATGCTTGGTGCTGTAGGTACAGCAGGGGAAAACTTACTGGGTTCACATACATTTGGAAAGCTTTCCAGAGGAGGTAACAATTCAGCTCCAAGATCAGGTTGAGCCTACAGGGGAGACACAGTCATCATCAAACTCTGTCCAGAAATACATAAGCATTCCAGGTATGGAGAGGGCTCGTTGGGAAAGTCTTTTTTTGTTTGTTTGTTTGTTTTTGCGGGTCTGGGGATGGAACCCAGGGGCATTCAACCTCCGAGCTACACCCCCTGCCCTATTTTTTATTTTGAAACCGGGTCTCACTGAGTTGCAGAGGGCCTCACTAAGTAGCTGAGGTTGTCTGTGAACCACGATCCTCCGGTCTCAGCCTCCCGAATGCTGGGATGACAAGCGTGCCCACCACGCCCTTGTTTCTGTACAGAGTCATTAATCTGTAACAAAGAGAGTGACAACAGGAGACATCATCTTCTCAGCATAAAGAAAAGGTTTAAATAGTCAGGAGCTCTTCAAATATGGCAGGACTGCGCCCCCTGTTACTGTTTAATTGGAGATAAGGAGTTTGTGGGAGAATTTTTGTTAGAATAATACTAACCATGGAAAAAGGTAAATCTCTAATACCATTGTCTTAACCCAGGGTTATTTCTTGTCCATGCAGTGAGTGAGTGAGGTTCCTGTAGTACTGTCATTGCCGTAGTCTACACTGGGAACAATGGGGGTGTTTATACTGACTAACAGCTTTCTTTCTGGGGTGACTTGGGATACTGGGCCCCTTGTATCTGTGGATCCTCTATTTTCTAGGGCCTCTGAGTCAGGGCATGGGGCTGGGGAGGAGCGAGGATGTCTTAGTCGACGTGTTCACTGCGGTATCCCACCCCTGAGAGGAAGACGTATTTGCCCGCAGTGTTTTGGAGGTTTCAGGGTTCAGGCCATGTGAGGCCAGGGTCTGGTGACCGGAGGCAGAGGTGGGGAGAGCACTGGGGCTCTGACCCTCACACCCGGAGGCAGGCAGCCAGAGAGCCGGCAAGCGAGCATCCAGAGACAAAGGCAGAGTCCCGGGCCGCAGCCCGGAGGCCGCCTTCTCCACCGCCTCCTAGCTCACCACCCAGTAGATCCACTGCAGTGGCTTATCTACTACTGAGAATAAAGCCCTGGTGATGCAACTGTATCAACCCCGACCATTGCCAAGCTAAGTGAGCTCTTCAGGGGAGACTGTTATCAACTTCAACAGGAGAGCTGGCCCTTACCTGCCTTGGCCCAGAAGTGGCACACCTCATGTCCCATTGGTGGTCATTGCTGATAGTCCCACATGGGCACCGGGAGCCACAAAATGGCTGGGAAGCCACTGCTCAGTCAAGCTCTGCACCTGGACACAGCCCCAGTACCAGGACTGAAGTCCTAGGGATTGAACCCAGGTGCATTTCATATCCAAGCTACACCCCCAGCCCATTTTCATTCTTTATTTTGAAATAGGGTCTCAGTAAGTTGCAGAGGACCTCATTAAGTAGCTGAGGCTGGTCACAAACCTGCCATCCTCATGTCTCAGCTTCAGAGCCCAAGTTTGACTGGACAGTTGGCTGTCCAGACTCACGCCGCGGATGAACCGTCTTAGTCGATGACCTTCACAGCCCTACCAGCTGTGAAGTCTCAAGGAGACTGCCTTGAGTTCTTATGTGCCGGTTTCCTCTCTGACTGCATTGTGCTTTGGGGCTACTCATGAGTCCTCCTTGAGCCTCGGTGGGGTCACCTAGGAATGAGCTTCTCAATTATACCCCAAACAATGACGACCCAGGGCCGTCGTGAGATTCTGGTGAAAGAGCATGAGTGAAAGTGTTTCCTTCCTCCCTCCCTTCCTTCCTTCCATCCATCCTTCCTTCCTTCCTTCCTTCCTTCTTTTCCACAGTGCTATGAGTGCTCAGCTATTGGGCTGCATCCCAGACCTTTTTATTTCCTAGTTTTGAGAAGGAGCTCTGCTAAGCTTCCTGGGCCACCCTCCTGCCTGTGAGCCTCCCACCCGGCCTCCCAAGTAGCCAGATCCCCTCCTGGGGCTCATCGGCTTGTGCCGCTGTGCCTGGCTACGTGAAAGTGTCTTCTAAATTGAAGAGTGTTCTAAAGCTACGGGCATTATTTTTAGATAGTTGAGTCACACTTAACTTTGACTTGGCCCACACTTGACTCTTATTTCTCCCGTGTGTCCCTGAAAGGTTAGTGTAATGCTCCCATTCGGGAACATATTGCAATAGCACACACTTCTGTAGCTTTGTTTTGTTTGGTGTTTTGTTGTTGTAAATGAGCTAAAAAAATACTTGGCTTATCCAAGAAGAAAGAACTCCGCAGACCGCCCCCAGAGCCTCTGCCCGCCAGGCAGTCCAGTATTTCTTCAATACTATACACTTTGGAGTGGAGAGGTGCAGGTCACCTGTGAGTCTGGACAAGGGTTTAAAGTGACAATATGAGCATGGAGAATGTGAAGACTTAAGTCTAATCACATACAGATAAGAAATACAACTGTTATAAACATTAAGATTGAGGTGGAATGAACGTTCCAGTTAACTGAATATTTTACTTAAGTGAGACCTGCCACTCACCATGTCTTGAATTTTCAAACTGTAGACCTAAAAGGAAGCAATCCTGCTCTTCACTCTGTCAGTGGACAGAAGGGGAACTGAGGCCCAGAGTCATTGCTGAAGTGGACAGAGAGCGGTCAGTGCCCAGCTCTGTGGCCGGCTACTGCCATCGCCATGGGAGAGTTCTGGCGAGTATAGATCACAGTGCCGGATAGGGTGTGTGTGTGTGTGTGTGTGTGTGTGTGTGTGTGTGTGTGTGCGCGTGCGCGCGCGTGTGCGTGCGTGTGCGTGTGTCTAGACTTCTAATTAAGGCAGATTTTTATACCCTGTGGTATAGCACAATAAGTGTCTTACTCTATCCTTAGATTTTTGTTGTTTACTTGTTTTTATTTTTAAATATTTTGGTACAAGGGATGAGCCCAGGGGATTCTACCTCTGAGCTACATTCCAGATCTTTTAACATTTTAAAAAATTTTTTAAATTTTGAAACATTCTCTTGTAAAGTACTGTGGCTGGTCTCAAACCTACGATCTTCCTGTCTGAGCCTCCCAAGTATTGGGGTTACAAGTGTGTGCCACCATGTTTGGCTCTATCCTCAATTTAAAAAAAAAGGTTACCACCAAGCTGGGTGTAATGGTGCATGATTATAATCCCAGTGCTTGAGAGGCTGAGACAGGAGGATCTCAGGTTCGCAGCCAGTCTCGGCTACTTATGGAGGCCCTCTGCAACTTAGTGAGGCCCTGTTTCAAAACAAATAAAAAATAGGGCTGGAGATATAGCTCAGAGGTAGAATACCCCTGGGTACAGTCCCCAGTACTGAAAAAGAAAGTTACCACCAAATACTGATAGTTAAATGTATTTTTCTCTGTCCTCTGTGTTTTTACATAAACTCTCATTTCCCTCAAAAGTTCTCTTCCAGAGTTGGCTGCAATAGCATCTCTCTCCCACCAGTCCCAATCCCATCCTCCTCACTTGGCTCCTCCCATTAGGGGAGGGGAGGGGCTGCATCCCTTCCTCAGGAATCTGCAGAGAGTGCAGCTCCTTGTAGTTCTTGGGATGTGGGAAGCGGTGGGGCTGGAGCCCTGAACCAGCTTGCTGCCCCTGCCATGCAAGGAGGCCTACCTGGGGCAGTCCTAGACAGCACACAGGGATGCACACATGCAGCCAGCCGGCTCTCTTCCCTCTTGGTCCTTTAGCCACCATCTGACCACATCCACAGGAGAGACTCTGATCCTGACCCAGGGCCACCTGGCGCTGAACCCAGAGCATTCTACCCCTGAGCTATCCCCCAGCCCTTTTTATTTTGAAATAGGGTCTTGCTGGATTACTGAGAGTCTCACTGTCTTGCTGAGGCTGTCCTTGAATCTGGGATCCTCCTGTCTCAGCATCCCAGGTACTGGGATGATGGGCGTCCACCACCCTCTTCAGCCGTCACCACCCTCACAAGCCACCAGGCCACCTTTGCAAAATGGTGGCCTCTGTTCTAGGCCTTCGAGTTTGGGATGATTCATAAGAATGGAGTCAAAACGCTGTTCCTAGGAGGCCTGTCTCTGGAACACATTCAGTGCTCATTGCAGGAAATGCAGCCTCCAGCTCACACTCAGCGCCTGGGACTGGGGTGGAGAGAACCTGGGAGCTGCGGGTCACTCCTCCCTGGCTGCGGCCCGGCTTCTCGCCCACGGTGCAGCTGAGCTCCCCGGGCTGCCGGCCTGCACGCATGGGCGACTCTAACTCCAGCACCCATCACACGGCAGCCGGCGCCGTCCTTGAAAAGCAGCTTGTGTTAGGTGTGCAAGGGTCAGGCAAGGGGAGCCTTTCTGCTCTTAGATTTACCTGAGGTGAAAGGGCGTCAATTGCTTATACATTATCAAGGAAACGTTCAGACCTTGTATGCATATTCTTGAGAGGAGGCTTAAAAAAACAATCCAGTGGCCCTTGGCCTTCATCCGTCCAAAGACATGTAGGCGGAGGAGAGACTGCCTCCGGAGGAAGGCCGGGGAGTGAGCATCTCTGCAGAGAGAGGTGCTGCCGGCAGCCTGTGCACTGACCCGCCCCACGCGGGGACTTTCTGACTAATGCAGGCCAAGTACACGCCCCGAAGAACACCCTCAGTAAATGTGGCCGGAGTCCCTGCACCTGAACCGGGAGGGCTGCTGAACACAGGGACTGAAGCCAGAATCCTGCCCCAGCGCCCTCCTGAACACCAAGCAAGCCAGGCGGGCCACGGTGACTGCAGCCCATCGCTGAGGGCTGGGAGGCTCCACACACGGAGCAAACCTTCCATCTTAGAGACCTGAGCGAGTGGGCAGTGCCCAGCAGGGAGGCCCTCAGGACCGGGGTCAGCAGGGGCAACGGTGTCAAGGGTGCCCGCTTGGAGGCAGGCTCTTGGCGAGAAGCCCTCCGAGGAGCTGTCTCCAGGGAGTGGGGATCACCAGAGAGCCTGCGAGTCTGCTCTGAGGAGCATGCACTGGATTTTGGTCTAACCAGAACCCGTGGGCTGCCCGCCAGCCTCCCTGTCCTCTCCCCTCACCATCCCCCAGGATGGGGGGTCGGACGGCGCAAGGACACTGAAGAGGGCGGAGGATGAGAGGTTTGACTGCATCTCCACACCTCCTGTCGAGGGCCTCTGAGCCCGAGCTGGAGGATGCTCCCTGCCTAAACACTGATGAGAAAACAAATGTGTGTGTGTGTGTGTGTGTGTGTGTGTGTGTGTGTGTGTGTGTGAAACCGGACTGGCATTAGCCCCAGCACGAGTGCTCAGTGGACCTGGAAACGCAGAGCCACGCGCGGCACATCCTGGATCCCATCCGGGGTCAGGCAGGCGTGGTATGCACAGCACCTTAGAAATGGTTATGGCCATTGAAGTCACACACACACACACACACACACACACACACACACACACACACACGACCCTGGGAGGGAGATAGCAGGGTGCAGGCTGGAACCTTCTGGTGCTAAGTTCCCCAGCAGCTGTGCCTGGGGGTCAGTCCACGACACCCATACCCCCTGAACAGGGGTCTCATCACCAAGCCGACAAGGTCAAGCTTTCCCTCTATGTGCGTATTTAGTTTCTAGTGCATTGTACCTGCTGAGTGTCCCTCTGTCCTGCAGAAAACACCACGTCTGCTGGGCCTGGTGGACAGAGCCACCGAGGATTGGGATTCCGCAGGGCGACTGATTTGTGGCAGGAAGCGTGTTTTCCCTGGGAGTTCTTTGGTCTCCGCGGTGATGGATGGGCACCTCTCAGGCATGGCTCCTTAATCAATAAGCCATAAAGTCTCAAATTATTTTGTTAGATGCATTGATCAAATCCATGGGTTGGTCCCACCTCTTCTGCGGGGGAGCGGGGTGTGGCCACGCGCAGCCGCATTCCCACCACCTTCCTCCTGTGTGCTTCAGGCACTGTGCACGGCGGGGAGGGGGGCGGTCCAGGGGAGAGGGCGGGTCACCACCACCACCGGGGAGACATGCCGTTCCGGTCGTCTCAGTCTCTCTCTGGCCTTTCAGAGGTCATCTGTTATATTGGTTTCAGAACATCTGAAACATCCATCCATCTGTCCATCCATCCGTCCATCCATCCATCCATCCACACAATCACTCAGTCAGTATTAATGTGCGCCCAGTGCCCAGAGTGGGTTATATTTGAAGGACTCCTCTGTAAGGACAACTAAGTTTAGGTTCCCAGGAAGCAGCAAGATTTTTTAGGGTCATGATACAAGGAATTTGCTAAACTCTTATTCTTAATGAGTGAATCGGGTTGTTTCTGGAGTCCTTTGACAGGCGGGGCCTTTATTCACCCGTGTAACCAGTACTTCTGGAGTGTTTCCTAATGTGAATTAAATGTGTACTCTCAAAGTCTTCATGAAGATTAAAAAACATATAGGGTGTGAAATAAATTTCTCATTTCTGGTAATGTCATCTTGGTTTCCGACAGGTCTGAGGCACACTGAGGGAGCGATGCCTCCTCTTTTGCTGGTGGCTTGTTCTGCCATCCTCCATTGCTGATCGTTTCTGGCCTCTGTGTAATTAGATGACTGGGGTACAGCTCCTGGTACCTCGCTTGGCCCCTCCCTTTCCCAAACACACACACAGTTATTCAACACAGGAGGAGCACTCCCGTTGTGAAGGACCCAGCCCTCTGGCTTCTAGCAAGGAAAGGTATAATCAGGTCTTATCTTCGTGAGTAAAATACGATTATCTTTGCAGATAAAGGCATTTGGTTCCTGTCTATGGCAGGTTGCCTCTGCTAGCTAAACAATTTCTTTTTTCTAGTGAGAGTTTTATTCACACTCTGTAAAAGTGAGTTTATTATTTAGTAATTCATTGATTAGTATTGTTTATAAAGTAGTATTCCAATATCTTTTGATCACGAACCACTAAGTGTTGTGTACACGTGTATCGCTATTATTCTGAACTACATTATGATGTACCAATAAGTGTGTATATATAATTGCATCACAAAAAACAAAAATGAAATTGTACATACTTTAAAATATGTGTTAAAAATGAGAAACCCTGAAATTCATTTCATCTCCTTCCTTTTCTCTTGTCCCTCCTTTGTTTACTAAACTTCAACTAATAAATAATTCCCAGCTGCACATGGTGGCACACGTGTATAATCCCAGGACTTGGGAGGCTGAGAAAGGAGGATCACAGGTTCAAGGCCAGCCTCAGCAACTTAGTGAGGCCCTGTTTCAAAATGAAATAATACCACAGGCCTGGGGTGTAGCTCAGAGGTCTAGTACCTCGGGGTTCAATACCCAGCAGCAAACAAACGAAGACTTTGGTATCCTGTCTACCTGTGTGGTGGGGTCTTCTCTGCCTTCTCCAGGGCCCTGCCTGTGAGGTTCCACTGATTTGGAATATATTCTGCACGCTCCCTCTCCCACAGTCTTCCACAATGACCCAGTCACAGCTTGGGGGCTTCCCAAGAGCCTCCGCATCCCCCGCACTGGGCGATCCTGCGTGGTAAGCACCCGCGGGGTCGCGTCTCCTCTCAGCTCTGTCTCTTGAGGTGGTGCGGACGTGTCCTGGTGGGGCCAGCACAGCGCCTGACCTAGGAGAGCTGCTGATCAACCGTCTGGTGAAGGAATGTGTGAGGGAACGGGGGAATGAGCGGCCACTGCACGGCGGGGCGGGGCGGGAAGGCAGCGAGGACAAGGACACCTGCGCTGGGGAGTGAAGACCTTACACTTTAGCTGTGGAGGGAAGACAGCTATGCACAAACGTGTGAGCAACATTTTATGCCAAGACGTGGTTTGCTTTATTTACTTATTATTTACTTTGTGGTGCCAGCACCTCACATACACTAGGAGAGTACTCTACCGCTGAGCTCCACCCGCCCCAAGCCTGGTGTGGCATGTAAGTAGGTCATATGTGCTTCTGTGTGTGTGTAGTGTGTGTGGGTAACTGGGGATTGAACCCAGAAAACTACCTCCAAGCTACACCCTCGGCTCAGAGGTAGAATTTTACTTTTAAATTTGAAACAGGGTCTCACTAAATTGCTGAGGTCAGCCTTAAATCTGTGGCCCTCCTGTCTCAGCCTCCCAAGCACTGGGAAGACAGGTGTGTGCCACCATGCCCACTGGCCATGTGCTCTTGGGTGCAGCGGGGAGAGTGTGTGCTAGTGGGCAGGTGGCTGGCTTCATGAAGGAGGTGGAGCTTAAGATGAGCCTAAGTGCACCAGTCAAATAGGATCACAAAAGCCTAACTGTCCATACCAGATGTAATGAATTGTATAAACTAGACATGTCTGCTTTTAATTTCACTAAAGGTATACCCAGGCTGGAATTATAAAGTACTGCTAATGAAAACACAATAGCTATTAATATGGCCTGTGAATAATATGTGGGCTGTGTCAAATTTACATCCAATGGATACTGCTAGAGGTACCATCAATATTAATTAAAAAATTAGTGCTGTCTACAGATGTTCAGATTTTGAATTGCGTGAAGCTTACTTGGGAGAAAAGCCACAGATCCCTGCTTTGTGAGACTTTTTTCCACCAGTTTCAGTGCGGAGGCACCACAGGGTCTGAGGCTTCCAGCCCAGGCGAGGAGAGGGTCCTGCGCGGACATCGCTGTCGCCGCGGGCCAGAAGCCGCCGCTGCCAGGGCTCAAGTTCACCGCTGGCACCGCTCTCCAGGCTCTTGGTCAGATGCGAGCAGGGACATTCCCCCTGCCCTTCACCCGCCGTCAGTGAGCCACGTGAAATCTGTGTTGAGAGGCAAAGCTTCTCCTGGCTAGAGAAGAACAGGCGTGGCGAAGTCGACGTGTGGCACACGGCCCCCCCCCCCCCCCCGTACTCCTTTCCTTGTTAAAGTCCTGCGCTGATTGTGCGCTCGAAAGGACACATCTGGGCGGTCCTCATAGGGTTTTCTTTGACTTGACAGTAAAGCAACCTACAGCCGGCTCCAAGTGGCCCCGGCGTGGACTCCATTTGTGAGATCTCTGTCGCGATTCCCAACTCTGACGGCCTGACCCCGTTACCCAGCACACCCCAGGACTGTTCTCCCTCAGAAAATGAGGAAATCATTTGGATATGAACCCAAACAAAACACAGTCTGCAGGTCAAGCTGTTGCAGAAACCAAACACCGCCGTGTGATGCATTCCCGGGCCCTCTAGCAGAATGAATGGATTCCTTATATCCCAGTAGCAATCTTACCAACTTCTATTACAACATTTATCACATTTTATTATAGTTTTTCATTTGCTGTCTGACCCCCTAGGCCTAGAAGAGCCAACGGTAAAGAGAAAGTTTCAAATTCATTTTTCTTCTCTTCATTCCAGATTCTATATCTCACATTCAATAATGTTAATTAATGTACAGGGCTTACTCATGTCCAAATGAATAAATAAATAAGGCTCTGTGTGCATAGCTTCTACTGGGATGTGGAGAACGGCCTGGAAAAAACAAAGCACTTGAAGCTGTAAATAATTCCGGAGAGTAGCCAGCAATATGTATATATGTAATATAGACACATACATATGCATTTGTATGTATGTGCATGTATATATAATTAACATATATTTTATATATCAAATATATATTATAGATACAAATATAAACTAGAATGACTAAGCTGTGCGATTCAGAGTGTGCAGGGAATCTGGAGTGGGCGGGAGGTGGGGCCGCAGAAAGGCCCGTGGAACCCATTGTGAGGTTAATGGCTGCTGCCGTAGAGTGCAGAGCCAAGTGTCCTGTGGGGCTGGGGAGAGTGCTGGCCTCAGGACACTCTCAGGAAGAAGAGCAGGACCTGGGGCAGGAAGGAAAGAGGAAGAACAAGCTTCCAGCACCCGTGCACCTCTGTTACCGCCTCAGAAGGCCACTTCCACGCCACCACCTGCCAAGTGCGGGAGACTTTCCCCTGCAGCTCTGACGCAGACACACAGGAGGGGAGGTGAAGACGCGTAGATCCCAGGGTGAACACACCCGCAGCAGGACAGCCCAGCATGCTCCTCTGCCCAGCCCTGTATTGGCCACGCAAGCGTTTTATCTGTGTGGTTGCAGGGAAGTCTCTTGTGCCCTTTATATTGGTCTGTTTTCTGTCCCTATAACAAAGTACCTGAGGCTGAGTAACTTATTAACAAAAAGAGGTTTATTTAGGCTCCAGGATCTGGTTCAAGGTCAAAGGCTTGCAGCTGGTGATGGCTTTCTTACTGGCAAGGTACCATGGCAGCACGTGGTATCATACACAAGACGAGAGATGGGGCATGTGTGAGGGTCTTTCTCCCTCTTCTTAGAAAACCACCAATATTCGATAATGGGGGCTCTACCTTGATGAATTTATCTAATCCTAATCACTCCAAAGGCCCCACTTCTAAATACCACATTTAGATTAAGTTTCTGCCTTCTTAATACCTTACAATGAGGATTATGTTTAACATCTGATGCCGTGGGGCACACACTTACCCCTTATGTCCAAACCACACCGCTCAGCAAGGCTGTTTTCTTACCTGTAAGGTAGATGGAAGAGCACCAGACCTGCCTTGCGGACGTCTTGTGGAGATTAAGTGAGATAGTGTGAACAGAACACCCCAGAGCCTACACCGCCCTGTCCCCTGAGGTAGCTGCTGACTACCTGTGCTTATATTACATTTAAATACCTAAGGCTCCACAATACCAATCTGGAATCTGGCTCGCAGATTCCAGGCCAGTCTCAGCAACTTTAGTGAGGCCCTGTTTCAAAGTGTAAAGTAAAAAGGACTGGGGGTGTAGCTCACAAGCAGTGTGGCCCGGGTTCAGTCATCCACACTGTACGCACCAAGTCCTCTTTACTCCTTAGGTAACCTTCCAGAGTTTATTTTATTATATTCGAGAGAACACCTGTGTGTGTGTACCTCTCCCCTTTTTGATGCAAGCGGGCTTCACCCGGGTCTGCATCTTGCGTTTCCCACACATGAGATCCCCACGCGGGGACTTACGGGAACGTTCTAGTGTTTGCTGTTTTACCGCGCTGTTTCCTCCTTCTTTTAATAGCTCCGCAGAACTCCATTATGATATTTTATTTAACCCCCTTCTAATAAGCAGTATTTATCCTTTTATCTTTTGCGCCATTCTCAGAATGCTGTGGTTGGTGTCTTCGCGCCTGCACAGCTTCTCACGCGTCGAGTACCTGCGGGCTGCGGCTTGAGAAGCCGCTGGCCTCTTGCTGGGTCTGGGCTTTGGCCGCACGGCTCGCCCCGGGGAGGCCGCTCTCCTTAGGAACTTGCAGGTGACTCTGCCTCACTCCGCAGGCACGCCTCCTATTCTAGATGCGTAGGGAGCGTTTGGTTCTCCTTTACTGAGAAACATCTGCTCCCATTCTTTGCCCACCTTTTTTGTTTGTTTGTTCAGCATTTTGATTTGAACTTTATTGTCCCCTTGGCAGTAAAGGATCTTTAAACGATGGGATGTGATCAGATTTGCATTCTAGAAAGTTCTCTTCTGCAGAGGCTGGGAGAGTGGGTTGACGCCAGGAGAGACAGGAGGAATGCAATTCACAGAGAAGTGGGAAGGGCCAGGGACTAAGGTCTCTGAATGGAGAGAAAACGGGTCCCAGCGATCCTTCGGGGGAAGCCAGGTGGACGGATTGGTGGGCCGCTTGAGGTGAGGGAGAAGGAAGAGTCTAGGGAGTCTCTGACGTCTGATTTGGGGGACTGAGTGGCCAGTGGTGGGGAGCAGGAACAGATTCAAGAGGGAGGTCACAGAGTCCCTGTGGAATGTCGGTTTATAGCACCCAGCATTGTAGGAGAGCCCCTGAGGCTGGAGCTGGAGCTGGGATACCTTCCTGATTCTATTAATCCGAGGTTCCTGCAGCTACACTGCCAGGAAGGGGGGAGCAGGGGTGTCTCCCTCGGAAATCCTTGTAACTGCTTTAACAAGTGGATCAGATTAAGTTATAATTAGCATATTCTTTGTTTGAATGCAAATGCTCTCTCCAAAGCTCCTCTTTCTTAACTAGGCTAACACTTCCCCTGTCTCCACCAGCAATTCGCTTGCCAAATCCTTTCTGTACCATTATAGACAAAATCCTATTACAAATGTTCTATGAAACACCCTTGCCAAGCCGACTCCGTCCAAAGCAGCTGTGCTGTGGGCTGCTGGGGGTGGGGCCCGGACCCCAAACCTGCTGGGCTCTGCCAGGACGCCTGGCACTTTGTGTTCCCAAGAGTCACTCTTCTAGGGTGGCGCTGAGCTTCACACATCAGTCAGTCTTACAGAATGTCTTCCTTGGCTTTGTGCTGTAGAACACAGTATAGGGCCAGACAAGCAGCAGGTGCTCAAGGTGTGTGTGTATGTGTGTGTGTGTGTGTGTGTGTGTGTGTGTGTGAGAGAGAGAGAGAGAGAGAGAGAGAGAGAGAGAGAGAGAGAGAGAGAGAATATCTGGGGATTGAAACCAGGGGCATTGTACCTCTGGGCCATATTTTATTTTTAAATAGCCCTATTTTATTTTGAAACAGGGCCCCATCAAGTGCTGAGTCCAGCCTTGAACCTACAGCCCTCCAGTCGGCCTTCCAAGCAGTAGGATTACAGATGTGTGCCATCATGCCCCCTGCTAGCTAAGAGGTGGATGTTGACCTAGGAGCTCAGCAAGCCTCAGGCTGAGGAGGCAGGGATGTGCCCATTGCCCGCCCCACCACTGTCCCTTCCCAGGGGGTCCTCTGGCCATCCCTGCAGTCATCCTGCTCATTCTTCTTCTGATGTAAGAGAGAATTGCTAAGCCAGGATACACTGCCAGAGAGAGGCTACATTTTAGTCCCTTACTCTGTTACAAAGTACAAACAAACTTACAAGCCACCAAACCCTCTCAAACATCTTGTCCAAACGCTGTTGCTGCACTCCAGAGCTGCGGGAAGTGCAACACGAGTAGGTAGAGTTGGCAGGTGGCTGGTGGAAGGGAGCGGGGTGCATGCAGAAGTGACTGCAGGCGCTTCATTTGACTTACTGTCTGCGATGGTCCCGTGTGGAATGCCCCTAAGAGCTCTGGATGCTCTAGTGAAGTCACGAGGGTCGGAGTCTCATCAGTGGGTAAATAAATGTATTGTAATGGGTTCACTGGGTGGTAACTTGGGCGGGCGGGTGTGCCTGGGGAAGCTGGGTGCCTGGCGGTGGCCTCCAGGACTGTGTTGTGTCTTTGAATCCCCTCGCTTCTGGCCCTCTGCTTCCAGACTCCATGACACTAGAGTGGAGCTCTGCTCGCTCCCTCTCCCTCTGCCCACCACCTCACGCTGCGTGTCAGGCCCGGCCTTACATGGATGACACAGTGGGGACGTGAACCGAGCACCAGTTCACGCCTGAGACGCGTGGCGTCTCCTCAGATGCTCTCCACCTTCACCTGCATCTGTGCATCTGTGTCTCTACAGGTGCTGAGGTTTCATCTCTGCCTCAGTCAGCATTCCCATCGCTGCCACCCAAAGCAACTGTCTACACAGCTGAGGAAGGGAGACTTGTTTGCTCAGTGTTCTGGAGATTTCAGGGTTCGGTTCATGTCGGGCTGGGTCTGTGGAGCTCAGGACGTGGCTGCAGGAGGCAGATAAAAGGAGAGAGCGCGTGGGCTCTGCTCTCACCTCACAGGAGCCAGAGGCAGAGAAAGAACAGAGAGGCGGGACCGTATCAGCCCAAGCAAACCCCAGAGACTCCACGTTAGCCACCAAGCACTGCTTCCAGCCTTGCTACCCTGCCTCTGTGAGGGCTGTGGGGACATCATAAACTCAAACCATTACAATCCCTGTGCCCGCCTCCCGTGCCCCACCGCGGCTCCCTCTCCTTCCCTGTGGTCACCATGGCCGCTATTTGGTCGCATCACCACGGACGTAGATGGCCTTGGAAGGCTGGCTGTGTAAGTGGCTGTGAGTACCGTGTGTGACATATTCCCTTTCGCGTCTGGCGTCCTCTGTTCCAAGTGACGCCCGTGACTTGCCTGCGTGGCCCTCTCAGTGGTGGTGGTTCATCTCAAGACCGTGTGGTGTTACTGCACGTGACGCCATGGCACGCTGCTGATCTGTGGTGGGTATTTGGCTGCCTCGCATTTTGCCATGGTGAATTTGCTCATGTGAACAGCGTGGTGGTGATTGCTTATGGTAGCCTGGTTTTTAACCTTCCCTCCTCTCCGTCTCAGCACTAAAACTCTCGAATTCCTAACCCAGATTTATCTATGTGTTGTAGATGAAGCTTCCCACCCCAGAAGTCACCTTCCTGTTCCCCTGAAGCGCAGTCATACGTAACCGAACGCTTCCCTGTATTAAAGCCACGCTTACGTGTGAATTACCTCTTAGGTTGGACTGTAAGTTCCTAAGGGCAGGACATTTCAGATTCACCTTGGTTTTGTCCAAGTACAGTGTCTTCTTTATATTAGAGATTAAGTAAAGTCTTAGTGAATGAATAGTTGGCTTAGGAAAAATTCCTCCTGAAGTGTGAGAAGTTGTATCAATTTGGTTAAATATACTCAAATTTGAACTGGGGTGGAGGGGTCTAACAATAAGATCTCTGGTCAGAGAGTTAAAACACAGATTTTTTTCCTAGTCAGCTGTGAGTCATATGGTTCATACCTAAAATATCTAAAAACTACTTTTTCAGAATTAGAAATGGTACTCTTGGATACAAAACCCACAAATGATTTTTGGCTGTACAGTCGAAAGTGTTACGGTCGTTGGTATTATTTCAAGGAATAATTATTTTGTACTCACTGTGTGCCAAGCACCATGCTAGACCCACAACATGCTCTTTATTTACTTCATGTATTAACAGGAAGAGAAAGGTCAGAGCATTTTTACTTGGGAGCTGCTTTGAATTCTTTATGGCCATGATTTAGCTCCAAGTCGCTTCTTTCATGCAAAGAAGGTCAGGACATATTATGCTGCACAGAATTAATTAAGACCAAGAGGCAGAGAGATGGAAAAGCAGAGGAAGAGAGACCGTCGGTGTTTGGGGATGCTAATCACTCACCAGCCTCTGTTTTGGCTTCTAAGCAATTAGGAGCAGACAGGGAGCCAACTAACGACTGCAATATTAGCTTTTTAATTGGCTTTGGCCGGGCTGGTGAAGACAGGGCCGTCTGTGTCTCGCTGCAGACACACGGTACCATCTCAGCTCGGGCTCTGGGGACGCGGGCTGCCCCGCAGTCAAGGGTCCTGCCACTGCAAGCCCTCTGCTGGGGAGGTGTGCAGAGGACGCTCCTGCACGCAAGGCTGGCATGGAGTATAGAGGAAGAGGGGCAGAATGTGCTGTTGTTGTTGCGTGTGTATGAGTATTACTGGAGATCGAACCTACGGCATTCTACCTCCAAGCGACACCCACAGCCCTTTTAAAAATTATTTTTGTTCTGAATCAAGGTTTCGCTAGGTTGTTGAAGGTCCTGCTATGTTGCTCAGACTATCCTCAAACCTGTGACCCTCCTATCTTAGGCTCCGAAGAACTGGGATTACAGGTGTGCACCAAACTTAGCATGTTTTATATTTTTGTATGTTATTTTGCTTTTGGGCTGCTACTTTCAAAACAATAGCCCAAGTTCTCTGATAACCATGTTGGTGGGGGAGGCAGGCGAAGAATGGAGGGGCTACCTGGAGAGGGTCGCCAGAGAGCCTGCACCAGGGCAGAGCCCAACAGAGCCGAGAGGTGAGGCCACCACAGAGTCTAGGACGATCCCAGAGGGGCAAGGAAGGGGCCGCCCCAAGCCCACACCACGGGCTCACACACTGCACTTCCTGTGCAGAAGAGCCACCATCTGAGACCTCAGCTGAGGTTGGTGGACACGTGCTACCTGGAGAGGGAGGAGACTCTCTGGGCCCCCAGGAGGAGGATGGACCATCAGAGCGAGAGCGGGGTGAGCTCACACGTGGAGAGGAAAGTTGGGTCTGTTGCTTTCTGAACCTAAAGTAAAAGCCAAGACAACTGAAATATATGGGTCGATCCATGGGGGAGAAGATTCAGGACAAATGTTTATACAGAGGATACTTAACTTGTAGGTAAGAGGAAGAAGTAAGAAATATGATGAGAGGGCCAGACCTCACACTGTACTGGGTGTTTTGGCCAGCATTCTAAAAGATTGACCAGGTAACTGGGAGAAAAGAACATTCATTCTCTTAAAGTTTCAGGTTCAGTTCATGTGAGGCCGGGGACTGTGAATCTCAGGACATGGCTGTGGGAGGCAGAGAGGGGCAAGCACATGGGCTGAGCTTCTCACAACATGGAGGCTGGGAGAGGCAAGTACATGGGCTGGGCTCCTCACAACATGGAGGCTGGGAGGGGAGAGCATGTGGGCTGGGCTCCTCACAACATGGAGGCTGGAGCATCACAAGAACAGAGGAGGGGACCATCCATGATCTCCAAGGTCGCACCCAGACCCACCTCCAGCCACAGCCTGCTGGCCCCTGGGTACCACCAGGTAAACTTATTACAATGGACTTACCCACTGCTGGGATTACAACTCTCATGACTCCATTATAGCAGCCCTGAATATTAATAAGTGAGCTCTTCAGGGGACATTCATATCTAACTATAACAGGTGGATATTTATAGCCGATAAAATAGGAACTGAGACCCAGGTGTCGCTAGAACAACTAGGGATTCAAAGGGACAGCTACCTAGCTTTGAAAGAACTCAAAGGGGAAGAAAGGAGAATCCCGCACATATTTAGTGGGAATGGTGGCTGATGGCATGAGCTATCTTGGTTCTGGCTGGTCAATTTGTACTCAACAGAAATGTGTGTATGTATGTATTGTATTGTATACTAGAGATTGGACCCAGGGGACTTTTACCTCTGAGCTACACCCCCAGCCCATTTTTTTTTATTTCTCACTAAGTTGTGGAGGCTGGCCTTGAACCTGTGATCCTCCTGTCTCAGCCTTCCAGGTATTGGGCTAACAAACATGTGCCCCACGCCCACTACTTCTCATAGTTTTAAAGGCTCAGCAGTTAAAGAACAAAGGGCCGGTAGTCTCAGGACCTGGACACCTGTTCCCCGTATGTGACCCCTCTTTCTGTGTCAGGGGGCAGCTTCCTCAGATCTGTCTCATCAGGACTCTAATCCCATTCGTGAAGGTGCAGCCCTCAGATGTAATCACCTCCTGCAAGCCCAGCACTTAGTTCTGCCACAGTAGGGATTAAGTTCTAATCCCTCATTTTGGAGTGGATGCAATCGTCTATCCTCAAATGTCATGTCCTTCTAGCATGCAAAACGTGCTCATTCCGTCCCAAGACTTCCCAAATCTTGACTTGTTCCAGCATTAACTGAAAGTCTAAAGTCCAGAGTCTCATCTGAATATTATCTAAATCAGACTTGGGTGAGAATTAAAGTCATTTTCATCCCAAGGCAAATTACTACCCATCTATGAGCCTCTGAAACTAAAAGAATTGTGTGTGTGTGTAAATGAGTGTGGTACCGAGGCAGTGTAGACACTGCACCTCTGAGAGAGGGCTTGGGGCAGAGGAAGGAGTAACCAGCAAGAGGTCTCAGGTAAGTCCAAACTCAACAGAGAAGCAGCGTGACTCTTACGTTTTGAGGACAATCTTCCTGGATTCAGATCCCACTTCGGGATGCACCAGGGTGGAGCTCCAGCTTGCAGGGTGCAGATGACCCTGTTTCCCTTGTTCTGCTGGGCCCAGCCCACACCCAGCTCCCTGAGCTGAGGTCTCAGATGGTGGCTCTTCTGCACAGGAAGTGCAGTGTGTGAGCCCGTGGTGTGGGCTTGGGACGGCCCCTTCCTTGCCCCTCTGGGATCGTCCTAGACTCTGTGGTGGCCTCACCTCTCAGCTCTGTTGGGCTCTGCCCTGGTGCAGGCTCTCTGGCAGCCCTGTCCCCATGGAGTTTCCGTGGGCCTCCTGGCTCTCAGCAGCTCCTCTGACCTGTAGGTGGCAGCATCCCGACCTCACAGATCCTGCCCTGGTAGGAAGGTGAGTTGCACCTCACCTGGGGCGTTACCAAGGCCTGCTGTGTGTGCTCCAGGGGTTGCCAGTTGCACTAGTGCTGCCTGGGTGCTCAGGAGCTTCATAGCATCATGAGGAGAGCAGAGGAGGGAGGCCCAGGCACCTCCCTAGATGTGGGTTCACTTCCAGGGCCTGGGGTGGGCAGGGGAGCCCAGAGGATCTCCCCAATGCCTCCTGGTCATGCCTTGGTTGTCCCGATGAATGGCAGTTGGTGTCCTTCTATCCCTCTAATCCCCTGCCAAGTGGTCACTTTAGTCAGACCCCGGGACTTCTCTTTCCAACCTGTTCTTTTGTTCTTTACAAAGTGGGTCAGGCAGAGAGTTTTCCAGATCTTTAAGCCCTGATTCCCTTTTAATTACAAATCCTGCCTGCTTTGTTTTCTCTTCTTGTATTTCACTGTAAGAGAAGTCAAGAGACACTATGCTGCACCCTGCACGCTTTGTTAGATGTTTCTTCTGCGAATGTCCTTTTTCACAACTCATGAGTAGCACCTTCCACAGCACACTAGGGCTCAGACGCAGTCCGTCCAGTCCAGCCGTCATTGCTACTTTATGAGAGGACGGTCTCCTCCCCACTCCCAGCAGCTCTTCATTCCACGAAGCCCCGTCTGAAAGTCCTTCGCGTCCATATTTCTACCGACAGTCTGATCAGGATCACGTGGGTAATCTCGGAGAACACCAAGTTTTTCTGTGCAGCTTTCTTCTGCTTCCAAGCCTCACCAAAGCCACCCTTCTGGGCTTTCACAACACAGGCTTTTTCTAGCCAGCTCCTCCAGACTCTTCCAGTCTCTGCTCATTACCCAGTTCCAAAGCCACATCTACACTTTTAAGTCTTTGTTATTGCAGCAACCCACTTTTGAGCATCAAGGTCGGCCATTCTGGCTGCTATAGCAAGATACCCTAGATGGGTGATTGGCAAACAACAGAAGTTTGCTGCTCACAGTTCTGCAGCCTGGGAACCCAAGAGCAAGGTGTCTGTAGATTCCGTGTTGGCGAGACTTCTCTTTCTAGGTGGCACCCCCAGAGGGGAAGCTGGTCCTGTCAGCCTATTTCATAAGGGCACTGGTCCCATCCACGAGGGTACATAACTTAACCACTTCCTCAAATCCCACCTCTCAGTCTTACCACATTGAAGATTAAGTTATGATTTATGCATTTTAGGGAGAACCAACATTCAATCCACACATTTATCTGTCTCAAACTTCAGGTTCAGTTGGTTTTGTTTTTTGCCTTTGTTTTTCTAAGCAGAGACTCCTAGCAACGAAGGAAATCTTGAAATAAAAGGCTCTGATTGTCTAGTCACTGAAAGAAAATGATCCTTGAGAAAGGAAGCGCAGCGGGATCTGAGGAGAGTGGGGGCCAGGAGTCAGCCTCACTTCTAGGCAGCCGCACTGCCAGAAGGCCTGACGGAACACTTTAGAGCTCTGGCTTCTTGCAGTCCCAGGCGAAAGGCATGGACCTATACGATGGAGGCGCCTACAGAGGCCAGGAGCCTGCCTCTGCTCCCCACTGTCACATCCTATGTCCATGGGGAGGCCCCGAGGGGACTCAACCAGCTGCTGCCCTCCCATCCCTACTTCTTTTATTGTTCCCCTTTGATACGTAGAACTGAAGAGAGGGCAATGAAGAGCGACGCACACGTGGAAATTAGAAACTGACAGAAAGCCTGAGAAGAGGTTCAGTTTGCATGTCAAGCCCACCTTCATCTCAGGGGCAGCCTACAGCAGCAAAACAAACAAACAACCAGCAACAACAGCAAGAGCACCAGCAAGGCCCAGAATCTCCAAGGTAGCGAGAGCTGGAGTTACAGGGCTACTACGTTATTAAGCTCAATGTTCAGTTTTCAACAAATTGAAAGGCATATAAAGAAATAAGAAAGTATAACCCATTCAAAAGAAAACACAGCAACAGCAGAAATGACCCCTCAGACAGACCTGATGGTATATTGACTAGACAGAGACTTATGTTTAAATATGCCCAGAGACGCCAGGCGTGGTGGCGCACGCTTGTAATCCCCGCACTTGGGAGGCTGAGACAGGAGGATCGTGCAGGTTCAAAGCCAGCCTCAGCTACTTAGTGAGGCTCTCAGCAACTCAATGAGACCCTGTTTCCAAATAAAATATAAAATGGGTCTAGGAGTATAGTCCAGAGGTAGAAAGCCTATGGGTTCCACCCCCAGTACCACCAAAAAAAAAAAAAAAAAAAAAAAGATGCCCAGAGAAATAATAGAAGATGTATAGAAGGACAAGAACATGATATCTATGTCAAGGAAAACCACAATCTCATCTATATTGGTGCAGGAAAAGCATAAGACAACCACGACACCATTTCATGATAACATCTCATAAACGAGGGTTACAAATAACCACCTCAACACAAAAGCCACATGTGAGAGCCTACGGTGGACACTGTCAGCAAGGGCAGAGACTGGACGCTCCTTCTCCAAGATCAGCGACGAGGCGACCAGGTGGGATTCCTGCTCCTGCCAGCACTGGAAGCTCCACCCAGAGGAGTTAGTCAAGAAGAAAAGACACAAGAAAAAGATACCCAAATTGGAAAAGAAGTAAAATGACCTCTGGTCACAGATGATATGATCTTAGATGTAGGAAACCCTAAAGAACACAAAACACCACCAACAAATACCTGTTAGAACTAAGAGACAACTCAGCAAAGCAGCAGGATGCCAATCAGTCACAAAGCTTGTTCACAATGAACAGTCTGAAAAGGAAATGACGAAAATGTCATTTATAATGGCATCCGAAGAATTATTTACTTAGGAACTGACCAAGGAGGTGAATAAAATTACAAAGTACTGTTGAAAGAAATGAAACAAGACATAAGTAAATGGAAATACAAACCATGTTCATGAACTGAAAACTCAGTCTTATCAAGATATTAATATACTCAAGAAGCCAGTTGTGCACCACCATCCAATACCTGTCATCCTGGTACTTCAGAGGCTGAGACAGGGAGTTCAGGTTCCAGGGCAGCCTCCACAGTGCAGTGAGGCACTCAACAACCTAGCAAGACCCCTTTTGAAGATAAAAATAAAGTAGGGCTAGGATGCAGCTCAGAGGTAGAATGTATCTATGTTCAATCCCAGCAACCCCTCCACACACAATTACCCCAAGAGATCTACACGTCCAAGCAAATCCCTTTTAAAATTCCCATGACTATGTTTTTGTTTAATTTTGTTATTGGTGCACTGTATTCATAAATGATAATGGGGTAAAAACCTTCTGTAGACATACATGCACACATTGCCCAGTCAGCCCCTACCCGGTCCCCACCCCATCCCCTCCCCATCCCTCCTTCCCATGCTTGGCTTAGTGGTTGACATCTAATGTTATGGCAATTTATCAAAAATTAACAATGATAATCTCACATAACAGATTCATTTGTCTGATATCAAGCTTTTGATCACTTAGAGATAACTTTTAAATATTTCTTTTTGTTTTCTTTCTTACCAGAGGATATTTTTTCTTTGTTTTAAGGTGAAACTATCATGCATTTATTTATTTATTTTTCAGAAAAAATCTATCCTAATATGAAATATGAACTCTAAATACCCAAAACAATCTTGAAAAAGAACAAACCTAGAAGATGTACATTTTCTGATTTCAAACCTTATAAAGCTACAATAATTGAAACAGTGTAGTACTGCTATAAAGGCAGATATATAAACCAGTGGAGTAGAATAAAAAGCCTAGAAATAAATTCTTCCATATATGGTCAAGTTGTTTTTGACAAGGTTTCCAAGAACATTTGGTGAAGGAAATAATAATCTTTTCACTAAATATTGTTGAAAAATAATAATTACATGAAAAAGAATAAAATTGGACCCTTACCTAACACCATATACAAATATTAACTCAAAATAGATAAAAGACCTAAATATAAATCTTAAGACTATAAACTTTTAGAAGAAAACCTGGGTCATAAAACTTCACAACATTGAAACTGGCAGTGATTTCTTGGATATGATTTCAAAGGCACAGGCAACAAAAGAATAAACAAACTTCCTAAAATATTAAAAAAAATTGTACATCCAAAGACAATGTAAACAGAGTTAAAAGTTACTGATAGAATGGGATAAAATATTTCCAAATGCTATATCTGAAGGTATATTAAGATTCCAAATAGAAATCCTCAAAATTAGCAACAATAAAGGAAACAATACAATTTAGAAATAGGTAAAAGACTAAAATAAATAATAAATCTCCAAAGATAACCAATCTTAGTTGTCTGCTGGATGGAAAATCTTGTTTCTCTGGTTCTGGTGTGTGTTACCTATTTCTTCTTTGTAGTTAATCTCTTTGAGTATTTTCTCTAGTGCTGGTTTTGAAGACATAAATTCCTTCAGTTTCTGTTTGTCATGGAAGCTTCTTATTACCCCATATAATTTGATAGAAAGTTTTGCTGGGTAGGAAATTTTTGGCTGGAAGTTGTTTTCTTTCAGAGTTTGGAATATGTTACTCCAAGCCCTTCTGGCTCTCATGACTTGGTTTGGGAAGTCTGGAGTGATTCTAATTGGTTTGCCTCTGAATGTCACTTGGCCTTTTGTTTTTGTTGCCTTTAAGATTCTCTGCTTGGATTCCACATTGGTCATTTTGACAATTATGTGGCATGGGGATCCTCTTCTCTGATCCTGTCTAAAGGGAGTTCTATAAGTTTCCTGGACCTGTGTATCGACCTCTTACTCTATGTTTGGAAAATTTTCTGCTATTACTTCCTTGAAGAGATTATTGATCCCTTTGGCTTCACCTTCTTTTCCCTCCTCTGCAGATACCAGCAAAAGCCACGCCCTCTCAGCATCTGCATTATTATTATTCATGCAGTCCATAGGCAGAATCTCAAAGTGAGAAATAGCCCTGAGAGAAGGTGTGGTCGCTGGCTGAAAGTACTCTCCACTTTTAGATATTCTTTCATAACTATTATTCTTCTAGTATTCTTTTAACTCTCCACATGAATTGCTCCGGTGGTGTAAGATCAGGACTGTGAGAGAAACTGAGTCCGTGGAAAATAAAATTTCTGGTAATTCGTCCAAACCTCTAAATGTCCTTGTCTTTGTTCAGATGGTAAAAGAACTTAGTTAAAGATTAGATGCAGTGGTAGCATTCCAGTCAGCAATTACAAACGCAGATTTCCTCTCAATCTTTGACCCTCAACCTAATCAATAACTAACCTAGAGGGGGAGGCGACCCGATGCCTCCATTTACCTCTCTTTGTGATCCTGCCCAGATACGGGAAGACAAACGTTGGGTGTAACATCAAAGCAACCCAGTTTATGAGCAACTAATACTGCCCAATACAATGCAGCTGAAGGCTAGGAAGATTCTTGACCTTTACACCCAGTATGAGCCCTGCCCGAGATGGGAGGGGTGCCACGTGGCCCAGGAAAGGATATTGCAAAGGGTCTGGGACAGGAATATGGATTATTTATAAGATGAATAGGTTTCTAATAAGCCTATCGTTTGGGGAAAAGTGTTTCACAGCTAAGGAAGTATATCTGACAACTAAATCTAAATACTACATATTTCTGGTGTTTGTCTGCCAAACTGTGTTGTGAGTTTGCTTAAGATTTCAGATTTTAGAGGGCAAGGCGGCAACACCTGGAAGAACTTTTTATCACATCCACCTGAATCGCCACATCCCCCCATGCCTGCCATATGGACTGAGCCCAAAAGATGGAAAGTTCCAAGAAAGTTAAAGAAGATTCCCCGGGAAGCCTCCAAGCCTTGGGCGTGCCTGTTTCTTCTGGAAGATTGCCCTTTGGAACTGCTTGTCTGCAAGATTGGGGAGAAGATCCGGAGTTAATCTCTTGAAAGCCAAAAGCCAGCTGAAAGCTGGACTAGTTTTTCTTTTACTGTTGTTTACATGTCATTCACTATTGTTTCACAGTGATTGCATTCACTTCCTTTTCTCTTATTATTAACTTTACTGGTGAAGGGTATAAATTTTTCCGGGTTCTTGTAATAAAGTGTCATTAGCTCAAAAGGCTCTTGTCCATATCAGATTCTTTCCAAGAGCGCCGTCATTAGGGACTTAAAGAAATTTAGTCCCTAAAAGGGAAAGAATCACTGCAGATAAGAGGCTGCAGTATTTCACTCTATCCTTCCCCATCTTTGCTGAGATTCTTGAGTGCGAGTGGACTTGCGCCCCGATTGGACTGAATTGCCCTTCGGCACTCCTCTATTCTGATTATTCTTAGGTTAGCTCTCTTAAAATGGGCCCATATTTCTTCAATGTCAGATTCCTGCTGTCTGATTTTTTTTCTAAGTTGTAAATTATGCATTCGCTTTTGGAGTAATCGTCCTCTAGGAGCGAGATTCTATTCTCCATGTGGTCATCGATTGTTTATACTTTGAATTGAGGCCTTTACTTCAATGATTGCATCCTTTATTTCTTTTAGCCTCTCTCTAAGTTCTTTTCAAAGGTCCTGTACTACTTCTACAGTTATATCCCTGATTTGACCTTCTGGAGGTCTCTGAATTTCTGTGTTATCAGGTTCTGATAATTGGGGTTGTGGGCATTCATTACTCTATTGTTCCTCTTTCCCATGATTTTAGAATTTTGTACCTTCCCTGGGTCACTACAACTTCACTTAGGGTGCTCTGTATCTCGAGTCTGTAGTAATCTCAGCCGCCACTACTCTTTTACTGTGTTGTATCACAAAGTCTTGGACCAATGGGGTTAATCAAAGCTGCACGAGACTGTGGGGGTGCCAGGCTGGGCGTTTTCCCACGGGGAGCTGCGACTAGGGTGTGGTTTTTCTGCCACCACTACTCCTTCACTGGGTTGGACTGCAAAATCTCAGACCTAAGGAGATTATCAAAGCTGTGCAAGTCCCTGGGAGTGCAGTACAGGGATTTCTCCTTTTACTCATGGTTATTGTGTGCGCTGATAAGGAGCTGTCGCAGGGCGCGGTGAACTCACTGTCACTGCTGGCAATATGGCGCCGCTGCCACGCCCTCAGCCGTGAGGCTGGCATATTTCTTTTTTGGTTTTGAGCTTCGTTCTGAGTCCCTGGGAAGGCGTGATGAGCTTGGCCACTGGGAGTTTTAGGCATTCTTTGCGCTGAAAGAACTGCTGGATTACACCTGAATGATCCGCAGCTGCTCACTTCAGCTCCTTGTTTACCTTTCCTCTCTGGAATCTGGTGCTGTGAGGGAAGATGGTGCCAGCATGGCTCTGCCGCCGCATTGCAGGCTTTATTTCTTTTCTGGTCTCTGGTTTTTCTTCTAGTCTTTTTTTTCTCTGTCCCTTGTGTTTACATTTTTTATTTCTGTTGCTAGTGTTTTCTGGCTATGAAAAGCGCTGATTTTGTGGCAATAGAGATCGAGTGTTAGCAGGATTCGTAAATGCTGTTTTTCTCGGTCGCCATCTTCCCGGAAGTCCTCGACTATGTTTTTTATGAAAAGTAAAAAAAAGTCCATGAAAAATTAATGTGGATTAGCTGGGTGTGGTGGCGCAGGTTTGTAATCCCAGCATTCAGAAGACTCAGAAAGGAGGATCACAGTTTGCAGACAGCCTCATCTACTACTTAGTGAAGCCCTTTGGAACTCAGTGAGAACCTGTTTCAAAATGAAGAATGAAAAATAGGGTTAGGGATGTAGCTCAGAGGTAGAATGCCCCTGGGTTCCATGCCCAGTACCACAAAGAAAAAAAAGTTAACATGGACCCTGAAGGGACATGCGATATCCAGAACAATGTTGACAAAGAGCAGAGCTGGAAGACTCATTCTTCCTGACATCAAAATGCTCTACAAAGCTACAGCAATAAAAATGTGTACCATACAAAGACATAGAACAATGGAGTCCAAAGAAAATTCTATGAATAATCTATTGCATATATGTCAAATGTTTTTTGATAAAGGTGCCAAGATCAGAGTATGGTGAAAAGAAGAGTCTTTTTAATAACTGGTGCTGGGAAAACCTTATTTACATAAGAAAGAATCAAAGTGAACCCTTACCTCACACCATATACAAAAACTAACTCAAAATTGATCAAATACCTAAATGTAAGACCCAAAATTATAAAACTTTTGGAAGGAATAGAGTGCTGAAGGTTCTCAATGCTGAGTTGGGCAATGGTTCATTGGATACAATACCAAGGTGCTCATACTTGGAGGATGGTAAAATTTCTCCCAATTTTTTTCAATGCCCTGACCACATTAAGTAAAAATCTTTAGTTTTGAAGAAAATCTCTTGTTTTTCCAGATAACCTTATGTAAATAATACCAAAGAATTTTAAATGAAAAGAATAAAATAGTGAAATATTGAAGATAATTGCATATGTAAAAAACGAAATGCACTGATCATTGGTTAAATTATGAGAGGCATACAAACCCCAAAAAGGGGGATCCTGAAGGCACTCACTACCTATGAAGACCCTCTGCAGGGGTCTCAACCTCCGGTGGTTTAGGATAATCCCCACATGACTTCTGGGTGATTACAGTGGACAGTGGGCTGGCTCCTTCCTTGAGACTGATCTATGTTTTAGCCCCCTTTTTACCTTCCCTGGGCTTCGGGCTCTCCCTGGCACTCCAGTCTACAGCAAGCTATGCAGCGCTTCCCCCAGGTGCCCAGGACACTTTTGTGAGATTAGCCAGACACAGAAAGTGGAGGGTCATGCGCCTTATCTCTTACATGGAAGCTGGGGAGTCACTGGGATGCAAGAAGGACCTTAGATAAGGGAGGAGAAGGCCCGTGGGTCCAGGGAGGGAGGGTGGGCGGGCTAGCAAGAGAAAGAAGCACTGCCGTTGAGTTCCCTGTCCTCGTGTGTGAGATCAGTGCCAGTCTCGTCATGGATGGAGAAGGGAGGGGCCGAGGAAGCTCACCTGGTACCATGTGCTACGTCCCTGTCACTGGACTGCATCGTGGTGTGAGCCGGCTGCACCAATAACAGTATGTGAAAGCAGACAGAAACGTTCCCTTTGATGAGGGAATTCCAAAACGATACAAAGAAATATGTGGTCCAGAACCGTGGGTGCGCGTGGGTCAGCCTCACTCTGCCTGTGCACGTTTGACTTCCCCACCTCTGGTCTCTCTGTGGATAAAGAGCGTTTCAGGACCTCCAGAGACATCACTGGCTGATTATGACGAGGCGCCCTCCTTTGGTAATAAAAGTATCGTTATATATCATCATACCGCACAGCATTCTGTACTTTCTTTTTTTATTACAAAAAGATTGCTTATTAAAGTTGGGAACACTAAAAAAACATTAATAATTAAACCAAAATGGGGGTAATTGCCGTTGCCTGAGCAATTGCCAGTTTATTAAATCGCTTACTCTGAGCATTGTTCAGTGTTCGAACACTTAAGGAGCAGCCATTAAGACTGACAAAATGATGGCTCCTATTTATTTAACACCTTCTAATCAGTGACCTAGCAGAAGTAAATCAAATGCAGATGCTTTGTAGAAATAAACACTGACCCAAGAGCTTGGAGTGGGTTCCTGCCCTGGTTGTGGCGCTTCGCAATATCCCTGAGAGCTCACCTCTGCAGTGCAAAGCTGGAGGGGTTTTATGTTGTTGTTTTCAGCTTCCATTTTCAAGATAAAGAGATTAAATCTACAGGTCAAGAAACCGACAACATCCTCTTATTTGAACGTGGGGCTTCCTCCAGTGGCGAATTTGCTGAGAAGCTCACAGCCTTCACGGTGCAGCCCACTGGGAGCACGTGTTTTTTGTTTGTGGGAAAATTTGGAACTGAAGGTGTGCAAATTGTGGTGAGGGGCTGGAACATGGCAGCAGCCATCCTCGTGGACTGACCCTTCGTGCCCGCTGCTGGACATTGGACATCCTCCCGGGGCTCCCACGGGGAGGGCTGTACCGCTTCTCTTTGTCAATGGAAGGCCTGATGCTCAAAGAGGGGCCAAGCCTTTCCTCAAACCACACAACTCGCAACTGGCTGGAGCGGGGTCCTAGGATAGCCTGGTCTCCATACCACGCTGCCTCGCAACCACACAGACTTGCATTACTTTCCCAGCACTTTCCAGATGTTACTATTATTAAAATAATAATAATTCCCCTCTTAGGGAATAAAACATCCCTCTCTACTAAATTATTTAATAAAACTGCCATTGCCATCAAAAGACCACTTTCATTTTCCTTATTTCTATTGATTGTCTCAAGCCCAAGTGTTGCCCTCAGCCCCAACTCTGCAGTGGGTAGTTTGTGTGATGGCTGGCGGCTCAGTGCTAGCTGGGCGTGCTCAGTCTCGGGCCTCTGCTGAGTTCCCTATTGCAGGTAGCATGTCGCCAAGTGTGTGTGTGCACATACTAGTGAACTCTAGTTTCATGGTGCCATGACTTCTTTTTTCTTCCTTGGGCATTTAATAAAATTTTAATAGGCTTTATCTATAAAACTCATTGGATTCTTATGATGTTAGATCATTTTAGAAGTCTGTTACCAGATAAAAATGCAGTCCCCCAATGGGTGGCAGTCAACATTTTTGCAAAGTAAAATAACTGATTGGTAAGCAGTACCCTCAGCCTTGCGTGTCTCTTGAAGGGGTTTGCAGTATGAGGGGTGTTGGGGATGCTCTTGGTGCCTTCTCCTGGCAGCCTGGGCCACTCAGCTGTTAAGGAGTGGGCTGTGGCTTGACCAGGCCTCTGACCCAAGGCCAGTGTGCCCACGAAGGTCATGCAGCCTGAGCTCGCACAACAGAGCCCTTCCAGCTCCTGCCCACGGCCGCCTCTCTGTACTCCTCTCCCAGGCCACTTGCAAATGCTCCTTGGCAGAGGGAAGGAGATCAGGGACCTCAGCACCCGCACATGTCTGGCCACCTCAGATCGTGTGCCGTCAGAGGGAGGAGCCACAACCTGCCTCAGTGTCTGCGACAGTCACGCCCTCCGGAGCAGCCCAGCCACACAGCAGCCCGCAGTTCTCAGCACCTGTGTGCTGGGAACCACTCGTGTTTCCTGAAGGTGGAAATGAGCAGA
This sequence comes from Muscardinus avellanarius, assembly GCF_963383645.1. Lineage (NCBI taxonomy): Eukaryota > Metazoa > Chordata > Mammalia > Rodentia > Gliridae > Muscardinus > Muscardinus avellanarius. The sequence continues at coordinate 118,467,567 of NC_137793.1, forward strand.
CCTTCCAAAGCCAGTGGGGCTGTGGGGAGCAGCTGGTGACCCACGAGCCAGAGCACCACCTCTGCGCGGCCCTCCTGTGTGCAGATCCCTGCAGCCACCCACTCCGCAAGGTGAGGGATGGCCCAACGCAAGCCCGGCCAGCCTCACTGCCCACCGCTCTCACCGTTCACTCCGCGGCGCCTGTCACCTGCATTTCAGATGTCACCCGCAGGTCCCTGCTGACCCAGGCTGAGCTCTCGGCTGCATCCGTTCCAAGGGGTCCCCTGGGCCTGCGTCTCTCTAGTCGGGGATGTAAAAAGCACCCCACTTCAACCTCTTGCCCCCCATCTTTGTGTAACGAAGGGGTCACAGTGTTGTCTTGAACCACAGCAAAATCAGACAAACTGTAGAGTCCTTTCGAGGTCTTCAGTTGTTTAGGTTGTGCTGCTTCTGAGACATTCATTGCACATTGCTTGTGGCAAGATAATTTGTGAAAGCCTGGGGTGCTGGCACACCTTGGCATCCCCATGCTTGGGAGGCTGAGACAGGAGGATCACAGGTTCAAGGACAGCCTCAGCTACTTGTGAGGCCCTCTGTAACTTAGTGAGACCCTGTTTCAAAATAAAGAACAAAAAATTGTGCTGGAGGTAGAGTTCAGAGGCAAAATGCCCTGGGTTTAAGCCCTAGTACCCAAACAAATAAATAAATAACTTGTGAAAACCTTTTCTGTCTCTCTAGGCTCCAGCCCTAAGAAGCATCTAAGTTATATTTCTCACAAACCTCGAAAATAATATAAACAGGTAAAAGATTATAATAAAGAAAATATAATTATATAGATTTATTCCATATTTATACATAATTATATAGTATTATATGTTGTGTATAATATATATAATAAAAATGTCATTTTTGTGCTTAAATCACCTTGATAGTCCATTTTAATACCCCCTTTTTCCCTTGAAAGCATTGTTTAAAAATGTTCAGTTAAGCCAGGCATGGTGGTACATGCCTATAATCCCAGTATTTGGGAGGCAGAGATAGGAGGATTGCAGGTTCAAGGCCACTCTCAGCATTTTAGTGAGACTCGCAATGAGAACCCATTTCCAAATGAAAAATAAAATAGGGCTGGGGATGAAGCCCAGAGGTAGAATGTCCCTGGGTTCAACTTCCAGTAACAGGAAATAAACAAGAAATATCCAGTCCGATTAGCGTAGGTTTTCTGGTTATGTCCTCGTGCCATCAGCACTGGCTTCCCGTTGGAAGTCCCTGACCCAGCCGTCCAACAACAGCCCTCAGGTTCTACAGCCGACTCGGAGAGGGATACAGTAAGAATATCTCAGAGCCACGGTGACCCCGACGGGCATTTTCTCTTTTATGAATCCTCCCATCAGTCCTCCTTCTCTTCCACGGTGTCCCTGTTTGGGGACAGGAAGCCCCAGTCTGAGAGAAAGATTTCCAGGGTGTGACATCCTTCTGAGAGTTTTCTTGGTCCTATGCTTCCTCCCCTCTGGCCAGCCTGTTTAATATTGGATAACAATTATTAAGCACATGTATTGCAACGCGTGGGGTCCATAGCAGGGGGGGAAAGACACCAGTTGCTTGTAAGATGTGCATGTTTAAAGATATGCAAGGCTCCTGGAGAATTCCTCTCAAGTGTGTACTCATTAGGAATTCAGTATTCAAGATAGGATGACATGCCCTCCTTTTCAAAGCATTAGGACCTAAGACTAGCACTAGGCACACCATCCTCTGAGGCCATCCAGCAAGCCTTCTGTTTGAATTGGGGGTCACCCATGGACTGGGGACCCACCCTGGGGCCGACCTCGGCTTTGAGGCTGAGCCAGCTAAGCGCTGTGCTTTCCAGGCCCAAGGCGACAACGGGCTTGCTGACGATTGCTATGGAGAAAGATGAACAGGCATGATGATCATGTCCACACGTGGCCAGTGAATCAGACTCAACTGGGAGCTTAGTCATGACTGATTCTGTTGGTATACCCGCTAGGAGATGATGTTTCATGGGCAAATGAGCAGATCTGTGAGTGCCGAGGCCACGTACCCTGGACCAGCCAGCGACTGTGTCTGCCACCGGGGCCAGAGGCTGGTGTCTGGCCAGCTGACTCGGCCACATCCTGGGCCTGAGCCAGCGCCATCTCAAGTCCTCCCTCCAGTCCAGCGGGTGAGGATCCAGGCAACCCGTATCCTCTTTCTGTTCCTTTGCACCCTAGCTCTGCTATTTTGAAAACAAAATCATGTAGTCTCTTTTAATCTCAGTTTCTTCATATGTAAACATTGCAAAGTATCTCCTTCCCAGGGTGGCTGTGGGGAATTCAAAGCTCCTGGGAACAGGTGGGACTTGGTACATGTCCTCTCCTTGGGCCACAGCATCATCCTGTCCCCGTGCAGCTGAGATCACCAGCTGAGATTGCAGTGATTACTCACCAGAGCAAACCCCTTGTGAGCCCGGCCCTCCTCCGTGCTGGGGTGTGTGCAGGCACGGCGCTCCCTCCCCTGGAGGTAAGCTTCCAGCCCTCCACACTGGCTTCTCTCTACTGGTTCTTCTTGAACACACATATGCTTTTATTTGTGCTATTAAAAACAAGGCTGGGCCACTCCACCCGCTCTCAGCCAGCCCTCTTCTTGCTGGAGGAATTCCCTCCTTGCTGTCTCAGGACTTTCCCCTTTGTCCTTGCTTATCCAAGACTCCACCAGTGCTCTAAAGTAACTCCCAGCACAGTCACCACCAAGCCCTGTGTTATCTTTCAGGGGTGTTTGTGTGTGGTACTGGAGATGGAACCCAGGAGCATTCTACCTCTGAGCCGCGTCCCCAGTCCCATTTTATTTATTTATTTTTTGAAACAGGGTCTCACTGAGTTGCTGAGGGCCTCACTAGGTTGCGGAGGCGGGGCTTGAACCTGCGATCTCCCTGTCTCAGCCTCCAAGTACTTGGGTTACAAGCAGGTCTTGTAATTAATAAGCAGCCGGGCTTGGTATAGTTGCCGTTTTCTCCTCCTACGCACTCTTTCTTCTCTCCTTGTGGCGCCTGTATTTCTTCCTTTTGGGTCTTTCTTTCTCTACTTCTGTTTCTCTTGCATTTTCTCAGCCTGGTTGGTCAGCCTGGAGTCTTTCCTTCCACCTCTACATTTCCCCGAACCCTACACTGCCGCGCTTACTCTACCACATTACATAGCACGACAGGCCTATACTGTCAGTGCCTTAACTCCCACCTCATCTTCATCTTCTGAGGGTCATATTTTCAACTCACTCCTGATTCTTTCCCCCTCATTGAATCTGATGCGAATCCTGTTGGCCTTCCCTCCGGCTATAGCCAACATCTCGTTACTCGCCTCCCTTCGCACTATCTCCCTGGCCGAGCCCCGTTCTCCCTCCTGGATAGACAGTCACAGCTACTTCCTGACCAGCTGCATGCTCCTTCCTTCCCCTCCCTCCCTCCAGGCTCCCCAACAGTCAGCGGGAACTTGACTTGATGTCAGTCCAGGTCCCTGGTCCTCACTGGCCCGGGCTCCCGCCGGCATGGCGCAGTGCCCAGTCCCCGCAGGGATGGGCGAGGGGTGCCTGGCCTGAGTCCTGATGGCCGGTGCCTTCCAGTCTGCGATGGCTTGTCCTCGAGCCTCGCGACTCTGGTGTGTGACATCTGGCTCACCGATGCCACCCTCGCTGTTTCAGGAGCAGCTCTCCTCACCTGACCTTTGAAGTAGCGCTTTCTGTCTCCAGCACCGGCCATGCTGTCAGTTTCCAGGGGGATGTTCTCCCTCTGCCTTCTCAACGTGGCGGCTCCCAGGCCGTGAGGGAGGGCACTGTCTTTCCTAAGTCTCCCTGGCTGTGAAGGCTGCCACCTCTGAGTGTGGGTCCCCAGCGGTTCCTTTGTCCGACGGCTGCACGGGGCTTCAGAGCCACATCCATCTTCATATAAACAACGGTGGCTTCCTCTTTCCCACCCACCATGCGCCTTTCTCGGCTGTCCCACCTTGGTAAATAATACATTTTCTTGGCAGTTGCTTGAGCTCAGGACCAGGAGAGACTCCTGTTTCATCTCTCTCTCAGCACACATTCCATCCATCAGCACATACTGCTGAGTCTATATTTTAAATATACCCTGATTCTGACATGTTTAGAGAAAGGAAAGAAAATGAATGAAGGAAGGATGGATGGATGGATGGATGGATGTGAGACTAATTTAACCTCTTAATATTCTTCTGAAATCTCTCTAAAGGAGCCCCTTAGAATATAAAATGAAAGAATATAATGCAATATAAATATAGTAGAATATAGAATAGAATATAAAATAAAAAAGGCGCCACATTCAGAAGTGCCCCGGGTTAATATTTGAAGTTCTCCTGTATGCATTAGGTGCTCAATTGCTTTTAATGAAATCCAGAAAACAATTACAATATGCAGTCAGAAATAATAAGTGAGCAAATATTAAATGCCTCAACTGTTTAAAAAACATGTTAAAAATATTTAAAGCCAGCCGGGCATGGTGGCACACGCTTGTAATCCCAGCTCTTAGGAGGCTGAGACAAGAGGATTGCACAGGTTTGAAGCCAGCCTCAGCTACTTAGTGAGACCCTGTTTCCAAATAAAGTATAAAATAGGTCTGGGAGTATAGCCTGGAGGTAGAAAGCCCCTGGGTTCCACCCTAGTACCACACACACAAATATTTAAACCCAATCAATTTTGAGTTATATCCTGCTGTGCCTGTCTTGCGGAAGGGGATAGGAAACACGCAAAGGGAGTGTGGGAAATGTTATAGTGGCCACTTAGCTGTGAAGACAGAGGTGAAAGTCAATAGAAGAGTTCGGAGGTGATTTTATAAAGGTAAATAATAAGAATTTTCACATATAGTGCAGTTGTGTTTATGGTAAAGATGCCCAGAAGGCAGATATCTATACAGATTATTAAATTATATTCTTGAATTCTATTATTCTTTTATCAAAGATTAATTATCTAATAGGCTTCTGGGTCGTCAGATCTTGAATACGCTCCTCTTATATTATGACAAGTTCTTGGGGGAAATATAAGACTTCAAGAGCTAGGATTTAAATAGTGGTGAAATCGATAGCTTGTTGAAAATTATCCTGGGATACTTTTGGGAAAATCGAAGGTAAATAAAATCATCAGTTTCCCATGTTACTATTTCTCAGGGTTTTAATGTGGAAAAATACACTGTGAATGGTAAGGAAGCCAACAGAACATGCAGCATTTCTCAGGTTCATTCAGGAAGGTGATATTTCACTTAATACAGATGAATTTCTTGAGGAACATTAGATTTTGTGGAATACAACTGGGGAATTTTTTTTATCACTAACCACTTCCTCGATGTCTGCTCTGAATTCCCAGCATGCTCCTTTCTTCCTCCTCTACCACGGCCACCTGTATTTCAACTGATGTCACTCTGCGGCAGAAAAGTGTAAGAAAGTGCTGTCTAATCTGTGACCCGAGGCAGAATAATTAATTCCTGGCCTTAGCAAGTGCCGTATGGATAGATGCTTTTGATGTAGCTTTTTACAAGGACAGTATTCAAACAGTCCTCCTCATCCATACGTGTTGACTTTTGGTGGTACCCACATTCTACACACACACACACACACACACACACACACACACTCGTTGTAAGGTGGCATAATATACGTAAGCTGTGCTTGTTCTGATCCTTCCTGTAAATGGAACCATCTGCGGTAGCTGCTTTTGAGCTTGGAGGAACTCGCTTGGAGGCTCACCCACGCTGCTGTGCTTACCAGTTTGTTCCTTCGAATGGTGAAGTGGCATCCTGTTTCAGCAACGAGCCATACTTTGCTTGATGGTTTTCCCACTGAACAACGTTTACCTGGGTTGTTTACAGCTCTGGGTTCCTGTGAGCACTGTGGTTTGGTTTGAGGGTCACCAGTGTAGCAGTGCTCAAAGGTGGGACTTTTGGGGAGTGACTGGACCCCAAGGGCTCTGGTCTCACCAGTGGTTAACCCATTGATGGCTGAAAGGAAGGTGGGAGGAGGTGGAACTGTAGGCAGGTGGGCCGGCTGGAGGGTGTGGTCACTGGGGTGTCCTGGGACTGTACCTCGTGCCTGCCCCTTTCTCTGTCCCTCTGCTTCCCAGCTATCAGGAGCGGAGTGGCTTTCCTCTAACGTGCCCTTCCTCCATGATGTCCTGCCTTGCCTCCGGCCAAAGCATTGGACCCGCTGACCATGGACTGAGACCTCTGAAGCCACAGCCAAAATAAGCCTTCCCTCCTTCCACTTGCTTCTTTTACCCATCAGTCACAGCGTCAGAAACTCACACTGTGACGGACATTCCCATCAACAGCCCCCAAAGCCTTGGTTAGCTGTTTCTCATGGGTGAATGCCCAAGGTTGGAAGTACTGGGTCCTAGGATAGCGATATACTTAAGTTTATAAGATATTGCCAAATAGTTTCCAAAAATAGCTTTATGCTTTTGTACTTTACCAACAACGTAGGAGAGTCTTGACTTTTCCAGGTACTTACCCACATTCGTATTGTCCTTCTTCCCCATTTTCACCATTTTGGCCAATGTGAAACTACATTGTTAATTTAGTTCATATTTTCCCAATGATTAATACTCAGTCGCTTTTCTTCTGTATTTATTGGTATTTTGTGTATTTTATTTTGGGAAGTTTCTGTTCATGTCTTTTGCTTAGTTTTATTGGATTGTTGGTTGTTTTTTTTTTTTTTACTATTATTTGTCTTTTCTTTATACTGGATTAGAAAATGTTTGACAGAATATGTACTGCAAATATTTCATCTTAGGCTGAGGCTTGACTATTTTCATAATGGTATATTTTGATGAACTGAAATTTTCATTTTTATGAAGCCTGGCTTATCAACCTCACCTCTTCTGGTATTTACCAATTTTTATGACCTAAGAAATTTTGCTTAGACCCGCTCATGACAATATTTTTGTACATTTTCATCGAAACGCCTCATTGTCCTAGCTTTTACACTCCTCTTTGTTTACTATCTCAAATCAATTTTTGTTTGTGCAGCGGGTAGGGGATGAGAGGTGTTTTTGTCCTGGTGGGAACTGGCACTCCTGGCATGCCACAGGACAGAGCCACACCCACGGGGAAGACACTGTGCGTCAGCTCTGCTTCTCTGAGCCCTGGCCCAGGCCCTCTTGGAAGACCCTCGCTGTGTGGCTGCTAAGAACAGTCCCATCCCACTCTAGAGTCGCACATTGAGGAGGGGAAGGAGGAGGCTTCGTGTCTGTCAGCGGCCCCCGTTACAATCACTGGAGATACAGAAGTATGAGGAGGACCTTTGGTCCATGGTCTCCCGGCACCAAGGCAGAGTGAGCGCACACACAGGGGTAGTGGGAAGAAGAGGCTGGGGTCCCACTGTCCCCTGCATGGCCGCACCACAGTGACCTACTTCTTCCAGGAGGCCCTGCCACCTCCCAGTAAGTAGCAGCACCACAGGCTGGAGCACATGACTTCCAACCTCAGCAAGCTCATAGGCCATCAACTTCTGGACCTGTGATGACATTCCTCTTCTGAGGCCAAGTGCAAGTTGGGGTGGGGAGGGTGAAATAAGAAGAAGAGAAGTAGACATTTGTCAGTAGGCTGGGCAGATAAGAGATGTTTAGTAGGAGCCAACTGGTGTTTATGGTAGGGCCCTTTTATTCTGTTAGGAAAGGAAGACAGATATTATCCAAACAAATGAACCAACCCACAGCAGGGGACAGTATCATAATGGGTATGTAGAGAAAAATGAGCAGTATCTTATGATGGAGAAGAGCTGAGCAGGAGGTCAGGGATGCCCACTTAGAAAGGATGCTCACGGCTGGCCTGGGGACACAAGAGCCTCCTGGGGGATGGTGCTGAGCGAAGGAGCCAACGGAGGAAGGAGGCTTGCCATTTTCAAGAACCGTGAGAGACAGGGCTGCCAGGAGTGCAGTGTGGGAAGGGGAGTGAGTCAGAGAAACAGGAAGGGCCTTTCACTTGGGGGATGTGGGCTGTGCTGGGGCTGGGGCCACCTACACGCCCACATTTATCCCTGTGGGACTTTGGAATTGGGTCAACAGCGTGCATTTCAATTGGGAATGGTCTCTTGAAATGGAGGGCTGTTGACTGAGGAGGTGAGAGGTCATATGTCTGGCCCATGGAGTGAGAAGGAGCGCTGTCTGCACAGAGGAAGGGAAGGGGCTTGTGTGTAGGGAAAGACGGAAACTAGGAGGAGAGAGAGACCTGTTTGCTTTCCACTTCTTTATTTCAGGACCTTCCAGGAGTTCCCCTGTTTTTTTTTTTTTTTTTAACTGCATGAAGGAGCTGGATTCACTTAGTTAATTCACCTTTCCTGCTTAAGTTAACTTGAATTGGTTTTTACTTCTTGCAACTAAAGAGCAATTAATCAATACACACATAATTTCTGTGAGTTTAATAGTCTACAAATCAGTTAAATCAAGTTATCTATGCAGTCAATCTCTGCTAAGAATTATTTTCCCAGATTTCTTTCCTTGTTTTGGAAAAAAAGCTAAAATACTGTAATAGCAAAATGGAAAAAAAAAAGAACAAAAAAGGGAAAGAAACCCCCTTATGACCAAACAATTCCTTTTGTAGGAATCTGCTTTTTGTACATCCAGAACATGGCTCTGTTTACATTCTGTTCCCTTCTGCTTACTTTGCTCATATTTTGGGGGTTTTGTCACATTTTCTCCATAACATTCCTCTCCCATCATGACAAGTTATTAATAATTATCAGGGGCTGGAGTGCACGAGAGATTAACCATTTCCACTGCGGTGCCTAGACTAAACATCCTTACCAGACCCATAAATTCCCTTCCATCCTCTGTTATTCTTTTCACCCGTGGGCTGAGGGTTGGCCCTTCTGTCACACTGAGAACGCACACTTTCCCCTCCCGCAGAGATCGCCTTCTCTACACTCCAGAAGTGGCGTTGTTACTTGCTCCGGTCTTTCTCGAGTCTTTTTCCCTTCCGCTTGGTGGACGGGTGGTGTCCCACCACTCCTCGTCCCCTCCCGAGTCCTGCTGCGCCCCGTGGAGTCCATCTTCTCCTGGAGACTTTGCTTGATGCAGTCTGTTGAGATCTTTGCCTCCTCTGGCATCCTCTTGCTCTTAGGGTCAGAATGAAAGCATTAGAATATGACCCCTTCCCTTCCCTTTCCTTCCCTCTTGGTACATAAGCTTTTTCTTGCTTCCTTAGCACAATTGTGCATTTGGAGAAAGGGAATCTCAGTCCTACTTAGTGCACTGGCTAGGATAGGCTGCTGTGCAGAACAATAAAGTCAGGTAAGAGGGCTGAGCAGCAGGGAGGTTTATTGCTTGCTACTATACTCTGTTCATTTGGGGATTGGATGGCAGTGCCCTGGGGCTGTAGGCCAGGCCCTTGCTTCCTTTCCCTCTGCCCTCCTGAGCAGATGGCTTCCAGCTTCGATGGCGCTCTATTACCCAGGATGGCCACCAACCCAGCCATCACCCAGCACCACCAGCTGGTGGCAAGAAAGGGGACTGTACAGCAGACCATTCAGATACCCCTTGATGATGAAGTGGTTCTCCAGGGCCCTGGCACAGAGACCAGTGCACTGAAGGGCATAGTCACTACATGCCAAGAACTATGCCCAACCCACAGACTCTCTTGCCTCAGAGCCTCTCTAGCCCTGAGGACCGCAGTGAGAAACTGGACCCCAGGGGCCCAGTTACTCATCTGTGCTCAGCATGGAGCATTGGCAAGGCTGCCAGGCTCGGGAGAAGCTCCAGCCTGTGACAGCCAGAAGGGTGTGTGCTCTTCTAGAGGGCTGCATGCTCTCTGGGGGATGGGTGCTCCTCTGGAAGGATAAGTGATCTTCTGGGGAATTGGTAGTCCCCTGGGGGGAATAGGTGCTCCTCTGGGGGGATGGGTGCTCCTTTGGAGAGCTAGGTGCCCCTCCTGAGGGATGAATGCTCCTCTGGGGGTATGGGTGCTTCCCTGTGGGGTGCGTGTTCTTCTGGGGGGATGGGTGCTCCTCTGGAATAGACAGGTACTCCTCTGGAGGGCTGTGTGCTCCTCTGGGTTATGGGTGCTCCTCTGGGGGGATGGGTGCTCCTCTGGAAGAATAAGTGCCCTTCTGGGGGATGGATGCTCCCCTGGGAGGATGGGTGCTCCTTTGGAGAGGCAGGTGCCCCTCCTGAGGGATGAGTGCTCCTCTGGTATAGACAGGTACTCCTCTGGAGGGGAATGGATCCTCCTCTGGAGGGCTGTGTGCTCCTCTAGGGGAATGGCTGCCCTTCCAGAGTGTAACGCTGAAATTGGGTTGGGGGTCACATAGGAGAAAAACACCAGCCAAGTTATTAAAGGCCTAGGCAGCAGAGTTACGCAGCAGAGACAGGGTCAGCGGAGTCACGTGGCAGAGAAGAAGTGGGGTATTTATGTAGACAGGTCTTGGGGTGGGGCTAGCAGCAGGTCCTCTCCTGACATGTGCAGTCTCGGGCATCAGGAGTTGGCTCAGATGTCAGAAGTCTCCTGCATTCTCCTGGGGCATTTCTGCTCTGGCTTCCGGTTCCGGCCAGTGGGGGAAGGGAGGGACCCGGCCTATTACAGAAGGAAGAGTGCTCCTCTAGCGGGGTGGGGTGTTCTCTGGAGAGGCAGGTACCTCCTGAGGGCTGCGTGCTCCCCTGGGATGGGCAGGTGCTCCTCTGGGATGCTTCTTGTGTCTCTGTCCTGTGTCATATAATGCTCCTCCCATGCTATATCGTGTCCACCTGGAACCCTGAGTGTGAAATTATTTGGAAACGGTTCTTTGTAGAGGTACCTGTAAAGATTTACGGAGATCCTGTGCTGGTTAGAAGGAGGCGGTCAGACAGCGAGGTACAGAATCTGGTACAAAATCTGCTTTTAATCCGGAAAAGAGCTCGCTCCTGCCCCCTTTTGGATGGGTCAGCTAGTCATGGGTGAAGGGACCAGTCCCAACGGGAGGCTGAGTCACCCACGGGCAGGGCAGAAGTACTGCAAGTTTAGGGGCGGGACTAAGCATGTAGTCTCGCGATCTCAAATATGTCTCCCGAGGCCTGAGGCACCTGGACTCGCGATATCTCCGCCTCCAGGGTTCTGCCCCTGACCGGAGATCACGTGGGGGAGGGGAGGGACCAGACTTATCAGTACCATCCTAAGGTGTGATTGTACTGGACCAGGTCAAGGCCCACCTGGTGTGTTCACAGGAAGTGGGAGTTCAAACACAGACTTGCAGAGATACGGGGAAGAAGTCACGGGTCGACGCCTGCGAAGACGGAGCCACCCAGCTGCCAGCAAAGGACTGACGAGGACCCGGCTTGAGAGCAGCCGTCAAGGCTGGGAAGAGGCTGGGCCAATTAGAGTCGGCCGGAATCCATCTTCTAGCCTCTAGATGGTCCAGAAGAAACTGCCGCTTCTGGGGGCCCCTGGTTTGTGGTGGTTTGTTACCCAGCCCCAGGGCACCAGCACTGGCCCAGCAGGCTCCACGCACGAGGCTCTGAACCGAGGCATGGATGTAGGATGGACTCACCACCAGCCTCCGGGGACTGGGATGCAGTTGCCTCTGTCCAGGCAGGTGGAGCCGCCCTTGGTGATGGGAGACCTCGCCTTCCCGCAGTATCCGAGGGCTCAGGCCCGAACTCACTTCCTGAGAAGCCTTGGAGAGCCCTGTGGGCCTCCCCGGGGCCCAGACCGAAGCTGGCTAGTTGGGGCGTTGGCTCCTTCCGGGTCCACTGCTCCTGGCCTCTCCAGAGCAGTGCTTCCAGGTAAGTTACCTGGACACCTGCCTTTTCTTCAGCCTTTATATTTGAGGAAACAGGCTAAGGTTTTTGAAAAGAGATTTAATATTTTCTGCCTGCAGTATAAATATCTGACAACATTTTGATGTTACATTGTTCAGAATATTTGCTGTTTAACGGAGTAAAACATATTTGTTCAAAGTATTGAATCTTCATATGAGTTGTTAGACATTAGTGACGCCTGGTAAGGTGCTTTTACATTGAGGAATCTTTCTTACATTTTTTAATTAAGACAAGATCTTTCTAAATTAATTAATTAGTTAATTAAATTATTGGCATTGGGGATTGAACTCAGGGTATTCTGCCTCTGAGCTGTCCCTCAGCCCGTTTTAATTTTGTTTTGAAGCAGGTTCTCACTAAGTTGCTGAGGCTGGCCTGAAACCTGTGGTCCTCCTCTCTCAGCCTCCCAAGTCCTAGGATTCCCACCACACCCAGCCCCAAGGCAGGATCTTGAACTAACTTAGTTTCCTTCTGGGTGCCTTATCATTTCTTCACCAGCTTTTAGTATTAAAGTAGTAATAAATACCAATGACTTTCCCTAAAGAGGTCACTGCTTGAGATAGAGATGCCCCAAACATGTTAATGTTGGAACACTCGCTGCTCTCACAGTGTGTGAGGAAGACTTCTTATACTGAGCTCTCTGACCTCATCCCACCACGGTCCCCATCTTCAGCCATCTTAGACCTTGGGAGCCAAGAGCCTGCTCGCGCCTGGGTGGCTGCAGCTGGACTACTGGTCTGTTTGTCGTATGCAGAACTTGAGCGCTGCATTACTTTGGTTCATCTGTTTGGAGAGCAGACTGACTACTTTATCTGACCTCCTACTAGTTAGCAGGAGAACACGTCCTTGAATAGCCCATGATGTTCCATCTGAGCGGAGGAGCGGCCTGCAGCAGTGGTTCCCTGATGGACAGATCCCCGCCCACACCTGCTGGCCTGGACTTCGCACTTCCCAGAGCATGTGCATGACACCCCTTGGAGGGTCTGAAGAAAACTTTGTGGGGGATAAAAGGCACCAGAGTAGGAAGGTTATATAGGTCCTGCATTCAAGGAGGAGTTAAGTTTCGTAAAGATTGTCATGGTTTATGTTAACATGATTTTATTTCAGTATTTATTACTCTGTTAAGAGCTGTGTGGACTCAGATCTCATGATTATTTTCATTTTCAAATGCAAAATTCAAGGTGCAGTCAGGGCAAATTACTTGTTTGGGGCCAGTCAGCAGGAAGATGGTAGAACCAGAATAATGCCGGGAATCTCCTGCTCAAAATAGAGTTTTAGGCAAGGACCCTCGGTCCCGAGCGAGGTCGCTGGCTGGAGCTTCAAAATCTCCCAAGACATTTGGGTAGCTTTGATCCTCTTGGTCAGGCATTACTTTTTTTTTTTTTTTTTGTGGGTCTGGGATGGAACCCAGGGGCATTCGACCTCTGAGCTACACCCCCTGCCCAATTTTTTATTCTTTATTTTGAATACCGAGTCTCACTGAGTTGCAGAGGGCCTCACTAAGTAGCTGAGGCTGTCTGCGAACCGCGATCCTCCTGTCTCAGCCTCCCGAATGCTGGGATTACAAGCGTGCGCCGCCATGCCCGGCCAGGCATTACTTTTTATATTATAAAGGTTAGGTTCCTCTTTATCCTTTTATCACTATTTCCAAAGCTTCTCTCCATCTGCCTACTCATGAGACAGCATGGGCTCTGTAGCTAGTGTAGACTCTTGTGATTACTGACCATTTGAAGCATAGCTAATGAGAACTAAGATGACATATATGAGTGCCACACACTGAGTTTCATATGCCAAACACAAGACCAAAGGCTATTACAGTATCTCAATGTATTTCACATTGATTGTATGTAGAAACTATTTTGGATATATAGGTTTTAAATGAACTTAAATTGTTCTTTGTATATAAGCATCTGATAACTTCAAGATACTGTGACTCACATTTGTGTCTCAAATTATATTTGCACCTGGTAAAACTGCTTCACAACTTGCTCATGGTAGTGAGAGGTCTGTGAAAGTGCCACCCACCCAGGCTGGGAAGCGGAGACCTGGAGAGTCCAAATGCTCAGGTCTTTGATCTCGAGAGCCACACGGGCTCCAGTCGACCTCCCTCAGTCTGGGAACTCCAGGGGAGCTGGTCAGGGTCTGTTTCATCTGCAGGCACATACATGCAGCAGTGCCTAGATCCAGTCCTGGCCTGGGAATCATGAATCTGGAGAGGTGGCTCTTAGGAGCAATCCCAAGACAGGGCCACACTTGGTTTCTTGGCTGAGGTGGGCAGTAACTTCCTTGTTTCCTGAGACCACTCTCCCAGTTTCAGAAGGTGCAGAGCCATTTCCTCCTGGTTAATTCTGGTTTTTGTGATGTCTTACGGCTCAGACTTCAGTTTCCACTGTTTTATTTCTGGTTGATCATTGTGTATTTCTCTTCTTACGGCTGGATCTTCCTAAGAGCCCTTGATGGTAGATGTCTTAGAACTTCTGATGTTAGTGCGTAGATTGAGACACTTTCATCAGCGCCTCTTTACATGTGTCCACTGTGTTTTCATTATTCACTTTCTAGTGATGACATTTCTTTAAAAAAATGTATACTTAGCACCTAGTTTCCACATAGCACAGTATTAATTGTTTTAAGCAAGTTAAGAAGAAAATATCAGAAGTGTATGGCATTTATACTCTGTAGTCAGGCAGACCATTGGAGCATATACTCAGTGTGAATTTCGCAGCTCTTTTTGTCCTTCTGAAAATATACCTTGTACTTACAGATTTCTCCTTTATTCTACTGTTATCATCACCCCAAAGGCTTACCATCTTTATTTGAAGACTCAACCCAAATTCTCTCTTTGCTTTGAAGCTTTTCTCTCACTTTCTCTCTCTTAGCCAAACAAGTTGTGATTTCTCCTCATGTGCATGAATTAATAAATTACCCCAAGACGCACCATTATGGCTACCATTTTAAGTAAAATTGACTTTAAGAAATCAAGGTAATTCAAACAACACACTCCTCCATCTGACTTCTCTGTGCAAACCTGTTCTTGTTCAGGTTTGATCTATTCTTGGCTGTTTAGGTTGATTCCAAATCTTGGCTATTAGGATTACTGTGCAGTAAATATGACCGTGCAGATATCTGTTCTAAATACTGATTTCCTTCCCTTTGGATCTCCTCAGTAATGGTATTTTGGGATTGTCTGGTCATTCTGTGTTGGCTATTTATATATTTTCTTTTGAGAACTGGCTGTTCCAGTCTTTAGCCCATCTTGAAATCGGGTTGTGCATCCCTTCCTTTCCTTCCTTCTTTGCTATGTTCCTTCCTTCTGTCCTTTCCCCTACTGAGTTCTTTGAGTTACTTAAATGTTTTTGATGTTAACGCCTCGTCAGATGCAGAGCTGACCAATATTTTCTCCCCTTCGGCAGGTTGTCTCTTCACTGCTGATTGTTTTATTTACTTGCAGAAACTTTTTAGTGTAATTTTTTAATTTTGTTTTTGTTGCCTGTGCTCCTAAGATCCTATCCAAAAAATTCTTGCTCAGACTAATTTCATGAAGCATTTCTCCTATTTTCTTCTAGCATTTTAATGTTTTGGGGTTTTATCTGTAAGTCTTTCAATTCAGCTGGGGTCAGTTTTTGTCACCGGTGACAGGTAGGGGGTCTAATTTTATTTTTCTACTTGTGGATATTCAGTTTCCTTGACCATTTATTGAAGAGACTGTTCTTGCCCCAGTGTGTGTCTTGAAGCGTTTGTTAGAAACCATTGGACTATAAAGCCATTTGACAGCAATAGATTTGTTTCTATTCTCCATTCTGTTCCATTGGTCTATGTGTTAATTTTTCACTTGCCTCTAGAAAGTTTAGAATTTCCCTTTAAAAGTTTTCAATGATGAATTGGTTGTTTAGAAGCACATTGTTTAATTTCCATGTATTTGTAAAGTTTCTAAAGTTCCTCTTGCTATTGTGTCCTAGTTTTATTACATTGTGGACAGAGAAGATACTTGAAAGGTTTCCAGTCTTCTTAAATTTGTTAAGACTAACATATGGTCTAGTCCAGAGAGTGTTTCGTGTGCTGCTGAAGGGAATATGCATTCTTTAGTTTTGGATAGAATGTCCTGGAAACATTTTTAGAGCCCTTTTGTCTAACATGCAGGCTAGGTTTGCTTTGCTGTGATTTCACATCTGGATGTTCTGCCCACTGATGAAGATGGAGTGCAGATGTTCTTCACTCTTACTGTGATGCAGTGTATCTTGCCCTGTGAATCTAATAACATTTGCCTTTTATTTTTGAATGCTCCACTGTTATGTGCATGTTTTTAATTATTACATCTCTTGATGAACTGACCCTTCTTCTTTGTCTCGTCTTACAGCTTTTGGTTTAAAGTATGTTTTATTTGATGTAAGTATAGCTACCTCTGCTTTCTTTTGATTTCCATTCCCATAAACTATCCTTTTCTCTTCTTTTACTTTTAGACTTTGTGTGTCCTTACAGATGATTTGGGCTTCTTATAGGCAGCATATAGTTGGGTCTGTTCTTATTTTTGGTACATTTAATCACACTGTCTTTTAATGGAGGAAATTAATCTATTTACATTCCAGGTTATAACTTGCTCTTACCATTTTGTTATTTTCCGGTTGTTTTGTGGGAATTTTGCTCCTTTCTTACTCTCTGTTTGCCTTTGCTGTTTGGTGCTTTTCTTTTGTTATAGTCTTTGATTTTTCTCTTTTATATTTGCGTATGTGCTATATATTTTTTCTTTATAATTACTCTGGTATTACATAATAATATTATAGTTATACTGTCTTAAGTTGATAACTTTCTTTTGTTGTATACAAAACCTATAGACTTTTGCCCTTTCCCACATAATTTGTGTTTATGTTACCTTGGTTTTCTTCTTTTTATATTGTGTATTCCTTAGCATCTGGTAGCTATGGTTTTTGTTGACCATTTTGACTTTTAATATTTCTGCTAAATATTTGAAGGTTTATGTATGTTCATTACATTAAAAGAATATTCTGAATTTGATTATGAGTTAAATTCTACCAGTGGGTTTTATACTTTTATATACAAAACTGATAGTAATTATCATCCTTTTTACCTCTGGTTGAAGCCTTTAAATATTTTTTGCAAGGATAGTCTAGTGGGGGTAAATTCCCTCAGTTTTTACTTGTCCAGGAAAGACTCTGTTTCCCCTTCACTGTGTATGTGTGTGTATATGTGTGTGTTTGTGTGTGTGCATGTGTGTGTGAGAGAGACACTGGAGATTGAGCCCATTCTCTCTCTGAGCTACATAGCAGCCCAATTTTATTTTTTATTTTCAAACAGGATCTCACTAAGATGCAGAGGGCCTTTGCTAAATTGCTGAAGCTGGCTACACACCTGCGGTCATTATGTTGTTATGATGTCTTAGCCTGAGATTACAAATGTGGGCTGCCAAATTCAGTTTACCCTTCACTTCTGAACAGTAGCTTTGGGATATATGTGTATACACACACACACACACACACACACACACACACACAACATATATATATATATATTTTTTCAAGACTTTGACTTTCTCATCCTCTCCTAGCTTACAACATTTTTGTCACAAAATCTGCTGTTAGGTTATTCTAGTAGGGATTCCCTTAGATACAACTTGATATTTTTCTCTTGCTGCTGTTCAAATTATTTATTTTTCTCTGACTTTAGATAGTTTGACAATAATATGCTATAGGGGGGCTCTCTTAAGGTCACTTGTACTCCATCGATCTTAGTGTCTATATTTCTCCTGGAACTTGAGAAACCTTCAATTATTATGTCACCAAATAGGCTTCCTGTATCCTTGCCCTTCTGTTCTCTTTCTTGAACTCCCATCATGCAGATATTGGCTATTTTCTTTTCTTTTCTTTTTTATCCCTATGCCTGAATTATTTCTAAAGGCTTTTCAGTTCACAATTCTTTCTTTTACTTGATTTTTTGATATAATATGCCATTGAAAATGACAATTTATTGAAACAGGGTCTTATGAGGTTGCTGGAAGTCTAAATCGCTGAGGCTAATGTCAAATCTGATATCTTCCTGTTTCAGCCTCCTAAAATTGGGATCACAGGCATGCATCACCATGCCTGGCTCTTCATTTACTGATATCTTCACCTCTGAGATTTCTGTTTGTACTTTTATCTGGGTCCTTATTAAATTTCCCATTCAAAACATGAATTACTTTTCTAATTTTATTGAACTGCCTACCTGTATTCTCTTGTAGGTCACTGAGATTCCTTGGGAAATTTATTTTAAAATTATTTTTCAGGCAATTCATATTTTTATTTTTTTGAATTCAGGTTTTGGACGGTCGTTGTGGGCTTTTTCATGCTTTCTTGTTTTTTTTTTTTGCATGTTTTTGTCTTCTTACATTGACATATGTGTATCTGGTGAAGTGGTCATTTATTTCAGTTTTATCAAGTGGCTTTTGTAGGGAATTATTTTCACCTATGGATATGTCCCAAGGTATATTTTTGGGAAAATTGTTTAGGTTTTGGTTCCAAGTAGATGCAAAAATGTAGTCTGTGTAGTTTGTTTCACTGTAGCCACGTTGCCCGTGATTTCTGAGTAGCTCTGTGGCTTAGACTGCAGGGGTCTCTGTGGCTGCTCTGACAGGTTCATTCTAACCTCCTTCCCTATGAGCGAGTCAGGGGCCGGCTGTCCTGAACATGGTGTGAAGGCTCCGCTGCGCAGGGAGCAGGGTCACAATGGGTCCTGGGTGCTGGCCCTGGGCTCACAGCTGTTCTGAGCCTAGGCTCCTCTGGTCTCAAGTGGCATACCGCAGCCACCTGTGTGAGGGTGCTGTGGTGGCCGCAGAGCCGTAGGTGAGGGGCATACAGTGGCCATTGGTGCCAGAGCAGGTGCTCTCCAGCAAGAGCTGCTGTCTCTGTGGCATTCTCCATCAGCAGCCTGGGTCCTAGAGGGGGGCAAACCTGAGATCCTTCTCTCACATGACACAGCCATGTCGTAAGAATATCCCTGGACCAGGGACAGGGATTCCATGCCAGTCTGCATTCTCCAGCAACAAGAACGTTCGGTGTCCACGGCTTTAGTGGGGACTGCTGGGGCCTGCTTACCTTGTCTCCTCTGGGAGGAATCCCTCTTCCAATGAGGTATCCGAGTTGAAGGACCTTAGTTCCTCCTCTTGGCACAGCCAGGGTCTGTGCCTTCAGTGAGTCTGCACCCCTCTCTCACTGTGCCCAGCTCCCTCCCCAGGTTCTCTACCCAGGACATAGCCGTGTACTCATTGTCTTGATCCATGTTTGTGGGAACAGGCATGGGAGTCGGGCTCCTCCAGTCATCCCCCTTAGTCTCTCTCTCCTCTCATATATATCTGTATATATGTATTTATATATTTCAAAAATGTATTTATATTTTCAAAAATATATTTATAATTTCAAAAATGCTACATATATAACATCTTAAAACAGTGGCTGCTATATATACATATATATAATTTTTGAAATTATGACATATTTCTCAGTAGATGTAATGTGGTGGTAGTTCTCTTCCACTAGAACGCAGCTGTGGCATAACATCTAAACTATGGCACAAAACTGTGACGCCCATGGCTGCAGCTGGTTCGTTCCCTGTATTGATCCTGTATCAGTAGGTCCTAACGCAATGCTGAATACCAAAGTATTCAGTGAGCAATTAGTTAATTGAATTTTTTGGTCACAATCTCATTTAGTCTCAACTACTTCCATTACTAATTACTTATGTTCTTTTTATCCCCCCTTCCTTCAACATGTCCCACACTTAGCTGCTCACTGCCTGGTGGCATTTCTCAGCCTGCAGACTCCTCATTGCTCATTTTTGCCCAGCCGTGTCCAGATCCTCTCCTCCTTTCTGGTGGGTGGGCTGCTGTGGCCACAGCCTGGAAGCGGGCGCCACCCAGTACATGCGTCTCTGCTTTTGATTTTGGCTCTCTGGCCTCTTTGTCCCGTGGAGCTGCTCAGCTCTAATCGGGCCTATCTCTGGGTGTGTGGCTCAGGCTGGAAGGCCTGGCTGGGCTCTGGACTCATGCACGCTCGCCTAGCTGATGGGGTTGTGCCACCCTCGTTACATGGGCTCTCTGCATATGGCCACGCGCTACCTTTTATGTATTTTCTGCAGTTCAGCAGGAGACCATGATGACTGCAGTGAGCACCCCTAGGTGGTCCCTTCTGTTAATGGGGAACTTCAATGCATGGCTCAGTCCTGGCAGGTTTTCCCGTGGGAATCCTCCGGGGGAAGGTACAGGCGGTGGTTTGCATGCAGGAGGCAGGCGGCACCTTCTGCTGTCCTGTGACTCTGCTACTGTCCTCTCCCATCGCAGTGGCCTCCTTCAGCAAGGCCGCCTCCACCTCACATGGTGGAGGCGGCTCCCTGTCTATCAGAGTGTGCTGCAACTCTGATACACCCAACTCCAGAGAGCCTGCTTCCCACGTTTAAGCCCAATAATACTCAATAATATTTTCTTTTTTTTTTTTTTGCGGTACTGGGGATGGAACCCAGGGGCATTTACTTCTGAGCTACACTCCCAGCCCTATTTTTATTCTTTATTTTGAAACAGGGTCTCACTGAGTCCGCAAAGGGCCTCACTAAGTAGCTGAGGCTGTTTGAGAACTGCGATCCTCCTGTCTCAGCCTCCCGAATGCTGGGATTACAAGTGTGAGGCACCATGTTTGTAATATACATTTCTGATGTTAGAGGGTGGCATCTTTTCTATGAGCTCACTGAAGGGGAAGGGAGACTTTTTCCTGCCTTTGTCTTTCCAGATATTACGGGATACAAACGGTGCTGCCTTGTGAGGCAGTGGGATCTGGGAAGTCTTCATGAAGGAAGTTGATCTTTGCACCTTCTTTACCTGTATCTCAGGGTCATTCATGGGCCAAAGGTCAAAGCAGGCTTTAAGCATCATCTGGACACAAAATCATACCCTCCCAGGAACGGCTGGGTATCATGACCGTCCCAAGCTCACGCGCCTTAATGTTGTCTTTTTGGGAGTTCCTGCACACATATCCTATCTTTACCAGATACTATAAACTAGCCTTGATATACTTAAGTTCCAGTGGGATCACTCTGTCTAAACACAGTCCAAGACTCCTGAAAACCTCCTCACCCCACTGTTATGACTTTAGTTGGCCATAAGCCACTTAAAGCTTTTGTCTTCAGACGCGCCTGTTGTCTAGTAGGATGAGGGTAGCAAAGGGTCTCTTAATGGAAGGACTGAAAATCTGCGGAGCGATCAGCGGGCTCTTGACTGTAGCTTCCTGTTATGCCACGGCCGGCCTCGGAGCTCTTGTCACACTGGGCGTCTACTAGATGGTCTGTGCTCACAGGCAGCGGACGGTACATACTCGGAATCCATTGCAGTGACGTTCGCGTGTTTGTAGTTTGTAGTTCTGTCTTATTTATGCTGTTTTCAGAAGTAGACCGTCCCTGTACTCTCGCTCTGGTAATGAGTCACTTGCAAGAAAAGTGACTTTTTTGTTATGCATCTAAAAATCAATTGAGATGACTGGAATATAGATTAAAAGGATAAAATGAGAGTTAATGTGTTGTGAGTCTGATGTTTTCAACATTTAATATAAAAAAGTAACACATAATTTTTAAGGCCAAATAGTATGAACAAATTGATATAAGTTTAATGGCTATTGGGTTAGAAATATTTGATGAATGTGTTATTCACACACGAGAGAGAGAGAGGGCGGGGGGAGAGAGGGAGAGGATGGCACGATTTACAAAATAGTGCTGCTCCATGCACTGTGGGACACAATGTGCCCATTAGACTTTACTGGGGAATAGTAATAATGAAATCTGACATTTTTATTCATTGGCAGTATAGATTCAATAGCCACCATTTTGTGAAAAAATACACTAATGATCCTATTAAAAATAATGACTGTGCTTGTTAAGTATCCATTGATTACTTAAAATGTATACTCATTTAAGCTGGAAAAATAATTAATAGAAGAATCATTTCAGAACTCAATTTCCCAATTACAAAGTTTATTCCTACATTTACCGTAAAAGAGACAATGCTGTCACCCACCACAGAGCTGTAATTTTTAGCTGCCCCTGGCTTTTTGATCCTCCTGAGGGTTCTGCCTCTCCTTCACTTTGCAGAAACACATGGGGTTCTCATGCCAAGATGGTGAGTGGACCTGGGAGCCCTCGGCCGTGGAGCGCACGTCCTGCTGTGCACTTGTGGTCACTCGATCCTTCAACCAGAAGTAACTTTGCAGAGTTGTGCTCAACTTTGTTCAAATATGGTCTGCTCTGACAGTGTCTAAATTGTTTGGGGACTGTAGACCATGCCCGGCTGACTTATTCATGAGTCCAGAGAGTCCCAAAGAAGGCTTAAAAATAAAGGGCCCTAATAAATACTTTGCTTATAGTCAGTTTCCATTAGAAAGCCATAGTGGCGTCTGTCCTGGCTCTCTCCTGGGGCACAAATGCCTAAGGTCCTAAGGACTTCTTTTGCTAGTATGTGCTGTACTGCTGATGTAGGAGTGGGACTCTGAGTACCTTTGGCAGTGAAATACCATTGCATTTTTTCTTTTCTGTCTAGATTCCAGACCCCCAGCAGGTTTTGTCTTCATTTACCATTCTGAAAATGGATTTGGAGTGTTTCCTATGGAAGCCTCTAACGAGAGCAGGAACTGCCCAAGTGACAGCTGCGCCCACGATTTCTTTGATGGAGGCTGGCAGAGGCTGTGCCCCAAGGTCAGTACCTCCACCAAGAATCTGAGGTCGGGGACCTTGGGTTCACCCTCTGGTACTCAGAGTACATGGCAGCCATTGTGATAGTCGACCTAAAATTGCCAGAAAACATGTGATAGTAACATTTGGGATTTTCCAGACTCCATCAGGAGTTCTGGAGATCGCCAGTGGAACACCGGTGTGGTAGTCCACATTATGGCAGGACACAGCAATTCTTAAGTGGCCGGGAACCTGGATGTGGAGGGGGGGGCTTGCAGTCCAGGTGCTGCACTAGCAGACCTTCGGTGCATGGAGTGTAGAGCCGAAGTCCTTCCCAGAGAGGACACTAGGATCGCGCTGTACTGGCCACTGCCCTTGTCACTGGTCATCTTGAGCACATTTCCCTTGAGAGTTTGGGTAAACCCAGGTTGGAGATGAAGGGAGGCAGTTCTCTGGTGTCAGAGAAGGTGCTTTACTGATGACCAGTCTCTCCATTCAGAAGTGGGAAGTCTAAATGGACAGTGATGAGAAACTGCCATTTTATGATCTTTTCCTTAAAACAACCAGCCAACCAACCAACCAACCAAACAAACAGACAAACAGAATACAGCTGAATTTTCTTGACCTGGAAAATTTAGAAAAAAATTACAAGCTTAAAACTTTACTTGCTTATTTTTCCATCTTCACTGAGGTATAGTTGATAAAAAGTATACATATTCAAGGCATACAGCGATGTTTTGACATGCCTGTACACTGGGAAATGATGTCCGTGGTAAACTCACGAGCTCATCCGTCTCCTCCAGTTACTATTTTCTTTTCTCTTGTGGCACTGGGGATTGAACCCAGGGCATTCTACCTCTGAGCTACACCCTCAGCCCTGTTTATTTTTTTATTTGAAACATGGCCTCACTAAGTTGTGGAGGGCCTTGCTGAGTTGCTGAGGCTGGCCCTGAACTGTGGTCCTCCTGTCTCAGGTCTGTGTGCTTTTGTGGTGCAAAGCCTCAAGACCCACTCTGTGTCAGTTTTAAGTACACAGCAGGGTGTGATGAGCTGCAGTCACTGTGCTGCACCTTGCCTCCTAGCACTGTTCCCCTCTCAATGGAAGCCATGTCCCTGCACCAGCTCTACCCGTCTCCACACACTCTACACGCCCCATCCCCGCGGCCACCATCTGTCTGTTTCTTGCCCCAGTGTGTCAATCAGTTTGACTTTTTAGATCCCACATTGTAAGCCAGATCATGCCTTTCTGTGCCTGGCTCATTTCATTGAATTGAACATCCTCTGTGTTCATTGATGTCATAAATGACCTGTGTGAGCCAGCTCTCCACTGCTGAGACAAAAATACCTGAGAAGACCAGCTTAGGAGGAATGTGCTTTGGCTCAAGGTTTTATTTTTTTATTTTTATTTTTACTTTTTTGGTACTGGGGGTGGAACCCAGGGGCTTTTCTACCTCCGGGCTACACTCCCAGACCTATTTTATATTTTATTTGGAAACAGGGTCTCACTAAGTTGCTGAGAGCCTCACTCAGTAGCTAAGGCTGGCTTTGAACCTGTGCATCCTCCTGTCTCAGCCTCCCAAGAGCTGCGATTACAAGCGTGTGCCACCACGCCCAGCTTGGCTCAAGGTTTTAGAGGGGCAGTCTCCAGTTATATGGCTCCAGGGCAGAAACTTCATGGAGTAAGGGCACAGAGGAGGAAAACCGCTCAGCTCCTGGTAGCCAGAGAAAGGTGCAGGGGCCAGGGACAAGACACAGCCGAGGGCAGACCCCCCACGATCTACTTCCAACCATGATACACCTCCTAGAGCTTCCACCACCTGCCAGTGATGCCGCCAGCTTATGACTTCATTAAGGGGACAGCCCGTTGACGAGGTCAGGCCCTCCTGATGCAGTCACCTCCTGAGCATCCACGTCTAAAGAGTGCTGCACTGGGGACCAAGCCTTCAACACAGGAGCATGGGGGCACTGTAGATCCGCTCGCCAAATAATATTCAGTTGTGTCTGTTATCATTTGCGTGTTGATGGATGCTTAGGTTGATTCTCTGTCTTCGCTATAATGACTGATGCTGTAATAACTTGGGGACCCATCAGCAATCTCCTTGAGGTACCTAGCTCATTCCCTTTGGGTACCTATCCAGGAAGAAGATGCGTGATCATCTACTTTAAATTCTTTGAGATTCTTTCATACTTCTTAGTAACTGTAGCCATTTATGTTCCCATCAACAATACACAGGATTCTCTTTTCCTTACATCTTAGCCACACTTTATTTTTTTATCTTTTTGATAATAGCCATCCTAACATGGATGAGGTGTAATCACCTAGTGCTTTTGACCTGCATTTCCCTGATGACTAGTAAGAACAGTAATGCTGAACATTTTTACAACTACACACACATATGTATATGGCTATTTTATGTCTTTTGAGAAATGTCTGCTCAATTCTTTGTCCATTCTTCGGTTGAGTAATTTGTTATTTTGCTGTTGAGTTCTTTGCATTCCCATACATGCTGGATAGCAACGCATCAGATGTGTGGTTTGCAAGTATTTGCTCCATTCCATAGGCTGCCTCTTCAACCTACTTACTGTTTCCTTTGCTGAGCAGAGGCTTTGTAGTTGGGAGTAAGCACATTTGTCTGTTTTTGTTGCCAGTGCTTTTAGGATTTTATATTTAAAAATTATTTTCCAGGACATTGTCAAGAAGTGTTTCCCCGATGTTTTCTTCTAGGAATACTACAACGTTGGGTCTTATGCTGAAGTGTTCAGTATATATTAATTTCATTTCTGTACATGGTATGAGACACACCCACTTTCCTTCATTTATATGTGTATATCTGCCTTTATCAGAACTGCATATGGAGATGATCCGTTTCCCATCAAGAAACTAGTTCTTGGTATTTTTGTTAAAGATCAATTAATCATAAGATATGTGGATTTATTTCTGGTCTGCCTATTCTGTTCCATTGATCTACTATTTTTTTTTTTTGTGGTACTGGGGATGGAACCCAGGGGCATTCTACTCTGAGCTATACCCCTAGCCCTATTTTATTTTATTTTTTTGGTGGTACTGGGGTTCCTGGAAGCCCTTCTACCTCTGGGCTACACTCCCAGACCTATTTTATATTTTTTAAATTTGGAAACAGGGTCTCTTAAGCCAGCAAGGCTGGCTCCAAACCAGCGTGATCCTCCTGTCTCCACCTCCCAAGCATGGGGATTACAAGCGTGCGCCACCACGCCTGGCCCCAGCCCTATTTTTTATTCTTTATTTTGAAACAGGGTCCCACTAAGTTGCAGGGGGCTTCACTAAGTACTAAGACTGGCCTCGAACCTGCAATCCTCCTGACTCAGCCTCCCGAGTCCTGGGTTACAGGCGAGCACCACACCCAGCGGATATGTTTCTGTGTTTCTGTCAAGTCCATGCACTTGGTTGCCGTAGCTTTACTGTAGATGGTGAAATTCAGTAGTGTGATGCCTCCGACTTGGCTTATTTTGGTCAAGATTGCTTTACCTATATATACAAGGTTTTCTGTGTGGTCCCTGTGAATTTGGAGGCTACTTTTTATCTATTTATGAGGAGAATGCTACTGGAATTCCAAGACAGACTGCATTGACTCAATAGATGTCTTTGGTATTGTGATGGTGAATTTTAGGTGTCATATGTACTGGGTTGAGGAGTGCCTAAAGGATCAATGAAGCATTGGTTCTGAGGATGTCCACAGGGTATATCCAGAGGATACTGGCATGTGAGTTGGTGAACTGAGCGGAGAAAATCTGCTCTTAAAGTGAGTGAGTGGATACAAATTTGACGGGGGCCTGGATAGGACAGAAGAAAGAAATAAAGGAAGGAAGGGAGGGAGGGCAGGAGGGAGGAAGGAAGGAAGGATGGGAGGGAGGGAGGGAGGAAGGAAGAAAAAGATTTGCTTCCCTCTGGCACTGGCACAGTCTTTCTTTCCAAATGCCTTGGGCATCAGAACTCCGGCCTGCAGCTCGGGACTCCAGGACCTCAGCGCTGGCTGCCCTGCGTCCGAGGCCTTCGGACTAGAACTGAGCCATGTTCTGGAAATCCTAGAGTCTCAGGCTTGAAGAGGCCCTACCATGGCACTCAGCTTTCACAGTCATGGAAGCCAATTTCCCTAATAAACCCTCTCTGATACTTCTCTGTCTCCCCTTCTCTCTCTCGTCTCTCTTTGTAGAATCCTGACTAACGTAGGAAGTGTGGGCTTCTGAGAGTAGTGATTCTTTCAGTCCACAATCATGGTATATGTGTACTTTTATTTGTGTCTTCTTTGATGTGTTTCATCAGTATTTGATAGTTTTTAATGTACATATCTTTCGACATAAGTTCATTCCTAAATATTTATTTTGATGCTTTTATACATGTTACTTTTAGTTTTTCTGACAGTTTATTGTGAGTATATAGATCCTGAAATGTTACGAAATTTATTAGTTTTTATAGTTTTTTAGGGATTTTAGGGTGTTCTATACATAAGTTCATGCCATTTGTGAACAGGGTTAAATTTACTTTTTCCTTTGCCAACTGGATGCTTTTTATTTCTTGTTCTTAACTTACTGTTCTAGGTAGAGTTTCCAGTATCACATTGCACAGAAGTAGTGAGATTAGGACTCTGCTTCATTCCTGATCTTAGAGATCTCAGGCCTAATATACGATCTCTCCTGGATCTCCCTGTAGAAGCTACCTGATGCTAGCTGCGGGCTTATGAATACAACATTTTTATCAAGTGTTTTAGGACAATTTTTTTTTTTTTTTGTGGTACTGGGGTTCCTGGAAGCCCTTCTACCTCTGGGCTACACTCCCAGACCGGTTTTATACTTTTTATTTTTGGAAACAGGGTCTCTTAAGCCAGTGCGGCTGGCTCCAAACCAGCGTGACCCTCCTGTCTCTGCCTCCCAAGCGCGGGGATGACAAGCGTGCGCCACCACGCCCGGCTCTCTTAGGACAATTTTTGCCCTGCAGAATGTGGCCTGGTGTGGGTGTAGTCACCTTTCCTTGCTTTATTTTGGTTACCATTTGTGTGGAATCTCCATTCTTTCATTCTCTTTCATTCTTGGCATTAGGTACTTCTGTAGCTAGTTTGTTGAGAGTTTTAATCATAAAATGATGTTGAATTTTATAATATTTTTTCTGTATCTATTGAGATGATGATATGATTTCATGTCCTGCATTCTTGAAACAGAGCATATCACAGTTATTAATTTGTGTATGAACTATCCATTCATCCCAAGGACAACTCTCACTTGATTTTTCAAGAGGAACCTTACATAGGCTGATGATCTTGGTCTGCTAGTATTTTGTTGAGGATTTTTACTTGTATGGTTATTGGAGATTTTATTCCATAATTTTATTCTTTTATAAACTGTCTTTGGTATCAAGGCTATATTGGTCTTGAAAAATGAGTATGGAAGTATTTCTGTATTTCTAATTTTTGACAAAGTTTAAGAGAAATTGGTATTAAATCCCTTTTTAATATTTGATGGATTCACCCATGAAGTTAGTAGTGTCTAGTCTTTGCTGTTGTGTGGCTTGTGGTTACTGGTGCACGCTTTGCACTCACTAGTCCCGTTAGAGTTTCTCTTTGTCCCGTAAGTCAGTTTTTATAGCTGTAGTTTCTAGGAATTTATCATTTTTTCTCAGTTATTTAGGTTCTGTTGTATAATTGTTCTCAGTAGTCTCATAATCCTGTGTTTCCAAAGTATCAGTTGTAATGATTCTTATGTCTAATTTTACTAATTTGATTCTTCTTCCTTTTTCTTTCTTTATTAAAAAATTGTCAACTTTAACGCCAGGCGTGGTGGCGCACTCTTGTAATCCCCGTGCTTGGGAGGCGGAAACAGGAGGATCGCGCAGGTTTGAAGCCAGCCTTGCTGGCTTAAGAGACCCTGTTTCCAAAAATAAAAAAGTGTAGCCCGGAGGTAGAAGGGCTTCCAGGAACCCCAGTACCACCAAATAAATAAATAAATAAATAAATAAATAAATAAATAAATAAATGTCAACTTTTTCTTGTA
Source organism: Muscardinus avellanarius (assembly GCF_963383645.1). Taxonomy (NCBI): domain Eukaryota; kingdom Metazoa; phylum Chordata; class Mammalia; order Rodentia; family Gliridae; genus Muscardinus; species Muscardinus avellanarius. Next base: position 118,496,034 of record NC_137793.1, read on the forward strand.
AAATGCCAGCACATAATTTTATTCTTTCATGTTGTTCTTTAGTCTTCTTTCATGTTGTTTTTTAGTCTTGTCTTTCATTTATTTCTGCTTTGATCTTTATTGTTTCCTTTCTTCTGATAATGCTGGCTTGATTTGTTCTTATTTTCCCAAGTTTCTTGAGAGGTAGTTTTGTTTTTTATCTGAGGTCCTTTGTTTTCCTAAGTGTAAGTGTCCTTTTGCTGTACCTCATAAATTTTGGTATATTTTCTTTCTGTTTTAATTAGCCCCAAGCTATTTTTTGATTGCCTTTGGATTTCTTCTTTGAACCATTGGTTGTTTATGAGTTTGTGGTTTAATTTTCACATATTTGTTACTTTTACAATCTTCTTCTCATCACTGATGTCCAGTTTATATAGTGCTGTGGTCGTAAAAAGTTATTTAACATTATTTAAATCTTTTAAAATTTGTTTAAACTTGCTTTGAGGCCTACTATATGACCTCCCTGGACAATGTTCGATGTGACGTAGAAAAGAATGTAGAGCGTGCTGCTGTTTGAAACGTGCCCTTCATGTCTGTTGGTCCATACTGCGTAGTGTGTGGTTCATCTAGTGTTTGCTTACTGGTTTTCTGTCTGGGTCACTTATCCAATGTGGAAACAGGCACTGATTTTTTTTTTTTTTTTTTTTTTTTTAGTATTATTACATTGTCTGTTGCTCCCTTTAGCTTTGTTAATATTTATATGTTTAGGCATTCCGATTGGGTAAATGCATATCCACAACTGTTATATGTGACTAGGAAGCGATCCCTTTATCAGTATATAACAACCTCCTTGTTTTCTCGTGACAATTTTTGACTTACAGAATGTAGCCTGGTGGGGGTGTAGTCACCCTTGCTTTATTTTGGTTACCATTGGTGTGGAATCTCTCTTTCATTTTTCATTCTTGGCATATGTGTATTTTTAAGGGGGAAGCATCTTGTGCAGGCAGCATCGTGTTGAGTGGTAGTTTTCCTTGTCAGTCAGCCTATGTCTTTGATTGGCGAGATAATCCATTTACATTGAAGTAATTATTTATAGGTAAGGACTTACTGTTGCGTTCTGTTTTTTCCTGTTTTGCTGTTCCTTTGTTTTCTTCCTGCTATCTTCCTTTGTGATCTTTTTGTTTTGTTTATTTTGGGTAGCAGTATACTTTTATTTCTTTCTTTTTATCGTTTGTGTGTCTACTACAAGTTTCTTCTGTGTGGTTACCTTAGGGTTTCCATAAAGGATCTTGTAGCTATTATAGTGTATGTTGGGCTGATTATGACGTTAATCACAAACACAATTTTATAATTGAACTTTTTATTTCTTCACATTTCATGTTGTTATAATTCACTATTTTTTTGGTGGTGGTACTGGGGGTAGAACCTAAGGGCTTTTCTACCTCCGGGCTATACTCCCAGACCTATTTTATACTTTATTTGAAAATAGAGTCTCACTAAGTAGTTGAAGCTGGCTTCGAACCTGTGCGATCCTCCTGTCTCAGCCTCCCAAGTGCTGGGATTACAAGTGTGTGTCACCTCACCTGGCTATAATCTACATTTTAATGTTATATATATATATATATATATATATATTCACTAATGTATATATAATATATATATTTAATATATATATTTGTGAATTATAGCTATAGTTATTTTAAAAACTCTTGTTCTTCATTTTAGAATTAAAAGTGATGTTTATGTGACCATTATAGTAATAGACTATTTTAAATTTGACTAGATTCTTATCTTTTTTTTTTTGGTGGTGGTGGTACTGAGGTTCCTGGAAGCCCTTCTACCTTAGGGCTATACTCCCAGACCTATTTTATCTTTATTTATTTGGAAACAGGGTCTCTTAAGCCAATAAGGCTGGGTTCGAACCTGTGCGATCTTCCTGTCTCAGCCTCCCAAGCGTGGGGATTACAGGTGTGCGCTACCACGCCCGGACTAGATTCTTATCTTACACTGAGTTTTAATCTATGTTTTTATATTGGTTTAAGTGTCTTTTTTCAAGCTGAAGAGGTCCCTTAGCATCTTTCAAGATAGATCATGACCTCCCTCATCTTTTTCACTAGGAAAGGGGCCGTCTTTCCTTCTATAGCACAGCACAGCATCCCTGGCTGGCAGGCTGCTCTCCTCTTCCTGTAGCAATTTGAAGATAGTCGCATTCTCTTTTGGTCTGCAAAGTTTCTGCTGTTAAATCCACGAGTAGCATTTTGGCGGATCCCTTGTATACACATGAGTTGCTTTTCTCTTGTCGATTTCTGGATTATCAGAGATTCCACAACGGGATGAGGGTGCGCTTAAACATCAGGGACGAGACTGGGACGCTCAGTCAGCATAAGACCAGACAAGAGACTCTCTAGGCCCACCCTAGCCCTGCAGTCGGTCAGTCTACCTGTGCTCTTCGATATGACGGTGGCTTGGCACACAGCACTAAAGCATTGCCATCTCTGAGTCCAGGTTGATGAGAGCCCCCTTTGACTAGCTCAGAGGGGACTTGAGGAACGAGACTTAGATAAACCCCACGGTGGAGTGATCTTGAACCTCCTATTGGCTTGTTATTTACATTTCTCTCACCCAATCCCCTCCGACAAGTCCCTTACTTGCAACTTTGAGTAGAAAGTCTGATCCTTGCTCCTCATTCACTAGACCTGCGGGTACCGCCTGGGTGGCACCGAGCTTGACCCTGCTCTGAGCCATGCATTGGCATTGTCCTCCAGGACACCACTAGCGGATGTAGCAAACCACAGATATGACACCGTAATCGACATCTCCGTGCAATTCTCTTGCTCAGTAAATAACATGGCACCCAAGTTAAAATGGTTGCCACAAACCTGGTCCCATGATGTAACCAGGGCTGACATTGTCAGCTGCATAGACAGAACCTGGGCATGGAAATTGCAAATTTGGAGTAGGAATTTGAAGCTGGACTCAGATAAAAATCTGAGGCAGGTAAATCATGGTATCAAAAAGTTTGGTGATGGGTGATTTTTGCATCCTGCCCTCCTCGCTTGGAGTGCAGGGGGACCTGGGCTATCTTCATGGGATGCTGAGTGTCACTGACTGAGGCTGGAGGATGCAGAACAGTGGGCACCTGAGTGCTGGAGGAGTTGGAAGGACCACCAGATCATGAGGGAGGAAGGGAAGAGCCAGCTAGGAATGGAGAGGTCAGCCCCGGGGAGAGCCGGCGGGATGAGGTGGGTCGGAGCACCAGAAGCTGCCTTTAGCCTTCAGTATCAGTAGGAGCCATTAACCTGGTGAAGAATTAGCCGGGTGAAGCCATTAACGTGGATCAAATATCAAGAAGCTGAGGGCGGGGGAAGAGGAGTTGATGGGACATTAGTTCTTCAGTTTCGGGGACTGGTCTTTACAGGCAGGTCTCCAGTTTTTGGAGACAGTTGCTGAAAATGATATATGGTCTCTTTTTTGAAGTCAACAGGGAACTGTACAAGATTTCGAAGTAGGGTCTCCACCACAGAGCAAGTGAGGAAGTGTGAATGAGGGATCCATCAGGAGCGTACTCATGAAACGGAGGCAGTCCCCCAGGGAGCAGACTCTGCCAAGAATTTCAAGTACAAATGCGGCACTACGGTAATGTTCACAGAATCCTCCTGCCAAGTAGAACGATCCCAGGACCTAGGGTAGAACGGAGCTGAGCCCGAAGTTAATAGAACCAGGAATGATGTGGGAGAGTTTAAATGATTCTGGATCCTTTATACAAGACCAGAGTCCGGTAGGAAATACATGGCCAATGACCACTCACTGCACACAAAGCACTGCTTAATAAAATAGTGTGTGTGTGTGTGTGTGTGTGTGTGTGTGTGTTTCTGGGCACATAAAGGTTGAGGTACAGAAATAAGACACATAAAACCTAGGTATAGCTTTTTTTCAGCTCTCAATTTGGCTTAGGAAATGAGTAATAACTAATATTCATATTATGTGAATATTCATTATTAATATTCATGTAAAAGCAATAAACACTGCCGTTGAACGGAAGTAAAGGAAGCCAAGAGAAGAGCTCACCAGAGAGACACACTAGAAACTGGACTTGGTAGGGAGTGAGGGATCTGGAGAGGCAAGGGAGAGGAGGACATGGTGAGTGAGAAGATGGCCCTGGACAAGAGCGGAGGCCCAAGTGTCTGGGCGCAGGGCTGAGAAAGCCGCCTCGGCTGCGTGGGGTTCTGCGTGTGGTGTAGATGAGGCTAGCGGGAAGACGTAGTCTCTCTTCTGCATCCACGCCTCCACTCTTGACTCTGCTCTCGCCGTGTTAATCCACCGTGGCTACTTTCCTGTTGTTTTTCTATTCATTTGGACTCCCAACTAAACTGCATGGGATAAGGAGATTCTAAGCAATGAACACACTAACATTTTGGTGTATAGATTCCTGGAATTAATTAAAAATGTCCTATTTTTAATCTCCTCAAAGGAATATTTCGTTTGGCTTTTAGTGGAGTGGTGACACTAGCAAGGGGTCAAGCTGGAATCTGAACTGGGGGGGCCTTTTCTAAGTTCTGCGTTCTCCGCAATCGGAGGTGGCCATCGCTTGTCATTGAACCTTCTGGGGTGGCCCCCTGTGGAGATGCTGCAGCCTGAGGCCCTGCCGGCGCCATGCCAGGCATTTCTCTATCTGAGAGCATATACAGCTACGCAAAGAATGCGTGTGTTTATGTTTGACCTGCCTTTAATTGCGCAGAGCATGAGTCCTGTTTTCTTTGTAGGCATCCCTCAATGAGTGAATGGCGTGTGTGCACAGACCCCCACCGGGTGGCAGCTGACAGTGATCGACTGCAGGGGCGGCGTCTGCGGATGCGGAAGGGGGTGACTGTAGACACTGTGGGGGGATATGGCTGTCTTCAGCACACCACATGGATCTACCTGACGGCAGCCGTGAGCAGGACAGGTGGACAAAGCTATCGCAGGCCGGCCACACGGAGGGAGGGTAGGAGGTCACCGGAGTGCACGGGCGGGGCCACTGTCTCCCAGCTCACTGGAGGGACTCCGACGTGGAGAAAGTCTGCAGTGGTCTCTTCTCTGAGACACAAAAATCCATAGCCGAGCCACAAAGTGTGTTGCCTGTGTAAGAGTGTGTGTGTGTGCATGCGTGTGCGTGTGTGCTCGCATGTGTGCGTGTGCGCGTGTCTCAAAGCCAGCAGTGAAAGGCCAAGCCAAGCAGTGCAAGGCAACGTCAATGATTTAAGACCCAGCGATTTTGCCAGGGACACATTCAAGACGGAGTCTAATCCTTTAATCTAACCCCAGTCCCTTTAAAAGCTTCGCGCTAGGAGTTGACTCAGCATGCCAGTGCCAAGAAGATCCATTGACCCTGAGTTCAGTGCTGAGAAATTGAGAAATGTTCTTTTTAATGTCTATTCAATAAATACAGCATCCACCTTGCAAGGAGCTGCGCAATCCACTTCCAATCCATTATGGGGTGTACTCCTGGCTGACGGGCGGTCCTGAGACAGCAGGGGCCATGGGATGCGGTTAACCCTTCCGCAGAATGTAAATCACCGGGTCCCACAGCTGGCTCTCCAAGTCCTTGGAAGAAGAAGACATTTGCATTGAAATGAGGGCCCAAGGCGTGCATTTCCCTGCAGGCTGATGCCACAGCCTTAGAGTGCATCCACTTGTACACAGAGGCCTCTGTGTAGAGCACAGGACGGCATTCTCAAAAGCAAAGAGAATGACGAGGAGACAGCAACTTCCATTTTTCCTGGAATCATCCTTGGAGACAGGGACCAGATTTCTCTCCCTTGGTCTAGCACAGACAATCCCCATGGTGTTGACTATGAGCAGTCCTGTGACTGTACTTTATAAATTTCAACATCAAAGCATGTAATCTGATTAAAAATAGCTGTGTACACAGACTACTTTGATACATAGCTGTAAGAGGTAAAAAGAGAAATCTGCTGGGTGCGCACCTATGATTCCAATACTTAGGAGGCTGAGACAGGAAGGTCGCAGGTTCCAGGCAGTCTCAGCAACTTTGCAAGGTCCTATGCAACTTAGTGAGATCCTGCTTCAAAATAAAAATTAAAGTCAGGCGTGGTGGTGCACGCTTGTAATCCCAGCATTCAGGAGGCTGAGACAGGAGGATTGCTGTTCGAAGACAGCCTCAGCCGCCTACTTAGTGAGGCTCTTTGCAACTCAGTGAGACCCTGTTTCAAAATAAAGAATAAAAAATAGGGCTGGGGGTATAGCTCAGAGGTAGAATGCCCCTGGGTTCAATATGTAGCACTACCAACACACACACACACACACACACACACACACACACACACACCTAAAAAGCATAGTTTGGGTGCTGAAGTATTAAGTATTAGAGTTTGAGGCACATTTCAGTGCTTTATGAGACAAATGGGAGAAAATATTGAAAAGTAAGACAGTTCCAAGAAATTCTGCTTGATGCTAGCTGTTGAGGCCAGAGAGGAATGTGGCCTGGAAACAGGAATGAGGTCCAAGCTGAGGCTTAGTGCTGAGGCTTCCCTGCACTCGCGTGCATTCTTGTGTTGGAAAGTATTCTCTCTGTGAGTCGCTACTCAGGGTGACTACAGCCACCGAGAGTAGCTGTCCATCACTTGCCAAGTTGCCTACCACTGGCGAGATCCATTCATTTGGCAAGTACTTACTGAGCCCTTGTCTCTGTCAGGGACCCACCCAGTCCAAGTAGATTTTGGGGTACTTGGGATTAGCAATTGTTTGCAGGATTGCGGAATGTACCTTCTTTGAAACAGCTCTGTAGAATTTCATAGTTATCTGGAACATGGCTTTTATTTGTCAAATCACTCGGGAAACAATAGTCAAAATATAGAAACTGTTGTACCAAGACCCTCTCTAAGAATAACTGTGTTGGTTGATTGTCTCTTTCAAGAAGGGGGTATATCCAGCAATACCTGCCGACTTATAACCATAGAACAGTCCTTTAACAAACTATCTCTTGGCACCAGTACCCTCTAGAATGCACCCTGAAGAGTGCTGTGCACAGAAGCCCCTAGGAAGCCTTCTCCCAGAAGCTAGAAGAATTTTGCAGTCAGCCCTGGATTTCTTCTCTGTGTCTGAGAAGGTGCTAGCAGTCTGCTCCAGTGGACTCTGTGGGCCAGATTTATGTTTCTCAACAGAGTAAAGTGACTTCAATGTACAGATTGCTTGTGTTGAGAAATGTAAGCTCTGGGGATAAGGGGAGAGGAGGAAGCAGACAGGAATATCTCAACAGAACAAATGAGTACCTGGCTCTGCCCTCGTCCATCTGCAGTTGCGCGCTCTTCTGGGTCTGCTTAGATCAGGGACAGATGCGGTGCCATGCTGCTCAAGAGGAGGGGCTTCTGCCCTCTGCTACCGTCCTGTGCCTCCACACCCAAGTGCGTCGTCATGCTAATCCTTCTCCCCTTTGCAGGGAAAGAGGTTTCCCGTTATTCTATAGTATCAGCCAGTAAGCTGAGGTGGGAGACTGTGCACGCTTAAAACATCCGGTGCCCACACATGTGTTAGGCACTTATACACTGAGCTTTGAGCTGGGTATTATTTCCTTTGTTTTAGAATTAGCTTAAGAACTGGCTGAGCCCAGGATATGGAGCTAGTCATGGAGAAAGTAGAGTCTGGCTCCAAAGCCCACTGGGCTCTAGGTGGAAGCACAGACGCTACTTCCTGGGTAGCCAAGGGTTCCACAAGAGTTGTTTGATTTGAATTCCAACAAGTTTTGTTAAATACGCTTTCAGGTTTTAAAAAATAGAATCGGAAGTAAAAGGGACTTTAGTCAAATGAGGAGAAAAACCAGTAAAATAGTGGAAGGGGATGAGGGAGGGAGCAGGGGAAATGAGGATTATGGAAGGGAACAGTTCAAATGAGGTTATATCCATACCGATCTCACGAGGACGGGGAGTTCAAAAGAGGCAACACCCATCAACTCTCAGCGACGGGCAGGTGTACGGGGACACACCAGGGCATGCACATGCGTGTTGCATCTCTTTGAATCTCACTGTGTCATATCATTACACGGGACCAATAAAAGGATAAAAAAAACCAGAAGGGTTTCCCACTTGCCCTAGGCCGCACAGGGGTCAAGGCTGGAGGGAGGAGGCTCCATGTGAGCGCTGGCTCGACATCCGGACCAGAAACGAAGCGACGGCAGTGGTGTCCATAGCAGTCGTCACTGCCTTTCTAAGTCATACCTATGCAGAGGAGCATCCTCCCATTGGATCGTCGAGAAAGCTCCAGAAGCAGGGCTTACTTAATTCCTGTCTCTCTCAAATAAGGAACACAAGGGCAGCGAAGGGGAGCTGATTTGGTCAACGTCGATGGCTAATCGTCAGGCAGTCAGCATCTCATAATCTTACCAGGCAGGCACTGCTGTTATCCTGGCTTACCACAGGGCATACTGAATTCAGGAAGCCTTAGTAAGATGTGCTGGTGCCTGCCCTCTTCTCTGCCCCTCTCACATTAAGACTGGTCCTCATGACTCCGGAGTCCCACTCTCCTTCCCGTAGAGTCATGAACTGTCAAAAGATACAGATGTAAAGAAAGCGAATCACCAACCCAGACGCCGTCTCTGAGAGCGCCCACGTGTGCGGGCAACGTCCTGTGTGGAAGCGCAGCACTGTGCCTTTAGTGCTCACGGGGCTGCACGTGGGGTCTCTGTGCATCAACTCGCGGCGTTTGTTCCTGGAGTAAAACCTGCCCTAAGTCTTTCCCTGCAGTACTCGGCCCCATGTGCTCTTGCTGACTGATCAGGCTGGAATTTCTGTGCCTCTATCAGAACCACACGCTGAGCAGTGTGACAGCCCTGTGCATCACCCCGGGACTATCTGCGACCACGAGAGGCCCAGATTGGATAGCGCCCGAGCACGGACGACTCAGTATTGATGCGCCGGTGACACCGAAAGCCACTGTAACAATCTTTATTTTATCTGTGGCTTTTGCTCTGGGGCCTGGGTTGAGCCCCACAGGGTTACCGCAATAATCAACACCTCTAATTAGCACTTAGAGATGTCTGGCTCCCAAGGCTGTCATTAGAAGTCAAGCTTGGTGTGCAAAGTGCTAAGCTCTGCATTTCCCAAGCAAAACCTTCCTCCGGGGCCTGTGCCACGGACCGTGCTCTGGACACTCTGCCGGTGGGACCCAGTGACCTTCGTTCAGGAGGAGCTGAATTCAGGGCGAGATCTGCCTGGCCTGAAGGCTGGAAACTAGAAGCCACATCACGCGCCTGAGTCTTGCTGAGGCGTGAGCCCTGACGCAGGATGTCCAGCATCTCCGCGCAGCAGCGATAGAGATGCCACTGTGGGCAGCGTGACCAGTGCGCAGGAGAGTGGCAAGAGCCTGCTCCCCTGTGGTCTCGCTCTCCTTTTACACGTGTGATGGGGAGGAAGGCTGAGCACCAGCTCACACTGCAGCAGGCCCGAGGGCCCACGAGGTGAGCAGGGCTGGGGGCTGAGTGGCGACGGGTCGGCTTCTCAGCAGAGTGTGGTGCCGGAGGGCAGCAGTGGACTTGGGGTCGGTCCACCCATCATCCGCTCCAGTTCAAGCCGATGCTCACCACAGTGCCTCGTCCTTACAGTCACTGCTGCCGCCCGTAGGCTCACAACCTCCAGAACAGTGAGAGAGCCCTGTGGTCCAGCTGCAGGGGCGGCTCTGACCCCACCTCTGGTGCACGCCCCTCCGGAGCCAGGGGCACCATAGCATGCCCTCATCCAGCTGTTAAGGGCTTTTCCCAGATAGCTGTGTTAATTTACTTTGAGGGACAGGCCACAATTGAGGGAATGGCAAAGAAGAATATGGGGTAGAAAAGGGCATAGAAAGCAAGGCTCCCGGGCGCCGTGCTGAGCTGTGTGCACCCCTTCACCCCTCCCATGCCCACAGCCATGTGGGTGGGCGGAGCCCAGAACCAGCCCTGGGCGAAGCTCTTGCAGCCTGCGCGGCGCTGGGGAAGGGTCACGGGCCCTGTCTCTCAGCCATTCACCAGCAGCCAGGATTCCATCCATCCAAAGAGACAGAGCTCACTCCCTGAAGACTGGAGGGGAGCGGGCTGGGAAGGCTCCTTTCCGTTGGAAGACACAGGAAAAGAAGCAGCATGCTAGCTCTTCAACTCTGTTTCTGACGAAATTAGCATGACTGCCCTACCTCTGCAGGACAGCGTTCGCTCGCCAGGAAATGGCTCCAGCCCTCTGTGTGCACCTCGTGGCCCTCCCTCCACTAGCAGCAAGGGCAAAGGGACCAGGCGCCACTTGCCAGTAACAGCCTGTTTTGTTTCCCTCTACACACACACACACACAACACCCCACACACCCCTGCATGCATGTTGTAACTGACATCTAGTACCCTCTACACACACACACAACACCCCCCACACCCCTGCATGCATGTTGTGACATCTAGTACCCTCTACACACACACACAACACCCCACACACCCCTGCATGCATGTTGTAACTGACATCTAGTACCCTCTACACACACAACACCCCACACACCCCTGCATGCATGTTGTAACTGACATCTAGTACCCTCTACACACATACAACACCCACACACCCCTGCATGCATGTTGTAATGACATCTAATACCCTGACAGTATTTTAAGTCGAAGGAATAAGTAGCCAATGGTGGCATTTCTGTTCTGCTGTTAGGAAGGGAATACGATTCATATTCAAATGAAGTTCTCAAGCATTCTCAAGCACCTAGCCTCCTAGCATGTATCAGGAATGGTTCCAGGCATTGTGTGTGTGTACATTATCTTAAATTAATTTAATCGTCAAGATCAACATTTGTGCTTTTTGTCCTACATATCACAGGGAACGGAATCACAGAGTGTTATACTAGCTCAAAGTCATCCAACCAGAATGCTGGATTAGGTGCCTTTTAATTTTCCTTCAAGTTAAACCCCAGGAAGGCAAGGCTGGTTCCCATCTGGGCACAGCCTAGGAGCAAGAGAAGCAGCTCCGAGCCTGGTCTCAGAGCAGAGGGCCGTGTGCAGCAGGGCTGCAGCTGGTCCTGAGCTCACAGGCCCTGGGACCAAGGGCAGGCTGAGCCGTCGGAGGCCTAACTTTCCTCTTTAGAATGGTGATTAATATGCTTCCCTTAAGATTATGATCATGTTCGTGACGAGTGCCTGTCGAGTTACAGCTGCCCAGCACGAGAGATTTTCATTCTGTTTTGGGAACCTGGGAGGGTTTTTTGTTGTTGTTGTTGTTTTGTTTTGAACCTGTAGACCCAGCCAGCATTTCTGGGACAGGTTGCAGTTTGTAAAATATTTTCACACATTCCTTCCTTGGGAACCTCACCCTTTAAAACAGAGGAAGTATTTTTTACTGTCACTGATGGAGTAGTTTGCTCTGAAAGGTGAGAAGCCTGGACTGGGTGAGCAGACCTGGAATGTGGGTGCGGCAGCCTGTTGCTTGCAGGAGTCCGGGCAAGGCGGAGGGAGCCCCTTCTGCTTCCCGTGGACGCAGAAGCCTCAAGCGGGCCCACACCTGCTTTGTTTGTGTGAGCAGGAGCGCCCCGTTTCTCCTGTTTGCGTGATATTTACCCACGTGTGCGATCCGCAAGGAGGCCCTTGGCACCTCCCTCGGCAAGAGGAGGAAGAGGCAGCAGAGCAGCTGTCATATTTATTTCCGTGGCAAAGCAGGTCAGGGAAATTGATAAAATTAATCATACAAACTAGCAACATCAGGAGTGAGAAGGTGCGGGAGCAGATGAGCTCCTGCCTTGCTGCGGCTGCACCTGCCCGGGTCTGATGGGATCGTGCAATCAGCTGCTGGAAGAGGGACGGATGGGGGCGACGGAAAGCAGCCCCAGGAGAGATTGCAACATGAGAGATGAAGGGCCAGGGCTCAGTGCGCAGGCCGGTGCTGCCTGAGAAACTCTATTAAGTTCTCCGAGGCTGTGGGAAATCCATCTTTAGGTGTCCCATGCAGGGAATAAGTTCAGGACCCGATGGTGGCTTGGATCTATGGCAGGCAATCCTAACTAATCGGCCAGCATTGCTTTCCCGATAGAGGAGGAAGTCGTTCTTGGCCCGGGATGTGTTTGAGCATCACTCGGAGCCTTAAGACTGCAGAGGGCCAGACCCAGCCTCAGAGGGCAGACTCGGACCCTCCTGTTGGGGACCTGACTGGAGGGTGTGTCTCACCCCCGACTGTCCACCGGCTATTGGTCAGAATCTCTGGGAGGCCTGTAGCGATGCCAGCCTGGGCTGGGAGTGTGGGGCCTGGCTCTCCCAGGCTCCAGGGAAAGAGAGCTGCAGGCCAGAGGGAGAGGCCTCTGGTTCTGGCTCCACCATCGTTGGCTGCAGCCCTTTAGCAAGTGTTGAGGTTTCTAAACTCACACTAAGAATCATTATCATGCTCTTTACTTTGGAGTTTTTGGAGAGATCAGCTGCATGCACGCTTCAGTACTTTGCAAACCAGAGCACAGGATGAGAATACATGTTTGTGTGTTTCTATTTGGATTTGTGTTTTGCCTTCTGTATTTAGATCTAGGTATAATTGTGATAACTTGAGACGGACTTGTCCATTTAAAAAGCATTTAACCAGCGGGCGCGGTGGGCGCGCTGTGATCCCGCACTTGGGGGGCGGGGACGGGGCATCGCGCAGGTACGGAGCCAGCCGCACCGGCTTAGGAGACCCTGTTTCCAAAAATAAAAAAGTATAAAACAGGTCTAGGAGTGTAGCCCGGAGGTAGAAGGGTTTCCAGAAACCCCAGTACCACCAAAATAAATAAATAAATAAATAAATAAATAAATAAGCACTTAACAAATATCACTAAATTCTAGGTCCTGTACTGAATACTTAGATATAATAAGGATCATGCAATTTTTTCTCTTCTATTATGAGGCATATATTCTCACACAGAGCCAAAATCTGCCTGTTTTTAGCTAAGAAAGGCTTGGAAGACTTCTCTGGAGCTATGACCTTGAACCAGGACTTTTGTCTGTCTGTCTGTCTGTCTGTCTGTCTGTCTCTCTCTCTCTCTCTCTCTCTCTTTCTCCCTTTCTTTTGTACTAGAGGTGGAATCCAGGAGCCCTCTGCCTCTGGGCTATTCCACAGCCCTATTTTATTTTTTATTTGGAATCAGAGCTTTGCTGAGTTGCTGAGAGCCTGAAATATTGAGGCTGCCTTCCACAATCCTCCTGTGTCTGCTTCCCAAGTACTGGAATTACAGACATCACCACCACACCAGATTGTATCTTCCCAGCATGTAATATGGTGTCTGGCACATGGAAATTATCCAGTGCAAATTTGCAAAAAATTGACTGACTTTAGTGTTTATTCCTTTCTCCGGGTGGATGCTGCCGGAGCCAGGCCTAAGTGAGCCCACCTGGCCAAAGTCCCCACCCTGGGAGGCAGGTGGATTTATGTGTTTGGAATTAATTTTTATTTCATTTTATTTTTCAAGGTTTTGGCTTTGTTATGTCTGAAACTCCTCAGAGTTAGAGTCCCTCTGGACCTGTCCTCGAAACTCTGAATATTCTTCAAAGTATTTTTAGATCTTAAATTTAAAAATAAACACAAAATGATCAGGAAAGCATTTTCCAATGTACGTGTCTCCAGAGCCTTCAATTTCTTCTCACAGGTGAAGAGCAGAGTCATTTGACAGAATTAGGATCCGATGAGCAGAGGCCTTTCCAACCCTCCTGACCTCCGTTTCCCTCTGTTGTGCTGCCAGCACCTCTTCCGATTGGCCGGGTCCCTCTGTGTTCTCCAGGATGGTGCCCCTAGGTTGCCAGGCAACACTAACAAGACTGGTCCTTCCCCTGCAGTTAGGAATCAGGGCTTGTCATCACATTCTAAGTTATTATTACTATTTAACAAAACAATGGCCAAGGCTTGTGTAGCTCTCAGTGGGGCACCTTCTCTGGAGAAAATGCTCATGTAGATTTCCTGGGAAACTAATTTATTTTCTTTTCTTAAAACAGATCACAGTTGAGTCTGTGAAGGGCAGAAGAGGTCTAAGACAGGGTACGAAGGAGTGTGGTGTAGGCCTGATGAAAAGACTCCACACAGGCAGTCTCAAGCAGATAATAATCAGGATGTGCAAATTATGCAGAGGAATGGAGCAGAAGACATGCTCATTTCTGACAGTTGACTTAGGGTGTTTGGGAAATTCCTGAGCATGAGCCTGAACTTGCAGTATGGGAATCCTATACCCGGGAGCCAGGCTTTCAGTTCTGAGGCTGGCTCCAGGAGCACCGTTCCTGGCCCTTAGAGCGTGTTTACGGTTCTTAATTCTTTTTCAATATCTGAATAGATAACACAATTACTAGCATCTTTCCTTGACCATAGTTCTCATTGAAAAATACTTGTGAAGCTGTGCATGGTGCCATAATGCACAGCTTATCTAATTTATTTCCTCCTCCTCTTCCTCCTCTTTTTCCTCTCCTCTCCTCTAGTCTCTCTCTCTCTCTCTCTCTCTCTCTCTCATCCCAACACTTGGGAGACTAAGACAGGAGGATAGAAGGTTTGAGGACAGTCTCAGCAAGTAGTGAGACTCTCATCAACCTAGTGAGACTCTGTTTTCAAATAAAAATAAAGTTGGGCTAGGGTTATAGCTCAGAGGGAGAATTTCCCTGGGTTCAGTCCTCAGTGCCACACTCAGAAAAAAAGTACTTGTGGATTTCAGTTGTCAATATAACAAAACTTACTTTCCTGCTTATAGCTTCAGCTTACCAATGACTCAGTCAATCTGTCAAATCAACCATTATTAAATCCCTACTATTGTCCATCAGTGTGCCAGAGCCTCGGAGATACAGGAGGTGTAAGACCCAGCTGGTGCTTTTAAGTGCACGACTTCTTCAAGTTCATAATTGAAATGAGAGTTAACACTTACTGACCCCTGCTCTGGGCCAGCCATGGTGATATGCCCTGTCTGCCCTGACCTAGGGCTTACGGCTGCCCTCTGAAGTAGACATGGCTGCTGGTGCCGTCTTGTCCAAGGTCAGGCGGCTCGTGGGGATCCCAAGCTTTAATTCTGGTTGGCCTGCCTGGACCAAAGTCTGTGTGTTCCTCCCGTGCCTGTGGCCTTAGTGAATATTTTTCATTATTCCTGTAACATCAATAAAAGCTTTCCATACACCTGGGGTCTATAGACACCAAGGAGCAGGAGAGAAGGACTTGGACAACCTACTAGAAAATATAGTATTCTTGCCCTCGCAGACCTTATATTCTAGCAAGAAAGAAGAACCAAACAAGATAAAACAAAGAACCAAACACATGCGCACACAGGCGCAGCTAGGAGGAGCAGGCTCGCAGCCTTGTCCACAGCGCTCGCCGCCACAGCCTGCGGGCCTGAGGTTGGCCTCAAAAGCACTTGGGTATCAGCTTTTGTGGATTTGGGCTTATTACTTACATACCCATAATAAGGTATCTTGGGGACAGGACTCACATTCTAAATACAGAACTTATTTATGTTTTATATGCACCTCATACACTGAGCCCGCAGGTAACTTTAGATCGCGCTGTAGTGCACCTGGGTTCTGACTGTGACCCCCTTGCGGACCTGGGTGGAATTTACCTTGCTGGTCTCATCACTCGTGCTCATGGATTCCAGATGTGAGGGCATATTGGGTGACAAGCTTTTGTATTAAGAATTTTCAACCTACCTCACTAATTTATTTCCTCCTCCTCCTCCTTCTCTCTTTCTCCCTCCCTCCCTCCTCCTCTTTCTGTAGTGAGGATTGAACTCAGGGGCATTCTACCTCTGAGCCCTAGCCCTCTATACCCTAGCCCCACTTTTTTTTTGTGGTACTGGGGTTCCTGGAAGCCCTTCTACCTCCGGGCTACACTCCCAGACCTATTTTATATGTTTCTATTTTTGGAAACAGGGTCTCTTAAGCCAGCGCAGCTGCCTGTCTCCGCCTCCCAAGCACGGGGATTACAAACGTGCGCCACCACGCCTGGCCCCACTTTTTTTAAAATTTATTTTTATTGGTGCATTGTAGTCATACATCACATTGGAATACAAGACTTGAGAGGATGTACAAGCACACATCATCCAATTAGCCCTCATCCAGCCCCCATCCCATTCCCTCCCCCTCCCTCGATCCCATGCTTGTTTGGTGATTAACTCTGATACATTTGTTTCTGTACCTCCTGCGTTTTAAAGAGGCTCCATCCTCCCCTATTCCATACCCTCTGATTGGTCACCTTAATTGCTTCACTATAGGGCCCTTTCTATAGCTCGACCTCTTCCTGTTGCCCCTTTCCTCCTAGTTATTGCTGATTAGGGGAAGCGTCTGGTTTTTATTTTCTGCGATGTTTTTTTTAAACAGGGTTTGCTAGGTTGCTGAGTCTCACAGCTAAGGCTGTCCTTGAGCCTGCAATCCTCCTGTCTCAGCCCTCTGGTACTGAGATCACAAGCATGCACCATCGTGCCCGGCTTGCTTCTCTAATTTCTGAGTTGAAAAGTGCAATAGTGAAATTGAAGCCAAGTAAAATAATTGCTCTATTTTGTCTATTTTAGTTCCTAAGTCGAGGACTTCTCATCTAGGATATTTCTGCTTCATAGTATCTTAGACAAGAAAAAATTTCCAGGAAGCCCCTACCATCAATATAGGATTTCGACACTTAATTTTCAGACTGTGTACTCGTTAATATCAGAGTATAATATTCCCCTTAGAATCAGGACAAATAACTTTGAAATAGAAAGTCAATACAAAATGGCATTTTGAAGCTGTGTGTGTCTTTGTTTTGTGCTGCTATGCCAGAATACCTGAGACTGGACAACTTATAAGAAAGAAATGCATTTATGTCGGTTCTGGGGCCTGGAGGATCCGGTGTCAAGGTGTGGCCTCTGGGGGCCATTGCCCTGCCTCACATCATGGCGGAAGCATCTCATGGGTGGGGGGGGGTGTGCACAGAGAGGAAAGGGTCCACTGTCCTTTTATCGGACACCACTCCTGGGATGGGGCAGCCAACGACCCTGAGGCCAGAGCTCCTGGGACTGGATCACCTCTTTAAGAACCCAGCACTCAACGCTGTTTCGTTGGAGACTAAGTCCCCAACACATTACTTTTGGGAGACGTTGAGGCCACAGCAATGTGAAAGTTGGCCACATACCTGCTCTCGTAAGCCTGACCCCTTGGTCATGTTGATAGGTGTAGTCAGTATGGGAGTGAGTAAGAAACATATTTTGGTACATGTCATGCCTTGCTACGACTAACAAGGATGAACGACCCCCCCCCCCTTTGGCTTTTCCCAGTGTCTTATGACTCCCAGGAGAAGATGGGCACTAATGGAGGTTTTAAAATTCCGCTGCACCCCCTCTCCTCCAGCTTGCAAGCCACGCAGGTGGGAATAGAAAGGCCTACAGACAGTGCTGCACCGCAGAGCATAATTCTCGCACTAGAGGACCAGGAAGACACAACCACTAACAAGCATTAGAAAAGAGGCAGGAGGAACCCTTGTATAGAATCTTGCTGACAAGTGCTATTAAATATTAATTCTATAGACCATGGAGACATCATTAAACAAACATATACAGCCGATGCCTCGTGCACGCGGCTGGGCGCTTATTTTCTGCGTGGTTGTTGGCTAGGGCTGTTTTACTAAGCAGAAGACCATCCCTTGCTGCTGTTAACTGTGTCCTTACCCATCACCCCAGTTCTCGTTGCCTTTGGGTTATTTGTCTTGTCCCTGCCTTCCAGGTAATTGGAAAGACAATTTTTCGGGAGCGTGACGGGAGTGCCTGTTGTAAGGCTGTTATGCATGGGTAAAAACGCTTCTGGTTTAGGGAGAGACCGCCTAGATGTAAAGAACCAGTGCTGCATGCAGGGCACTCACAGAAGTGAGAGTGCTGGGGACCCGTTCCCAGTTCATGCTACTTTCCAACTTCTTCTCCAGACTCTTTAAATAAGGCACCGCGATAGGAAGGAAGAGCTCATTCTAGCCCACAGACTCTAGCACAGCTGATCCATGGTGCTCAGTTCATAAAATGTGGGTCGACTGTTTCCCTCTGTAGCCCAGAGCTCGGATTCAAGAACTGCCCCCACCTTGCAGATACCTAACTCCTCAGGTTCTCAAGACATAAAATGGCGTAGTGTTTTCGTACGGCCCCTGCAATCCTTCCGTATGCTTTAGACCAGCTGGAGACCACGTCCAGGACCTAATACAATGTAGATGCTGTGGGAATAGTTTAGACCCTCATTGCTCCGGGGATAATGGGAAGCAAATAGTCTGCAGTGTTCAGTAAGAACGTAGCTTGGCGTTTCAAGTACTTTCCGTCTGCCTTGGCTGAGCTTGTGCAAGCAGAGCCTGCGGGCCTGGAGCGTTGTCTCACCTTGACTCCCGTAGACCAGAGGAATGGTGGCACCGTGTTTGGAATCATAATCACACAGCTGCCAGGGCCAGAGTAATGGTCCTCAAACTTCAGCGCTGGCCAAGCCCCTGGGTGAAGCGCAGAGTGCCACGCCCGCCCTCTCCCAGAGGTCCTGATGGAGGGAGAACAGGGTTCAGGCCCAGGGTTTTGCATTTCTTGTCTACTCTGTGATGATGCTGTGGTCGCCGATTTTGGACCACACTTCACGAACCACAGATCCAGTCCAACACATTACACAGATCGGGAAAGTGAGGTTGGCGAAGTCTCTGTCGCTTGCTGAGGCTCCTCCTTTAGATAAAAGCCGATGCTCTGCTGGAGCCCAGGACTCTGGCTTCCCTGCTGCACCTTGCAGAATTTTGGAAAGATACCGTGGAAAGATGACAAGCCTGTCACTGTGCCGGGAAACCACGCTCAGGCTCAGTCATTCTAGAGCCGAGATCCAATCTGAGCACCATTCCGTGGGGAGCTGGGGGAGGGCCAAGGGATCCCTGCCCACTGCTGTCTTGCAGGGCATCAGTAACGGAGGATGCGGCACGTAGCGTCTGGGCAGCTTCAGTGTCAGTGACCGAGGGGTCCGAAGCCAGCTCTCAGAGTCTCAAGGGGGGCTTCTTTGTGGAAATCTCACGGTGTGGGGGGCGCCATGCCTGTCTTCTCTGCAAGTTGCTGGGGCCAACTGAAAAGATGGTGCCCATAGCCGAGCGCGGTGGTGCACTCCTGTAATCCTGGTATTTGGGGGACTGAGGCAGGATTGTAGGTTCAAGGCCAGACTTAGCAGTTTAACAAGACACTGTCTCAAAATTTAAAAAAATTAAAAGAAAGGGCCGGGGGTGTAATTTGGAAGTAGAATGCCCCTGAGTTCAATCCCCAGTATAAAAAAGAAAGAAGAAGAAAATAAAAGATGGGGCCCATTGTCCTTTGCTTTCAAAGAAGACTGTCCTAGCAGGAATAGACAGAATTTGTGTTTCTTGGCTTCCTAAAGAGAATTACATGAAGGAAACTTGAGGGTGGACTTCGGGCCTTCAAGGGCTGTTGGTCTCTGTGGGCCCTTCCTCCACTAAAAAATGATAGATCCCATCTTTTAGGATTATATTGACAGAAAGTCAAGTATGACCCAAGCTGATTACCATCTAAGCATTGTTTTTTTTCTGATTACAAGTTTGAGACATTTTCCTAGGTCCCTGTGAGCCTTGTGGCCGGCTGCTGCCAGAGTGCTAGGACACCTGTTCTCTGGGTGCCTGCTCTGGACTTTGCGCCACAAGGAAGGGGCAGGTGGGGGCTCTGGGGACCTCGGCCAGCAGGCCCAGCGGGAGGTGGGAGGTCCCCTAAGGTCCCCATGTGCCGAAGGCTCAGTCCCACCAGGATGCAGGGTGCATAGAGGGGGCCGACGCCAGCTTTTTTTTGCATACAATTATAGTGATGGCATCATTTTTTTGAAACAAACTGTCCATAAATGTCACTGAAAATCCGGGTCTCCTTTTATTAAAACTGAAAAATGTGTATAAATGTAAATAACAAATGACTGATACAGGGGTAGGAACACGCGGCGGCGGCGGCTGGCGGCTCCCTCTGCCCCTCTTTTCCTCTCCTCCTCATGTAATTTGCATTAATAAAGAGGCTGTTCCTTGTCGGAATGTGTTTCATCCGGTTTAAAATCCCAGGGCGATCCACTCGGAAGAGCTCTGGGAGAATCCAACTGTCAGAGCCGACAAGACAAATGAATCCCCGTGTCAGGAGCGCGTGGTTCAACGATGACAGATTGAGAAGAACTGTCCCCCTCTCGACAGGCGGGCTTCATTTTCAAATTAATAAATCTGAATAAAATATTTTTCCTTTCATTACGAGCGGAGCCTGTTTGACAGTTCCAGTGACAGGGGGAGCCGCGCCTTGATGAGAACAGTTTGCATGAATCCCACCTGGGCTCTCCGCTTTATTTTTACCTGCAGCCTCTCCCCGCTCGCCTCTCTCCCCGCGCCTCGCCCCGCTCGCCTCCCGCTGCCTCCACGTCCAGCCCCCATCTTGCCTGCAGATCCTCCCTTCCCGCCCGTCCTCCCTCTTCCAAATGTCACCCGCTCCTATTTCTTGTTTTTTTTTTTTTTATTCACCTACAGGCTATTTCCCAGAATTAAAGGCCAGAGCATTACTTCACTTATATTAAAAAAAAAAGTCCACAGCTAATGACTATGAAATGTTTTCTTTCTTCCTGCGGCTGCTTACCGCGATTGTCTTAGGATAACGGCTCCAGCTCCCATGAGAGGAAAGGGTGGAATTCTCTAATTTGTGATTTCCCTTTAGGAAGCCACCCTCATCATTTCCTAAATAAATAAGTAGGTGAAAATAAAAGGAATCCTTCCAAACAGACAGACAGACACAAAGGCCTTTGTCGTCGCTCCCCCTCCCTCAAGCCCTGAGCAGGAGATCAAGTGTTCCTTCGGCACTGGAGGCACAGTCAAATCTTCATGCGCGGTGACAGGCTGTTCTTAAATAATGCAGGAGCACTTTCTGGGAAACAACATGTGATCATGAGAGAAGCGGTACTGAGGAAAGTGGCTTCTTGATAACCGGGGAGGTTTGTTTTTGCATATGGCGTGGGGCTAGTCACGGCAGGCAGCTCTTCACGCCCCAGGTTAGCGGCCCAGAGCCACAGTCCAGAGAAGTTAACCTGAGTGCAGCACTCAGTGACTCCCAGGCCCCAGTCCTAAGCACAGAGCTGGGGAGCGAGGGGAAAGGCAGGAGCAGGTACAGGAGACCGCACCCTGGCCCAGAGGTCTGGTGTGCAGCCGTGACTGTGACTTGTCCTACCCTGCCACGGGCTGCTCAGACTCTCCCGTTCCTCAGCAAGCTCAGTGCCCGGCAACCTACAGGAAGGCCTGGGTCCCAGGACATGGCGCCCAGAGTCTACCCTGGGGAGTCAGCTGCCCAGGCCCCACTTGGGACGTGAAGTGTGGGCGAAGAAGACTGAGCTCATCTGTAGGTAAATGCGGATGGAACTTCAAGGGGCGTATGAGATCTTATAGGTTCAGGGGAAATTCACACACACACACACACGCATGCACACGCATGCACACCACATTTTAGACTGATGTTTGGAATAAATTAGTTAAGTGGTAGAAAGGAAAGCAAAAGGCAAAAAAACGGCTTTATTAAAGTCATGTTTAAGTATGGCTACCTGCACTAGCTAAAAAACACAAAGGCAGTGTTCACGTGTCTTAGCGTACATTCTCTAGTTTTGCTGAATCCCCAGTGGTGACCAGGAGAAAGCAAGACTCCTGGGCGAGGGGGCGTTGGGGTCAGCGTCGAGATTCCAGACGCGGCTTCCCAGGTTGGCATGGCTGTTTATCACGCAGGTCCTCGCTTGTCCTTTCCCACGTAGATCAAAAGAAATTGTTCTGCTAATACTGTCTATGAGAAATCCCTGAGCCCAGCTCCATACAATCTCGCCCTTAATGTTGAGTGGCTACGCAGGTATAGGAATGTAAGAAATGGACCCCTAGATTTCTACTCACTTGACTTTCACAACAGTCCTGGCAGGTAGGATGGGAATTCAGTCTTTATTTAAGAGAGTTTATAGTTTACAGGAAACCAAGTGTTAGGATCAGGTGATGTAAATACAGTCCCTTGAGTCACAAATAGAGAAGAGGGGTTTGCATTTCTCCTAATCCCTGTGCCATTAGCTCTCCACCGAATGATACTGTAGCATGTGTGCGTATGTGCGCGTGCGTGCGTGCGTGTGTGTATGTGTGTACAGAAGTCTTTGACCAATCATGCAGGAGCAGAGTTGATTACTACTGGTTCTCCAGTGGTTGGAAGTATTGCTCTCCAGTTATCCAGCCCACACTAGTTTGCTGACTGACTCGCGTTTGCCTCTCAAAATCTTTTTCCAGATTCTTTTTATTTCTGGATGGCATTTTTGAGCTTAAGAAATAGTCCTATCAAGACCATCACTGCCCTCAAGCAGGGGGTGTTGTTGGCTACAACCTGGGGACAAAACTACCAGATTCCAGATCCTTCATAGTATTGAAAGGGGTGAGGAGGTCCCAATGAGTAGGTGATATGTGTATGTATTTTGAAGAGGCATTCACTTTAAAATTAGGTGAAGACAGGGAATTATGTGGTATCCTCATGGTTCACTGAGCTTATGTATTGGGTATTGGACTTTTTTTTACATTCTCACTTTCTGGAGGCTGTATGAAGAGTGCACAATAATTATTTTTATAGGAATATTTTGAAGATACCCAAGGGTAATATAACATCTTGCATTTATATCTTATAATTCTCAAGTTATCACAAAAGCAGCACTACTTTTCTTTCATGAAAGCTAGTGAGTGAATGAATGAAAGAGTAAGCAGATAAAAATTCCTTTATCTTCCTGACAACCTTGTCAGAGAGGCGTGACTATTTCTATTTTACTGGTAAGTATGAATACAGAGCTTGCATGGCCTAGAATGTCCAGAGAACTCATGGGAGACAGAACCGAGTCCAAGTCCAGGTCGCCGAGTCGCAGGCAGAGCTTGGGTTGGAGTTTCTGAAGGGCAGGAGGTACCCCCTCTAGGTGGCTCTTTGCCTTTGCTAGTGCGACCTGACCTGGCGGCTTCCTCGCAGCCTCTTGGCTTGGCGTTCACCCATGTGGGTCACGGGAGGAGCTGCAGACAGACTGAGTAGCTGCATTCCACGGTCACCTCCTCCGTTTAGCATCCATCAGCTGTTGCTCTGTGGCTCACCAGGCAGGCGTGTCTTGCAAGTTGTAACTCCACAGGCCTAAGGCCAAGGAATCCCACAGGACACAGGAAGCGGCGGCGCTCACACCACAGAGCCCAGCCAGCCCGCAGCCTGGCCCTGCTCCGGCCAGGTCTCGTGGGGTGCTGCAAAGGCAGACCATGTGGTTTCTGAGGCTCGTCGTTTCTGGAGGGAAGCAATGGCGGCGCCGAGGAGCAAAGGGCCAGGTCTTCGCTGAGCACTGCCTGAGCTCGGCGCCGGGAATGGGCTGTGGAAAGGGACAAACTCATGCCCGTCTTCACGTGGCCAGCAGTCAAACAGATGCATTCAGTACTCCAGGCACCATAACGGGCCGGTTCTTGTGGCGTGGAGGGAGCGGATGACTCCTGTGGAACTTCACAAGGTCTGCTTGGTGCCGAGCAATAGAAGTTCGTGGCGGGACGCGCGCAGGGATGGAGGAGT
This sequence comes from Muscardinus avellanarius, assembly GCF_963383645.1. Taxonomy (NCBI): domain Eukaryota; kingdom Metazoa; phylum Chordata; class Mammalia; order Rodentia; family Gliridae; genus Muscardinus; species Muscardinus avellanarius. The sequence goes on from NC_137793.1 coordinate 118,519,514, forward strand.
GTCTAGCTTCCCTGCCGCATCTTCCCGCTGGTTTACATGCATTCAGTCCTACCTACATCCCACTGCTCTAAGTTGCTGCCAAAGCTACCATCCTATACCACTTACGAGGCACCTACTGGGTGTGGGGCACTGTGCTGTCCTTTCCGTGTGACCCTGACAAGTGCTTTGCAGAATCATTTCTCAAGTCTGTCATTAGGGGAGGAAAAGGAGGCATAGAAGCCGAACAGGTTCTTCTGGGCCCCGAGACCAGTCAGCGGCTAGCTAGGATTCAAACCATGGGCTCGCTAAGTGATCCAAGGCCCCGTGATTACTCTGGAGACATGGTTGTCGTTCATCCTCCAGACCCGCTGTCTTCATGCCTGCATTCTGTGCGTGTGGAATTCTCCCTCCTGCATTTCCATTTGGGGTACATTTGTACTGTGAGGTGTTTCCTGGGTTTGTGCCACCAGAGTGACGTCAGCAGGTGCTTGGGCTCAGAGAACAGGACACTCATTCTAGAACATCTGTGGAATCCTGACCTAGGGCCCGAGTCCTGTCTCAGGAGATCCAGGGCTCTGCTCTTTCTTACACTCCAGGGCTAGGATTTCTCCAGTCTGCATAGTTACTTGTTGGCAGATCCACATTCTCCACACCTAATCTGCATGTGTTTCCTCTTGCTGGATATTCTGCGGTGTTGGAGGCTACCTGCTCTGAGATCCTGCACCAGCTGAAACCTTCCCCAGGCTGGAGAGCAGTAACCAGGCAACCCATGCTCCCCGGCTCTCACTAACCTTTTGCGATCCTGTGGCCTTTCTTCCAGGGCCCATTTTTCATCCCTTAATCTTTTTGCCACTACCCTCTCTCTCACCTCTAGCCTCAGCAGCAAGGGACCCAGCTCTGACACACAGAAATGCCACGGGCAGGTGGCAGGTGCATTCCCATGCTCCACATGGCCTGCGTACCCTGCAGGATTAATAATAAATACCATTTGATGATGAAACCTGAATGCGTTTTCATTTCAGTGAGACAGTGTCAGCCGTTTCCTTCTGAAGTCGAGACGAGCAGAATGCCAACCCGAGACCTTCACTTCTCCCGCTCCCGCGGCTGTTGTTGAGTCCGACTGGCAGTGCTCTGGCAGAGCCAGACACACAAAACCGGAGGGAGCTCCATCGGTACCTTTGCTTGATAACTAGCTATTACTGATAAAAAATTGGAGTGAGTACTTTGAACGCTTTGTTTTCTTTTCATTTATTTCCTGGTTGGACTGGCGCAATCTGCATTATTAAAGTAGATGATTCTAACCATACACTGGAGCTCCAAGACAAAGAAACCACACGTGCGTTTTTAAAAACCGATGACTGCCAAGATAAGCAGGATGTGTTCTTTCGACATTTAGCCGGCACTTTCTGTGTGCTGCGATTGGAGCTGTTCAGGGATGGGTGTGGGGAGAGGAGTGAGGCTCCACGAGAATTTAACCCAAATCCTTTGTTTCCTAAATAGGAAGCCGGAGGCTCTGAGTTATAGATACATAACCCCTCATGTGTTTACTGGTAGAATTTGGGTCAGAACTCTCTTCTGTGCTAACTTCAGGTCTATTTCTAGTGTTATCCCGCTATCTCTATTTTTGCTCAAAAAACACTTGGTCAGTGCAATGGCAAAAAGAAGTATAAAACTATGGTTAAGTCAAAGAAAGTTAACCCCAAATATAGACCGATGAACTTGTAGTTATTTTCTCACAGTAGGAAGGAGGCTTGGAGCTCTGCTACCTTACCTCCTGGAGTCCAGGGCTCTAAGGGCACCTGACAGAATCGTCCCTCCCTTGAATACAAAGAGGAGTACGGTGCTCTTCCTGAATCAAGGGGAGGCCTCGTCAGTTAATGCTGAGTGTCAGAAAAGTGCTCAGGTTGCCAGGTGTGGAGGTACGTGGCTGTAATCTTAGTACTTGGAGGCCGAGGCAGGACGACAGCAGGTTCAAAGCCAGCCTCTGCAACTTAGTGAGAGACTGTTCAGAAAAATAAATAAATAAATAAATAAATAAATAAATAAATAAATGGCTGAAGCTGCAACTCAGAGTGCTCCTGAGTTCAATTCTCAGCAACACACACACACACACACACACACGATAAATAACAATACCAAGATAAACAAGCCAGAGAGGTAACTGCAATAGGAGACTTGACTCATGGCCAGATGGGTGGCCCATATGTGAGGAGAAACGCTGGCTGGGGAGGGGAAGGGCGGCCACAGTGGCAGGAATGAGGACCCTCCAAGTACGTGAAGGGAGCGAGAGCCTCTGGGGAGCCTGGAGAAGACGCGGGCAAACAAAGCGTAAAGTGTGTTGGGGTCATGATAGATACACCACTTATTTATTTGTTTAATTTTTTTGTGGTACTGGGGATGAAAATCAGGGGCATTCTACCTCTGACCTACACCCCCAGCCTTATTTTTATCCTTTCTTTTCTTTCCTTACTTCTTTCCTTCCTTCCTTCCTTTCTTTCTTTTTCTTTCTTTTTTGGTGGTACTGGGGTTCTTGGAATCCCTTCTACCTCCGGGCTACACTCCCAGACCCATTTTTATATTTTTATTTGGAAACAGGGTCTCTTAAGCTAGCGTGGCTGGCTTCGAACCTGCGCGATCTTCCTGTCTCCGCCTCCCAAGCCTGGGGATTACAAGGCTGCGCCACCATGCCCGGCTTTACACCATATATTACACTGGAGGGTTTGCTAAAGTGAGTTGTTAGCCACACTGCTGGACAGGCAGGTTGGGTCGGGCAGTCAAGGTGCTGAAAGTCAAGCCGAGGAAAGTGCTATTTATCTAAATGTCTAGTTCAGGGCTATTCCAGGGACCTGAGGGGAGGCCCTAAGAACAGATCCACGCAAGCCTTAGGCTGTCTGTATTGTTTTAATGACTTACATAGTTCCTAATTTCTGAGCCAGCCTGAGGTTCACCACTGGTTCCAGTTCAGTCTGGCAAGCGTTCTTTAGCTCCGCCCCATCGCTGACCCCACACCACAGCAGATACTGCTCTCCAGTGAAGCTCGGGATGAGCCTGGAGGGCCGCGCTGCCCCCATACCCAGGGATGGCCCGCGGCAGGGAAGCTGGCTCCGCTCTGACTCCAGACCTCACGAGTGACCTCAGCTGCATCTTCTTGTCTTTGGGGCAGGAGAGTGGCAGCCTTCAGACCACACACTCCTAGTTAGGTAGACTTGGGACTATTTTATTAGAATGATGAATGCACTTTTATTGGTGCATTGCAATCATAATGAAGTTCAGAGTGGTAAGGACATATGTGCACACAGCATGTGAACATTTTATTCTTTTTGTTGTTGTTGTACTGGGGATTCCACTCAGGGGGATTCTACCTCCAAGCGATACCCCAGCCCCATTTTATCTTTATTTTGAAACAGGGCCTTGCTAGGTTGCAGAGTCTCACTACTTGCTGAGGCTGGCCTTGAGCTGCAATCCTCTTGCCTCAGCCTCCCAAGTCCCGGGATGACAGGTGTGGGATACCATGCCCCGCTTGTGGCTATTTTAATTCACGAAATGTGGAATATGAGCACCACAGGTAATCAGTGGAGATGAGAGCTGTCTGTGAAGGGCTAGGGACCTGGGGCAGTGTGCGTTCACCCTGCGACGAGCTCCTTGCCATGTGCCGGGCACACTGGCAGACCAGGGTCCAGGCGCTCAGGAACGGTGGTCATCAGGGCACAGGGAGGAAGAGGCTGGTCTGCACTGAGGAGCTGCCTGGTTGAGGATTATCGATTATATTAAGGAGCCCATGGGATGCTCATGATTGTATTTTCTGTTTTGTGGTCAGAGATAAAAATAGTGTTACTAGACCTAAGATAATATTTTCAAAAGATGACTCAGTTTCTACGTGAAGAAAAGTAAATGACTGGCAAGAAAGCATGCAATGGGCTAGAGAGAAGAGCCAGGGAGTTAGAGTGACCAGCTCAGGTGCCTCCTTTACCCACACATGGGGCGTGTCAAAAGTCCCAGAATGTCTGAGTGTCTGCATAGAGGCAGGCAGTGTGCCTCCCTAACCCCGCCGGCCCGGGTGTGTGTTTGGAGAAGGTCGCCTCGGGGATGCCATGCCATGCGGCCTGAGACAGCCATCCATTCAGCTTACGCCATCACACTGACAAGGCTGGCACGTGCTCGAGATTGGTTTTCGTTTTCAACCTGAACTCTCAAATTTGGGATCTTTGGAATTTCTGGTCAAGCAAAGCGGAGTCCAGCCCCACCCATGACGCTCCCCAGAGCCTCTCCAGGATGGCCTGCAAATCCACAGCACCCCGCCTTTGAGCTGCTGGGGTTGCACACCTGTCCGCCGTAGTCATGGCAGCTTCGGCGGCTTCCCTGAGCTCTGGGAGGCAGAGGGAGCTGACCAGTGGAGGGCCAGCCGGCCTCCACAGGGCACTGCGGGCTGCTGGCTTATGGTTCTGATGCCAGGGAGGCTCCTCTGTGAGGCCTCAGCCTGAGCCCCAGCCCCAGCCCAGTGAGTCTTGCTTGCTGTGGGGTCTCACTGCCGAGACGAAAGCCGGCCTGTTATAGCAAGGTCCATGGCTTCCAGGTGGATCTCAAATGAATGTTTTCATTTTCCTGTGGCTCTGAAAGTCTAAGATAATGTTTTCCTATGCTTTTATTTTCTGGTTTCAATAGAAACGGTACAAAATGCTGACTACTGAGCTCCTGGTCATCAGAAGAGGAGTGGGTTTGCATGTCTCTCAGGAAATGTTGGTTTCCTTGAGGCTTTCTGACATTTTTCTAACTATAGAACTAGCTTGGGGTGAGTGATGGAGGCAGAGGTGCGAAGGCGCTATGAGTAAAGACGGCCAGGCTCAAGGGTGGCAGGAGTGTGCCCGCGCCCTGACTCAGAAGACGAAACTAACCAAACGAGGAGGAAGAGGAGGAGGGAAAGGGAGGGAGGGAGGGAAGAATGGAGGAAAGACGTTTGTGGTGGTGGGGAGGTTTGGTTAAGAAGATGGCGGTATGGCCGGGCATGGTGGCGCACGCTTGTAATCCCCACGATTGGGAGGCGGAGACAGGAGGATCACGCAGGTTTGAAGCCAGCCTCACTGGTTTAAGAGACCCTGTTTCCAAATAAAAATATAAAAAATAGGTGTCTGGGAGTGTAACCTGGAGGTAGAAGGGTTTCCAGGAACCCCAGTACCACCAAAAAAAAAAAAAAAAAAAAAATTAAGAAGAAGATGGCGGTATGAAGCATCAGGAAATCAGACCACTTGGGCTTATTTTGATTCTGCCATGGAATTTGACCCTGAACTGGTGATTTTCAGAACATTGGTTTAATATTTGAATCTTCAAATTTAGGAAGATATATTAAAATTTTTTAGAGAGTCTTGCCAGGCGTGGTGGTGCATGCTTGTAATCCCAGCACTTGGGAGGCTGAGACAGGAGGATTGCACAGGTTTGCAGCCAGCCTCAGTTACTTAGTGAGGCTCTCAGCAACTTAGTGAGACCCTGTTTCCAAATAAAATATAAAATAGGGCTGGGGGTGTAGCCCAGAGGTAGAAAAGCCACTGGGTTCCACCCCCAGTACCCCCCCCCACACACACACACATTTAGAGAGTCTTTAGCTCTAAACTTGGGCTGGTTTTCTAAAAGCCGCCTGTAGACACCTGCCGTCTGGACTGAATTTCCTTTACCTGCTCATCCTGGCGACCCAAAGTTTCCCATGTGGTAATGTCACCATGAGGAAATCCCCACATTTTGTAGCTCCGAATTTCTTAGGTGGCTTTTAGAAGTTGTAAACGGTTCTCATGGTTCCAGTATTCTTTTTCAAAGCCTAACTCTCCTTGGTGACATCTAAGAAAGATTCCCATGAATTTTGAGAATCCAAGGGTGTCTCTCCATGAACCAGGAAACTAGGAGTGCTCATTCTACCCAGGGACTTCCAGAGGGAGTTGCTGTCTTCATCAGCTTTGAGTTCTAACAGCTTTCAGTACTGGGTTTGCTAATTAATTCCCATAATTATCTCAGCATTTAACCCTAACACATGGCTCTGGAAAGCAAGAACTACAGGGAGACGAGCTAAGACTGCTTGTCGACGTGGTGAAGTTCCAGGGCAGGCAGTCAGCATGGATAGGAATCTGGGTCTCTGAAAACTTGGCTGACCAGAAATCTTCAAATGAGTAAAAATTTTATATCTGATTTGGTCTAGGCAAAGACTGATTTATCAGTCTTAGGAAGTATCTCCTTGGTCATCCAATGAAATAAATTTAATACTACTAATTCAGTTATTTGCTCTCAGATGCTCATGGTTCTCAAATCACCCACTTTCTGACTGTTCTTCACATCTTCCCGTGGTAACATTCCATGACCCTTACTGAGTATTCTTAAATAAACTTCTTTGGTTAATTTTCAGCTAGAAATAACGGCAATTCAATTTTTTTACTTTATAAAAGTGGTTAATCTGGCCATCATGCTAGTGTAATAAGATCCACTAAATTTGCAGGTACTTTTCATTTTATAATTAATTTTGTAGCAGTTCTGATTCCTGAGAGGCAGACGTCGATCATCCCATCCTCTCCCTTTGAGGACTTGCCCTTCTGCACACATCTGGGCGTGCGCAGGGTCCTTCATCTTGCTCTCCTTCTCTAGTGGCCCTCCTTCAGAGGTGGCTATAGAGACACACGAGCCAAGGGTTCTAATCTGCTTCTTTCCACTCTCTGTCTCGGGTAGCAAGAGCGGCTGTTCTTCCAGTGAGTTAAATTGCACCCTTCCGGTCTGCAGTACTTAATGGGTTTGAGTCTCAGCGGCGTGATCACGAGACATGGGAGATCTGCTTTAAACCAAACTTTCTATGTAGGGGTTATTTTTTCTACAAGAGAATATTGCTTAATTTGGTAGATGATTCTGGAATTATTCCTTGGTGTCTAGACAGCTCTGAATTGAGCCTTGGAATGAGCCTGATGGGGCTGAATATCTGTCTGACCCAGCTTCATGGTTGAAGACTGGAGACTGTTCTTACAGAAGCAGTAGTTATCCCCCCACAACTTATCTATACCTTATCCAACCTTTGGAGTCTCAGGATGATGACAGTGTTAATTTACTTCTGGTTTAGGCCTCGACGTCCATGTCCTGGGGGCCTCTTTGGCAAAGGGCTCTGCAGCGTCCTGCCCTGGGCTATGAGAGGACTTGGATGAGCTGAGGTTGATATTTTCCAAGTAAATCCAGGTTCTTCCATGAGGGCATGATACACCTTGGATTAAGATAGTACGTCATATGTTTAGCTGATAAAAAAGTTCTTCATAAATGGTTGTGTTCAGACAGTTACACAGGACCCAAGGCAGCGGAGAGAGGGTGGCCAGCCAGAGTGGACAAGCCCAGAAACCAGCAGGGTGATGGCAGAGTGGCGGAGCTGCCCAGGAGGCCTGGTCTGCTTCAGCTCAAGAGGACTGGTGAGCAAGAGGAGCAAGGACACCGTAGCAGGACTCCCCAACATGGAAAATAAGGGCAGGACTTTATGGCTCCTGGAGTTTCTCCTTGATGAATTGTGCATTGCATTTGTTCAATACTGTTATTTGGGGCTGTGTCTTACTACATTGCGTTCTGAGGCAAACATGACAAATCTTCTTCATGATGAAATTAGCAAGTGGTTATGGACTACAAAGTAATTTTCATAAAATGAGACAGCACGTGGACAGAAGTTCAAGATGCACTAGGCGTAAGTAGTAGGAATGTCTATCCCAGGATTTTTCAGAAAAGGTAGAAAGAGGCATCCAGTGTAGATTGGTCTGGGCACAAAGCCCCATCCTAACATCTAGAGGCCGCAGTACCATTGGAAAATTGCCTAATCCATCAGAGATTCAGCTTTGCCATCTATAAAGTAGAGAAAATTTAAACTGACCATTTGTGGTTATTTCTCTGACTCTCTGAGTGGAGTGTTGAAGTGGCCTCGGTGTCCAGAACACAGACTCAGCATCTCGTCCTCCCTCCGCCCTCTCCATTGATGCCGGCACATGGTATCTCCAGCAAGCACCCTTGCCTCAAGCACAATCCCGGCCAAGGCACACAGCAGCTGTGAGCACCCACCCTCCCATCTCTCATGGCATAGCTGTGGTTTTAGCATCACGTGGCATCGATACCCAGGAGGCTGTCTCTTGACGTGATGGTTTCCAAATAATACTTCCCCTTATCACTCAAAGTACTCATCTCTTAAGGGAATTCAGAATATTTTAGCATGCTTAAGTAATGTCTATTACATGCAGACAATTGTGCATTCCAGTTTTTCAGAAAAGATGGCCATATTTTGGAAAATTTTATTAGGTGCATGGGAATACTGGACGGGAGGGGAGGATTTTTAAGGACTGAGGACATCCTGTCTTAATTGTGGCCTCATAGAGACTACCTTCTAAAATAGGCGGGGGAAGAAAATCCAGCAGAAGTTCTAAAAGGAGTCTGCTAGGAATCACTGCGATGTTTGTCGCTCCTCGCTCAGGAGTGTGTGCAGATCTGGAACACACACAAGTCGTGTGGAGAAGAGGAGGCATGAGTCCCAGCTGTTCCACTGCGTGGACTCCTGGCACAGGTGCACAGAGAGCCCGAGGACAAGCCTGTGCGCCTCTGTTCCTTCCGACGCTGTCACATCATCAGAGACCACGGGGAGCAAGATTCTGCAGCCAGAAGGTCTGACATCATGAAACCAGAGAGCTCTTCTCACTGCCTCCTGGAGAGACCTCAGGCCCTTGGTGGGAATGGGAGTGCAGGTCCTTCTCAGCGGCAATCCTGAAAGCCCACACAGAGCTCATCACTTTACGAGGAGCAAGGAAAGTCCTGGGCAGCTGAAGACACTTGGTTAAAGACTTGGAGTATGCCAGTGCTCTATAAAGTAGTTCTTGTTTGGGTCCCTAGGGCTCTTTTGCACAGACTGTTTCATTTATTTCTGAATGGAGAGAAACCAAGAAATCACGCAGGGGGTCTAGGGACAGCATTGGGCAAATGTGGAAGCAGAGCTCTGTACATGGTGGGCAGTAGTGCCCGCCTTCAGCAGGCCCCGAGGTGGGCCACGCTGCCTCCCAGCTCACTCCTCTCACTTACGAGGCCACCTCATGGTAAAGGGGGCCAGGAGACACAGGTGCCTGGCCACGTTTGTACGAGCTGTACAAAGCACACCTCCGTCTGTCACAGCACCACATTCTTGGAGCTTGGAAGGTAGCAGAGGGGCCTTTGCTCCATCTCCCAGAAGTAAAATTGGACATTGGAGGGTGTGTGTGTGTGTGTGTTACTGAGGATTGAACTCAGGGCGTTTTACTTGTGAGCTGTATCCTCGACCCTATTTTTTGTGGTATTTTTATTATGAAATAGGGTCTTACTAAGTTGCTGTGGGCCTGCCTAAGTTGCTGTGGCTCTTCTCAAACCTGCAGTCCTCCTGTCTCAGCCTCCCAAGTACTGGGAGTACCTGTGTGCACCACCACACCTGGCTGACTTTGGGGGCTTTAAAAAGCAGTGGTGCTGGGGCCAGAGACCAAAGTTCCCTAACTCCCATCCAAGGTCCTCTGTGGGGAGCCATTAGGGCTTTCCCCTAGATTAGTGTCTCTGACTCAGCTGACTTTCCTTTGCTCAGAGTCAACAAGGTTTGGGGAGAAGATCAGATGGTGATGGCACGAGGGTACTGATTAACTTATCTGTAATGTATGTGTTTTGTATTGGTCTTTATTGTATTCTGCTGGTGGTAGCACGAGGATGTTGATTGACCTGTAACTGTATAAATGCCTCTGGAAAAACAAACCCAGTGTTGGCGCAATAGAGAATACTGACCCAGGCGTAGTCGTCGACCAGTAGGAAATATTGACCCAAAACAGGGGTCAGCCAGTAGAGATAGTAGGCTGGCAGCCCCCCCACATTAAAATAAATTAAGTATTCTGAGAATCAAATTCTTAGAGTTAAATTCTTCATCCTTACACCTCTCTTCAGAAGCCGTACTTTTGCCGGCTGGCTCCGGCAGTCTTCCAGTGCGTACCCCACCACCCCACTGAGGCTGTGGCTGGTGGCAGGGGTGTCACTGTCAACAGAGGTGCAGATCAGACCTCCCTCCCAAGTCACAGGGAAGCTATTCCTATGGCTGCCAGCAGGAGGAAGCCGGCCAAGAACTGGGGGAAGTCACACCCTACCCTTCCTCCCACAGATCATTTGGTAACAACATTCACCCATGAAATAATCACCAGGTAATCAGTTGGAGCACAGCATTGGAAAAAATGGCATATACATCTAAAGCATTATCATTCCTTTTATTGCTTAGATTAATTGGGTCTTAGCACAGTATAACAATACAGACATAACCTAGGTGTATTTTAATTATCTGTTTTGAGATAGCAATATGTCAGGGGCACAGAAATTTAATTTGACAATTCTACAACTTCTCTGTGTATGTGGGAACACTCTAACTGCCAAACGCTTGACTCCTGTCTAATGCCCTGCAATCCCTGTTTTCGTTCCAGCTCCCGTAATTATAATCAGCACATTCCTATTAAGCTCCTGGTGTGTTATTGGGATACCGCAACTTAAGACGCCTCTTGTCACAGCCCACTGCTTCCTGGCTATCAGCCTCCGTTGGACTCGGGTCTCACTATGGAGTAGCCGGAGCCTCCATCTGTGTGGACTGGAGCTCGCTGACCCTGTACCAGTGGCCTCAACATTCAGCCTTGGTGAGCGGAGGAGTTGTGAGGTATGCCTGGGTCCTGCACTTATTTCTGGCATGAGGCTGTATCCTCAAGAGATGCACATGACGAGGCTTCTCTGTCCTAACAGGAAGGGGCGTCCTGCTGTTGGTTGCTCTGGCTAATCTCCTGTTGTCTGTCTGGCCAGCACAACCATCAACAACTACCCTCATCCTCAGACGGGTCCAGGCCGCCCTTAAATGTGTGGCGTCCCAGGCAAAACATAATTTTCTTCATCTTCATCTGAAAATTGTAAATCCTCGCACAAGGAGTGTTGAAGATGTCTTCACTGTCATTGTCTTCCGCAGTGTTGCGTCTAAGGCCCTGGGGGGACGAGGAACTCACCCCTTTGCGTCAGCATTGCTGTGGTAGGGCTGAAACATGGCTGGTGACTCTCCTTCCCGAGACTTTCGGCCGGTGCCCTGTTCACCTCTGGTGCAGACCGACAGGACGCCTGGCACTTCCTACCTGAGACTGATGCTCATTCCCACCCCCAGGCCGGGCCCAGCCTTCTCAGGGCAGGCCAGATAGGCGTCGAGGCACCTGAGTTCTGCCTCTGCCTCTGCCCTGGCTCTCACCTGGCATGCCCAGCTCTCCTCAAGATGAGCAGAGGTGGGGCTATGGCATAGACACCCATGAGGAGGAGCGGAGGGCTGGAGGAAGCGGGCAGGGCCGGCACCAGCCAGCATGAGGCCCTCCACAAAGAGCAGACTCAGAGGCCAGGTCAGGCGCCAGGTGCTCAGGGTGGAGGCAGGGACCAGTTAACATGGAGTCAGGAGCTTGCGGTCTGGCAGGGGCAGAGGAAGGACAGGTGGAGGGCGCGGGCCTGGGGAACTCGCCAGCGGTCTGAGATGCGCCGTGCTTTCCTACTGCCCAGTAGGTCTGAGTGGTATGGGGGCTCCGTGAGCTTAAAGGGACAGGGGCAATGCGCACACTCTTCCACTCTCATGAAGGATGCTTTCCCGGATGTCCACACCTGCGAATGTGCCTGGACATGCCAACCAAAGGTGGCCTCACCCTGTCTTTGAATGTGCTTGGGAGGTGGCTCCCACTGACAGGGGCCCACAGCTGTACCAGAGGGGCCTGGCTCAGGCAGACCTGTGCTAGAACAGGGTAACCAGTGGTCAATTCAATGGATTTTTTTTTAAGATGTGTTAAGGGAGCAGTTCGGAGACTAATACATTCATTGCAGTTATGAGTCATAATCTGACCTGCCATTTAACAAGGCTTAGAATATATAGGGAGGTGATGACCTATAGCACCTTTAGATGAGCAAACTTTTGTACAGGGTCAGTGATGAATTTGGCTTTGTGGCCTGGGTTCTAGGTCTCTGCAACAACCACTTAGCTCTGCCATCGCGGTGTGAAAGTGGCCATGCATAATACCTAACTTATGGGCAAGACCGTGTTCCAATAACATTTTATTTCCAGCACAGATCACCTGGCCGTACTTTGCCAAGCCCTGTCTATAGACACTTAATCTCTATATTCACATATTTTAACTAAGCAAACATAATATACTAGACTGTGGTATTTATCTGCTGAAAGCTATCCTCGAACCTATGATCCTCCTGTCAGCCTTCCAAGTACCGGGATTACAAGTATGTGCCACCATGCCTGGCTCAAGGCTATGGTATTTAAAAATAAGTTCTTGGGTTGAATTGCATCTTAAAAGATAAAAAAGAAACTAAATTATTATTCAAGTAATTAACCATTTTTATGACAACAGTGGCTTCTCTTTTCTTTCTTTGTCATCTAGTAGAACATGAATGGTTATTGACCCAGTCAACAAACATTTATTGACCTATTGTCTGAAAGGGATTGTTTTATGTGCTACAAAGAAAAAAGTGAATCAAGAAAAATGATTACATATGATCAGCCTCTGTTTTTCAGATGAGCTATGTAGATAGAGAGAGGTAATCCAGAGTCCTGTTCTACAGTGCTGGTGTCTGCTGTGTTGAGCTGGACTTTTGGCCCTACCGGCTTTAAGTCACAGCATAAAATTATTTTCTCTTTATTCCTCTTAGTAGTTTTATAGGTTTACCAACATGTGGACAATTTCTTCTTTTAAAATTATTATTTTTACAGTTTTAAAGGGTTAAATATGCTAAGTCCATATATTATGTACTATGTTAGGTCAAATTAGGGTAGTTAACATCCAACCCTTTAAACACTTAAAGATGTTTCATTAACACTTAAGAATTTTACATGTTTTATGCACAGGGTACAGCACAACATCAACAGATGCCTACAAGTATGGTGGAGTCAGCGTAATCACTGGCCCATCTCCCTGCCATCGCTTTATGTTTGGGGTTCCCAGCTCCCTCTTCTACTTGTTCATAAAGTGCGATGGTTTATTGTGCACTTCTGTGCTCACAGAACCAGAGCCCTCCTTCCTGTGTTTGTGTTCATGCTATCTTCACCTCCCACAGCCCCTCACCTCTCTGCCTCCCCAAGCCTCTGTAATCACTATTACACACCCAGGAAGAGTCTTTAACACCACATAGAAGAGGGGACACACGGTACGTGTCTTTCCCTGTCTCTCTCCTTCTGCTTGACATCATGCCCTTCAGTTCTGCCCATTTTGCTGTAAATGGTAGGACATCATTCTTTTAACAGATGAATAACATTTCATTGTTATAATAACATCTCATTATTATAACAATATTTATTATAATAAAATTTCATAATAATAATAATGTGCATACATATCACAGTTTATTTGCCCACTGATACAGCCTGTTCTTTACCCTAGTTATTGTTGAGAGTGCGGGCGTAAACGTGGGTGAAGTTTCTCCGATGTGCCGCCACCTCTTCCTTTGAATACACACCCAGAAGTGGGGTACAGTGGATCTGGGTTTAGTTCCTTGAGGGAACTCGGTACTGTTATCCAGGTCCAGACTCAGCACTGCCCATGACAGGGGTTGCAAATCGGACTGTCTGCTGACCCTCTATAAATCCCCTGCCTTCGCCCCGCTTGGGGTGGCTGTGGAAGGGAGCCTCGCCGGGGTGTCCTGAGCGGGGCAGATGCCGCGTGTCCTTCTGGGTAGGGGTGTAGGTCGTCTTTTGGACTCCAGGCACTCGTTGGCTCCGTCTCTGTCTAGACCACTGTTCTCAGAGTGTAGCCCTCCAGTTTGGAGAGGCTGGGTTATCAGTGAGCTGCCCTCTCCTGACAGGGTTTGTGGGCCAGACCACCTGCTGAGCCCCCTACCCCCGCTCCTCACCAGGGAGTCAACTCCAGCCCCCGTCACCTTGGTCAAAACCAACCAGTTCACCAGCCAGAGCCTAATGATGCTGGGTGGTGACGTGAACTGCCAGGATCCCCCGCTTTCTCCTTCCCCCGGGCTCCAGAATCCCCGTGTAAGGCATACCGGACCACCTTCTCCTGAGGGTGGAGCTGTGCACCCCAGGGCTGAGCTTCCCAAAGTGCAGATGAGGCCCGAGCCCTTCAGCACAGTGAGGCCACCGAGTTAACTGGAATCACAAGCAGGGCGGAAGACTCGTGTCCGGCATAGCAGGAAGATTGCTGAGGGACCTCCTCCTCCACGTAGAGGGCAGAGGAGCCTGTAAGTGACAGTTCCTCTCTATGGCCCCCGAGGCTGCTCCCTTATGCTGCTTTACCCTCAAATAAAGGTGAGCGGTCACTCAGGTTTCTCATTAATCCCTCCCCTCTCCTTCTTTTATTCTCTCCTCTCCTCTTCCCTCCTTTCATTCTCATTCTGTCTGTCTGTCTGTCTGTCTGTCTGTCTGTCTGTCTGTCTCTCTCAATTGCGTATTGAACCCAGGGGGCATTTTACCTCTGAGGAGGGAAAAGGCAAGAGGACCTGGAAACTGGCTGTGGGGCTCGCAAGGCCAGACCTCCACTTTAGAGGATGAAAGAGAAGGGAGTGAACAAAGCCGCTGCAGGAGCTGGAGCAGCATCAGGCCCTCAGCGGGGAGAGGAGAGCGGGAGGTGGACCAGCAGAGGGCCACGGGGCTGAGGGAGGGGCTCCGGGCCGCGGATGTGAAGGGAGCTTTGGAAACACCGCGAGGAAAGGCCCTACGCAGGGATTACTTCATCCTGAGGAGAATGTGTTTTATTCATGTCTAAAACAGAAATTAAAGTCGTCTCCCTCTGCTCCTCCTCTCTCTTTATAGAAACAGTGCTTTTTTGCGCTCTACAGTCTCATGGCTTACGTAAGTCAGATCCATGACCCTGATTGGGTCTAAAGAAATCCTGGAAGATGGTATTTGAGGAGCTTTCAAAAGAATGGCAGCGGGTCCGTTGTCCTCTATACTGCAGGGGAGTGATCCAGATGTATGAAGGGGCCAATCCCATAACTGGAGTTGTTGGTAGGGAATCGGGAATCTGGAAGAGGCTCGGACATGTGACTTCCCCTTTCCCAACTTAATTTCTTAAAGCTCTCTTGAAGACTTCAAACTGTGTTTCTAACATATCCCCAAGTGAAAGAGCTGTCCTGATTCCTCCTCTTCCTACACTGCAGGAAGAATTAGGTATTGACTCTAAAATACGCCTTCCTTAGTTCCTATCCTTGAACACATTGTTGAGCACACCGAGGAAGCATGTGGTCGATTTTCTTCACCCTGGCCTGTAGGCTCCAGCTGACCTCTTTTCCTAACTATGAATCTATTTTCCCTCACAGAGCCAGTTGACGCTGGTGTGTTTGTCTCAGAACTTCTCATGCAGCGTCCATTCATAGATTAATATGGCCACTGCCACCATCAGCATCACCCCACAGCCATGGCTGGCCACCAGCGCCTCACCTGTGCTGGGATGGTGACTGCTGCACTTAGCTGTCATCACAGAGCACTTCCACGTACCCAGCTCCATACTGAAGCCCTTCTGGGCCCCATCGAATCGGAGCTCCCAAAGGCCGCCTCTCTGGATAGCATTGAGAGCCTCTCAGAGCTGGGGCTCAAACTTTTCACTTTTACTTCTTGCATTCCAATGAAAGTTTATTTATTGTCATAAGAATTTTAATTTAACATATTCATGACATGATAAATTATTTTTCTTTTGATGTTTTCAACCATTTAAAGTATAAAAATTATTCCTTTTTATACTTTTTGGCACACTGGAACTATACATCATAGTGAGGTTCAAAGTGCTACACTACTATCTGCATAAACCACCTAGTGTGTTTGCCTTGGTACTCCACCCTGCTCCCCACCAGAGTGGCGACCCTCCCCGTAGGTGTTAGTGAGGTTGGTAGTGCAATCACCATGTGTGGACATGACCTTATTTGAACTGTTTCTTTCCTCAAGCCTTAGTTTTCCTCTTCCTGCTTCCTTCCCCTTCCCCTTCCCAGGCCCTTCCCCTTCCTACAGGTCTCCCTCCTCTTTGGACTTGAAGTCCTTTGTTTTCTATTTTTCATCTACCTTGATGAACATGATGGAGAGAAAACATACGACCCCAATGCTCTGAAACTGGCTGATCTCAGCGTAATATTTTCTAGTGTCATTCCTTTTCCTGAAAATGGCATAATTTTGTTCTTCCTTACAGCCAAGTAAAATTCCATAGTTTGTGTATATCGTGTTTCCTTTATCTGTGCCTCTGTTGATAGACACCCAGGTTGGTTCCATAATTTGACTACTAGGAATAGTGCTGAAATCCTTTGTCTTTTCTGATGAATTTTGGCTTGAAATCTACTTTATTAGATACGAGAGTAGCTACTCCTACTTGCCCTCAGTCTCCATTTGCTTGGGATATCTTTTCTATCCTTTCATCTTTAGCCTGTAAGTATTTTTGTCTGTAAGGTGAGTTTCTTGTAAACAGCATATAGTTGGATTTTGATTTTTAATTCACTTTGTCAGTCTTTTTTTTTTCAATGTGGGGGATTAAACCCAGAAATATTCTACCTATGAGCTATACCCCTGGCCATATTTTTTATTTTGAATAAGATGTTCATTAAGTTGCTGAAGGTCTCAATGAGTTTCTGAGGCTGACCTCAAACCTACAGTCCTGCCTCAGCCTCTCAAGTACTGGGATTACAGGCACACACCACCACACCTGACTCAGTCTATATCTTTTAATTTGAGAGTTGAGACTAGTCAAGGTCACTGTTACCATAGAGTTTTTTGTTATTTCCTGTCATTTGGAATTATATCTTCTGATGTTTTTATTTTTTCCCCTTATTAGTCACTCATCTAATAAAATTACTCCTTCTCTGGCTCGGGCATTTACTTCTCATTTCTCTTTCTGTGTGCAATGTCTTTAAGGCTTTTCCTTGAGCTGGCTTATTAGTTATAAATTATGTCAGTTTCTGCTTGTCTTGGATGTTTTTGTTTCTTTGTTGATTTTCTAAAATGCTTTCTTGGATGTAGCAATCTTGCTTAGAAATTGTTCTCTTTCAGGAGTTGGAGTAGTTTATTCTAAGTCCTCCTGCCTTTGAGAGTTTGGCTTGAAAAACCTGGGGTAGGCCGGGTGTGGTGGCGCACGCTTGTAATCCCTGCGCTTGGGAGGTGGAGACAGGAGGATTGTGCTGGTTCGGAGCCAGCCTCGCTGGCTTAAGAGACCCTGTTTCCAAATAAAATATAAAATAGGTCTGGGAGTGTAACTTGGAGGTAGAAGGGTTTCCAGGAACCCCGGTACCACCAAAAAAAAAAAAAAAGCAAAGAAAAGAAAAACCTGGGGTAATTCTTATTGTTTTACCTCTGAGTATGACTTTCTCTTTTTCTCTTGATATTTTTAAGAGTCTGTTACTCATTTTCATGTTAGCCACTTTGATTATCATATGGCATAGAGAGGTTCTTTTTTTCTTGTCTAGTTGGAGTTTTGAATATCTTTTGTACATGAATATCCACCACATTGTCCAAGTGTGGAAAATACTCAGATACTATATTGCCCTGAAGAGGTTATTTATGCCCTTTGTTTGTACCTTCAGACTTTCCTCAATTCCAAATATACTTAAGTTTGGTCTGTTGGTGTTTTTCCTGATTTCTTGAATGTTCTGATCATGGTCTTTTATTTTCATTTCTTTATTATATACTGAGTGTTCAAGTTTAGACATACTGTTTTTGAAATGTTAGATTCTCTTTTCCATGTGGTCTAGTCTGTTGGTAATAATGTCTCTTGAATTTTTTATTTGATTTATCTTTCATTCAGGAGTTTTGTTTGGTTATTTTTTAGAGTTTCTTTATCCAGCCTTGTATGCTCTCTTTTATTTCATTTCTTAGATCTTATTTTAGATCTTTGATCATTTTAATCATCACAAGTCTGAATTAGGCTCCTAGTATTTTCTACATATATGTTGTTAAATTTCTTTGTGGTGGAGCTGTGAGTATGTACTGTTGTCTTGTTGGCCTATTTTCTCCTATTTTCTAGGTTTTTTGATTTGCTTCTCTTTTTGTAGCATATTTTCCCCACTACTTCTGTGGTGATGAATGGTGTGCCAAGCTCCAGTAGTTCTTATCTGGTTTGGGGATGTAGTTCACCAGTAGAGCATCTACCCCAAGAATTCATCATGTCACTCTAGATTCTCGGTGCCTCACAGATATGGGGAAAGTAAATAACAGCAACCACTGGGATATAAAACCTACGTAATTAAAGTAAATATCAGATATTTATGACAACTGTAACCCTATTAACACCAAAAACAGAAATGGTGGGGTCAGCAGTTAACCACAATGACAAGATCCAGCCATGAACTAAATACAGCTTTAAACACCAGGTTTTATCTAAAATATCTACAGTGCTAATCACTGCAATGACATGGATGGCAAAGGTAAAAATGAACTATATATTCCTAAAGGAAGGTAACAATATGCTTCACTAAGAATGTGGGCTATGAAGGCAAAAGAATACTCAGGATATTCAAAAGGAGAAAAGGAGAAGATAGTTGGCCCACCGCCCTAGTGGAGAGTGGAGAAGGTGGGCGAACATAACTGTCTAGAAGAAGTAAAAGTCACGACAAGGCTGCGACTTAAGATGTTGAGAGAGGTAGGGATTGTAGCACAGAGAAAGGATGTCAGCCATGCAAGAGATAAGAAAAAACAGACATAACTTAAGACCAGCATTGCGTTCACCATTCCTAGGACGTGCTCCTCTGGCTCTGGAGTCCTTGTATCCTCCAAGAGCTCTCACTCCTGTCTTATGTGCCCTGGGAAATATTTTTTACTCTTCTTACTTATACTAATTTTACTTTTCCTTAATCTACAATTTAAGTCCAATCTACTTTATGATACTTTTCTAAGTGATTTTACTGTATATTAATTATTTCCCTATAATGTTATAAAACATCTCGGCTATTATTATTTACCAGTTATTTACATATTGCTTAATATTCTTTTGTTTTATGTATGTAGTTCATGCATCTAAATTGAGTGCTTGAGGATGGAGAGTCTCTTCTTTGCTCATAGGGTCGCCTGGCATTTTATAGGTGCTAGATATCTAATGGGTTTCCTTAGAGGACAAAGCTTCCTATCTATCATGATTAAATCATACCTTAACAAATCTACATGTTGACAAAAATCAAGTAATATTCAATGTTCTACCATAGGAAAACAACTTATTAGAAAATTCATTAATCATGGTCCTAAGACAAGATTTATGTTATTTTAGGAAAAAGCTAATCTTGGAATCAGAACTTTCATTTTGTTAAGAATTAACAATTTTATAGACCTGTGGGATTTACAGATCATTAGACATGAATTGTGCCAAGGAAGGTAGTCAACTTTCATTCAAATAAGCACATGATTGGAGAAGACAATGGAAATTAAAGAGAGCCCTCATGGTTCTATCTATTCCGTTACTGGTATAGAGCCATGCATGAAGGCTTGAAGAATTTTACTCGAAGGTAATTGAGATGAGTACAGAGAGGGGTCTCTGAAAGCACCGGACGCATCATGGAAGTAGTAAAGCTTGCCGCACCGCAGCTCTGTTCTGCATCGGACTTTTCCAGCCCTGCCTTGGCAGCTGTTTAGCTTTGCAGACCAGTAGACCTAGGGCACAGGGAGACCTGGAAAAGAGACATAACTGGGAGCTGGGTGGACTCTAGGGCAAAGAAGTGACCATGGCTTTGCAGGCTAGCCAAGCAGGTCCCAGAGAGTGTCGGGATTCCAGAGGCTACCCACAATTCTAAGGCTTCTTTTGCTTAAAAGCAGAAAACAATGTCTGGCCCAAAGCGTTGTTTCAGTTTAAATGTGTGAATGGGGCATTATGTCTGCGTCATATTAAATTGGGAAGTGTGATGTAAGGAGCTGAGATAGCATCCCTTCTCTTCACAGGCTCCCAAGGTTCTTAATCTGTTTTTAGCTCTCATCGTTCCTGCCCAGCCAGGAGCTGCCCTGAGTCTCAACCTATGGAAACGTGCCGGGCACATTGAGCTGCGCTGTAAAGAACGAAGGTGAAGCTTTGAGCTGCTAGATTCATGGCTGGGGTTTTTACACGCACATAAAATATGAATCTCAGTTGTATCCAAAGCTGAACCCATCGTGCCAAAAGGATCCCAGTCAAGCAGGCCTGTAAAATGAAATCCTCTTGGACTAATTTAAGGAGACCTGAGTGGTATAAATTGTGGCCTGCTCAAATGCAGGAAATAAAAAAAAACCCGGCTGAATACGCACTTCTCTCTCGGTACCGGCGGCAGCCTGGCGTATGAGCCATGGGAACCCCAAGCAGGCTGAGGAGTTCGCTCCGATTCATTTTCCATGGAGCTCTGCAGCTCCTGTGTATACTGGTCTTGTGGGCCTAATGAAACCCTCTTCAGTGAGAATTTAATACAGAGATAAAGTTTTCAATAAATAAATGGCTCTGAGTTGGCTCAACCCTCGTGCCTTTCATTCCGGGATAGCCGCTTCCCTGGAATTGCTATGCAGAGAAGGAAGACGCTCGTAAAGCCATTCCCGATAAAAGAATTAATTCACACAGAACACTGAGCCGGAACCTCTGCCTATCAGACACTAAGATTTCTCTATTTCATTCGATTTTTCACTAACCATCTTACAGGTCTTTTGTTATCTCACCAAGTACAAGCACTCAAGGTCCCTCTGACCTTCTAAGCAAGCACCGAGGTGGTGATTAGAGCTATTAAGTACAGTCTTATGTAAAGAGGTTTCAAGGCCCGCGGAGGGGTTCCAGGCAGCAGAGGAAGGGGCATTACAGACACCTGGGCGACCTTGAGGCTGGTCTCCTTGGCAGCCCAAGGGCTCTCATTGTTAATAGGAGATTGACTCCTCAGGGTGTGGGGGCACCCTCTGGTAAACTAGGGGCGATTGCCAGCTGTCTTCTGTAGAATGGAAATGACTACCACGTACGTGATCTCCTAGGGGATCCAGACATTGGTTTGTTAGCATAGAAGATGTTTTATTCATTTAAAAATATTTACCAAATAATTTTTGAGCATCAGCAAGTGCTCTGAATATTGACCGTTTTTCAGGTCTTGATCCTAAAGAGAAGACAGTGTTGTCATGAACATTTTATCTATAATTGTGTTTTCACTTCTTAGGGCACGACTGAGAAGCTTCCAAGTCCAAAAATGCACTTTTAATTAAAAAAAAAAAACCATAGTAGAAACAATCTATGCTTTGTAAATTCTCAAACTATTGGGTAAATTATGCTTTTCCAATTCCACATGACTATAAGAATGGAGACTAAATGGTGCCGTAATTAATTATATAAATGGCATATAAGTATTAAAGCAAAAGTGTAAGATTAAGTAGATATTGTTTCAAGAAGCCATTTTGTGAAATATTGAGAAATTTACTTTATATAAATATAAGACAAATAACTTTTAGACAGTATGTAAACACCTACTCATGAATCTTTGTGGCAGAATACAGTTAACCAAAAGAACACATGTACCACCAATGAATAGTCACAGTATTAGGTGGTAACTTAAAGATAGTGTGGTTAGCCAAATGAGAATTTTCGGGAAATATTTACCATTGAGATGTGTGTTGCATAATTCCAAAAAGAATGTTCTAAAGAGATTCTCTTAAATAGACAAGATAATTTTTTTTTTTATCTGAAGGTGTCTCTCAACTGTCAAAATTTCTGATTCTCATCCAGGGAGAGTTTTGTTTATACTCTAAGTGATTGTATTTTCTAACACACTTGATTCATTCTACTTTTGTTGCTACTATTGTTTACAATTAAGGTTATTTTAGTAGAAGCTTTTTGTAAAGTGACAAATTGGGCTTGGACTCAAGTTTGGGTGTGTCAGGCCCCTCAAGTTCTTGTGATTTCAGGACGTGTTTGGTCTCATTTTGGGGCAGAATCCTTCCTGCCTACAAGAGCACGCAAAGGTGTGGAAAGTCTTAGAGCCCACACGCTCACATCAAGCTGAGTTTGTAATCCTGGTGTTAATGATTTTGTTTTAATTTCTAGCCAGAGGTGAAGGCAGATCTCATCTACTTGCCAGTATTGGTTGTGGTGGCTGGAATTAAGTTGTTTGTCTGTTAAAGATCTTCCCAAAAGAGCAGCATGGTTTTTTAGCAGTGTCTGTCATGGGTCAGGGCTGAACTGTACCTGATAGCATTTTGGACTATTAATTTTAGCTTGTGAAGCATAAATACCTTCTAGAAAAATACAGAAACTACCATTTAGTCTACAAGGCATGTTTTATTTGGGTTTGTACCTATATGCACATATGCATGCATATTTACTGGTAATTTTCTTCTTGATTCATCTAAAGTTTATCAGATTTACTAACATTTTTATTTTTAAATTTATTATTGGTGCATTGTCGTCATATATCTTAAGGGGGTACAAGATGGTGGAGGCACACATGCACACAGCACTCGTCTAGCCCCTCCCAGTTCCCACTCGTTCCCCCTCCCTCCTTTTCATGTTTGGCTTACAGATTGACTTTGATATGATCATGAAAGTACATCGTGTCCCTTAGGGAATCTCCCTCTTCCCCTCCCATTCCCTCAAGTCGCCTTATTGCTCGTTCTTGTCTAGAGTCCTCCTATGACCCTTTTCTCCTTAGCTTCCACATATTAGGGGAGCAGCTGATTTTTTCTACCTTTTGTGACTGACTAGTCTCACTTAGCTTAATGCTCTCTGTACCGTCCATTTTCTTACACATGACATACTTTTGTTTTCCTTGATGCTCAGTAGAATTCCATGGTGTCCATATCCCACAGTTTTGTAATCCTTCATCTGTCGATGGACATCTTGGCTGGTTCCACAGTTTGGTGATGGTGAATTGTGCAGCTATGAACATAGATACACATGCATTAGTTTGGTAGTTTGGTTTCTTTCCTTTTGGGTAGATACCCAGAAATGGTATTGCTGGGTCAAGTGGTAGGTTCATTCCCATTCTTCTGAGGATTCTCCATACTGTTTTCCAGAGTGGTTTCACTAATTTGCATTCCCACCAGCAATGTTTTAGAGTTCCCACTTCTCCACATCCTCACGAGAATTTGTTATTTGTGTTTTGAATGATTGCCATTCTAGTTGGGGTTGGGTGAAATCTCAGGGTGTGTTTTGAATGATGGCCATTCTAGTTGGGGTTGGGTGAAATCTCAGGGTAGTTTGACTTGCATCTCTCTCATTGCTAATGATGTTGAACAGTTTTTTAGACATTTACAGCCATTTGCATTTTTTCTTTTGTAAAGTGTCTGTTTAGTTCACTTGCCCATGTTTTGGTTGGGTTATTTGTTTCTTTAGCGCTGGTTTCTTGAGTTCTCTGTATGTTCTAGTGATGAGTCCTCTATTATCAGCATCTTTAAACAGTTAGCTTTGATCCCATTGGTTTTTTCCATTTTACTTTCTTTTTATTTTATTGACCTGTGCTTTCTCTCTTCTCAGAATTTTAATTTGCTCTTTTTTTCTCCTAGCTCCTGAGATGGATCCTTAGATCAGAGATTTTTTTTTTCTCACATATCGATTTAGGAACTTAAATTTCCTTCTAAGTCATGCCCCATAAAACTTGATTTGTTGTGTTTTTACTTTTACTGAGTCCAAGATAAATATTTTTATTTTTTTCAGAATTTCTGTTTTGACTCATGGCTTAAGAATAGATATATCATCTAATTTGTAAGTAGTTGTGGATTTTCCATTTATATTTGGGGATTTGTTGCTAATTAAGCTCCACTGATATCAAAATGGGTCTTGAGTTTTGGAGATTTTCAAGGCTCGCTTCACGCAGCAGCCTGCGGTCCCCTCGGTAGTGCAGTTTCCTCTTGGAATTGAGTTTCGTGCAGGGCTATTTGGGTTCAGGATTCTGTTAGCCTTACTTAGTCGTTTGTTAATGGTGTTTTAAATTTCTTCAGTTTTCTACTGAGTTTTGGTCTGCTTTTAAATCTGTCACTAAAAGAAATACATTACTATTTCCTGCTACAGGTACGTGCTTACCAAATTTTTCATCTGTTTTAATCCTGTTTCAGTGATTACTTCTCTCAGATGTCATGGCATCTAATATAACATCATTTTTTTTATTACATTAGGTAGTTATTTATCTCTTTGTTTAAGTTACAAAAACCTCAAATTGTGATTTTTAATTAAATATGCTATTTTTCTATTATTTACCTTATAGATTTCACTTTACCATTATTAACTATGTGTGTTCTCTCGCTCCCCTTCTCTGTGGAGTGTGTTGTGTGTGTGTTGTGTGTGTGTTCTCTCTCCCCCTCTCTCTGTGTTGTGTGTGTGTGTTGTGTGTGTGTGTTCTCTCTCTCTCCCCGTGTGTGTGTGTTAGAAAGTTTTTTCTCCGTCTCTATTGTTGGGAGAGTTTCCAAAGGTCTTTTTTTTGTTTTTGTTTTTCCTGAGCCATTTCAGGCTCATAGAAAACTGTAGAAGTGGGCACAGATCTCCTCTGCACTCCTGCCCCACTCGGCTTAGCCTCCTCTCTCTAGCATCCATTTTCCCACTTACTGAAGGCTATTTTGGTTGCCTCCAAGTTTTGGCAGTTTGGCAGAATAGAGTGACTATAAATATCCACATGCAGTTTTTAGCGTGGACATATTTTCAACTCCTGTGGTTAAATACCCTCCGGGATCATATAGCAAGTGTGTTCCTGTGAGGCTGTGCAGCCCCATCAGCAATGAACGACGGTTCTCACTGCTTCGTCATTTATTACAAAGGCTGTCTCTGCTCCCGTGAATGGCTTGCCTCTGTCAAAGACCAGCTGGCTTCACTTTTCTGGGTCTGTTTCTGGGCTCTTTATTCCACTCTGTTTATCTTTTGCCAAAACTACAATGTGTTTTCTGTTGTTTTTCTTGGTACTAGAGATTAAATTCAGGGTCAGTCTACCTCTGAGCTGCACCTTTATATTTATTTTGAAATAGAGTCTTGCTAAGTTGCTGAGGCTGGCCTCGACCCTGTGATCCTCCTGTCTGAGCTCTAAGTACCAGGACTACAGTGCGCCACTTCTGCCTGGCTCACCACGTCTTGATTACAGCATCTTTACAGTGAGGCTTGAGGTTAGGTACTGTTAGTCCCCAAGATTTTTTGTCTCTCACTCATTATTGTGTTTATTTGTTTGGGTTTTTTAAATCTCCATATAAACTTTTAGAGTAAATTTTCCAATATTTGTAAAACTCACTGGGCATGGTGGCACACGCTTATAATCTAAATATTCCGAAGGCAGAGATTGGAGGATTGCGATTCGTGGACAGCCTCAGCTACTTAGCGAGGCCCATTGCAACTCAGTGAGACCCTGTTTCAAAAAATAAAAAGACTTAAAAAAATAGGACTAGAGGGTCGGCTCTAGCTCAGCGGTTACTTCCTCACATGGCTTCCAAAAATATAGGACTAGAGTTGTATCTCGGAGGTACAATGCCCCTGGGTTTCATTCCCAGTACTGCAAAAACTTCTTAAAAAATCTGTAAAACTCACTTGCTGGGCTTTTGATTAGCATTACATTGAATATACCCCATATACACGTATATGTATACATATACATATAATGTATATGTATATATAACTTATACATATAAAATATGTACATATTATATGTATATGTAATTTATACACATAATATATATGTATATATGTGTGTGTGTGTGTGTATAATTTTTCCTCCTCACCAAAAAGGAAAATTGAGAGGCTGACCAATTTATCGATTGGATACTCAGCCTATGTACTGATAGCTAGAAATTCAGACACTAAGGTTTAAAGCCTCTTTTTTCCATATTGGGCATCAAGCCCATTGGACATTCTGCCTCCAAGCTCTATTTTATTGTTTTATTTTGAAAAAAGTTCTCGCCAAGTTTTGAGGCTAACCTCAAATTTGCAGCCTGTCTCGGCCGTCCAAGTCTGGGGTTACAGGATGTGCCACCGCACTAGGGTGAGACTGTAAGCCTCTTGAGAGCTTCTAAAACTCAAACTAATAGCCTAAAAATATACGGTGTCTCTAGTATCAGGAACACAGACAGTGTGGATTTAGGGCATGAAGACTTCTCTGCAATGGCGCTGAGCAGCACTCAGTTGTGAGATGATTGTAGACAGGAAAGTTTTATTTTACTTTTTGGTGGTACTAGGAACGGAACCCAGAGCCATTCTTCCTTGAGCCACACCCCAGTCCTTATTTTTTTTTAAGCAGGGTCTTGCTAGGTTGCTGAGGCTGGTTTCGAATCTGTGATTCTCCTGTATTAGCCTCCCAATTACCAGGATTACAGGTGAGAGCCACTGTGCCCAGCTAAGAGGGACATTTTAGAAGACCCAAAAGATCCTGTAAAGGATTCAGAAATTCCTTGGGGTTTTGTCATTTTAACCAACAAAATAACTGGTATTATCATGCTGATTTGTTCTTTCTTTTTAAAGGCAGTAATGCCATAGTTGATACTGCATCTTAATTTTGGGGGTGCTGTGGATGCATTATGCTAACATAAGACCACATAAGGCAAATGAACAACAGCACCAGATCCCCTGGGTCGCAGCCCTCAGCCCGTGGCAGCCCCATGAGGACGCCTCAGTGCAGCCGCGACACGGTGTGGCCTCACGTGCCTGGCACTGAGCCCCAGCCATCCTGCTCGGGATGTTTTGGAGAAAGATTCCCAGTGGTCTTGCTGAGTTACCTTGTGACGTTTAATTTTTTCCAGAGGCTAGCTTAAAAAGCCACGCGGACCTTAAACATCGGGGCCGGCTTTCCGTGGCGATCCGGGAAGGCTTTGCCGCGTCACGGCAGCTCTGCCTCTTCTTCATCTTCTTTCACGTGGCCTTTCTGGAAAATATGGCCTTTCCTTTTTCCAGGAAGAAGAAAGAAACCCCCTGAACCTTCTCTGCTCTCAACTCTGTTTTCTCAAAATACTTGAAGCCCCAGTGACTGGAAAGTTGAGGGTTTCAAAGTCCACGTCTTAAAATTTATAGTGTAGCGGCTTGGATTTTATAATAATATAGGAATGATGTGGGAGTTGATGGTGTAAAACAAATTATAGAGTTGGAGCTGAAGATTTATGAAAGCCCTGGCGTCGTGTAAAGAGATCATGTTTCTCAGAAAGTAGGTGTCAGTTTCTCAACCAAGTCTCCTTGGGCATAAAAAGAAGAGGTGGAAGAGGTTGAAAGAATGAGTTTGTGTGGTATTGATGAGAAAATGCTACACTACTAATATGCTGCAGCCTTTATTACATAGCCTCAAATAGCGTGGTGGGTGTCCTCCAAAATAACCCTCAGAGGCAGGTCACTAAGCCACAAGGTCAGATAATAAAGAGGACTCTTAAAACGAGTGGTCTCAGAGGCCCATGGTGGCCATGTGCCTTCACGAGTCAGCTGGACCACACACAGTGGCTGCCCAGGAGGCGATGGTGGTTTGCTTTTTACAAGTGCATGTATGCCTTCATACTCTTATAGATATAATGTGTAATAAGTACAGAATTATGCACACATATTGCAAAATAAAAGTCAGCATGCAAATTCCTGGCTCTGGACTCACAGAACTTTGAGGAAAGTCTGTTCTACAGAGTTCAGGGGAGCAGTGATGCAGAAAGGGGTCTGTCTGAGGAATTCCATAGGCATGCAGCCTTCACCTAACCCTGCCTGGGGGCACTACCACACGCAGGGGCCTCTGGGAGCTGGAAGCATTGTAGAGCTGGGTGACGTTGAATTGTCCGGGCACGACACTCAGCACCGGTTCTCTCGTCTTGCTTGGCCTGCACTTCTTGTGTGACCTGGCTTTCAAGAAGTTGTGGCCCAGTACGAGTCCACTCGAGTGGTGAGTGGTGAGGCTGGAGGATGAGTAGACTTTAAAGGAACTTGTGGGATAAAGTCTGGACTAAAGCAAAGTTTAAACATGTTGACATCAAACCTGTGCAGCGCACACTACGAGCCGGGGTGGAGAAGCCAGTTAGCGAGCGCCGGGAAGAGCCGGGTGTGCAGAGAGCAGGTTGAGAGGTGGACCCAACATGCTTCTCCTGCTCACACTCCACACCCTGCTGCAGCTCCTGGGGGCTGAATGGCTAGGTTTTGGATTTCTAGAGGTTCCTGTGTCTTCGCATTAAGAAAGTTTGGAGGTTTGCTGAGTGGGTAGTTTTTTTTTAGAACTCAGTTAAACCCTGTAAGCAATAGACCTCATAATCCCCAGAAAAACTCGACTCGTGGCTCAAGATCCCCAAACACAGCTGTAATGGTGCGGCACACACACTGCTCGGTGTCCCCTTGCTGATGGTACAGCTCAACGTGGGCTGCACAGACGAGGTCATTTCCAGGGTCAGGCTGGATAAGGGTCATGGGAAAAGTGGCGAGGGAGAGTGGCTTTTGCCCATCCAGGCCTACCTGTTTCCCTCTGTGGTGTTTGAGAAGGGAGTAGATACATGTTTAACATCACTGGGATATGACATGCAGCCTGTGGTTGGTCCCAGAACTCACATGGCTCTAGTGAGTTCCTCTTCCTCCTCCCTTTTCTTTTTCTTTTTTTTCTTTTGGGATTGAGGATTGAACCCAGGAGCTTTCTATCTTTGAGCCATACCTCTATTTTATCTTTTATTTTCAAACAGGATCTCATTAAGTTGTTGAGGATGGCTTTGAACTTGTGGTGTTCTGGTCTCAGCATCCCAAGTATTGAGATTATAGGAGTGAGCCACACCACCGAGCTTAGTGGGCATCTTGTCAGGCCTCGGCGTTTGATCTAGAGCTGGGCAATCTTACCAGGGGCCCCAACAACTGATCCAGAGCAGGGCCAAGCTGTCTGCCTCCTACATGTACCCTCTCCTCTAGAGGCTGACTCTTCCGTGGACGCCTCTAGGGGAGCTAGATCAGCTCCGCAATCTGCCTGGTGGTGTGCTGCATGGATCTTGGAACTCGTTAGAGAATCAGGTGTGTGTTTCTGTGATGTCAGTGACCTGAAGATGCCGAGACCTGAGAAATACAAACTCACCCTGCCCAGATTTGAGCTGTTAAAACGTTTATATCCTAGCAATTGGTGCACATCAACTTTCAGGGTCTAGATACCCACCTAGCTCTCTCACTAAATAAAAATATGTCGTGCCGGTAATTATGAATGTTTCATAAAAGTTGATAAAGGGTCGTTTCAGGCAGAAATCATGGCCCGTGCACTGAGGCCGTAATAGTAAAACCCCTAGGAGGTAAGCGGGGTGAATTGAGCTAAGTCGTGATTAAACTTTACGACTCCAACTTCCATCCCTCCACCTTGCATGTGCTCCGTGGCTGCTTTCTCTGAGATGGCCGAGTTTTAATCAACCTGTCACCTGGAGTATATTTTTCCCATTGAACAAAAGTCTGAGAATTCAGCTTGGAGTGGTTGCCCGAGGCAAGACGTCATAAGTATTCACAATTCACCACCGTGTCCTGTTTACACCACCTTTGCCCCACACCAATCTATGTAACTGATCTCATGTACTTTTGCACAAAGGGAGAAACAAGCCCTACAAAACCACTGTTGCATAACATTAGATATCATAATGCACTTCCGAAAGAAAATGATATTATCAGAGGGTCCTCTAATCCGAATGATATTTGAGCCGAGGACATTCCAGTAAGAGGTGTGACCCATCGCAGAGTACTAATTGCCACTCACTCATTGAGAGTCTCCTGGGTACCGAGTGTGTCCACCATTGCTTCATTTAATGTCTCACAGTTATTCTATGAGACAGTTTTCACTATGTGCGTTTTACAGATGAGTAGACTAAGGCTCAGAGAAATTCTTATTATATACCTGGAAAACCGTGGAACTAAAATTTAAATTCAGGAGTGCTCTTTAAAGAGCATGGATCTTGTAGGCCGGTACATTCTCCTGCCTCTTGTCTGACAGAGAGATTCTGACAGTCACAACAGCATGTAATTCCATGTGACCCACCAAGACGAAGGATACAGATGGACACATGTTTAGCAGAAGATCAGGACACAGCTGTCCAGGGCCCCAGAAATGAACAAACCCTATAAATATGCATGTTTTCAGGACAGTGGACTGCCTGCCCTAGCAGGTTCTGAGAGTGGAAGTCAGGCTCTGCCCTCCAGGGGTGCAGAATGTGGCTGGGGCAATAATCAAGGGTGTCTAACAGCACTGGACTTATATGATAGTAGCTGACAAGAAAGACCTTCAGGGTGAGAAAGAATAATAAGATGTGAGGTTATTTCTTCCCCCAGGAGAAAAGAGACTTGCAGTACAAACTATGCCAGAAAAATCTTGATAGATTTGGCTAATTTCATTTGAACTGGAGATGATTTCTGGGCTACCGGGTTGCTGACCTCATTTTGGCTCTAAAACAAAAAAGCAGCCCATCCTCAGGAAGACAGGAAAAAGCACTTCTGCTCTGCCGAACACCGAAGATTCTACCACCAAACAAAACTCCTGTTTTGAGTGTGACCCACCGTTTTCTCTGCTGAAGACCGAAATATGCACAGCAACTACCCACCCACTCGAGAGGTTTGGATGCTGTACCCTGGAGGCAGGATGATAGAAGTACAACGTGTGTTTCAGCTCCTAACTCTACGAGATGCTTCTTAGGATGAAGGGCGAGGCGCATTAGTGTTTCTTCCTGTCACCAACTCGAGGGGCCTGGTGGTTGGTGGAGTGGCATTAAAGGTGCCATCACAGGCCTCGGGCAGTTAGCCTGCAACATCCAGTAACCTCTGTCCCCGTCTCCTGAAATGGGCACTGGAGCACACAAAGGCCAGACGGGTGCTGGTGGTCCGCTTCCCCTCTGTGTCCACACCACGCCTCCTGGGCACTCCAAGTTGACCCTCACGGCCCGTTTGGCCTGCTGGTAAAGATGCTCAAGCCCTCACTTCCCACGCTCCACGGTGCCACCCCCCCCCCACGTCAGGCCACCTGGTATCCCCATTGTGCCAGCACGTGCTCACCCTCGTCAGAAATGTGGCGAGTGCACTCCCCCTGAGAGCCCCTCGACCCCACATAGGGGTCAGTGGCCAGCCATGGCGCCCTGTAGTCCCCAGAGCCTTCTCACTGTCACACTGGGCCCTGCTCTGTGACCCATTGTCCAGGGCCCTGGGAAGGTTGTCCCGCTCAAGATCAAACACAGAGGCCGGACAAGATGCCCACTAATCTCGGCGGTGCGGCACACTTGTGTAATCCCAGTACTTGGGATGCTTAGATGAGAACTTCCCAGGTCCAAGGCCAGCCTCAGCGACTTAGTGAGCCCCAGCTTCAAAATAAAAAGTAAAATAAAATTAAGGGTATAGCTTGGAGATAGCTCCTAGGTTCAATCTCTAGTATTAAAAAAAAAAGAGGAGGAGGAACTCACTCGAGCCGCGTGGGTTCTGGGACCAACCACAGGCCACATGTCATATCCCAATGACATTAAGAAATGCATCTTTTGCCTGTGTAGTCTTGGAGGGCAAAAGACACTCCACAGACCTGCCCTTAGAACCATCTTCATAGATGCATCCTATGGAAACACCTCCCCCATAGACCCCTCCAACAGCACCATCTTCATATTCACATCCTACAGACCACCTTCTCCAGACTCATCCTACAGCACCATCTCCTTAGACACATCGTACAGAAAAGCCTTCTCCACAGACATGATTCTACAGGTCTACCTCAGCTGCCATGACCACTGGGTCCCTTACATGGCTCTTTGCATGATATCAGAGACACCTTCTTGATTTTCTCTTCCACACTCTCTATTTAAGCCTCTTATATGTGTGATCTTATATTTTTCTGAAGCCAGGATGTCATTTTCAAAGTAAAGTGAATTTAAGCTTACGTTCCAGAGAAGGGTCCCTTGTCATGGTGGCCAGCTGTTGAGACTCCCCTGTCTGGCCTCTCTCTTCTCTCCTGTGAACTCACCCCTGGCTTTCCCTTTTGGCCAGTTTTCTGTGCTCCCTGTTTCTTGATCTTGGCTGGAAGCAGCTTAGTTCTTGACCTGAACATAGGCAGTAATTAATTAGTAGAACCAGAAGGGTATCAATCAGGTGGAATTTGCCAGCTGCTACCAAAGCATGCAGAGACAGCCCAGTAGTTACCCAGCCCCCTCCAGTGCCTGCTATACCACCGGAGTGCAGGACCAGCGTTTCGAAGGAAAGTGTCCAGCTCTGGGGCCACCGGCTGGGGACACACTGAGTGAGGCTCTCTCTCTGCCTCCGAGCAGAAACAAACCTCTACCGTGGGGATGGATCTGGGGTTCAGTTGATAACGGAGGGAACAACTGGGCCTGGGTGGTGATTCTATGAGATTCCCAGTTGTCAGCAATCCAGAAAGAAAATCTCCTTGGGGAAAAGCGACTGGTATTTTCAAATGTTGCAACATTATCAGAGCCTCTCTTCCCTGCAAGATTTGCGTTCATAGACTAAAGAAGAAAGGGAAAGAGTTAGAGGACTTGGCATAGCTCCCTGAGGCAGAGAGTCTGAGGGTGAGGACTGGTGTGAACGGTGCCTTGAAGGCAGTTCCCGAAGAATCATTAATCAAGGAGTATTTATTTAGCACGGCTTTCAGGATTGTGCCTGGAGCACTGGTGGGATCACACAAGAAGTGCAAAGGAGAACCCATGCCCTCCAAGACTGTGTGCTCTAACGGAGAGAAGAGAGGCTAAGAGGCAGCTGAGAATGAGCGCAAGTCATGAGCGGCAGAGTGCGAGGGCGGCACGGAAGGGGAACGTCCTCCCTGAGATCTGGAAGCGAGAGGGACGCCTTTGCTGAAGTGACGGAGCCCGAAAGGAGACTTGAAAGATGGGTGAGGGACACTTCAAATGACCCTTGCATTAATTAGCTCTCAGGATTAATTCTGATAGTAGGGATGTGACCTAGGATGCAGAACTATTGCCATCGTCCTCTTTAATTACAAAGAGAAAGAATTAACCTATCCCAGGAAGGCATCTCCAATGCATGGCCACCTTCCAGACGATTTATAGCACGCCTCTTAAGGAGTGCAGTTTCTGCTAATTGACCTCCTTTCTCCCTTCCGCTTTTTTCCCTGCAGGCATTGTAACCTTTTAAAGTTTTGAACTGTAAGTTTGCAAGAAACTCTTTTGCATCCCTTGGCCTCAGCTTGGAGCTGGGCCTGAGAATTCGGTGGCGGAGCCTCCTCCATGGCTGGAGATGCACAAGTAAGCCGCCCAGCCCCAACACCTGGCTGACGTCCGCAGGCAGCCCCGTCTCCCCTAGGTGACGGCCAAGCCGCATTGCGTGGGCAGCTGCTGCCAGCCGCCACTCCCCGTCCGTCTCTGTGCGCCCTGCAAGGCTTCTTTGCCATTATTTTGTGTCATCTCGAGATGCAAAGGAGAGCAAGGTGCCCCCTCCCCGCGTTGCTGCCGATCCTGCCGTATCACACCCGCTCTGCGACTGCAAAAGTCCAAGGAGCAGCCTTTCTGCGTGTGTGCAGGGGTGACATTCATTCACGTTGTAACATTTTCAAAGTCCTTTTTGAATTCAATTGATTTACCAGTTCTATGAGACAAATAAAGGATTGTTAGAACCAACTTCCCCACGCATACAAGTGCTTTTTTTCTTTGTATAAAGGAACATAAAGATTTCTTTTAAAGAAAAGAAATGCTTTTTCAAACATTTTATAAATGCTTTAAGAAATGCTTTTTCTCTTTATATAAAAGTCATACCAGATAATCATTAAAAAAAATGTAAAACACATATAAGCCCACATGTACTACATTTAGCAAAAAAGAAAAATATAGATGAAAAATCTGAGACTTTGATAGGTTAAGACGTGCCCAAGATCTCAGTCCTGAATAAATGAGCACATTGGGCTCCAGCCTGGGTTACCTGAAGCCAAACCCTCCGCCACCGGGCAATCGGGACGTCGCGGCAAAGAGCATGGCCACCCTGGGCACTCGGAAGGATCTGTGATTTCATCAACACAGTGCAAAGGTTAATGGGATTGCGATCTCCCAGCTCCATCATAGGAAGCGCAGGCTTGATGGCAGTGTTAAAATCTGACCTCTCCCTCCTTTATGCTGGTCATTAGCTAGGATTAGCCCACGCTGGGGATTTACCATAGCTAAGCGCATTGGCATCACTAGCCGCTACCAGCCGTATGGTACTAGCACTCCATAAATGGGGCAGAACACCTTTGTCAGCAACATGGGAATAGAGACATAAGCAAACCCAGCCACGGTCTGCTGGGGTGTGTCCACCAGCCTCTCATACACTCTGGCCAAACCCACGCGATGAAGATCTCTTCCCGGAACAGGCTGCCATGTTGAAACCCTTTAAACAGCAGAGCAAGAGCAACGCTCCAGGAATCCCAGTGGTCATGTGGAGGGGCCAGAACAGGCCAGGTTCAGTGGAATTCAAGGGAGACCTTTGTGTTGTCACGGGATGCATATGGAATGGTATTCTAGAATGATATTCTCGATTATTACTCCTGTTTATAGAGAGCAAACTGAACCATGGAAGGGGAAACAGCCCAGGTCATTACCCATCATGCCTTCTGCTTCTCATGCTGTGATCTCCTGTGGACTTTCTTCCAGGGATTTGAGATGTCACAGGATAAATGTGCTTATCATATCTATCTAGAGTTCCATTTTTCTCAAGGGAGAATGATTTATAGCATTATTTTTGTAGTATGTTGACTATTACATATATGTGTTGCGCAGAGAACTATTTATATTATGAATACCTGAGTCATGTGACCAAGGGGTGATGTGACCCTGGAGTTATGTGATCGAGTCTTGGATAGTGAAATGTGGGGGAACATAATATCACTGCACACACTAATACACATCACTGTCATGCATGAACTGTAACTCCTACAAGTTCCTCAAGGCCTTCTCTCTTTCCTTCAAGAATGTATAATGATCTAGTGAAGCATTCCAAAGCCCCCCCAAAGTGATGGAGCCACTAAGAAAGAATGCATCCTTGGGCTGTTGCAAGAACCCAAGTAAACTAAGATTTGGAGGTTGCTTGTTTCATATTTCACATGACTTAACTTACTCGCTCAAATGGGATACACTGCAAGTCACCTTCTAAAGCAAGCAGGCAACTTCAACTCACACTGGGACTGGCTGCTTTAGGCTTGGCTCTAGAGACTTCTGCATACACTTTCATGATCTTTCGCCTCTGTAACTTTCAACAGAGAAGGTTGAGACTCTGGACACAACTGATGGTAGGGTCAAGAGTCTGAGGGGGAAGCAATGGTCTTGTCTAATGATCTATTGAAGATGTAAAATCTATAGGTTTTGTATGCCTTCACGTGGACAAAAAGATAGTTAGGTGCATGAAATGCATTTCTCCAAGAGAAGACAATTTGTTCTGTACTTGACACCCTGCCCAGCATCATGAAGGTCTAGCCCCATTGCCAATATTTACCATGCCAAATTCTTTTGAGTAAATACTCACTACTTGGAGATTTTTCTCCTGGCATATTGCCACTCACTAAAGCACTACTGTTCCATCCTTTTGGTGCCTTTAATATCCACTCTGAGATTTTTTGTAATACCCCAGCTTTTCTGCTCTGCACAGATCTCAAGCCACACTCATTCTGAGGATGCCGTTGATGGCTATACTGGTCGCTCACACCCTGCTGTCCACCCTGAGCTCAGATCCGCAGTCCCACTCTCTCTGATCTTTGGTCCTCCTCAGCCTCCTTCCCACTCCACGCTGCCTGGCTCCTCCTCCCTTTTCTCTGTTATACATTTCTTGGCAGTGGTGCCTCTACTGACTTTTGGTGACATCTTCCTTTAATAAGGAAATTTGTCTCTTGGTGTCTCCTGGCCTTGGGCTGTGCTTACTGAAAGTGTAAAGTGTCAAACTCTATGAAGGATCCTAACATCCTTCTGGGCGGAGGAGAACCAACCTCTGCATCATTAATCACCCAAGAAGTAGGCGAGGAACACCAGCTCTCTCAAGAAGAGAGGCTGAAGTACAGATCTCCATGTTCTCCCCTCCCATCATTTTGCCAAGACCATAAGTCACCTCCTTATTCCCTCCCTTGAGCCCAAGAGCCAATAGAAAAGTCAAGGTCCATACCCCACTGATTAACAGCTGTGCTGGCCCCAATAGCCCTCGAAACTTGAACTGTACCAGCAAAAATCTGTACAGCAGCCAAGAGACATGGAAACACTTTCCAGTAGTGAGCAGAGCCGGCTCCTGAGATCTATGTCACAGTCTGTGCTGGGGACCAGGGGTGAGGGAATGGGCAGGTGGCTGCCTTCTGACCCATCCCCCTGCTTGACTGGCAGACTGCATTCCCAACTGTCCTGACTTAATGTCTCTTAAAAACTGCAGCAGCTGACCCTCGACAAGCTGCAGAGAACTGTAGCCTGAAGCTTATGGGATGAGAACGGGGTCTAATGATGTTCCGCACAGACGTGATCTTTCTGGACGGTTACGCAAGCGTGAAGATGCGATGCAGGAGGAGGCTGTTATCTCGGTGGTGCTACAGCAAACCAGAAAGTGATCATGGATTGGTTCTGCAGCGAAGTGCTTGGGACACCGTTTCTCCACCTGACATGCGCACACCTGTGTAGGTCAGGATTCCTCGTGAAACCCTAAGAACAAGACGCTGGTTACAGCCCCACAGTTCACATCTGTGGGGCTGAGAGCAGAAGAACCTTGGTGTAGATCTCTTGCAGACAATCGTATTGTCCTGTCTGTTCTAACCAAATCATGGGTTCCGATGATCTTGGTGTAATCAAAATAGCTTGCCTTTTCCCAGTACCTTAAAATAAAAAAATATAAAAAGTTGTATGCTGCATATTTCAATGATCATTTCATGTTATCTGTTCAAATGTTATTTAATATTTATGATATGATTTACGTTTATTCAAAAGAAGCAGTTAACACAAAGGACCTAGTAGAAGATGCGAGTGTTCTGAAGCTGATAGGACAAATGGGTCCAGGGATGGTCAGGTCCACAGGCGAGAAGCCAGCTGGAATTTGGTTCACCACAAATGGCTCGCAGGAGGCTTTAGAGTCCATGAGTTACCTGCGTCATGCAGGACTACATCTGAGTGTTTGCAGAAACGTGCTCAGTGGTGGGCTCTAGTCATCCTGGGCCGCCATAGCAAGATGATGTAGACTGGACGCCTGAGCACATCCAGCCCCCTTGTCTCAGATTTGGAGGTTGAAGATTTAGGCCAGATAGTAGCATCGTGAAGCTCTGGCGAGGGCTGCCTGCCTTCTTGCACATGACTCTTTCTTCTACATCCTCATGTGAACTTGCCTTGCTGCTCACAAGGATGGACAGAAAGAGAAAGAAAGAAGAGAGGAGAGAGAGAGGAGAGAGAGAGAGAGAGAGAGAGAGAGAGAGAGAGAAAGAGAGAGAGAAAAGAAGAAGAAGAAGAAGAAGAAGAAGAAGAAGAAGAAGAAGAAGAAGAAGAAGAAGAAGAAAGTGATTCCTTTTCTTATAAGGCCATTAGTCTCAGTACGAGTGGCCCACCCTCATAACCTAATCTCGTCCTAACAACTACTCATGGCCCCATCCACAAGTAATTGTTTGGGAATACAGCACTGGGCCCTTATCAGTTTGTAGCAGTGGTGATGCTTCTATTTGCTAAACACTATACTAGTGCTTTATATCCACTATTTTATTTAATTGTCATGACAACTTGTAAAAAAGGATTAGTGTGCCATTGTGTAGATGAAAAACTCAGTTTCTAAGAGGATAGATAACTTTAAATAAGCAGAAGATCTGAGTTTCAGCTTTAAGAGTTTCTGAAAGTCTAAATTCAATCTTATTTCTAAAGCCTCCATAGAAGAAAACTTTATTATCTTTTTAGAAAATAAACTTGCTGATTTGAATGCATGGGTTTTTTTTTTTTTGTTGGAATGTTTGAATTAAATTCACAAGCATTCCCTTTTCCTTTAATTTCAGAAATCAAATCTTTGTCTTGAGTTTAAATCTTTTAAAAATATAAAAATGTGTTCAGGTGATGAATTGATTACAAAAAGTATTGAATACATAAGAGATGACACATTTTTCTAACCTAACATGGAAAAATATACATTTATTACATTGAAGTTGGTGGGGTATTATGTAGTTAGAAAATATATTCTAAAATTTGAAGTATAAAGTAATATCCAGGACTTCCGGGAAGATGGCGACCGAGAAAAGCGGGGCTTAAGAGTCCCGCTAACAACCAATCTCCATTACCACAAAAAGAGCGCCTTTCATAGCCAGAAAACACCATCACCAGAAAAACAAAAAGACCACCAGGCTCCAGAGAGAAAGCGGACTGAGAACAGAGCTCAGGGCCACAGAGGAGACACACGCGCCCGAGGACGCGGCAGCAGCGCCATACTGCCGGCGGCAGCGGCGAACTCAGCGGACGGCTACAGCAAGCCGAGGTGAGCCGATGCGGAACAGCCAGGCGGGATCTTTCAGCGCAGACAGCATTTAAAGCTCCCAGTGGCTGAGCTCAGCACACGCTGCAGGGATTCAGAGTGGAAATCAAAACCAGAGAAGAAAAAATATGCCAGCCTCATGGCCGAGGGCGTGGCAGAGGCGCCATATTGCCACCGGCGGCGGCTGCAGCAGCAGTGAATTCACAGAGTCCAGTACAGCTACATCTACGTACTCAAGAACAGTGAGTCAAATTGCGGGCCACAGAGGAGAAATCCCAGTATTGTGCCTCCTGGGACTTGACCCAGTGAGGGAGTGGTGGTGGCAGAGATATCACACCATAGGAGAGCGTGCAACCTGGCACCCCCCATAGTTTAAAGCAGCCTCTATCGATTCCCTGGGTCGGAGACTCTGTGATACAACCCAGTAAAGGAGTAGTAGGGTCTGAGATAATACAGACTCGAGATCCAGAGCACCTTAAGTGAAGCCATAGTGACCCAAGGGAAGAACCCAGAGAAGGCACAAACCTCCGAAATCATGGGAAAGAGGAATAACACTGAAGTAATGAATGTGCACAACCCCACAACATCAGAACCTGATAAAACAGAAAATCAGAGATTTCTAGAAGATCAAATCAGGAAAATAACTGTAGAAATAATAGAGGTGCTTCGAAAAGAACTCAGAGAGAGCCAAAAAGAGATAAAGGATGCAATTAATGAAGTAAAGGCCTCAATTCAAAGCACAAACAACCGATTAGACCACATGGAGAACAGAATCTCGCTCTTAGAAGATGAGCAATCCAAAAATGAATGCATAGTTTCTAATCTAGAAAAAGATATTCAACACCAGGAATCTGACATTGAAGAAATATGGGCCCATCTTAAGAGAGCTAACCTAAGAATAATTGGAATAGAGGAGGGAAAAGAAAGTGAAACCAAAGGGATCAACAATCTCTTCAAGGAAGTAATAGCAGAAACTTTTCCAAATATAGAGCAAGAGGTTGATACACAGATCCAGGAAACTTATAGAACTCCCTTTAGACAGGATCCGAGAAGAGGATCCCCACGCCATATAATTGTCAAAATGACCAATGTGGAAGCCAAGCAGAGAATCTTAAAGGCAACAAAAACAAAGGGCCAAGTGACATTCAGAGGCAAACCAATTAGAATCACTCCAGACTTCCCAAACCAAGTCACGAGAGCCAGAAGGGCTTGGAGTAACATATTCCAAACTCTGAAAGAAAACAACTTCCAGCCAAAAATTTCCTATCCAGCAAAACTTTCTATCAAATTAGATGGAGAAATAAGAAGCTTCCATGACAAACAGAAACTGAAGGAATTTATGTCTTCAAAACCAGCGCTAGAGAAAATACTCAAAGAGATTAACTACAAAGAAGAAATAGGTAACACTCACCAGAACCAGAGAAACAAGAGTTTCCATCCAACAGACAACTAAGATTGGTTATCTGTGGAGATTCATTATTTATGTTAGTCTTTTACCTATCTCTAAATTGTATTGTTTGCCTTTATTTTTGTTAATTTTTAGGATTTCTAGTTGGAATATTAATATACCTTCAGATATAGCATTTGGAAATATTTTATCCAATTCTATTAGTAACCTTTAACTCTGTTTACATTGTCTTTGGATATACAATATTTTCTTTTATTTTTTAGGGAGTTTGTATATTCTTCTGTTGCCTGTGCCATTGAAATCATATCCAAGAAATCACTGCCAATTTCAATGGTGTGAGGTTTTATGACCCAGATTTTCTCCTAAAAGTTTATAGTCTTAAGATTTATATTTAGGTCTTTTATCTAGTTTGAGTTAATACTTGTATGTGGGATTAGGTAAGGGTCCAATTTTATTCTTTTCCATGTAATTATTATTTTTCAACAATATTTAGTTAAAAGATTATTATTTCCACCACCAAATCTTCGTGGAAACCTTGTCAAAAATAACTTGACAATATAGGGAAGAAGTTAGCTCTAGGCTTGTATTTAACTCCAATGGTCTATATATCTGCCTTTAGAACAGTACTACACTGTTTCAATTATTGTAGCTTTATATGGTTTGAAATCAGAAAATATACATCTTCTAGCTTTGTTTTTGCTTCGAGATTGTTTTGGGTATCTAGAGTCCATATTCCATATCAGGATAGATTTTTTTCTGAAAAATAAATATATGATAGTTTCACCTAAAAAAAAGAAAAAAATATTCTCTGGTAAGAAAGAAAGCAAAAAGAAATATTGAAATGTTATCTTTAAGACATCAAAAGCTTGGTATCAGACAAATGAAACTGTTATGTGAGATTATCATTTTTAATTTTGGATAAATTGATATAATACTAGATGTCAACCACTAAGCCAAGCATGGGAGGGAGGGATGGGGAGAGAATGGGGTGGGGATCGGGTGGGGGCTGACTGGGCGATGTGTGCATGTATGTCTACAAAAGTTTGTATCCCACTATGATGTATGAATACAGTGCACCAATAAAATAAAATTTAAAAAAAAATTAAAAAAAATAAAGTAATATCCAGCTTTCTGAGCTTCAGAGTTTTACAGTTCTATTTGGAATTAAAATGAACAATCACATATCAGCAAGATTGAAAAAAATTCAACAAATAACTACTGTGTACTTACTATAAGCCAAGAAACATGTAGATCCCTACATTCCAGTACAGAATATGAAAGATAGTGTCCACAACTACTATGGATCTTACACACTATAAAATTATAACAAAGAGTACTTATTAATTTATTTATTCATTTACATACTTACTTATGGTAGTCAGAATTGAACCCAGGGTGCTCTATCTCTGGTCCTATTTTATTTTGCCAGGCATGATGGTGCACACTTGTCATTCCAGTATTTGAGTCACTGAGTCAGGAGGATCACAGGGTCAAGGCCAGCCTCAGTTACTTAGACCTTCAGCAACACAGTGAGACTCTGTTTAAGAAACAATAGTTTTAAAAGTTTCTAAAACAAAACATAACAAAGAGAATGACCCAGGAGTATTTGTTTCTGATAAATGAAGTTCTAATGAGTTTAATAAGTGAGATAGCTGTGCATGGCACTTGATCTTACATTGTTTTTGTCAAGCTAAACAAAGCTGGAGAATCATTGTCTACTAATGGTTGCTGGCATTCATGTAGAAAACCCATAACAAGTGCATGTCCAACGGTTTTCTTCCTTGCCTGATTTGCAAATGATTCAAAACAATAGTTAGTAGAGTTTATAAGAACATCACATTTGGAATAGTTCTTGTATCATGTGTGATTGTAGACATGGACATCCTTTCCAAGAGTCCTAGCCATCTTCCGCTCAGTGGGTCACAGATCGGCCTTGACACCTGGGGTAACTTAGTTTAACTAAAATTCTCAGAGCCTCCTTCCTCTGACAGCCATGCTGGATAAAAACTGTGCTGGAGTTCCCAGAGGTTCCACTTTAACATTTGGGGGAGAATCAGTGCAGTTGATGACCTACAGGACAACTTCTTTATGTTTTACCAAAAGGGATGCATCAGCCAGTAAACATTCCCTAAATAAACTAGCAAACTGTAATCAAAACCAACTAAATATCAGTAATACCAGCTAAGGTTTACATTGAGATAGATGAGTTGAGCCTAGTTCTTAAGGCTAAACAGCCAGAAAACCCAGATTTAGCTCAAGTCAGCTTTAAAATGTTCTCCGAGGGAGCCATCAGTACAAGAATTTTTGGTCTGTATTGACTGCAGCTGGATATCCTCCAACACCGCTTTTAAGGACACACCTTCATGGCTAAGGTTGTGATGCACGGCCAAATGGGGAGAACAAATCCAACCAAACAAGAACTATCACTGAAATTATCCAGGGATTTGGAAGTGCACTTGATATCTGAGTTCAAATTGTCTAATTTCCTGATTTCTTTGATTTCTACTTTCTTCCCAGCCCCTTCAATAAACTTAAAAAAAAAACTAGTTTATTGACTATATCAGCCTATGTTCTAGAAAATGGTGATCTGAGGCTCTCACAATGTTAAGCTCCAATTAACCTTCTATGTAAGCCATAGAAAGAGAGCAGCAAGCTCACAAGGTGACTGATTTCATTTTTACACAAACTACACACTCTCTCTCGCTTTCTCTCTCTCTCTCTCTCTCTCTCTCTCTCTCTCTCTCTCTCGCTCTCTCTCGCTCTCTCTCTCTCTCTCTCTCTCTCGCTCTCGCTCTTGCTCTTGCTCTCACTCTCTTCGCCTTTGTGGTACTAGAGATAAAAGTCAGGGGCATTCTACCTCTAAGTGACACCCCCATCTCTATTTTTTATTCTTTATTTTGAAACAGGGTCTCACTAAGTTGCAAAGGGCCTATGAGGCTGAGGCTGTCTGCCAACCACGATCCTGTCTCAGCCTCCCGATGCTGGGATTACAAGCGTGCACCCCCACGCCCGGCTCCAAACTGCTTATCTTTACATTTCTTTCTTTTTTTAATAATGCCAAGTTGAGACTTTGTATTTTCTGTTGTAAGTTTTATGATATTTTCCAAACAACTGACTATATAATTAATTTCTTTTTGCTGTCCTAGTATTCTAACATCCCAAATGCATTCAGAAAGTCACTAGGAGAACCCACTAGTAGGCAAATTACGTCAAATTAAATAGGCACCTATGACTTCTGTTAATTAAACTTGAAATTCTTTTTAAAAAGATTATTCATTTCTGGTACATTGTAAAACATTCCAGTGCTTTATTACTTGAAGGGAAACTGGGACAATCTTTTGGAAATAAAATTGTATACAATAATGTTTCCATACTCTGAAACAATAATTTCATTGGTAGTAGTAGTATTATTTTGCAGTTACCTAAACCAGCATATGAAAGAGGATATGAAATAGTCCATTATTTCATTGTTATAGACAAAAAGTGAATAACACTGAAGTCTTCCAACAAGAAATTGTTACCTGTGTGGAACAGAGTGCCAGAGTGTTAGAAGGTCATATAAAAATTACTACTGGTGGTGGGATTAGGCGTTTTTCCTTTCTCTTCATGTTCTGCCTGCAAATTTTCTGTACTATGGTTGGGCAACTTTTACATAAATATTAATTTTAAAGTTTTAAATATAGAGGATTCAAAGCTTTCTGAAATAAATTATACCTGGCCAGTAGTTAAAGCTTACTGTGTAATGGAGAATCTTTTCAGCATGTCACAGATCTGTCTGAGCTGGAGACTTTGGCCAGAGAGCAGGTAATAAACTGAGAATCCATGCAAGGAGCTGACAGAATGTCATTAGTTAAATATGCATCCCCTTTTCAATACATGTAAACCCCAGTCATGCTTAGGTTGTGGACTGGAGCAGACTGTTTTTTTCTGGAAATCCTCAGATGTATTTGGTCCAACTCAGAGGATGGGCCGTTGTGACAGAAGTCGCTTTCTTTATGAAGATGGAATGGATCTGCCCTTGTTGGGTGTTGGA
This sequence comes from Muscardinus avellanarius, assembly GCF_963383645.1. Lineage (NCBI taxonomy): Eukaryota > Metazoa > Chordata > Mammalia > Rodentia > Gliridae > Muscardinus > Muscardinus avellanarius. Next base: position 118,563,210 of record NC_137793.1, read on the forward strand.
GGAGATATTTTTATTGCAAAGGACAGAATCATAAATGTGTTAAGCAATAAGACGATGCGGAGGCCAGGCCATCTCGGGAGTGGAGACTGAAGGAAGGGGCTCGAGGCTGATCGCTCTATGAATTCTGTGTGTGGCACACAATTGTTCTAGCTTAAGTGACAACGGAAACCGAATGTAATGGCTCAAGCACTTATGCAGACCTGAACAATGGAGTTGAAGGTAAGTCTCTGTTCCTTTGATAAACATGCTGGGAATGTTCTTTATTTAGAAATACGATTCAGAACGAGAGAGCGGCCTTTTCTACACAGGGTCAGAGAATGGCTGGGGAAGAAGGGAGTGTTACAAGTTGGAATCGAGAAGTACTTTAAAATAGGAATGGTCCCTACATAGAAAAAGTAAACTTCTTTTTTTTTCTATTTTTTATTCTTTATTTTATTACTTTTTTAATTTTTTTTATTGGTGCACTGTATTCATACATCATAGTGGGATACATACTTTTGTAGACATACATGCACACAATGCCCAGTCAGCCCCCACCCAATCCCCACCCCATTCTCTCCCTATCCCTCCCTCCTATGCTTGGCTTAGTGGTTGACATCTAGTATTATAGCAATTTATCCAAAATTAAAAATGATATTCTCACATAACAGTTTCATTTGTCTGATACCAAGCTTTTGATGACTTAAAGATAACATTTCAATATTTATTTTTGCTTTCTTTCTTACCAGAGAATATTTTTTTTCTATTTTTTTAGGTGAAAGTATCATATATTTATATATTTATTTTTCAGAAAAAAAATCTATCCTAATATGGAATATGGACTCTAGGTACCCAAAACGATCTTGAAAAAGAACAAAGCTAGAAGATATATATTTTCTGATTTCAAACCATATAAAGCTACAATAATTGAAACAGTATAGTACTATTCTAAAGGCAGATATATAAACCATTGAGTTAAATAAAAGCCTAGAGCTAAATTCTTCCCTATATTGTCAAGTTATTTTTGACAAGGTTTCCATGAACATTTGGTGGTGGAAATAATAATCTTTTAACTAAATGTTGTTGAAAAATAATAATTACATGGAAAAGAATAAAATTGGACCCTTACCTAATCCCATGTACAAATATTAACTCAAAATAGATAAAAGACCTAAATATAAATCTTAAGACTATAAACTTTTAGGAGAAAATCTGGGTCATAAAACCTCACAACATTGAAATTGGTAGTGATTTCTTGGTTATGATTTCAATGGCACAGGCAACAGAAGAGTATACAAACTCCCTAAAAAAAAAAAAAAATATTGTATATCCAAAGACAATGTAAACAGAGTTAACAGTTACTAATAGAATGGGATAAAATCCAAATGCTATATCTGAAGGTATATTAATATTCCAACTAGAAATCCTAAAAATTAACAACAATAAAGGCAAACAATACCATTTAGAGATAGGTAAAAGACTAACATAAATAATGAATCTCCACAGATAACCAATCTTAGTTGTCTGTTAGATGGAAACTCTTGTTTCTCTAGTTCTGATGTGTGTTACCTATTTCTTCTTTGTAGTTAATCTCTTTGAGTATTTTCTCTAGTGCTGGTTTTGAAGACATGAATTCCTTCAGTTTCTGTTTGTCATGGAAGCTTCTTATTTCTCCATCTAATTTGATAGAAAGTTTTGCTGGGTAGGAAATTTTTGGCTGGAAGTGGTTTTCTTTCAGAGTTTGGAATATGTTACTCCAAGCCCTTCTGGCTCTCATGACTTGGTTTGGGAAGTCTGGAGTGATTCTAATTGGTTTGCCTCTGAATGTCGCTTGGCCCTTTGCTTTTTTTGCCTTTAAGATTCTCTGCTTGGCTTCCACATTGGTCATTTTGACAATTATGTGGCGTGGGGATCCTCTTCTCCGATCCTGTCTAAAGGGAGTTCTATAAGTTTCCTGGACCTGTGTATCGACCTCTTGCTCTATGTCTGGAAAATTTTCTGCTATTACTTCCTTGAAGAGATTGTTGATCCCTTTGGTTTCACTTTCTTTTCCCTCCTCTATTCCAATTATTCTTAGGTTAGCTCTCTTAAAATGGGCCCATATTTCTTCAATATCAGATTCCTGCTGTCAGATATTTTTTCCTAGATTAGAAACTATGCGTTCATTTTTGGAATGATCATCTTCTAAGAGCGAGATTCTGTTCTCCATGTGGTCTAATCGGTTGTTTGTGCTTTGAATTGAGGCCTTTACTTCATTAATTGCATCCTTTATCTCTTTTTGGCTCTCTCTGAGTTCTTTTCGAAGCACCTCTATTATTTCTACAGTTATTTTCCTGATTTGATCTTCTAGAAATCTCTGATTTTCTGTTTTATCGAGTTCTGATGTTGTGGGGTTGTGTGCATTCATTGCTCCTGTATTATTCCTCTTTCCCATGATTTCGGAAGTTTGTGCCTTCTCTGGGTTCTTCCTTTGGGTCACTATGACTTCACTTAAGGTGTTCTGGATCTCGAGTCAGTAGTATCTCAGACCCCACTACTCCTTTACTGGGTTGTATCACAGAGTCTCCGACCCAGAGAGTCGATAGAGGCTGCTTTAGACTGTGGGGGGTGCCAGGTTGCACGTTCTCCTATGGTGTGATATCTCTGCCACCGCCCCTCTCCCACTGGGTCAAGTCCCAGGGAGTACAGTACTGGGATTTCTCCTCTGTGGCTCGCAATTTGACTCACTGTTGTTGAGTACGCAGATGTAGCTGTACTGAATTCAGTGAATTCGCTGCTGCTGCCGCTGGTGGCAATATGGCGCCGCTGCTACGCCCTCAGCTGTGGGGCTGAAGTTTTTCTTCTTGGTTTTGATTTCCACTCTGAATCCCTGCAGCGTGTGCTGAGCTCGGCCACTGGGAGTTTTAGGTGATCTCTGCGCCGAGAAATCCCGCCTGGCTGTTCTGCAGTGGCTCAACTCAGCTTGCTGTAGCTGTCCCGTGAATTCGCCAGTGCCGCCGGCAGTATGGCGCTGCTGCCGCGTCTTCGTGCGTGAGGCCGCATCCTCAGGCTTGAGGATCTCCTCTGTGGCTCTGTTCTCAGTCCGCTTTCCTTCCGGAGCCCGGTGATTTTTTTTTCCTCTGGTGATGGTGTTTCTGGCTATGAAAGGCGCTGATTTTGTGGTAATGGAGATTTGTTGTTAGCGGGGCTCTTAAGCCCCGCTTTTCTCGGTCGCCATCTTCCCGGAAGTTCAGAAAAAGTAAACTTCTAAAGTTCACAGAGAAGTAATAAGGAAGTGCATCCATCAGAGAAGTTGATTTTCTTATCTAGACATATTTGTTTGTGTGTTTACTGTGGTGGTGGGGCTTGAACACAGAGGCACTCTACCTCTGAGATACACTCGAAGCCCTATTTTTATTTGGAAATAGGTTCTCACTAAATTGCTAAGAGCTTCCCTAGGTTGCCAAGACTATTTTTAAACCTGCAATCTCCTGTCTCAGGCTCCAAAGTACTGGGATTACAGGTGTGCACCATCATGCCCAGCCCTTATCTAGATTTTGTAAAGAATGATTGACCAATATTAAGATGGATATCCTGAAACACGTCCAGGATATTCAACATGTTTACACCCTAATGACAAAAACCGCCACAGCAGAGACAGTCTTCAATACCAAGGTAGCTGCGCTTTAGGAAACGCTGCTTCAAAGGTTACTCTCCGAATACCCCCTGAGTGCGCCAGTGTGCCAGGCAAGTCTGTATTCACATCACTGAATACCAAGACAGGACTTACCAAAACATCCTGGTAAGAAACCATAAAAGTTCAGGCTAAAATGGATTTACTTGTGAGTTATTTCATGTTCATTGGAAGTAATCCGTTCTACTGCCGCCTGGTGCTTCTGACTTTAAAATACAGACAGATCTCTGTTGACCACTAGCCAATTCTTTTGGAAACCTTACCTCTGCTGCCCTTCTATGTTTGGCCTAGTTCCCCTCAAATGTCATATTAACCTTCTGGAACTCCAGATTATATAGTATCTCCATGAGCAGAAAGACCTTTGTGGTGTGTGCGGGTGTACGCGTGTGGGGTTTCTGGCTGCTGCACGTCAGGGTCTATGTAAGTTCCTTTGCTGCGTGCTCAAATGTCACCCTGCCAGAATCCATTATATCCTGTTTATTAATTAATTAAAACATAGTTATACAGAGCAGGCTTCATGAGATGAAGCAAAAGATAACGTTATGAGAGGCGTCCTCCAGGCAGGCGGCTTGTCTCCGATGGTGATCGGGAAGGCATCTCCAGCTCCCCCTGTCCAAGCCTGGCAATTCCAGGTGATGTAAAATCAACTTTTATAGGGAGAAAGTCAAAGCAATTATTGTAATTCTGAAGCTAGACATGGAGTAAATGTATCTTTTCTGGCTAACTGTAAAATCACAAATGTAATTCAAAAATTTTGATAAGGAAAACCACATCCCTGCCCCCCTTCCAGGTCCTAAAGGCCTAGTGGCTCCTCCCTGAGTGGCTGACTCTGGCCATGGGACCCAAGCTGCCCTGATTTTTGTTCAAGTTAAGGACTTCCAGGACCTTGACCTCAGCCTCCTGTTGCGGAAGCCTTTAGGAGGAGAGCTGAGCCGGAGGAAGTGAGGTCATGGGCATACCCTTGAAGGGGCTTGGCGCTCCAGCCCTCCTGTTCTGCTTGCTCCCAGGTTTCCAGGCGAGCAGCCTCCCCTGCCCTTCTATCATGACATTGGGCTACCACATCCCAGAGTGGGAGGCTAAGGCACCATGGCCTGAAATCTCCTGAATTGCAAACAGGATAAATTGTTCTTCCTTTTAGGTTTTATTTATTTATTTTATTGGTACATTATATTGATACATCATATTGGGGTAAAAAACTTGTGTGGACATACATGTACACATCACTGATATAACCCCTACCCAATTCCCACCCCATTCCCTCCCCATCCCTCCCTCCTTTGCTTGGCTTAGTGGTTGACTTCGATATGTTTAAGTATATTTTATGTTTTAGAGATTTTCCTCTTGCTCCTCTATAAGATTTCCTTTTTCATCTAGAGTTACTCCTATGATCCATTTCTCCTTAGCTTTCACATATTAGGGAAAGCATCCGATTTCTTATTTTTTGTGACTGACTAATCTCACTCAGCATAATGTCCTCCAGTTCTATCCATTTTCCTGAAAATGATGTAATTGAGTAAAATTCCATTGTGTACATATCCCACAGTTTTGTAAGCCATTCATCTGTTGATGGACATCTTGGGTGGTTCCATAGTTTGGCTATGGTGAATTGTGCAGCTATGAACATAGAACACATGCATTAGTTTGGTAGTTTGGTTTTCTTTCTTTTGGGTAGATACCCAGAAGTGGTATTGCTGGATCAAATGGTAGATTTGTTCCCATTCTTCTGAGGATTCTCCATACAGTTTTCCAAAGTGGTTGCACTAATTTGCAATCCCACCAACAGTGTTTTAGAGTTCCCACTTCTCCACATCCTCGCCAGCATCTGTTGTTGTTTGTGTTTTGAATGATTGCCATTCTAGTTGGAGTTAGGTGAAATCTCAGTGTAGTTTTGATTTGCACACACACACACTCAGACACACATGCACAGGGCTGCAAGAAATCCATAGAAAGCAGTCACATAAAATTGGAAAGAAAATGACCCCAAACACCAAAAGACCAAAAATACCTTTCACATAAAGAACCAAAAAGCCAAGAACAGGAGCAACACTGCAAACAAAATGGGTATTGACAAGAAACACAAAGCCCAGGGAGACCAGAGCCTCATCCCTCAGTCTTCCAGCAAATGCAGAATGGTGCTGAAACACATGCACCTGAAGCGATGTCAGGAGCGCAAACCCCTGAGCCAGTGTTGAGTGAAATGCCCGGACCAGCCCCACGCAGGAAGTCAGCTGGCCAAGGCACAAGTGAAAGACGTTTGTTCAGTCTGGCTTTCATACCTAAATGGAAACCAATGTGAAAATCAAATTTGATTTGCGTAAGTTCTCTTTAAATCCTGCTTTTCAGGACGTCTCTTCGACAGTACCAAGCACAGCTATTTGCCATACGCCTCTGTTTACCTGCTCAATGATACCAGCCATGAGCTTGAGTTGAAATCATTGGCTGTTTGACTACAGCTTGTGGGCTGTGCTTAGTCGAAAATTAATCCTTTTAAAAGACTGGGCTTTCGATAGCTCGTGGCTGTGATGGCTGACTTTCCTTCTCTGGTCTCCATAGAACTCTACAATAAGGCAGGAGAAATGAGTTTGTTGATTTGCATGTTACTAAGGGAGGCAGGCCCATAAACTGCGTTCGTGATTACACAGGGGTGAGGTCACCCGGCCCCAGTGCCAAAGCTTCCTGAGGTTCCCGTGTCTGGACGGTCATCCCTCCTTCTGTGCTAGTTAGCAGGTCAGGGAGCAGGCTCACAAACGTATAGACAGCACTCCAGAGGCCCTGCTCGGCCCCGCTGCTGAACAGGATTACCTCTGTGAAAAGTGACCTCACGAGATGCCAGGCTAGTGAAATCAAGTTCACAGACCCGTCTGGAAATAGACCTGTGTGTTTTCAGACGAAGTTTCTAATGCTCTGGATTTTAGCTAGTTGTTCCCAGATTTGGACTTGATGCTGCAGTTCTGCAGTTCAAGAGGAAGCTTGCTGGCTCTCATGGCTTCCTGACGTGCTCAACTCAAAAGGATCCTACACTTAGGGGACCTCAGGGAAGGAGGACAGCGTAGCCCCAGGTCCTCATGTTCCATGCCCTGAGGGGTAATTGCCGCACCCTTTTCTCTTCTGTGAGCCCCTGAATCTGTGCATGTCCTTCCTGCTGGTAGATGCCGTGCAGCTAGGGCGGCAAGAACCGCACGGTCACGGCCGCCTACATCTGGGATGCAGCTCTGAGGTAGAAGGCCCCAGTGCTCAATCCCTGGTACTCCCCCCAAAAGTCATAAAAAGATAAGAAAAGGTAAAGAAGGAAAAAGGAGGGAGACTTGTCCACATAACAAATGTAAACTCCGGGTCTCCAGATGAGAAATCGCCCAGTGCTTTCTTGCCCTCTGGCGACTGTAGGGTTAGAGGTCCCCGTGAAGGTCTGGAACGCAGGCCCCAGTTGTGGTAGTCACGTGCCGTGCGTAGCAGAGACCGGCCTCGGCTACACTGTGCATGCTGTGCGGTCCCCTCCTCTCCTCTGGGCCCTGTTCAGCTCTGCACTGCTCCCCGCCACCCAGGGGCCTCCAGCGGCCTTGGCCTCCTGTGGCCTCTGCACCAGGTCTCAGAGGGGTTCCCAGTTCTTTCTTCTCGGACGGGCTGGGTGTGGAGGACCTTTCCTGCTCAGCCGAAGACTCCAGGAACAGGCTTCTCTCCTTAGAAGTCCTGTCCACGCATGGGACCTTGACAGACTCACACGGAGCCACTAGTGGGAAGTAAGACCACGCACACGTTGAATTTCAGTAATGAAGGAACTTTAGATAATCTCGTTAGAATTTTAGATACTCAGGTAGGACTTGAGACAGAGATTTCTAAACACAGGAGACTTTCCCAGAAACTTGATGATATAAGAATATATAGCCATTGAAGTTGAATGTCCTCTTAAAAGTGGATGTGAGAGGGGAGAGTTCTTTAATTTCTGTAGCACTGAGGTTATTTTTGGCACAGGTGTCTGTTCTATCTTATCTCCGTAAATAATATAACAAGCTTCATTAAATAGCACTTGTAGATGCCAAAAAACTTTGAATACTGGTAAAAGGAAGGACCTATACCTTTCTAAAGATCTCTTTGTGTCCAACACCCAGTGCTGACGTAACCAGTAGGTGTGTCCATGCCGAGAATGGGATTTATCACCAAGGTAGAACTGGTGACAGGGTGTGCAAGGGAAGGAGGCTGTGCTCTTACCAGAGAAAGCAATCCTTGCCAACCTCTGCATGAAATCCTCTTGCCAAACGGATCTGCCATCACGTGAGCAATACTACGTGTGTATTTATTGATTTTCTTCAGCGGCTGAATTTTGCAGTAATTATTTGGCCGTAGCTAATGTACAGATTCCTCCACAGCTAAAAAATACTGTCACAGGCCATTTTAATTGATACACATGGAATCAGCCACAGATTAAGCAGAATTAGGGTGGAGGTCTTCACTTTGTGGAGGACACTTAGGAGTGATGGGGGGGGGTTTGTAAATGTACCCCATCTCCTTTGATAGATTGTCCAGACACCTATGATAGTAAATGACGGTAGGTGTGAGGAAGCCTCTGCTCTGAGCTCACAGTGTGTGCATGGGGTGGTGTGGGGTGTGTGGGAGGCTGACAGGTGGCCCACACTAGGACTCCTGTGGGTCCAGGGCCATGGCAGAGCGCCATCCCACCTGCAGCACAGAACATGTCCGCAGCCCTCGCCCCAGGGATGTCGGGAAGGAGAGGGCTGGGAACCTGAGATGTGGAGGATGATTCACGAAAGTGAGCACCCCGTCCCACCCAGGAGCTCCTAAAAGGCAGAATCTCTTTCCAATGCAGACTGCTGTCTCGAGTGCATCTATAAAACATCCCCGGGTGATTTATATGTACATTAGAGCTTGGGTTACAATTGCTGTTAAGGTGCTAGTTCTCCTTCACAGATTACAGCCACCTGAGAGTTTTGAAGGAAGATATTACTGTCCAAGGTCGCTATATCTAGAGTTTACCATTAAATTGTCCTGAGATGGCGCCCAAACATAAGGACACTCGACAGCCCGGGCCCCAGGAGCGGTGCTGGGCTCTGAGCCTGGGTCCGAGTGCTCCTGCTTCACCACGTCAGGTGGAGTGCATCTGTGATGGGGAAGTGGAACCTTCAATGGGGCTTCTGCTCCAGCAGAAGGGAGACCCGTCCCGACCAAGAGAGAGGGCCAGCATGGCTCCCGGGCAAAGAGGACCCGTTTCTACTCTTGCAAACAAGGCTATTAGCCGGGGCTAGGGGTTTAGGGAAGTTTCTTGGCTGTAGGTACATTTCCGAAGGCAGTTTTCTCTTCTTTTCCTGTGAGAGCACTTTAGCTGCTGGGGAAGCCAAGGTCAGCCAGCCGGCCTGAGCCTAATGAGTTTCCCATAGCGCTGCCACATCCTGTCTCCACATCTCTGCTTTGTGACAAGGACGAGTTCTGTAGCTGCTAAGAGCCCACAGGTGGGGAGGAGAGGGAGCCGCAGACTGGCAGGTGCAGCCCGGGAAGTGCTGTCGAGGCGGGGCCGCCAGCTCTGTCCTTTACGTTGATGGTTCATTTCCAGCATCGAACATCCCGGTCTTGACGGCCCTGGTCTTTGAAGCGGATGAGCCCGTCTGAGGCCCAGGCCAGGCTTTGAATGGCCACTGAGTTGTGTGTTGAGGCTCGGCAGTGCACCCGCCCTTGGCTCCGTGGTGGCCCTGCCTCAGAATAGCGACACGGACCTGTTACGTTGCTCGGTGGATGTGCTGCTGGGCATGGTGGGGTAGGGCCTGAGCTTCTGAGAAAGCCTTCAAGATCTCCAATCTGCCACTGTAAAAATGGTCACTGTGACGTGGTAGGTACCTGGATCCTAAGCGAACTTCTATGACAAAACCCTTAGAATGCCCAGAGACCGGGAATAAACAAAGCCTGGAAGAAGGGCTTAAATGTGGGGAGAAGACGCAGGGGCGAGTTGTGTTTGGGGCCTGTGTTCGTCCTTGGTCTAATGAAGACAGGCTGGAACTGGTAACTGGGCGCCTGGCTGTGGTCTTGGTCTCGGCCTGTATCGTGCCTGCCCACTCTGCCTGGACAGGGCATCTCCCGAGAGGATGTCACCCGTCCCACGCAGCCTAGCCATAGCCACCACGATGTGTGGGCCAAGTTCCCATCAGAAACGGCTCTCCACTGGATGTAAACTGAACACCTCTAATAGGAAGGCTCCTCCTCATCCTCCCTGAATGGAGTTGGGGCCACCTGGGACCAGGGGCTGCACCCTCCTCGGCTGGCCCTCCACAGCAGTCCTGGCAAAGCTCGTAACGGCAGCGTGGAAGGCTTGGGTCGTGGGAAGAATATTTCTCCTCCACGTGATACATGTGTTACCCGCATAAAATTATATGACTTACGTCCCCTTTCGGCTTTGGGAGGGCCGAGAAATCTTTTTTCACTTTCAGTCTGAAATTACTCTGTGGTATAAATTATTACTCACAGTTCAACACTTGCTGTGCTCAGCCCAGAGGTGGCCGCCTGCTCAAAGGCGCTGTGATTTATGGGCGGAGGCAGAAGGGCGCAGGTGCCTCCGAGCCAACTTGGACCTGCCCAACATCCCCACTGACGCAGCGGAGGGCTGGGGGCTGGTCCCACCCAGTCTCAGGAATCAGACAGCAGGGGGGCCTTTAACCCCACTGACGTGGAAAAATTGGTGTGTGTGTTTGAGGGGGGACCTGGGGGGTGTCCGTCCTGCTCAGCTGCTTCTGGACTGCAGCGATCAGATCCTGGAATGATAGAGATGCTGGCAGTGGGTTCTTGAACTGGATCTTGCCCTTGCTGACTTTGTGAGCCAGCAAGCCCGGTTCTGAGCCCCCGCTGCCTTGATTACAGAATAGAAGTTGCATACTTCTTGGTTAATGTGTAAGGTCATGCTAATGAAATAAATTAGGGGAAAAGGTGTGCACCGCACACACGGGAGACACACGCGCAGGTGCAGGGGCGTCCTGGAGTACGTCCTGGCGGGCTCAGCCCAGGCCGAGTGTACCATGTTCTTTCCCCAGGTGTCCACTCGCCAGCCTGCGGGAGCGTGAACAGCACCACCTTCTCCACCTCTGCCACCTGTGGCTGGGGCTCCAGACATCTTACTCAGGAATATCACGAAGTCACTGCAGAAGGAAACCACCAGCACAGACTCCTTCAGAGATCAAAGCCAACCCCTCGGCAGCTGCCTCCAAGGAGCAGGGAAGGGAGCTCACCGGCCACCGGCCGCTTCTGCGCCCTGCGCCTACTTGCATCAAACCATGGAGTGGCAGCGCATCGCTGCCAAGTCAGAAACTTGGGGAGATTAGCCAGGCATGGCTGTCTTGGGATTCCAGCACTTGGGAGGCTGAGAGAGGAGGATTGTGGGTTCCAGGCCAGCCTCCGTAACTTAGTGAGGTCCTTAGCAATTTACAGAGAACCTGTTTCAACATAAAAATAAAAAAGGGCTGGGGATGTAGCTCAGTGGTAGACTGTCCCTGGGTTCAGCCCCTAGTGCCACAAAAATAGAAAAAGGAGGGAGGGAGGGAGAGAAAGAGGGAGAGAGGGAGGGAGGGAGAGAGAATGAGAAGAAGGAGGAGGAGGAGGAGAAGGAGGAGGAGGAGGAGGAGGAGGAGGAGGAGGAGGAGGAGGAGGAGGAGGAGGAGGAGGAGAAATTTGGAAGTATTGATTTCTTTTTTTCAGAGCTGGGGATTGAACCCAGGGCCATTCTGCCTCCAAGCTACACCTCCAGCCCTATTTTATTTTTTACTTTGAAACAGGGTCTTGCTAAGTTGCCAAGACCCTCACTAAGTTGCTGAGGCTAGCCTCAAACCTACAATCTTCCTGTTTCAGCCTCCCAAGTCCTGGGATTACAGGTGTGCACCATGATGCCTGGCTAGGAAGTATCGATTTTAAAAGAATTAAAGGGGGTGCTGGGATTGTTACCGACCAGAAAAGAATACCTCCATAATAAGTATGCTTGCATTAGGAGAGCCCGTCGAGAGTGATCCTGGTTTGTGGAACACTCAAGCTGAAGTAAGGCGTGTTGTGTGCGTGTTGTGGCCGGGTGGCGGAGGCCCCGGTGGTCCTGGGCTTGCGGACTTGCCTGCTCACGTGTCCGTTCACAGGAGCGTTTGTGTCTGATAGAGATAGTGGAAGCTCTTAGCCACACACACACACCAGGCATGTGATAGGCTCTCTTCTCCTGCAGTGGGTCAGGGGCGACCCATGGCTGCTGTCTGCAGAGCCATGCACAGTGTTAACAGGTCTGGGAGTTGCAGGACTTTAGATTGTCTTCCCATGCACCACTGGAAACCCATGTAGGTAGACTCCTTTTTCTTCCTGGCTTTTCTAAGTTGGCTATTCAACTTTCACTTTAAATCTCTGCTCCCTGGACATAGTAAAAGGGTGACGTCTTTTCCCCCTAGGAGGCAGTCTTCTTTATTGAGATGAACACTGGGTGTCTAGAGCGCTAACCTTTCTGGACCTCCCGTGGGTCCTGGCAGATGTTAAATGAAGCCCCTCCACCACCTTTCTGAATCCAAGTCTCTTCCTTCTAGGTCCACTAGCCCCTCTGTTATATGAATATAGTTCTCTGGGACATTAATTACTACTAGAAGATTGCAGGAGGACCAGTGTCCTACATGTCAGCAAGGATTATGCTGGAGATAACAGGATCTTTGGGGCACGGTGCTCCCGCCCAACAGCCTGAGATGGAGGACCATTCACATTCAATCCCAACGACATCAAACACCGGGGAAGCACCAATCAGAGCTCACCACATATTTTTGGTGGTGTTTAATCTAGATATTGAAAACATGAAGCTACAGTATGACAATATCATATCTTATAATACAGTCATCTGTTGCCTGATGTAAGGAAATTTCTTAGAAACTCAGCATTAGGCAGTTTCAGCAGTGTTGAAGCCGCATAGAGTGTAGACAAACCAGGATAGTTCCAAAGTCACAGGCAAGCGCACACGATGGCTGCGTGCTGCTCTCTGGTCAACCGTAAGGCTGTCCTGCAGGCCCTGGCCTCACATGGTAAATAACATGTAGCGTGTGCCTTGACATGTCGTATCACCTGTGAGACACAGTATATGCACGTGTGGCCTATAAGTGCACGCTTATACCATCTAGAATATACGTTACTCATTAGTGTGTGTGTCACGTGTTTTTCTTTTTTTTTTAATTTTTTTTAATTGGTGCACTGTATTCATACATCATAGTGGGATACAAACTTTTGTAGACATACATGCACACATTGCCCAGTCAGCCCCCACCCGATCCCCACCCCATTCTCTCCCCATCCCTCCCTCCCATGCTTGGCTTAGTGGTTGACATCTAGTATTATAGAAATTTATCCAAAATTAAAAATGATAATCTCACATAACAGTTTCATTTGTCTGATACCAAGCTTTTGATGACTTAAAGATAACATTTCAATATTTCTTTTTGCTTTCTTTCTTACCAGAGAATATTTTTTTCCTATTTTTTTTAGGTGAAACTATCATATATTTATATATTTATTTTTCAGAAAAAAAATCTATCCTAATATGGAATATGGACTCTAGATACCCAAAACGATCTTGAAAAAGAACAAAGCTAGAAGATATATATTTTCTGATTTCAAACCATATAAAGCTACAATAATTGAAACAGTGTAGTACTGTTATAAAGGCAGATATATAAACCATTGGAGTTAAATAAAAGCCTAGAGCTAAATTCTTCCCTATATTGTCAAGTTATTTTTGACAAGGTTTCCACGAACATTTGGTGGTGGAAATAATAATCTTTACACTAAATATTGTTGAAATATAATAATTACATGGAAAAGAATAAAGTTGGACCCTTACCTAATCCCATATACAAATATTAACTCAAAATAGATAAAAGACCTAAATATAAATCTTAAGATTATAAACTTTTAGGAGAAAATCTGGGTCATAAAACCTCATAACATTGAAATTGGCAGTGATTTCTTGGATATGATTTCAATGGCACAGGCAACAGAAGAGTATACAAACTTCCTAAAAAAAATATTGTATATCCAAAGACAATGTAAACAGAGTTAACAGTTACTAATAGAATGGGATAAAATATTTCCAAATGCTATATCTGAAGGTATATTAATATTCCAACTAGAAATCCTAAAAATTAACAACAATAAAGGCAAACAATACCATTTAGAGATAGGTAAAAGACTAACATAAATAATGAATCTCCACAGATAACCAATCTTAGTTGTCTGTTAGATGGAAACTCTTGTTTCTCTAGTTCTGATGTGTGTTACCTATTTCTTCTTTGTAGTTAATCTCTTTGAGTATTTTCTCTAGTGCTGGTTTTGAAGACATGAATTCCTTCAGTTTCTGTTTGTCATGGAAGCTTCTTATTTCTCCATCTAATTTGATAGAAAGTTTTGCTGGGTAGGAAATTTTTGGCTGGAAGTGGTTTTCTTTCAGAGTTTGGAATATGTTACTCCAAGCCCTTCTGGCTCTCATGACTTGGTTTGGGAAGTCTGGAGTGATTCTAATTGGTTTGCCTCTGAATGTCACTTGGCCCTTTGCTTTTGTTGCCTTTAAGATTCTCTGCTTGGCTTCCACGTTGGTCATTTTGACAATTATGTGGCGTGGGGATCCTCTTCTCTGATCCGGTCTAAAGGGAGTTCTATAAGTTTCCTGGACCTGTGTATCGACCTCTTGCTCTATGTTTGGAAATTTTTCTGCTATTACTTCCTTGAAGAGATTGTTGATCCCTTTGGTTTCACTTTCTTTTCCCTCCTCTATTCCAATTATTCTTAGGTTAGCTCTCTTAAAATGGGCCCATATTTCTTCAATATCAGATTCCTGCTGTCAGATATTTTTTCCTAGATTAGAAACTATGCGTTCATTTTTGGAATGATCATCTTCTAAGAGCGAGATTCTGTTCTCCATGTGGTCTAATCGGTTGTTTGTGCTTTGAATTGAGGCCTTTACTTCATTAATTGCATCCTTTATCTCTTTTTGGCTCTCTCTGAGTTCTTTTCGAAGCACCTCTATTATTTCTACAGTTATTTTCCTGATTTGATCTTCTAGAAATCTCTGATTTTCTGTTTTATCAGGTTCTGATGTTGTGGGATTGTGGGCATTCATTGCTCCAGTATTATTCCTCTTTCCCATGATTTCGGATGTTTGTGCCTTCTCTGGGTTCTTCACTTGGGTCACTATGACTTCACTTTAGGTGTTCTGGATCTCGAGTCAGTAGTATCTCAGACCCCACTACTCCTTTGCTGGGTTGTAGCACAGAGTCTCCGACCCAGAGAGTCGATAGAGGCTGCTTTAGACTGTGGGGGGTGCCAGGTTGCACGTTCTCCTATGGTGTGATATCTCTGCCACCGCCCCTCCCCCACTGGGCCAAGTCCCAGGGAGTACAGTACTGGGATTTCTCCTCTGTGGCCCGCAATTTGACTCACTGTTGTTGAGTACGCAGATGTAGCTGTACTGGATTCGGTGAATTCTCTGCTGCTGCCGCCGGTGGCAATATGGCGCCGCTGCCATGCCCTCGGCCGTGAGGCTGGTGTATTTCTTCTTGGTTTTGATTTCCACTCTGAATCCCTGCAATGTGTGCTGAGCTCAGCCACTGGGAGCTTTAGATTTTACCTGCGGCGAGAAATCCCGCCTGGCTGTTCCGCAGCGGCTCACCTCGGCTTGCTGTAGCTGTCCGGTGAACTCGCCGCTGCCGCCGGCAGTATGGTGCTGCGCGTCCTTGGGCGTGAGGCCGGTGTATCTCCTCTGTGGCTCTGAGCTCTGTTCTCAGTCTGCTTTCTCTCTGGAGCCTGGTGATTTTTTTGTTTCTCTGGCGATGGTGTTTTCTGGCTATGAAAGGCGTTGATTTTGTGGTGTCACGTGTTTTTCTTGAGAAGTCAGTTCCTCCTCTGTTTTCGCACACCAATGCTGCTGAGTGCACACATCTAATATTAAGGGTGGCATGGAAGTGGAGCCTGCCCAGAACTGTGCAGCTTAGAAGCTCAGCTCTGCCCTGCTGTGTGCCACAGTGTAGGGATGGTGCCCACCTAGAGGTTGGCACATGGATGGAGAAAGTTTCTCAAAAGATGTGACCTCAACCAGGCACGGAGGTGTGTGCCTGTAATCCCCATATTTGGGAGACTGAGACAGGAGGATTGCAGGTTTGAGGCCAGCCTCAGCAGCTTAACACATCCCTCAGTAATTTAGTGAGACCCTGTATTTAAAAATAAGAAATAAAATAGGGCTGGGGCTGGGGCTGCAGCTCAGAGATAGAATGCCCTGGGTCGAGTCCCTCGTCCCACAGAAAGAAGACATGACTGCAAATGCTCCCCAAGGACAAGAGGACAGGCAGGAGTCCACAGGCAGAGGAAGGCGAGCGCTCTCCAGCCAGGACCCGGGCGTGGCCTGGAGATGGAGGAGGCCGGGAGTCCTCAGGCTGGAGCAGTGGGTAGGACCAGGGCAGCAAGGGCCTGAGGACCCAAATTACGAGCTTTTTATTTTATCCTGAAGCCATTACAAGTTGTAGCGCTGGAAGTATCTGAGCCCCGGTTTCCAGGTAGTTTGGTAGCCTCGGAGGTCAGGGCTTAGCTCGCTGCATTACATGGTATCTGAATATTTGCCATTCCTGCCTACTCACAGGTATGAAGCAGTGCGTGTGCTCAGTGGTGTGGAAGAGGTCTGAACTGGTGTCCCTGCAAAGGACGAGGCGGCCGTGTGGGTGGCCGCGAGGTCTTCCTGGGAGGAGGCCACGTGCCTGGCGCTCGCTGCTGCACTGTGTGAGAGCCGGCTGATAAATACCTCCTGTGTTAGCAAAGCTCCTTGAGTGGTCTTGAAAGTCACCGAGGTGCCAGAGAGCTTTATGACCCGGAGCGCGGCAGCTTCAGCCAAGTGTCTGCTGCAGGCCTTGCTAAGGAAGAGCAGGAGCCTGCCTGTCCACCGCCACAAGTGAGAGGCGGCAGTCTCTGCATAGAAGGCAGGCAGGAGGGGCAGAAGGAAAGCATCCCGGGGCAGCAGCCAGACCAGAGGAAGGGCTCGGACCGCCAGGGCCGGCAGCAAGGCCCTGCAAGAAGGACAGACGTCAGCATCCACTCAGCCGAAGTCCAGCTCAGGCCAAACATAACCAGATGCCTTCTGTATGATTTCTGTTGTGTGGGTGTAAGATTTTGAGCGGTCTTGGAACCAGGAAGGGAGACCGACAGGGAAGGTGGCGTGGGCACATGTTCTTAGGGAAAACCATACATCTCGATTCTGTTGGTGTTCGGACACCAACAGAATCACTTTATTTTTTATTTTGGTAAAGGGTTTAAGTTCCTTAGAGCCCCACTGAGTTGCCGAGGCTGGCCTGTGATCTTTCTGTCTCTGCCTCCCACATACTGGGATTACCAGTGTGCACCATCCCTGCTGACAATATAATTTTTAATAAAGTCATTTTCAGGACTGACTCAGTCTTTTTGTGCTGCTATGACAAAAATACTACAGACCAGTAATTCATAAGCAACAGTAACTTATTTTCAGAGTTCTGGAGTCTGGGGAGTCTTCGTCTCTTTCCAGGATGGCATCTTGTTCAGCTCGCCCTCTGGAGGGAAGGTCATGGTGTCCTCACTGGTGGGAGCGAGGAAGGGCAGATGAGGGCTGGACCCCTGGACCTCTCTGTGCTTTAGTGTGTGGGGTGCTGGGGATCCAAGCCAAGAGCATTTGACCTCTGAGCTCCACCCTAGCCCTTTTGATTAGGAAACAAGGTCTCTCTAAGTTGCTGAGAACCTCACTGAATTTCTGAGGCTGGCCTCCAGCCAGCAACCCTCCTGTCTCGGCCTCCTCAGTACTGGGTTATAGACCTGTGCCACCCTGCCTGGTGCCTTGACCCTTTTACAATACACTTGCCAGTTTTGAGGTCAATGTCCTGTGATTTAATTATTTTTCTAAGTCCCTCTGGCCCGACACAGCTTGGGTTTTAATCTATGAATTTAGGAAGAAACATATTCAGATCACACGTGTCAGGCATGAACTCTTGTCATGAAAAAGAGTGCCTTGGGATGGCTTTGGCCTGCGTTCTTGCAGAGAACGAGACATTCCTCATTTCCCCAGCTCAGGCAAGGCCAGCGTGCGCTGCGCAGTTTCTCAGACCAAAACTTCTGAACATCTGCCCCTGGCTGTCCTCCTTCCTGCGCTGGTCAGCTCCTCCGGAGGAGACCCGGCATGGAGGCCCTGCCCACCGCCCCACATGGCCACCTCCAGCCAGCACCCCTGCCCAGCAGCCCCACCACAGTCCCAGCTGTGTCCCCTGTCCCTCCCCGTGTTCACTCATCACACAGTGGCCGTAAGTGTTCTGACCTGCCATCTAGGCCAGCTACTCCTCTGCTCGGAGCCTTCCGCCATGTCCCATCCATCTCAGGATAAACTAACACTCTGCCCTGTCTTACAGGGCTGCCCAGGTCAGGTGCAGGGAAGGCCGATCTTGTCCCCTCCTCATCTTCCAGCCTGTTGCTCCGCCCACTGACTCAGCCGCCCTCAGGGCCTTTGCACATCCTAGTCTTTATGCCTGCCTCGACAGCCTTGCTGCCAGCCAGAGATGTGCACCTATCCTCTTCATTCAAGTCTACTCAGATTTCACCTTGCCAGACAGGGCTTCCCTGATCATAAAAGCGAAAAGATTTAGGACATAAATACAAAAGTAAAATCTTATGATTGCCAGGTCCAAAATTATTTCCAATACTTACTCATTTCCTCATGCGGCTGTTTAAAAAATACTTTATAATTTATGTCCTGAAACCAAAAAGCACCCAGAAAGGCGAACAGTTTATTAATTTACTACAAAACAAATCGCTGCATGACTACCATCCAGCTTGAGAAATGAGATATTGTCAGAAACTCATTGTCAAAATTCCTACAACCTGCTCTCGAAGCTGACCTCGTCCATCCTTCTGTGTGAAGGTGATTAATATTTTGGCTTTAATGGTGATCATTTCTTGTTTTACTTAGATTTTTTTTTTACCACTTGCGTGTGCACTCCTATGAAATATAATTAAATTTGCCTATTTGAATTCCAAATTTAAAAAATGGAATCATACTGCAAGTATTTCCTACCTAACTCCTTAGGTCCACATGGTTATTTTGCTATTCATCTGTTGTTGTAGATGGCTTTAATTCCTTTATTTTCATTTCAACATATATATTCATTTCAACGTCATTATTTGCGGTTTACTCTTTCGTGTTCAATGGTTGATGCAAATTTACATTATTTTCCGCTAGAAGCCAAGAGGTGTTGGTGTATAACTCTGCTTTCTGTTGGCTATATGCCTGAGAGTGGAATTTCTGAGACCAGGGGTAAGAAAACGTTTGATTTTAGTTGACAATTCCATAATGCGTTTCAGTGGCTGTGCCAGTTCACACTCACCAGGAGCCCGGGAGTCCTAAGGAATTCACCCCACTGCCAACAGCCAGCTTTGCCTTGGACAGAGCGCACCTAGTCTCACGGGGGGGGGGGGCTGCGTTTAATTGTGATTTTAATTTCCTTCATTGGTCATTGCCGGTTTGCTCGTTTACATTTATTATACATTTGGATGTTATCTCTTTTGAAGCACCGCCTCAAAGGTTGCCATTTGTATTTGGGTTTTCAATGTTATTTTCTAGTTAATTTCTAAGAAATCTTTATATATTCTGGGTATTGACCCTTCTTCACAAAATGTATTAAAAATAATTTCCTGCTCTATCTGTGCCTTAGCTTTCATTCTCTTAGTGTTTTCAGTAGGAAATAAGCTTTAATTATTTTAATGTGCTTCAACTACCATTTTTATGTATTTTCTTTATTTGTGTTCTCTTGCCCTGTTTAAGGCCTTCTCCCTCCATAAAAACTTTCATGAATATTGTCTACCTTGTCTTCTAGAAACTATAGGTTGACATTTTATACTTGGACCTATAGGCAGCTGGAATTGATTTATATTTATTTGAAATTATGATCAATTTTTCTACATAAATATTTTAATTGACTCCACAGAACTTATTATCTCCAGTGATTTACAGTGTTCCTCTATCATAAATTAGTTATCAATCTTAAGAGAGTCTGAATTGCTGTAGATCCCCAGTAAGTCTTGACTTCTGGTAGAACAAGTTTCCTCACTCTGCTAGACGGTATAGTGAGTGTGTGTGTGTGTCTGTGTGTTACTGGGGATGGAACCCAGGAGCATTCTACCTCTGAGTCACAGCCCCAGCCCTATTTTAGTTTTCACTAAGTGGCTGAGGGCCTCACTGATTTGCTGAGGCTGGCACACACCTGTCATCCCACGACTTGACAGGGTGAGGCAGAAGGACCATGGCTTTGAGCACAGTCTCAGCAACTCAGCACGACCCTCCACAACTTAGTGAGACCCTGTTTAAAAAAAAAAATAGGACTGGGCGTGTAGCTCAGAGGCAAATGCCTCTGGGTTCAATACCTGGTACCCCATAGACACAAAAAATAAAAAACAAAAAGCAAAGAAACAGTCGTGTTGAGGACAGCCCTCCTTTCTGTATCGCAGCCCAGGGTCGCAGCTTAGGTGGAAAACCATCTGCTCTGTGCTCCCTTGGCTTCGGGGAGCGCCTCTCCCACCACGCTTCTCTTCCTGGAGCTTGGTCCAAGCCCCTTCCCACATGCTCTGGCCGTGGTATCTCGTGGAGAGGAGAGATGGGACTGTTCTCTCACCCCAGGGCAGCGCTGCCCGCGGAATCCGGCTTAGTGGCCGGCCAGCGACTCTGCCTTCTCCCCTGCCCCTTCCCTGCGCGGCAAACATGCTCACATGCCCAGGCTTCCACCTGTAAAAGTCTGAAGCCTTCAGTTGTTACTGTGGAATGCCTTCCGGTGAGTCACTCATAATGCGCCTTACTGCCTGTCAGGACTTGAGCCTACTTACAGGATTTGCAGCAAGGGGAGGTCCTGGGAGCTCCAGCCTCCTCGACCTGGAAGAGGTTCAGGGGAGCCCATCTGGTTTCCCCGGGGATGCAAGGCTAGGACAGAGCCAGCGGTGACACCTGGAGGAAGAGCCAGGCGCTGGGAGTGAGCTGGTCACTTCCAGCTGGGAAGCTCTGTCCAGACAGGAGGACCATCCTGTCCCCTGAGGCTGGCGGCTCAGCTGCTATTGTAGCTCAGCCAGTGGCAGGATCAGACGTGTTTGATTTCCCGCTATCGCAGCCCTGCAGCCTAGGAGATAAGGATCTCCTTCTAGTCATCCCTGCTCTGCTTGAGCGGAAAATCCAAAGCGCCACCCTAGCCTCTGCTTTTACCATGCCACCCCAGTCACCAGGAGCAGCCCGCTGGCCTCGCTCTTTGGATGGGTTTCTAGATATGCTCCATTCACACAGTGCCTGGGCTCTTCTTTGTGCCTGAGGAGGCTGGTGTAGTGCAGGTGTCCAGGTGTCCATGACCGCGGGGTCCAGGAGTAGACTCTCCTTCGGCTTGCTTTCAGAGAGACTCCTCATTGTCCCAGAGTGACTACGGCTCGACTTGTAAAGGTCGATAAAGTTAATGTGCAGTCTTGTAAAAGATAAAATTTATCTTTATTCCTTCTGGAAATCTGTATGCCCAGAAACGGAAAACTTTTGAACAGGTATATTTAAATCTAAGTAAGTATACAAAGTCATTGAGGCACAGAAATATTTGCTCCATAAATATCTGATTCCATGAATACAATAAATTGTGTGCATATAAATTTGTGTCTATGTGCTTTTTTATACATGCTTAAAAGATGTTTGAAGCTTGACTATACTATCTACAATTGGCACAGTACTTTAAACTATACCAGAATGACATTGTAAAACAGAGCTGTACTTTTTATATTTAACATTTAATACTTTAAAATGCCATTTCTAGGAATGAACATGGTGTAACACACTTGAATATGTGTGATACCAAACTTTAAAAACATAATTATGCTTATTTATTAAAATAAATAACTAAATAAATAGAGGCATTGGCATTTTTGAATCTAGTTAGACTGGAAAAACAATTCCAGGAAACCAAGAAGCAATTTAGAATATGCTTCTTTAAAATTCATTCCTCCAAAATGACTCTCGATACCAGAATCCATACAAAGCAGGATTTTTCCAGAGATAAAGAACATATTAATTAAGCTATGCATAAAGTAAGAGAGAGAAAGAGGAGGGAGGAAAGGGGAGAGAGAGAGGAGAAAGGGAGGAGGAGAGAGGGGGAGAGAGGGGAGGGAAGGAGAGAACTGGAGAGGGAGACAGAGAAGCCAGGTCACGGGTCACAGGACTGTTCAGGCTGAGATCTGTCCTGCTTTGTGCAAGTCGGAGATCCAGGAGCTTCAGTGTGAATCCTTAGATCTGAGACCCAGGAAGACCCAGCGGAGTGTCCACGAGGTCCGTGACAGCTCGGAGTCAGGCAAGGTGGGATTCCCCAGTGCACCCTTTGGCCTGTTCAGGCTTACCCGCTTTGAGGAGAATAATTTGCTTTCATAGTCTTAAAATTTCAATGTTAATCTCATCTGGAAACACCCTCCTGACACACCCAGAATAATATTTAACCAAATAGCTTTCATTTCATATCTTAAGCTGACAAGTCAAATTAACTAACATGTTACTAATTTTATATGTTATATATCTTACCATTAACATTCAAAAATCTGTTAGTATAAAATCTATTATTGTATATTCTACTGACACTTTTTTCTTTTTTTTCAACTAATTACTGAGAGAGGTATGTTACAAATTCCCACTGAAAGAAATAATCCTGATTTTTCTTATGGTTCTTTATTTTCTAAATTTTCTTATTTTTTGTGGCACTGGGGATGGAACCAAGGGACATTCTGCTTCTGAGCTACAATCCCAGCCCTATCTTATTTTTTATTTTAAAACAGGGTCTTGCTAGATTGCTGCATATTAGCTATTACAGTTTTTAACCTAGAATTTCCATTTGATTGTTTTTCATTTTTCCTAGCCCTCTGCTGAAATTTTTTGTCTTACTTTTATTTTTGTGGAAAGTGATAAGTATGTCTCTTTAAAGTCATTGTCGGATAACTCCTGTCTTGGCATGTCCCTGACTTCTTCTGGCTTTGGGTTAGAATATTCAATTTTTTTTTTTTTTGCGTGATTACTTTTTATTTTATGCTAAGTATTGTATTTACAAAATACAAGTAATTTAATAGACTAGTAACAACAATTTGAAGTCAGATATTTTTATATTCTTCCAGAAGGAGTTTATGCTTATTTCAACCAGGGCCTGGCTATATTGGCACGTCATCATATTAAGCCAAATTCAAGAACAGCCAAGGCCCGGCCTGGTGGCACATGCTTGGAATCCCAGCATTTGGGAGGCTGAGACCGCAGAACTGCGGTTCGCGGCCAGTCTCAGCTACCTATGAGGCCCTCCGCAACTTAGTGAGACCCTATTTAAAAATAAAAAATAAAAACTAAGGCAAGGGGTGTAGCTTGGAAGTCGAATGCCCCTGTGTTTCATCCCCAGACCCACAAAGAGAGAGAGAGAGAGAGAGAGAGAGAGAGAGAGAGAGAGAGAGAGAGAGAGAGAGAATAGCTGAGATCCAGACCTCTGAATGGCAGTCTCCAGTCAATTTTTTTTCTTGGATGTGACCTTTAGGTCCCAACACACACACACACACACACACACACACACACACACACACACACACACACACACTTTGGAAACTAGGAAACATTATAATAACACAAGATTACTTTGTGACCCAGTGCAATTCAGCAATGTAATGTCAATGTTCCATCTTCTTGAACATTCCTGGCAACAGGATCTTAGGAGTAACATATAAAGTGCAACATCATGCGATTATCCAAATCCCTATGATGAAAATTAGAGTCGTTTGTCAATGCATATGTGTTTAAACTGAAACGACACTTGTGCTCCTTTTCCCCATACCTCTGTTCAGACATCTTATTAGCTCATGTTGTTGGATATGAAGCTGCTGTGTCGACATTGATCGAGAACCTGTGAGGCTTTTGTTAAGTAATTTTAAGCTACTCTTAAGAATTTATATTAATTTATAATTTGGTTAATAGAGCGACTGACTTCCCTAAATCTACTCAAACAAATTCTACAACCAGCCACTTTGTATATATATGTTTTTATAAATGTATTAGTTATAAATTTCTTAGTTGATTTGATTGGAGTTTCAACTGTAAATTACTTCTAATGAAGATCGTATTCTTCCTATTTCTGTGCCTGAGCACACTTAGGAACATCAGTTCATCACAGAGAAGCTGGCCGACTAGGAAGTCGGTCTCTAGCTTCCATAAGCAGCCACTGGGTGCTGGGGAAATGTCGCAGGCACCGACGCCGCATCCCCTCTGGAGACGTCGCATGGGAGACACGGCTCCCGGGGGTGCAGGAGCCCTCAGGAGGGACTCGTGGACTGCAGCAAACGGATCTGGGGCTTCTGGCCTCCAGAACTGGGAAGGATGAAGAGATGAGGTTGTCAGACTACTAACCTTGGGGTCATTGCTGCGGGAGCTGGAGGCAGCTGCGCTGGGTGTGTTTGCTTGGAGAGGTGTGGATGAGTCTTTAAGGATGTGATTGATGTTTTAAAAATGAGATTATAATCCTGTTCTCTTCATCAAAGAAAGTGCTATTCATTCACTGTAGAAGAAATAAAGCCATTATTAAAACAGAAACAGAGAATGTCAGGCTTTGAGAGGTATGGAGTTATAACACAGCCACAAGAAGTGCTTAGAATATACTGGAGGGTATATAGCAGAGGAAAGTCAAGGTATGCATTGGGTTAGCACGTGCTGGCAATGTAAACTGTGAAACGGCATGGTGCCGCCTCCCAGTAGTCAAGAGGCTGAGACAGAAGGATCCCAGGTCTGAGGACAGCCTCAGCAACACAGTGAGACTCTCAATAACCTAGTAAGACCCTGTTTCAATGAACAAAACGTAAAAGGGGCTGCGGCTGTAGCTTGGAAGAAGAATGACCCAGAGCTCAATGCCCAGTAGCCCTGCCTCTGCAAGAGGGAGGGAGAGCGGGAATGCCCACCCTCACACCCGGGCTGCGGCTGGAGGGAGGCAGCCCTCAGAGCTGTCTTCGCAGCTCTTTTTGCTATTTTTATGAAATCCAGTTTACAGAATTCTCAGAGTATGCCTTACATAGAGAGGCTACTGAACCCACTAGATCAGAATTAGTGATGGTGAGAACCCAGAGTGCGGTGCGTGGGGCAGACCCTCGCACCCGGTGATTTCCTTTGGTCTTGCCCCGTGCGGAGTCACTGGTACCAAGTCCTGTGAACGCCAAGCCAAGCCCAGGAATGGCATCTCCGTGGCAAAGCCCTTGCTCTTTGCGGGCGCTCTCCCATCTCCGGCCTCTGGACCATCCGCTGCTCCCGCCTGTTGGAGAGTGTATCCACCAGAAGAGAAAGACGCCCGCAGCCCTCCGCTCCAGCCGTGAGCTCTGAGCCTCGGGCCTGAGAGAGCAGACCCCAGTGGCCTGGGGCCCACCCCTCCATGGGCTGCTTCTCTGCTGCCTGGCCCTTTCAGGGTTCCAGCAGCTGCTTGTCAATCATCTAGGGCTGACAACAAGCCCAAAAGATCCTTCGCGAGTGGGAGACCGCTGCCAGGAAGGGCAGAATCCGAGGCTGACAGGGCCAGCGTGGGGCTGCTGGAGGACGCTCACGAGGCGCGCTGGTCCCACAGGAGTGCACAGGCTTCCTCACAGTCCGCGGCAGGGGTGGGGCAAAGTCCCTCACGTGTGTGTCCACAAGCCGAGGAGGTGCGTCCCCAGGGGATGGGCTCAGTCCAGCCTGGGCGCATGCCCTTGGCTACAGGGAAGCGGGGACCGAGAGAGCCGAGAGCCCACAGGACAGGGGAGCCAGGAGCACAGCTCAGTCCTCCTGGTGCGGCTGGCTGTGATGAAGGGTTAAACTCAGAAGAAAGACGGGCTTTGGCCTTGACGGCGGCACCCCCACCTCCCCCGCCACTTCCCCTCATTTCTAAGACGTCCCTTGTGCCGAATTCTTATTCAACTTCAAACTGACAAACTGTTTTTAATCTTTTCCTTCCATCCAGCCTGGAGATTGGGAAGCAAAAATCAATACGGGTTGGCAGGTGATCAAGCTGCCTCAGACGGGGCTGAGGAGAGAGGGAGCCGGAGCCGAGGAGAGAGGAGGGCGGCCTGGGAAGGAGTTTGACTAAGTACGGTGAATTACTGCGAGGGGTCCAAAGGGCTGTGATTTCTCTGGCCTTGAGCAGGGGAGCTTGGGAATACCATTAGAACAATTAGGTCAGGAGTTCACAGTGTTGAGGGGCTGGGAGAGGCGCCTCTGGATCTCCTGACAGTTGAGCGGGCAGGGGAGGGCGGCAGGGTGGGAGGAGACAGGGAGAGGGACTCGTGAGTGTCCTCCAGCAGCCCCACGCTGGCCCTGTCAGCCTGCGATGTCCATTCAATCGAAGCCGGACAATGCTGCCCAAGTGCGGGCTGCCTTTAAAGAGAAACAGGGTAAACACCGCCCAGGTTTAACTTAAAAAATGGTGTTTCAGATCTTTTAAAGGGGCTCTCAAGGATGGGATGGCAGGGAAGGAGAAGAAGGGGGGGATGCCACCAGGTTTCCTAAAACCCACTGGTCGGGTGGCTCAGTGGAGACAGAGGCCCCAGTGTGGCCGTTCACCTCCCCAAGCGGGTCAGATGGCCGACCCGCACCCAGCTGGCGGGAGCTGGACACTCCAGGGCCTCCAGGCACATCAAAGCTGGACCCCCGCTCTGCCGCTCAGGCTCTGTCTGGGGCGGGGTCTGTGACTGTGAAGTTGAGCTTGCTGTTGACACAGCCGGAATCACTGCCGACCTGGCTTTGGAGCGACTCGTGTCTGCAGAACTGCTGGGACTCCAGGCAGATAAGCTCCCAACAACGCTGGCTGAATCTGCGCACAGTAGCCTCTAACATCAGATATGAACCGTGGACTACTGCATAGAATGATTTTCTATCTGAGGGTCTGTTGAGGTTTTGACCCTCAGTGATAAGTGTTTGTGTGGAGAGGTTTCTAGGGATTGAACCCAGGGGCATTCTACCTCTGAGCTACACCCCCAGCCCTATTTATTTATTTTTATTATTATTATTTTTTGCGGTACTGAGGATTGAACCTGGGGCATTCTACCTCCAAGCTACACCCCCAGCCCTATTTTTTATTCTTTATTTTTGAAACAGGTCTCACTGAGCTGCAAAGTCCTTACTAAGTAGTAGCTGAGGCTGCCCGCGAACTAAGATCCTCCTGTCTCAGCCTCCCGAATGCTGGGATTACAAGAGTATGCCACCATGCCCAGCGTTTTTACTTTTTTTTTTTTAAATTTTGAGACAGGGCCTCAAAATAAGAGTCTTCCTATGCTGTTGAATCTATCCTCGGACCTGCCATCCTCCTGTATCAGCCTCCCAAGTACTGGGATTACAAGTGTGTGCCACCATGTCCAGCAATTACCTCGTGATTTAAAATCACTTTTTTATCATTAGAGAATTAATTTAGAATCCTTGTCTTATGATAACTGTGTACCCTTCTAAAGACCTGCTCAAGATAGGGTGTTCATCCACACTTTGATGAGTTTCTCCATAAACAGTAATAGTAGCAATTCTCAAGAAAGCATAAGCAATTAACACAACCAGCCTCAAAAACAAGACTGATAACTCAAGCAAATGCTCAGAAACGCAGACAGAGATGTGGGACAAAGCTACCGCTTGCTGGCTGTGGGTCTGGGACGAGTGTGGGGGCCAAGAACTTAACATCTATAGAATAAAGCCCCTAAATCACGCTGTGCTAGAAACGAGAGCCGGAGCAGGCTCGCTGGTGGCAGCCAGGGAAATGAGCAGGACAGCCACCACAAGAATCACCTGAAAACGTCCAACAGCATCTTGTCCGTCATGGCCTTTGTCAGCATCGTGGGCAGCGACCTGGCTGAGTCTTCAGCGCATAAGCACAGCAGGTCCACCAAGGCTGTGGTAAGAGAAGGCCTCAGAACCATGGCGGAACCGTGCCACTGCTGTATTCTGTCTTGAATCTACGAAGCCCCTCTAGCCACACCCTGAGCTCATGGACTGGAGGCCCAAGGGTTCTGGACAGAGATGGAGCACAGTCCTGGAGCCCCGAGGGAAGGGACTTTTAAAAAGCAAAAGAGAGAGTTCAAGGTGTAGGAAGAAGAATTCTTAATCAAAATCTATGAAACCACAGCAAGAAACATATTCTCAGGTAGCTCAGAACTCTCAGTGAGATCAATTTCATAGAACTGTCTGAACAAAACTTTAAAATCCTGTGTAATACTTATATAGAGGGATGAGAAGGTGTCCCTGGAAGTGAGAGGGAACCGATGCAACAGGGATCACTCTGTGTTGTTTACTATAAAAAGAACCAACTAAAATCCATGTGACTAAAATTAACCACCAGTTGCCTTTCCTGGAATAAAAATTCAGGAGTCAGGAAACTCTAGTCAGGATGCAAAGAGAAAAGTAATGTATTGAAAACTTCTGAGAATACATTACAGAGAGAAAAAGTAGTGTATGCAAAGCAGTGTTCGATTCCATAAAAAACGGAGAGGCCCCAGTTCCATACAAGAAGAGTTCCAGGAGAAGGTAGTAAAACAATGGAGGAGATCCAATATGTAAAAGTGTGAGGAGTCTACAACACACGCACACACGCGCGTGCACACACACATGCACACACACACACACACACACACACACACGATTTATAAGCCAGAATAAAAAGCACTAATCAAGAAAAGTTAAGCCACTGAAGAAAACCTGGAGCACAGGACTTGAGTCGGTATGTTACAGAAGAGGGTATCCAAATGGCCAACCAACCTGTAAAGCGTTCTCAATATCCTTACTCACCAGAGAAATGCAAATTCAAACCATGGTCAGATAACGTAGCACACAGTCAGGATTCCTCATAAATAGTCTTACATTTGACACTGTTATGGTTGGTGTGGAAAAAAGTAGACCACATCGTTACTGAGTCTGTAAATGGGCCTACTCAACCTTGGAACGGTGTTGGCATGCACCAGGTGTGGAGGTATGCCTAACCTGTGGCCAGCAGTTCCACTCAGGGGACAGTGAAGGTAGAAGGCTACTCACGACTGTCTTCAGACACACGCAGGAACTGTGCGACTTCATGTATAATTTGCTCAGAGGTGTAAACAACCCACTGTGGATCGGCAGTAGAGTGGATGAGTGGGTATGTGTATGCAAAGCGCTACACAGCAATAAAAGTGAGTTTCGACAACACTCAGGCCTGTAGACGGGGAGGGCTGTCACAGACACACTGAAGTGTAAGAGAAGGCCAGATGCGGTGGCACACACCTGCAATCCCGGTATTTGGAGTACTTGGGAGGCTGAGACAGGAGGACCACAGGTTTGAAGACAGCCTCGGAAACTCAGCAAGACTCAGGAACCTAGGGAGACCCTAATCCCAGTCACCCCGTACTTACTTTCAGATCCCCTTCCTCCTGCCCTGCCACCTTCTGCATCTCCTCCATTGTCCCCCAAATACTCTCCACCTGGCTTTCCGGTTGGAGAGGCTTCCTATTAAGATGAGCACATCCCTATAAAACTGAACATAGACGAATTGAGGTAAATATCCTGGAGAAACTCCACTGCATGCGCACAAAGGCGTGGAAGGGCCTCCCCTCCTGCCCACTGAGAGCCACGCTCCAGCCCTGGCTCCCGGGCCAGTCTCTCTCCGGTGGCCTATCCCTCACAGATTCTTTTCCACTGGATGCTTCTCCCAGAGTCCTACTTAGCAGGACCCCATTTAGAGTGGATTCAGCATGCCAGTTGTCTACACAGGACCCACATCCTGTGCCCAGGGAGCAGGCCCTCTCTCCCTGCGGGCGGATGAGCACGTGCACCTGATGGTGTGGACATGGGACGGACACGTGCATCTGGTAGTACAGACACCACTTTTCACCTGTTGCCAAGTGGATAAAGGGCCATGTAGACACCCCAGACTTCGGAGGACACAGGCCAGCTCCCAGCAGTGTGCACAGATCCCTGTCACTCAGTGTAACGCAGGAGGAAAGTTGCCCGGGATCCCGAGGCTGGCGGGGTGGGGCGGTAGGAACTGGACAGCGAGCTGAAACTCTGTGCACAGAATCGTCTCTGCATGACTCTTTCTCCAGGTTAGTTATTAGAAAGGGTAGTGTGAGCAACAGAGAAAGAGTTTTAATGAAAATTAAACCCCGTGGGGGATGTTCTGCCAGTTATTGTTTGTTGGTTATAAAGAAATATATTGAATGCTGGTGATGCGTCCTGTTTCTTGGTGTCCAGTGACCAAGGACAGCACTGAAGTTCATTCCGCCCAGTATGTTTGAGCATTCCAGTGCTCCAAGATGTGGTTACGTGAACAGCCAGCTTCATCCATTCGTCGCCCATTCATTCATTCATTCATTCATGCCTATTCATTTAAAAGTGTTGTTGCCCTCCTTTTACCTGCATGGCACTTGGATATGAAAAAGATTGGAGTATTCCCTGTGTTATTGAAAAATTCAATAACTGTACATGCCATTTTATGGGAATTCTGAGAAAGGGGCACTCTGTTCCTTTTGAAGCTGTTGTAAAAATTTTTATGAAGAAGCAAAGGTTGGAAACCCTTATATCTTTATCTGAAACACGGAGACAAAATGAGTCGCTCCTGGTTCTGCGTGCTCCCGACCCCTCCAGAGCCATCAGCCCTGCGGCTGGCGGGTTGAGCGGGCTGGGCTTGCCGTGTCTCTGTCCTCCAGCGACACCGGCAACGGTCATCAGTGCTCTCCCGACCACCACGTCCAGTGGGCTTTGATCGTCACCTTGCTTTGGGCCTTCCTCTGGCAATGGACGTTATTGACGATTCTTCTGTAGTCTCCCCTCCGAGACTGCCAGGACGCCTCAATTTCCTCCTCATACACTCATCAGTTCCTGGTTTTCTGAGGTAAATAAACTCATCCTGCAAGTGAGACATCTGCAGGGTCCTCCTTGGCCAACTTCACTTCTCATCTTTTGTTTTCTGGTAGTAGAATTGAACCCAGGGCCATTCTGCCTCCTAGCTACAGCCCCAGTCCTTTTTTTCTTTATTTTGAAACAGAGTTTCTTGAGGTTACTGCGAGTCTTGTTAAGTTACTGAGGCTTGAACCTGCGGGCCTCCTGTCTCAGCCTTCCACGTACTGGGGTTACGGGCATGCACCACCACCCCCAGCTCACTTTTCATTCCATACGCAACCATGTCCCTAATCTCCACCATCATCACAAAGCACTGCTGCCTGTCCAGACTGACCCACACTGGTCTAATGTCAGGACCAATACGGCTACCTGCCTCGTGGGATCTTGGACGTCTACCCCACAGAATCAACTCTTGTCCCCAACATGCTTTTCTCCCTATGACTCCTTTTTACTGGCTCCAAAACCACCCTGGGAGTCAGTCACGCTGGGAAGCCCTCCCACTCCCTCCCCAAGCCCACGAATCCTCCTGCCATTCTCCTCTTGGATGATTCTCTCCTCCCCTCTGAATCTCCTCGTGGCTGGGCACCACTCCCCTCTCTAGTCCTCAAAGGCTCTTAGCATGAAGCTTATCATTAGTACTTTGTTGTGGAAAAACCCGTGAGCATTGATCTGTGTTGGTGTGCCATGCCATTGCACAGTATTTAGAATCTCCAGGATCATGAGTATATTAATATTAGGTTACATGCCCTTGAGAATTAAGGTTGCTAATCAGCAGACCTTAAAAGAAGGAGAGGGCTTTGGAGTATGCAAGTGGCCCAGTGTCCTCACGGAGTCCCGAAAACAGAGCCACGAGGCCACAGAGCTGGCGTGTCGGAAGAGGGGCCAGGCTGGAGCCTGCAGTGTGAACGTGAACGCCCTGCTGCCTTCGAAGAGGAGCGCAGGAGCCAGGGAGGTGGGCAGCCTCCAGGCCCACAGCCACCAAGGCCACTCTCCCTGGACTCTGGTGGAGACACAGCCCTTCCTCCATGTGACCGGCATGGCACCAGTCTTTTTGACTTCTGATCTCCAGAACTAAAAACTCACACTGGTTAAGTCACTGAGTTCCAGGAAGTTTGTCAGCACAGCGACAGGAAGCTGATATAAGGTGCACACCCCACCTGTAGTAAAGGCAGCACCCAAGGATGTTTCCATATTGGATGATAAAGTGTAAATGTTAGACACTGAGTGAACCTGAGAAGCTTGCTTTCCACCTGCGCGGGAGCGAGGCTTGGACGCAGAGAAGAGTTACCATAAAGGAGCAGTGCCCTGTGCAGGTGGCTGTGCCTTGTGGGAACGAGGAAAGAGGAACATTTAAAATGAAGGCAGAGCAGCTTGGTGTGAACACAACACTGAGACACCGCCCGCTCCTCTTACATAAGATCTTAAGTCTTATACATAAGATCCTAAGAGCTTAAGTTTACTCCAAGTACTAGCAGCACAGGATGCGGGAGGTGACTGTGTGATGGCTGACACGCAGGCCAGGGAGCATCCAGACGGCGGAGGGCCCGCCCAGGCCTATTCTACCTGCTTCTGGCCAGGCAGGTGAAGGTCAGGGGTCATGCTGGACTCCTTGTGGAGTTCCTCGCTGGATTCCTCCTGGCTAACAAGTGGGCCGGTGGATGGACGGAGACTCAGAAGGAAGCCTCCTGGGAATATGCCTTTGAGAATAAAAGGTTGAGGTCCAGCAATGTCATTTTAGTCCACGGTGCCCAAGCTGTCCGTCGGGCCTGAGCGTGGAGTGCAGGTGCCCAGCCCGGCCCCTTCCCTGGTGCTTCCATAATTTTCCCACTCCAGGGTCTTTTCTCAATCTTGGGGCTATTTAACCTCTGCAGCACCTGCCTGCGGATTCAGCCCCACGGCCTCCCAGCGGGTCCCACCAACTATCCCTCTCCACCCTGGCAGCCGCCGTGGGCACCATGGGGCAGTTGGAAACACTTTGCCGCTGGCAGAGATTCACTCTTGGCCTTCCCTGATCAAGAGCTTTGTCTCACTTACTCACCCCCCAAGGTGAAGTGAAGGGGGTTCAGGTTCTAGGGAAGGGAGAGGGTAGGAAAGCCTGACCCCCACAGGCGGAAGCTTTACGAGGGGTTTTCATAAATCAAATGAGTGTCATTGTTTAATTCTGGCCCAAGAAAACCATGTGGAAGGTTGCTAACCTTGGAGGGAATCCGCGCAGCATGGTCGCAGGAGCTCGGTGAGATCGTCGGTCTCCTCTTCCTGGGCCAGGTGGAAAGCCCCTGAGAGCAGGCCCAGGAAACCCCAGAGTGGCTACAGACCCAGGACACCTGGCAGGGCCTCGGCCTCTGCTCCTCTCTGCTCAGGCCTCACCCCCTGGGGACCAGGGACCAGGGACGAGGGTCCTCCACACCCACCTCCTGCTCCAGAGAGCCAGGAAACTGAGGTCCTGCTGGGCCACATACTGGGCCAACCTTCTAATTTCTGAATCTCGACTGGGTTTGGCAATGTAAAGTGACCATAGTTTTACTGAAAAATAGTTTCAGTGGCCATCAATAATATCAAAAAGATCAGAAATTTTGTGGACCAGCCACGGTGTGCACAGGCAGGCAGATCAGCTTCCCCCACCACGTGTACCAAACAGGCTGAGGGACAGGGTGCTCCAGTCACAGGCGGGGCCATCCCACGCGTCACACTTGCTTTTGGCTCCATGTGCAGACATTCTTCTTACACGTTCATGATTCCAGGTGGTCTTGCCAAGCAACTCTGAGCAGGCGGCTTCCAGAGGGTACCGGGCCAGTCCATATGAGTCATATTTACAGACTGAAGGGGACCTCAGGACCCAGGCGTAGGTGGGATGACCGGGCAGTGCCGGGCTCGCCACCACTGGGTGGATCTGCGATACTGCGCTGGGCTTCTCTAGATGTGGACCGACCGACCACAAGCTGGACACCACAGCAAGTGTGCTTTGAGCACTATCAGGTTTTGTGTTTTTTTTTTCTTTTTTCTTTTTTTTTGTGGTACTGGAGTTCCTGGAAGCCCTTCTACCTCCGGGCTACACTCCCAGACCTATTTTATATTTTTGAAACAGGGTCTCTTATGCCAGCGCGGCTGGCTTCGAACCTGCGTGATCCTCCTGTCTCCGCCTCCCAAGCGCGGGGATTACAAGTGTGCGCCATCATGCCCAGCAGATTTTGTGTTTTCAAAATGAGTGACCATTAAAAAATTTCAGAATTATTTTGTGTATTTGTAATACTAAATACTGAGAAAATAATCCTCTAAAGAACCATTTTCTCGATTCAACAAACAGATACAGTTTTCTCTGTGTTAGGCTCAAGTCTCTCTGGGTTAAATAATGATTGTTTAATGGTGGGAAAAAAGAACCCCACCAGACTTGTTTTCTGCTTTAACCGGGGTTCTAGTAAATAGAGAGGGCTGTGGCAAACAGAAGCAAAAGAGCTTACGAATTCTGTCAAGTACTAGGAAGAAAGGACCAGAGTTGTTGGAAATAATGAGAGGGACACATTAGACCGACACACAAACCTTGTAATACCTAAAACGAGGCTTGGGCTCTGCAGGTAGTTTTGTAAATGGTACGGTTGCTTCAAAAAGCAACTTGACCATATTTATAAAAAACTTTTAACAAAAATTCTCAGGTGCTTTAGCCAAGTGATTCGGTTAGAGACATTTCTTAGAAAATGCTCTGGAAAGGGACCTGAGACTAAAGAGCCGTCTCTCACGGAGGCACTGTTTAAAGTAATGAGCTGCTGGAAATGACCTAAATGTATAACAAAAAGAACAGCTGCATGAGCTAGGATGGGCTGATGTGCCCGGAAGCCGCGATGTCCTTTACAGAGCATACCATGAACTATTAAACGGATTCACGAGCCGGGCGTGGTGGCACACGCTTGTAACCCCTGCACTTGGGAGGCGGACACAGGAGGGTCGCGCAGGTTCGAAGCCAGCCTCACTGGCTTAAGAGACCCCGTTTCAAAAAAAAAAAATAAAACATATAAAATAGGTCTGGGAGTGTAGCCTGGAAGTAGAAGGGTTTCTAGGAACCCCAGTACCACAAAAAAAACCTTTAAACTATATACTATATTGTCTCCCACATTTTGTAAAATGAATATGTCAGTACATTGGGAATAGCAACCATATTTATGCGAATGTCAGGCTTGGAGTGGAACAGACAAAACTCTCAGCCCTCCCCTGAAAAGCCACGTCTGTGAGTTTGGACAAATTGTTCAGCTTCTCTGAAGTCACATATTTGTTTACTCACAAACTTATTAATGCCTTGAAGTCTGTTATCTTTTTTTGGTGAATGAAATGTGGACTGTTTTTACATTAGAGGAAAAATAACCACAGTTGTTAGAAGCACCTGGCTAAATTTCAAACATGAATGTAAAAGTTGACATACTTAACTGAGTTTCATGAGGAGCAGAACTAAACTGACCAGTTAAAACCTCAGCAGGACTGGATCCCCACTGCTAGCAGACGTTCTCGTTTCAGTGACCACACATTGGTAGAATTCCAATTTCAATGTTTTCTAGCAATGGGAAGCTTGTTGAGTAGTGCGAATGTGCCACGTGACTGCTACAGTTGGTGTCTCAGTAACACCTGGTGTTGGCCAGGCACAGTGGCACACACCTGGATTCCTGGGACTTGGGAGGCTGAGACAAGGAGATGGCCGGTAGGAGGCCAGCCATAGCAACTTGTGAGACCATCAGCAACTTAGCTAGACCCCGTTTCAAAGCAAAAATAAAATATAAAAAGGGTTGGGGTGTAACTTTGAGGTAGAATGCCCCAGGTTTAATTCCCAGGACAAATGATGATAATAGTAGTAGTAGTAGTAGTGATACCCCACGTATGCCGACAATGTGCCTGAACCCCTGTATCCACAGTCCCTAGGCCTCGGAAGGCCCTGTCCTCTGTTACGGTCTCAGCATTCTCAGGAGCTAGCCACTGCACAGAAAGAAGAAATTATTACAGTGGTGCTGCAGAAACCATTGGCATTCTAAGTTTTAAAACAGGTCCACAATTATTCTCAGTAGTTAAGCACTCTTTCCCCTAAAGAGTCATTGTACACTCCGCTTAAATATTAGCTCACTTTCTCTAATGGCCATGATTTAGAAAGGTTTTATGTAAGTGTGCTGGGAAAGCTGGTTATTTAATGTTATCCTATGGTGAATTCTTTATTAAAATAAATGCTCGTTACCAAATTTACCGTTTCTTATCTGGGGCTTTGTTTAATGAGCCGTATCTACATCGATTTCAGTTGAATGGAGGGACTTTCCTTCCCAGGCCCACAGGGGTTCTGGAAAGAGGCAGCTCCCTAAGTCAACGCGCTACAGGTCTGGAGGCCCAGGCTTGTCCCAGATGTTGCTGCCAGAGGCTGGTAAGAAAGGTCCTTCTGAAAGGAGCTGGTCAGAGCCCTGCGGTTAGGGAGCTGCAGGAGGCCCCGGCGGGCGAGGACTGGGATCCTCCCAGAGCAGGCGGTGGACAAACCAGCCTGCCTGTTTACTGCCTTCTGACTAGCAACACTCTGAATTTTGGGTTGTTATTTCTGAATAATAGAAAAGTCAAGATGTGTTGTTAAATGTTTGACAACCAACTGGAAGAAATCTGGAGGGATTAAAGCAGTTTCTTTGTTGTTGCATCTGCCAATTACCACGGTGTAAATATTGCCACCATGGCTGATTCCAAACTGCTCGTGTGAAGTCATGCATTAGGGAATTCGGAAGACACGGGAACGCAGCTTGTGCCGGTCAGCAGGAGCAGGCAGCTCTGCCATACCCCGCTCCTCGCTCTTGCTCTTGCTTGGGAATGCCGTGCTCTGAAGTTCCCTCAGTTATATTGGGACTTTTAAACCTCTGCCTATACCTCTTTACTGATTTTTCTTATGTAATGTTCTTCTCTTCTCTCTTCCTCTTCCTCCCCTCCTCTCTCCCTTCCTCTTCCTCCTCCTCCTGCTCCTCCTCAGTCTCGCCCTCCCTTCCTTCCTCTCCTTCCTCCTCCTCTCCTTCCTCCTTTCTCTCTTACCCTCCTCCTTGGTCTCTCTCCCCCTTTCTTCCTTTCCTTCCTCTTCTCCTCTCTCTCCTCCTCTTCCTTTTCCTTCTCTTCTTCCTCCTCCTCTTCCCTCCACCTCCCTTTCCTCCTTTCTTCCTCCTCCCATCTAACTCAGATGATACTTCTGGCTTAAAAGAATAAAAATTCTACCACTCCGTAGACCTGAGTGTAAAGAAGCTGCAAGTTCCATCAAGCTGACAGTGCTCAGAAATGTTTGGCTTGGTTTGCAGTGTTTATGAAGCTCTTAGGTAGCTCCAACACGCTGACTTTACATAACAGTGCAGTACTATAATTCGACAGAAGAATCAGGTAGTTTGGGAGCCCTAGTCCGTGCTGGGTTCAGTACCAATGGTCCGTCCTCACCTGCTATCTACCCTCTGTCTCTCCCAGCACGGCCTGC
This sequence comes from Muscardinus avellanarius, assembly GCF_963383645.1. Taxonomy (NCBI): domain Eukaryota; kingdom Metazoa; phylum Chordata; class Mammalia; order Rodentia; family Gliridae; genus Muscardinus; species Muscardinus avellanarius. The sequence goes on from NC_137793.1 coordinate 118,600,215, forward strand.
CTTCTCTTGCCTGCCAGGAGAAGCCCCTGCTCCACGCGCAGGCACCTAGGCGGTGTGGCGCAGCACAGCGAGACTAAGACAGGCATGGACCACTCCTGAAGGGAAACATGGCAGCGCATCCTGATGCTGGCACTCTTCGCTAAATAAAATGAAATATGACAATGCTTTACAGCTGAAGATGGCTTTTCAATGCATAGCATCGTTACGGTTTCTTTTATTTATTTTATTGTGTGGTACTGGGGAACGTGGCATTCTTCCTCCGAGATACACCCCCAACCCTTTGTATTTTTTATTCTTTTTGAAACAGGGTCTGAATAAGTGGCCGAGGCTGACTTAGAACCTACAATCCTCCTGTCTCAGCTTCCCAAGGGCTGAGATCAGGGTCAGGTACCACTGTGCCTGGCTACAGTATGTTTTAGCAAAGCCCTTGTCTTCATGTCATGAAATGCTTCTTCCATTTCAGCCCCCTTCTGCATCCCGGGTATTACCAGTGGGAGCTGAGAATGGGGAAAGAAAATCATCTTCCATGAGCATCCTTCTCCAGACATTCCAACATGGTACCCACAATGCCCAGTTTCCCTCCTATTTTATAGCTTCTCATCTTCATTTAAAAAAAATCATTTTCACTGTCTTGTTCCTCTTCTTTGCCATTCTTTTCCTGGATATCCTATGGTTTTTCCTATTTTTTTATGTGGCTAAAAGCGATTCTTCCAAGCAGCATTTAGCCGCAGGGCTCTGGGAAGCTGGGGCTTCTTGGAGGTCATGAATGGGGGGGGTGTCGGGGGGTCGTGCACTTAGAGTCTCCGTTTTCTGGGAACAACACCCAGTATCCCTGGCAAATCACTTGGTGAGCACTTATTTAGTATAAGCCATGTGTATATCATTAATAATTGTAAATACTTTCATAAGTGCAAGAGAGTAAAAGTCCCTGCTCAGGGCTAGTACTTTATTTATTAAAACTTCATTTTCCTTTACAAATACTTTGGTTCTGGGCCATGATAAGTCTCTGTTTTGGAAGAAGATCCTAGTGGGCCAGTTGTTGCAAAGGATGGCATGCATATGTCCTGGATCCAGCAGAAGAGCGTCCTTGGGAGAGGGCAATGCAAATCTTATCAGCACTGTGCGCTCTTTAATATTCCTGCTCAATGGGCCCTCAGGATCAGATATCTAGTGGCAAAGGAGAGAGAATTCAGGATGACAGAGTGATTTGTGAACTGAAGCAGCTGACTAGAGGAGTGGTGAATGTGCTGGCCCAAGTACAGCTGAAGATAGACCGTCTTAGTTTATCGAATGAGAACCAACCTGGAGGTGAACGGGTGGACCACCAGCCTTGAGTACTAGGGACCACCACACCCAGAATTGCAGTAACGCATCTTTATGTTACCTATTCTTCTTAAATACATTCTGTGTGTTAAAATTAAGTTAAAAATTCTTTAAACAAACATTTTAGGTAAGAAGAGCTTTGATCTAGTTTTTACAGAGGTAGCAACCAAGGCCTGGAGATGTCTTTAGCCAAGGGAAAGTAGAGGGCCAATGCTGGAGAAGAGACAACTCTGAGCCTGTGGACGCAGCACCTTTCCTGTTGGTTCTGATTCTATCAATAAGTACCAATGAGTAATTGGCCACTGCAGTGCAAAGTGCTCAGGGATGGGCCAGGCACAGTGCACAGCGACTAGATAGGAAACTGGGGAAACGTGTTCACTCTCCCTCCATCTGAATCCTATTGAAGCCCAAGACAGAGCGTGGCCTGGGTCATTTGAAGCCGAAATGGGAAAAATCGGCGAGACCCAGGCTGCTGCTGCGCATAATGGAAGATAGACCGGGGGATGTGTTGGAGGTGACTGGCTGGAGTCTCGAGGATTCAAATGGCTCTTGTATTCATTAGAAGCAGGTTTGCTTAACAGTCTCTAGAGTGCCCTGGGAATGGAGCTGACATTTGCAAGTGATAGGCGCAGAAACTTTCATCCCTCTGCAATTCCCCTTCCCATTGTTCCTTTCCCTTGGAGCGTTCCTTCTGGACACTGGTAAATCTCCAGGAAATGCGCTCCTGTTTCTGTTGTCACATCCCATCAGTGCTCTGGAGGAGGGTGGGGGAAGGAGCTGGGGGGAAGGAGAGAGCCCTGGGCTGGCTGGGCGGCGGCATGCAAATGAGCACAGCTCTGTGAACGTTTCCCTGGCAGTCACATTTTATTACAGCCAAATTATGGGACGCGATTCCTAGAAAATGGCACAAGACAAACAAAAAAAAAAAGAGGAAGGTGACCATGCATGATTTATTCTTAATTCTTAATCAGCTCGCTTATTCAAACGACAGGGGCGCTCACCATCAGTTGTTCAAATTCTTGAATAGGCACACATGTTTACTCACTATTCACAGCTCTAGAGAGTAGACAGGCACGCATACGTGTCCACGTCATTTCTTACATGTCCACCCAAACCTTCTGCCCCTTTATCATCCTGATTCTATTACAAATCTTCAGATTTGACCTAGGATTCGACTCTTCCAAAATGCTACAGTCCAGAGAGGCAATCCCAGCTTTAAGAATATGTAAGTGGGCAGTCAGAGATCTGCCACTGACCAGATTGCCCTGAAGGCTATTTCAGAACACGGATTCCTGGGGACTGTCTTTCCAGACTTGATCTTCTTGGTCAGGGGTAGGAATCCTGATGAGAGGCTCTGTGTGGACCGTTGAGCAGAGGCCCTGAGTCGGGAAGTGCCAGCTTGGTGAAGGCAATGAATTCATTATATACGACGCAGTGATGAAACTCGCTTTTTAAAGGATTAAATTTGGGAGAAACACTGAGGAATAAACCGCAAGTGTATGGACGAGGACTCTTCGGTCTGCAAGGGAACCCCGGACGCAGTGCCTTAGAGCAGTACTGCGCAGCACTCTCGCACGTGATCCAGAGGCGGCTCCTGCTTCGTCTGTAAAGCCCACTTGGCGTGCAGTGAGTACATGCTGGATTTGATGTACATGCAAAGAATCATAGAAACACAGAAGGGATAGAAACAGGTGAGCTGAGGGCAGAGGTGAGAGTCTCCATGGGAAAACATCACTGAAGCCGAGTGTGGACGGATATGAAGAGCGTGGAGGAGTCGGGCTGAGGAAAGGCTGATGGAGAAGCAAGGCTTTCGCCAGTATGGGCAGCATCGACAACTTGCATACCAGCCAGGGTTCCCGTGTGTGCAGGGTGCAGTGTGCAAAGCAAACCAAACAAAAGCACGATGAAAGTAAGTCAAGCTGAATTGCTTAGCTTAGCATGGAAAGTCTATGTGAGCCAAACCAAGGCTCTGTGCTACAGTGTGTGTGTGTTTTCCTTTCTGTCTTTTCCTCTTGTGTTGACCCCTGGTTGGTGATGCCATCTTCCTGTTTCATCTCCACCATAAACTCCTCACCCCTTGTGCCTGCTGACTTTTTCTCACTGTTATTCTTTAGACTTACTAGAGAAACTATTCTCCAAATTCTGCATTAAAAACAATAAAAATAAAGCATACTTATGATCCCAAATAAGATTGAAAAACAGAACTGTATTTACCTTACCACAGGACAGAACTGAAATGGGTAAAATATGTAAAACAATTGACACTGGGCTTTAGACACATGGATGTGGTGGCCACGCCTGTCACGTGTGAGCATATCTAGCCAGTGCCTGGACGGTGGTATATGGGAGGATACTAGGGAGAGGCAGACAGACTTCCCGAGTGGAGGGAAAGGGCAGAGAGTCCAAGGGGGTGAAATGTGCTGGTTCACAGGACAGGTGCTGGAGGACAGAGGGAGGACTTCAGAGAGCTGCAGAGACCCCATCATCTTTGGTGGGGCACTGATCAACATGGCATGTCCATTCTTGGTGGACATTATCAAAGACCAGCAAAGAACTAACTAACAGAACCTGAGGTAACATGTCTAGCACTTACCTGTGTCTGGGACCTCATGATTCATGGAATATCAGATAAAAATTACAAAATAATTTTTCCTAGATTAAGTACAAGGTAGGTGCTACTGAACAAATTGCACAAGCAAAACTCCTGAAGATTTGAATGCTTCTAGGTGCCAAGTGTGTGGGGCATGTCTGTAATCCAATACTTGGGAGGCTGAGACAGGAGGATTGTAGGTTTGAAGCCAATCTCAGCGGCCTTCAGCTACTTGTACCAAAATAGAAAAGAAAAAAAAAAGAAAAGAAAGAAAGAAAAAAGAAAAAATGCTTCCAAAAAGAAAAAATTGCTACCAAAAAGAAAACAAGTGTACCCACCATGCCCAGCTATAATTGTATTCTTTACATTTAAAATATCAGGTAGAGGTCGGGTGTGGTGGCAAACACACTTATAATCCCTGTTCTTACAAGACTGAGATAGGAGAATCGAAGGTTCACAGCCAGCCTTACAACTCAGTGAGACCTCAGCAACTTAATGAAACCTTATTTCAAAATAAAATGTAAAATAGGGCTGAGGTACACAGCTCAAAGAAGAATGCTCCTGGGTTTAATCCCCAGTATCACTTAAAAAAAATCAAGTAGAGCCTTTGGAAAATGTTTATAAAAAACCCAAATCAAACGTTTAGAGCTAAAGCTTCAGTTTGATTATATGTACCCCATTTGTATCATAGATGTCTGTCATATGGTGTCTAATATAGATAGACAGGTCACTATAGGGGAAAAGGTTAATGACTGCAGCAGTGCACTACGAGAAACTTCCCAAAAGCAAACACGAGAATAAAAATGCAAACATGCAACTTAACATCAGTGAGCGCTATTGAGATCTATTATACATGTAAATAAAGTTTGCAAAAGAGAAGGAAAATATTTGAAAAACTAATGGCTCAAATGGGCCAAATTTGGTGAACCTATGACCACATATAGCAAAGAAGCCTAACGAGCCCCATGCACAAAACACAAAGACGATTACAGGACTAACTGGTTGATTATTAGTTACTCCAATATAATCCATCCACTCAAAGCACTTGCACTAAAGCCATGAAGGTATAAATGTGGTAGAAGAGTTCTTGCCAGAAACACCATGAGCAAGATAAATAGTATCTTTAAGAAAAGAAAAGAAAAAAAGATGTCACCCTAGAATTCTATACTCAGTACAAACATCTTTCCACGTTGAAGGCTAAATAAAGGCTTTTTCAGACATTCAGAAGCTGAAAGTCTTCATCATTAATACACCTCCTGTATGAGAGATAATCCAGGAAGTTGTTGGAAGAGAGAGGGTATCGGATGATAATTTGAGCCACAACACAAGAATTGAAAAACTAGAAACATGGTAAGTGTATGAGGGCCCTTTATCAATTAAATCTGTAAACAGCACTTAACACTTAAACAAGAATAATATGGTGTGGAGTTATAGCAAATGCAAAAGTGAAATGTCTGATAATAGTTATAAAGGAAAAGAAGAGAAAAAATTGTAGTATACTACTGTAAGGATTACACATTGCATGTAGATCAGTAAATTGTATTCTAATAGGAACATTGCAATAAGTTAAAGATGTATGCCATAGTTCCTCATTTATATATTATGTAGAAAATCCAGAAGAAAATAATTCATAGATTTTAAATTGCATGCCATTTTGAGTACCAGTATGAAAATTCACCATATTCCACTTTGCCCTGCCTGGAACAAATACCATCCTTTGTCCAGTGTATTCACCAAGTATATGCAACTCTCCAGCCAGCCAGTAGCTGCCTTCACTAGGATGATTCTTGCAGTACTTCAGTGCTGTGTTCAAGAAGCCCTTGTTTTACCGATGTAAAACAAGGCCTCAGAGCTCAGAATTAGTGATATTGGAAATCAGAAAGGCTAAAGAGAAGCCACCAAGTAATTTGTTTTAGTGAGAAAGTAAAAATTCTCAATAAGGAAATAATGTAAGGTATGCTGAGGTTGGCTACTAAAAAGTTAAGAATGAATCTACCATCTACGAAATTGTGAAGGTGGAAAGAAGGAAAACAAACTCCTAAAGAGAACATGTGTTCCAATCTGCGGGTTGTACCAGAAAGCATCGGGATAAACGAAGAAAAAGAGATCCCTGGAGTGAGTGGCAGTGGGCTGTCCACTGCACACAGGAATGGTTACAGGTGCAGGGAGAGGTTTAAATCGAGAAATAGGAAAATATTGAAGAGGTGGAGACACTGGCACATTTCTGGCCGAGCTGAAGTTGATGAAGGAGAAAGAACACATTGCAATACAGCTTCAATTGCAATATGACCAGACTGCCGGGAGAGGAGCCTGTAACGTGCCGTGCCGGGCCCCAGGGCATGGGAGCTGTAAGGAAGGCTGGAGAAACTCCAGAGCTGGGTGGCAGCCCCGTGCGGTGTTCAAAGGAGAAAAGACGTCCGTTCTCAAAAGCATGAGCGCAGATGTCCTGCTCTTGTTCTGACACGCAATAAGGAAGAGCGGGTGACAGCTCTCTTGTTTATGGGAGGGTTTCTGTCACTGTTTCATCCCAGAGCAGAACAACTACTTGGAAAAGGAAGGGTTGGAGTATAAAGATCAATCTTTTTGTGTGTGTGTGTGTGGTACCGGGGTTTCTGGAAACCCTTCTACCTCCGGGCTACACTCCCAGACACCTATTTTTTATAATTTTATTTGGAAACAGGGAATCTTAAGCCAGTGAGGCCAGCTTCAAACCTGTGTGATCCTCCTGTCTCCGCCTCCCAAGCACGGGGATTACAAGCGTGCGCCACCACACCTGGCGTAAGATCAATTTATTAACAGCAGACAACACACCTAGCCATCCTGGGTCTGTTTGCTATTAAAATGTCGATGTGGAGGTTACATTTCTACCTCCAAATACAGCCTCACTGCTTCAACCAGGGTACTGCTGGGTTGGTCAAGGCCACACGCGCCTGCCTGATGTCTTGTATTAGATTAGCACTTCCTGCAGCTCCTCATCTGGACATCACCCTGGCTGGGAGACATTCGCCATTGCTGATATATTAGGATTCATCAAGTTTCAGTGGATAAATTAAAACTAGAAACTGTAAGTACCTGCTGGAAGGACTTACAAAGTGAAATCATTAACGAGCTTAACGCCTTCTTACAGATTGACGGAGAAGGGGAAATCAGTGGGTGCAGAGGGCTTGCCAAGTGAGCTCGATGAAGAAGCAAGGGCCTGTGAAAGTCTGGTGAGAAGTGTCAGTGGAGGGACGTGTAAGCACGTGTTCCGCTACCTACCAGAGAGACGAAGAAGAGACGGAAGCAGAAACTGCAGTGTGGCATGACTGAGCTCACTGGTGTCTAAAGTACACAGACCTTGGAGCACAAAGCACCACCATCCCGGGGTGGAAAGCAGCCCGACGTTGACCACAGGACCACCTGTGGCCACGGCCTCCGCAGCAATGCTCGGAGAGTTACAAAGGCAGAGACGACAGCTGCCCATTACGATGATCTTCCAGAAGGTTTGGCCAACACATCTTCAGTGATCAAAGATGCCCAGCTGTCAACACCGTCCTCCCTTGACATCCAACCATGGACATGGTCACCGCTGGCTCAGCTCCCCTGGAAAGGTGGTCCTCCTCCTGACATGGTAGCGCACGGTCCACAGTGTCTAGGGCTGTGCCCAAATGTCTACCTCAAGGGGCCACTGTAGCTCTTCACATAGACATCGTGGCATCTCACGTCATCATGGAAGAAAGGAGAGCACAACACAGTAAGAACTTAGAGGAGTGAAACCTCCTTCCTTCCTTCCTTCCTTCTACTTCCTTCCTTCTACTGAGGATTGAACCCAGTAGTCCACTTCTGAGCTACACCCCAAATCCTACTTTTATTTTTTATTTTGAAACAGGCTCTCACTAAGGCTGAGGGCCTCATTACATTTCTGAGGCTGGCCTCAACATTTCACATCCTTTGTTATTAAATTTATATGCAGTTTTAAGTGAGTCAGGGTCTTCTGTGGGATGGAGAAATACAGAAGACGGAAAAGAAACAGAAACCCAAAACTAGATCTGGAGGAAAAAAATAGAAGCTTGGCGTGGTAGGCACACTCATTATCCCAGCACTTGGGAGACTGAGACAGGAGGCTCACGGTTCGAGGCCAGCCTCAGCTACTACATAGTGAGACCCTTTGCACTCAGTGAGACCCTGTCTCAAAATAAAGAATAAAATAGGGCTGGGGGTTTAGCTCAGAGATAGAATGCCCCTGCTGCAAAAAAAAAAAAAAAAAAAAAAGAAAAGAAAAGAAAGGAAGAGAAAAGAAAGAAAAGAAAAAATAGCAAATAATCAGTGCAGAGGACAATTCTGAAAATTTTCTCCCAGCCGTATGTACCTTCTATCCTTACTATATTACTTCTAATGTCATGAGCTACCTAGCTTTAAAGGGAAAATTTCGAGAGGAGTTTTGAGACCATACGTCCATACGTCTTCTTCAGTGAATATTGACTGAGCAAATCTATCAAAGCGGCTCTAGGTGCTGAGGGGTATAACAGAGATAGAATTAAGAGCGCCGCGCTCTGTGCAGCGGCTGCGTTTGGGTTGCGGAGGACTGACTCTGAGAAGCCCCGGTAGTGTGGGCCAGCTGGTTGGGTGGGTTCCGTGGTGAGGCTGGGTCCGGCCTCCTGGGTGGTGGTCCACTCTGGGGCCCCTCGGCCCTGTTGCCAATCAGTCGCCTCTTCCCAGGGCATGTTGCGATGTGAGTACACGATGAAGTCAAGCTCTTAGCCTTTCACGTTTCAGCCACTTCATTTCTGTACACTGCTCCTGCAAGTGAATTCTGGCCCTTGGAGCCCTGGGGTCTGCACGCCACAGGAGGCTGAGGGAGGCCATGAAGCCTCCATGCAGAGCGCCCCCCTCGCCCTTTCTCAGAGTGGCCCCACAGGGGGCCCTGGGTGCGCCCATCAGGAGCCCTGCTCAGCCTCCATCCTGGTCCTGCAGGCCGCTGCTTCCCTTGTTTGGCACAGCCAGGCTCAGTCACGAGGGACCACACTTCCCAGGAGGTAAGGAAGCGGGTGCAGGAAATGCGACGCCCAGTCAAGATGTGTGTACAGGAGGGTGGCCAAGCAGACGGACCCTTCATGTGGGCGAGGCCCGAGCGGACCGGGCACGGGGCGGTTCGCTGTTGGCTGCGCATTGTGAGCCGAGGGCCTGCTTTTAGGAGCCCATTGCCCAAGGTGGGGATTAAGTGATGCAAACTCACGCAGGGCATGTTTACTGTGCCTGATGAAGCTAGAATGTGTTCAGGGACATCTCAGGGATGGGCAGCCTCGGGTGTGGGGTGGGGGTGAGCAGCTGGAGAACTCGCCGGCCCTACATGCAATGGAGTCTCCCAGGAGCACCGCCTGGCTCCTGTTCCTGTGCTCCCGTGGTGTGTCAGTGAGGAGCAGTGGATGGAGAGCAAGCACAGGCTTTGCACAGAAAGAATCCTGATACCCGGAGCTGAGGTTACGATGCGGTCTGTGGCATAGAAGAAAACCCAGCACCCCGCTGGTTTAAATGGCCCTCACGCCTCCAGGCCACCTGCTCAAGTATCATGGTTTCAAGAAGGCACAGACCAGCAAACTGCTCAGGAGCCCTACCCCAGACTCTAGAGATTAACACTCGCATGCGCTCTCTGGACTTGGATTCTCTTTTATTTTTAGTTTTTGGTCCTGGGGATTGAACCCAGGGGCATTCTATCTCCAAGCAGCACCATCATTCTTATTTTATTTTCTGATTTTGAAACCTGGTCTTGCTAGGTGCTGAGGGTCGCACTAAGTTGCTGCGGCTGGCTGGGAACCTGCGATCCTCCTGTCTCAGCCTCCCAAATACAGGGACTAGATGTGCACCTCCACCCCCAGCATGGTCTTGGCTCCTTTTAAGCAAATGGGGATTGAGGTTGGTTCTTTTCTTCCTCAACCTTCATCAATGCTGTGTAGGTTTAGGAAGCCCCCACTGAGCTGGGCTCATGGTACCGCTCACTAACAGGGACGGCCGCTTGCTCAGGTCCAGCCCTCTTGGGCTGCACCCTTCTGTTGACCAGAAACCAGGCTGGCTCTAAGCGTGCTCACACTGGAGCCGTGCCGCTGGTGCTGTCAGCGGCTGCTGGCGGAGCTGTCACCCTCCCCTGCTCTTCTGCTGAGTGCGCCAGTGGCATCTGCACACTCAGGAAATTAGGGAGAGATCCCCCACTTGAGACCCTTGCATGACCCATCCTGAACAGTCAGGAATACGCTGTGCCCGTGAACTTAGGCCTCTACTATAGAACAGTCCAGGTCTGCACCCCAGGTCCACACAGATGTAGAAAGCAGAAATATTCCTTCAGATTCTTACAGTCTTCCTTAGGCGTCGCGCCCCCTGGCCCTGCTCCCACCTCTGCTCGCCTGCGCTTCAGCACCGCGCTCTCCTGCACACCGTCTCCCACGCCCAGCTGCACCTTCCAACACTTGGCAGGTGGCCTCTCTGGAAACACGGTCTGGCCTCTGCCAGAGCAGCCTTTATCACAACACTCAGCCTTTCTGGAATTCTGACGAGCAAAATCCCACACTTGGAGAAAAATACTTTTCTCTCTCTTCCAGCAAAGGTGCCATCTTTCTGGCTCCCAAAGCCACCAGGAGCTGGTGCCTGCCTGGCCTCCCCCTCTTGGATTCTGGGATGGGAGAGGAAGGTTCCTGACTGGCCTTGGGAATCAGGTGTGGAAGGGGGTGGAGTTGGCCTCTGTCTGCCACCCAAATCTCAGTCAAAGTAGGGCAGAGCCAGGCCTGGAGCAGCCATCAGGAGGGAGTGGTGTTTGCCACAGAGGTTAAGGGACAGTCCAGAAAGCCGAAGATGGCCAGGCCTCGTGTTCAGTGGGATGGATGGGGGCTGGAATAAAATGTCTCCAAATGGAGAGACCAAAGGAAACACCTGGGGAAGTAGTATATAGCCTGGAAGAAGAGCCTAGAAGGACCCCTGAAGCAAAGGTTTTTATGTGTGTGCAACAACTAGTCTAGGATCTAGAAGATTCTTCCCAGGCCTCCTTGCTATACCTTCTCCTCCGAAATCTGAGCTATGTCTAGGCTGGGGCTCTCCTCCTGGCACAGTCCTGTTTCCCCAGAGTCATCAAGAATTAGTGGCTGAGTTCATGAAAGAATATACTTTTTAGACTTAACACTGAATACTTTTTACCATTTTTATTGAATATTTTATGTGTTGTGATTACATACTTTAAGATCTAAGAGTGTAGTTGAGAAGTACTCATTGTAGTTATTTTCTACATGGAGGTGACTGCGTGACGCTGGGAGAACTTCCTCCAGCCTCTCAAGTGGAGATGTTAGCGTGGGTTTCCAACTGCACGGAACTCATCTTCTCTCGGTGTTTTGTTCTAGGGCCTCTTTTTCGTATGGTTGTGCCGATGAAGGACACACATTTTATGTCTTTACTTCTGTTGTTGGTCACCTATTGTTTGACTTTAGGGTATAGAGCATTAAAATATATAATGAAGTGTTAACAACATGGCTCAAAGTATTACTAAATACAATTTCATTTCAACTACATGTAGCCTTTTGGAGTAAGTGCTGTATGTATGCCAAGATTACTGTTGATAAAAAAAAAAACTACAAAATATTGGTACTGGAACTACCGGAAGCAGACATAGGATGGGATTTGGGGCACGGCATGCTCACCAGGAATCAATATTTCAGAAAAGGAGAAAAGAGGAGCAATGTAGGGCACAGGAGTAAAGGGAAACCACAGGCTGTCTCAGCAGCACCTCTGCCGACCAGGCAGTGAGCGTGGAGTGAGCAGGGCCTCAGGGGTGGCCCCAACAGTGTCCTGTAAGCAGTTCACTACAAGTTTTCTAGGGGAAATGCCTCCTCGTATCCCATAGTGAATGTCCTCCTAGCAGGCTGAGTGCAAGCTACCGAGTCAGGGTCAAAGGCAGGGAACTAGGAAGGAGCTGACAGAATCTGATTTTGCAAGATGGCTCCTGTGGACCCCAGCACATGACCAGACACGTCAGGCCAACATGGTGGACGTCATGGCCCGGTGTTGCTGGGAGTGGACTGCTCTGTGGACAGGCCTTGGGTGATGGCACAGTCTGCAGTTAAGACAGAACCTGAGTGAGCATTTGACTGCCCCGTTCAGTGGTCCTTCCAGCAGGTTCTCCTTGCAGAATGATCTGGAGCTTACATCTCTCCCTGACCTTCAGATCCATGTCCCTATATGACGATATTGTAATTCCTGAGGATGCTCTAAGTGGGATACTCTTGAAGGTCCAGACAACAGCCCCTCAGATTCCAAAATTTGGGGAACACAAAGTGTCTTGGTCAACATTCTCACTACTGTAATCCAAAACAACTGATCATACAACTTAGAGGAAGGGAGTTTTTCTCACAGTTCTTGGAGATTTCAGGGTTCAGTTCATGAGAGGCCAGGGTCCGTGGCGCTCAGGACATGGTGGCAGAGAGAAGGGAGAGAGGAAGAAAACAAGTCTCTTCTCACACCACAGAGGCAGGAAGCAAGCAGAGGGGGCTCAAAGACAAAAGTGCAGCCCCCAAGGACACTCCCACCAGGACCCCCCTTCTCTAGTCACACCCCACCCACCGAGGTGACCACCCAGGAAATCCATTACAATGGCATTATCTATGGATGAGATGACAACCCTCATAATCTAATGGCATCAGCTCTGAACACAAGCTCTGCAGGGCACCTTCTGCATCTAACACTAACACAAAGCATGAAGTCAGTGGATTACTGGGTGCCACTGTGAGACTATGCTGCCTCAAACCTCAATTCCAAGAGCCACATCTTTTTTCTGTGAGGCACATATCAGACACTTTCTTATTTAGAACTTATGGACCGTATGAGTTCTGGGACTATAACTCAACTCTGCAATCATAGCACCAAATTAGCCACAGACACTATGCAAACATCAAGGATGCTGGGTTCCAAGAAACTTTTTATTTAGAAAAGCAGGTGTTGGGATGGATTTGCCAATTGCTGCCAAGGAGTCTAACCTCTGAGCTGGAGTGGCAGCTCTGCCTCGGGAGAACACCCCAGCGTTTACGAGGCCAGCTGCGTCTGCAGCTACAGCCGGCAGTATTCCTGGGTTCCATGTTCGGGTATCCACTCTTAGACGGTGCTCTGTGAAGGGAGTCCATGCTTGGCTGGCCCCAGAAGGTGGTGCTGGCTGGGGCTCTGTGGTGGAAAACCAAATCCCCTGGGAAAGATCAGTTCTCGTGAAGAGGGGCTGTTACTCCTTGGAGGATACTGAGATCTAGCGCAGTCCCCTTGTTACCACGTGGCGAGGTGGGATGAGAGACTCAGCACCCCGCTGAGGGTCCACGTTGACCTCTCCTTCACCGTTTGAACCTTTCGACACAGCAGTAGCCACGGCGACCAGGGAATGGATGCTGAGCTCACATGTGGCTTTCATCTCTGTAACCCTGGTTACTGGACTCCTGTGCCCACTATGTGCTGAGTCATGACACACAGCCAGCTCCCTCGTGCCTCTTCTGTGGCACGCGCTCTCGGGTGCACATGAGCCTGTGACGGAGGGATATGCACACCTTATCTACACCCTACATCTTCTTTCCTATGTCTCCCTGTCACAGTCCCGTGTGTCTGTACCCCACTGTACCCTGCCTGTTGTCCAGGCTCCTGTCTGGTTGGGTTACTCACCATGGCTCAGAAGTCCTTATATATGTGAATGTTGAGTGCTTCTCTTCATAGGCACAGGTGCACCACTCATGTAGTCCCCCGCTGAGCTTCCCTCAGCATCAGAATGAAGGCCAGATGAGTTTGCTTCTGCAGAAAGCCCCAGGGAGCAGCACCTGTCAGGCTGTTACAGAGGGGCTCCAGAATCACTAGCAGATTCGGAACTGGGCTGTCCTCCATAAGCCTGCTCTGGGCGTGTGATAACGTCTTTGAACTTTAACTGCCTCATCTGTAAAATGTACCTAGTACCTCCTCGATAATTTTTTCATGAAGATTAATTGAATGTTGTTGCAACATCCTCAGCATAGCGCTCAGCAGGTAGCATTGACAGCAGCTACATTTAAGGCAGGCATCACATAAGGTGCCCTGGATACATTGGGGTGGGCGGCATGGAGAAGCCAGCTGTAACCTTGTCATGAGCTCAGGACTTATAGCTCACTGCACCTTGGCAAATGGTCATTCCAAGTATCCTATTACCAAAGGGACATTTGATGGTCAGTTGATCTAGATCAAGCAAACAGAAGATCCTCTTAGTCCACTGGGAGTCAGAAAGAGAAAGAGAGAGAGAAAGAAAAGGAAAGAAAGAGGCAAAGAAAGAAAGAGGCAAAGAAAGAAAGAAGAGGGAGGGAAAGGAAGACATAGCAAATGTGGGAAGAGCTAGTGAATGAGGGGAGACATAAATTCTGTCCATGGAGCCCAGAGCGGGTATGGGCTGGCATTGACGTGACCCGTGTAACAGTGGACACTAATGCATCCTGCACAGCGGTGAGTGAGTGTGGTCCCCACACTGGCAAGCCTGTACACCTCCCATATCATAGCGGGTGAACGCTCACCTGCATGTGTACCACTATAGTTGTGTGCAACAATTAAGCAAAGTTTAACATGAACGGGCACACCTACTGATGTGGACATGTGCTGTCTTGTACAGAAAATGTTGCTGCATGCTGTTTGTTCTCCTCCAGATGGTGGCTCCACGTGTTTTCTTCCCCACTCGGGAGCTCACCACCTGCAACCACAGCTGGCCCCTAGCCGGGCCCCGGCACCCTCACCTAGTCCCATCACTGTAGCAGAGAAGTCCTGACCTACTGGGATGGGCATCTTAGTCTTTAGGAGCAGAGAAAGCTGTTCAGTGGGAGCCAAATGTAAATGGACACTTGAGGAATGGGGGGACTGGCCGGGCCAAGTGTGTTGGGAGGCAGGTGGGTTAGGCTCACTGGGGTGAGTGAGTTCTCTTTGGACCATGTACTCCATGGCAGATTCAACTCAAATGGGCTGGTAATCTTCGTCCTTGAGCCCGTTGCAGATTATAAAAAGCCAGTTGTAAGAGAAAGAGGTGCTGTGAATCCCGACTTCTGGATGGAGGGCAGGTTCGCTTTCCACGCAGACTGTGAGTGGAGCAGCTGGGTCATGAGGGGCTCTCAGAGGAAGCCAGGGGTCTCGGGGCCGTGTTTAGAGCTGAGACGAGGGTCCTTGATGTGGCGCGCAGTGTTCATGACAGCGTTGCTGTGTGGCAGGAGTAGCTGCACCAGCCAGGACGTGTGGAGCCGCTGAGTGCCAGGTCCTGTGCCTCCTGCTTCATGCTCACCAAGTTCCCCCAACAACCGTGAAAGCCAGACATCACAAGCAAACGCCATCATCTACCTCTTATCTCTATTGGACCATTTACATCTGCATGAAAGCACAGTGCTATTTCTATTATCTTAAAAAACCGAAAGGTTTCCTAACTGCAGTCTCCCCCAAGTACTGCCCAGCTCCTGTGATCCCTGCTCCAGATCTTCTTTCCACTCAAAGTCGTCCAAGACTTGCTGTTTCCGGTCTTCTGTGATACTTTCTTTTTAAAATTGAAGTTTAATTAATATTTATTAAAATTCTCAAATCTACAGCATACAGTATGCTAAGAGTCGACAAATGTTTACACTCGTGTAAGTAGTGCCTCAAATAAGAGAGGGAATGTTTTTAATCCACCAGTTGCCTTATGGTGTTTTCTGACCAATCAGTGTCCTTACCGCGAGACATCCATCTCCACACAGCAGCTTATTCTAGACTTCATATCTAAGTGGAATCATTACTCGTTCTGAGTCTGACTGGTTTTCCTTGGCAGGCTTTTATATTTCTCTCTTTTATAAGGTTTCCATGCTCTAGTAAGTAACACATCACTGAGGATTCCACGTATGACCACAGCAGCAGGACTTCCTACCCGTTTCCGTTTCCTTTTTCTTTTTCTCTCTCTTTCTTTCTTTCTTTCTTTCTTTCTTTCTTTCTTTCTTTCTTTTTTTTTTTTTTTTTTTTTTTGGTGGTACTGAGGTTCCTGGAAACCCTTCTACCTCTGGACTACACCCGCAGACCCATTTTATATTTTTATTTGGAAACAGGGTCTCCTAAGCCAGCGTGGTTGGCTTCGATCCTGTGCCATCCTCCTGTCTCCGCCTCCTCAGCGCGGGTATTACAAGCGTGCGCCACCAGGCCTGGCATACCCGTTTCTTTTGATGGGTGTCCTAGCTCTTCCTCGGTGGTGGGGACGATCGCATGGCATTCCCAAGTGTGCCTGGCTCTTAGGGAATGCATGTCTCTGTGTCCTAGGAGTGGGTGTGCTGGGTGTCGTAGGAAGCGCACACTCAGATGGTCAGCAGCTCTAACCTTCGCGTCCAACCAGGAAGGCAGGGGCGCTCCATCTGAGCGGGAATGGCGTCTCGGCATGGCGTCTCAGCGCATCTCCCTGAGGGTTCTTCATCCTCTTTTAAATACACCTTCAAATCAGAACCTTTGTTCCCAATGCACCCTAAACCCTCTTGTTGGGTTTGCAGTGATTGTCCTGTTGGCAGATCGAGTGGGACATTCTGGGCTCCCTCTCGTTCCCCTGGATCTCCTGTGTCTGTGAAGACTTCCGGGCCCGTTTGTCTTCTCTCCCCGCTGCTCCTTCTCCTTCCTGTCCTTCTCTCCAGACTCCTCATCACCTCCTGACCCCCAGCATGGGGATGTGCTAGGACCTAGTCCTGGTCCTCGGCCCTTTCTTTGGTGACCACAGCCAGTCTCAGTGGTTTTAAAGATGAATTCTTCGTCCTCAGCATGGGCCTCTCATGTTTAACCCACAGACATGAGCACACAGTGGCTTGCTTGATGAGTCCCCTTGAATGCCTAATAGGCCCTGTGACTTCATATGTCCCAGAGACGAGCTCCTGATTCTCGGTGGTGAACCTGCCCCTTCAGAGTGATCCTACCGAACATCACACAGAAATCATGGAAGAGCTCAGGAGTCCATCAGCAGGCGAATGGATTATGAAACGGGTATGTGCACACAAAGGAATCTTACTTAGCCTTGAAGAAGAACAAAATCATGTCCTTTTCAGGAAAATAGACGTAACTTGAAACTGTTAACACTGAGTGAGATCAGTCAGTCCCAGGAAGTGAAGGAGGGGTTGTTTGTTTTCTGTCACACGTGGAAGCTAAAGAGGAATTGAGAAGCCAGAGGAGGGAGACTCGGGGGAGTGGTAGAGGTGCTCTAGGGCTGGGGGGACCTGATGGAGGAAACAGCTCAAAGAGTGCTTGGCCACATCTGAAATCACCAACCTCAATCCAGTAACAAGTGGGGAGGGGCTTGGGTGGGATCCAAGCACTATCACCGTGAACCGCCTTATGCCAACCATCGCAGCGCACCAAGGAAGATACATTTTTTATAAAAGGAACGGAAGCAGGTCAGTTCAGTTAGCCTGGGTCAGAAGACATGGGGCCGTTCTTGGTTGTCTTATGCCTCCCTCAAAGTCGACAGCAAGTTCTTGGGTTATGCTGCGAAGCCAGGGCTGGAGCCCGGCACTTACTACCTCCGTGGCTGCGATTCCTGGAAGCGACTCGCCCGGCGACTGCAGTGTTCCAGGCGTGTGCCCGCTCCTTTCTGTCTTCTCCTCTCGCTATGCCTTCCCCCACATGGGCCTCCTGGAGTGAGGTCAGGCACATCGCCTGCACAAGACCCTCACTCTGCTAAGCCTCAGCTGCTGGGTGTGGCGAGGGGGACACTGCCTTGGCTTCTTGGAACTGTGTGATGGACAAGAGCTTCGTACTTATTTCAATATTTTAATAGCCATCACAAGACAGGAGTACAGGAGAAATAAGATTGTGTACTTTGAAGTAGAAGGTCAATATGAACCCGTAATTTGAAGTCTGAGGGATGGGTAATAATCTCCCCAGCTGTGCGGACATAAGTTCGGGCTAGAAAGTGGCATGGGCCAGTGTGTCTCCAAATCTTGACCTTCGTTAAGTATGATAACCATGATTTACCAAGAGCTTAGGGCCCACAGGTAATAGAACCTGAACTTTTAAATTCAGGATCAAGGACACCACTGTTTTTAAACCTCTGTGGCCTCCAGTTTGTTTTATGGCAAGATTTATATTTAGAGACATGTGAAATGGAATTAATTTATTAGAAACTTTGTTCAGAAAATCAAGCTAAAACATATAGAACGAGTCTGACTAATCATACTGGATATATAGTAAGCATGGCATATATATCATACAGTTGTATTACATATAATTTTATTACATAAAAATAAAAAAATAATTAGCAATTCTAGTTTAATATATTAGTAATTCTAACACAAAAAGGTTAATATTCTAGTACTAATCAAACCCCAAATCTCCTGTCTTGGTGATTACCATGTCCTACACACTGAGCTGAAAACCCAAGGGGAATTTTTTGCCTAAACTTGCAGAAGCATTATGAAATGGGGCCTATCAGCGTCGTTTTGCTGATGAAGAACAAGAGAGCTAGAATCTGGGCTCCAGGTCACAGGGCCCCGGGCGACGGGAGGGTTTACGCAGGAGCCCAGGCTCCAGCCTGACATCTTGTTCTCTGTCATCTCTGCGAGGATTCTTGTGCTTTCAGAAAGGGAGGGTCACAAAGAGCGCGCAATGCCCACTAATCCCACTCAACTCATCCTGGCTTACCCCACCCTCTGCCCCCAGGACGAGCCTGGTTCCCTAACAAGGTCAGCTCCTGCGGACCACCTGCAGGAGAGCGACTGAGGACTTGGACCACCCGGAGCAGCAGGAAGGCGGCGGTGTCCACAGCCTCCCAGCCCTGTGCCATTGGGGTCATCCCCCAGGTCACCCGGCATCACAAACAACTTCTCACTGAAATCAGTGTCAGTGGGTCTTTAATGATCACCAAACAAAACTGGAATTTTCAGTTCCTCTTGTAGTACCCAAAGTGAACACATACAGATCTGTAAAAGCCAGAGGGTAAAGACAACCACAATGCAGAGGAGCCAGCGACTCCCAGGTTCCAAGGAATTTCTCTTGCAAACGGCTAATTGAAACATTCCTTCAATTTGCCCTGCTCAGTTTTGACAGTGGCTCTGCCCCTTGTCATAAAATCAATGGTCTCTCTCATCCGTCCTCGCTCGCGCGGCCTCGCCTGATGGTGGCCCTTCCTCCCCACTCAGAGTCTTCCTCAGATCATCGGGGTTAAGTGATCTTTTCATACCGCCTGGCCAGACTGTCACGAGCCATCGAGTGGCTTCTGAAAACGAGCGGCGTTAAATGGACTTGATGGGGGTTACGGCCACCATTACTGCTCTCACTGCGGTGACACATTGGGGCAGTAATGATGGGGACCGTGCTCTCGCTGTCTTCTCGAGATCACTTAAGATAGTTTGGGTCTGAAGCTTTTTGCCAAAGATAAATGGGACATGTACAAGATAAATGTTACTGCTGCGGGATCCTCGGGGTGGACTCACGCGGGCTGTGTTGTTTACCTGCAAGACAGCTAAAGAGGATGTGCAGACAGGCACAGAGTTTGTGGTTGGCTTGAGGTGGCCGCTGTCAGCACACAGGGCCAGAGGGTGGCTGGAGGCAAACAGGAAAGCCAGGTGTGGATGTGGGAGAGGTGGGGATGTGTGCTGCCACTTGCAATACCGCCAGCTGGCCATCTCTGCCTAACACGCATGCGGCCACAGGGCGGCTCACACCAATGCTCCCAAACCAGCAAACGCTGCCGCCTACTGGGCCGGGGCCAGTTACCTGGGGTTCTGCTGCTACTCCAGTTCCACTACTAACTCGCTGTGTGACTTTGGGTGAAGCCCTCCTTCTATCTCTGCTCCCCAGGGGCCTGACTCACCCCAGTTGGCGTAGAACTGTCCCGGGCTCAGCACACAAAGTTCCAAGTCCCGGGAACTCCTCGAGGGCTCCTGGACAGGTGAAGGTGGGCGGTGACACTATTGATTTTGCATTTGCCTGGCAGAATTCACTGAATAATGTCAAGTGAGTTAGCAATGGAACCGGGTGTTTTTTGTAAGATGGTCGCCCTACAGGGCACATCTTGGTCCTGTCTCAAGACTCAGAGTCTGGGAGAAGTCTCCATGTGTGTATGAAGACGGGATCATCCTCTCAGTAGGAATGACTGGCTTGGTCAAAGAAGCAGGTGTGGCGAGCACAGTGCGCTGACCAGGCCTCCCTTGGCGCATCCTGTAGGGACACCCGCTGACTGCCACTCACATAGATGGGCTGAGCCTGGAAGACTTTGTTCTGTGCCCCCATCTCTGGCTATGCACCACGCTGTGTGCTGACATCTCCTGCCCATTCCCTCCCTCCAGCCCTGCACACTCCAGGACTCTGCTCTTTCTACAGCCTCTTCCAGAATGCCACGGAGTTGGCAGAATGCTTATATTTCTATTTTTATGTTATTTTAGGTTTTCTTGAAACAGATCAGTTGATTTGTCTGGACCTCAATTTTATCACCCCTAAAATGAACTACTTACAGTAATTTTGAAATCTTTTTCAATTCTAACATTGTGCTATTCTATATTTATTAACAGTCATTAAAATTTTGTTGATACAGACTTTATAAAGTCTAGAGAATAGTGTAACAAACCCCAGGTACCTGTTTCCCCAGATAACAGCATCCCAGAACTGCTTTATACAGAAAGAAAAGTCACAGGGGCATAAACTAGTACAGACTCACCGTGAACATGTGGGCAATACAGGAAGGAAAGAGACTGGCCTTAGTTCTTCTTCCTGGAGACAACCTTAGTAGGATACCCTCACACACCAGTTATTTGACATGAAAACAGCATTTTTTAAAATCTGAAATTTAGTTCACAGTTGTCAATATTCTTTAGTTAAAAGCAAAGAACAAAATAATGCAGAGAAGTTGAGAGACACTTGTGCTGATCTGGAACCAGCCACTGCCTGTCATTTTATGTCACAGCCCAATTCTGATCTAGAAGCAGTGGCTACCCATCACTCTAAGTCACAGCTGAGCTCTGATCTAGAACCAGTCACTGCCTGCCACTTTATGTCACAGCTGAGCTCTGATCTAGAACCAGTTGCTACCCATAACTTTAAGTCACAGCTGAGCTCTGATCTAGAACCAGCCACTGCCTGTCGCTTTATGTCACAGCCAGGGTCTGATCTAGAACCAGTGGCTACCCATCACTTAGTGTCATAGATGAGCTCTGCTCTAGAACCAGCCACTGCCTGTCACTTTATGCCACAACCCAGATCTGTTCTAGAACAAGTGGCTACCCATCACTCTGTGTCACAGCTGAGCTCTGCTCTAGAACCAGCCACTGCCTATCACTTCAGTGCCATGGCTCAACATTGATCTAGAACCAGGTGCTTCCTATCATTTTGGTGTCATTACTCAGCTCTAATCTAGAGCCATCTGTTTCCTGTCGCTTTGGTGCCATGGCTGTTCCTCACATGGAGTATGAGAGTTCACCTGAATTGCTAAACTCGGGAGGGACATGATTTAGTTGAATGCTTTATTAGATTAATTCTAACAGTGATAGAAATGTGGCTAAAACCAGCCGAAATGCAGTATTAAAAAGCAATGAGGTACACGGATGAAGCCATCCTTTCCAAATTCTAGACACTACTTTTGTCTATTGATAAACATTTCTTGTGCTTCCACATCCCTTCCTTGGTGTCCTTCCTGGTCCCTGGCCACGGCGGTCGGCTAGCCGACTGACTGATGTGAAACTGGCCGGTGAATGTGGCTGCAGAAATCCTCGACTTCCGCCACTCTCTCTGCCCAGTTCTCTTTGGGAAAGAATCCCTGGCCCTGCACGCTCAGTGCCTGGGGCTCAGTGGTCACATGAGCCATTTGAATTATACCCTGGGAGGGTTAAACAAGACTCAAACAATCTTGGATGCAAACGTCTGTCCTGATGCTCCTTATACATCCTCCATCCAGCAACCACCGTGCACCTGGGAATTGTTCTCACATAACCTTGCTCAGCACATTCCTCCAGGCATGCTGGTAGGGCAGCCGTCATGCGTTCTCTTACACATCCTTGCAAAGATGAGTTAACCGCTTGTGCATGGTTTGTTTCTGGGCTATCTTTCTGTTGGTCATTATATTTATGCCAGTATCACACTGTTGTGTTTTTTGTTACTTTGATGTATTTTTTAATATCTTTTGAAATCAGGAAGTGTGGTACCTCCAGTTGTGTCAAAGATACAGAAGCAGGTGGAGTTCGCGGAGAGATGCCCAGTGTCAGTGGCAGTTACATGGGATGAGCAAGTTCCAGAGGTCCTGTGTCTCACACATGCCTCTGGCTGAAAGGAAGCGATGTGCATGTAAGAACGTGTTCTCCTGTCAAGTGTTCTTATGGCACACGAGGAGACGCCAGGCATTGCATAGATGTGTGAACATGTGTATCTCCTGCCTTGCTTTTCTTTCTCTCCTCCTGCTCTCTTTCCTTCCTCCCTCCTTTATCCTCATCCCATTGCTTCCTATCTCCCCCTCCGACCTATCCTCCATTCCTTTCTTTATTATTTAAGTAACTTATAAAAGAGCTTTCACTTAGGCACCTAAGGGACAAAGAAGGTGTGAAGATGAGGAAGTTCTGTGACTGACCCAGGCCGGCGCACTGTGCCAGGAAGGCCGGTGAGCCAGGGCAGATGAGATCTTCCTCTCCTGTGCGTGCTGAGCGGCTTGCTGCCTGGCAGTAGGCCCACGGGCCCTCCTCACTACTCTGTGGAGAAGCCAGCAGAGATATCTGCTGGCCATGTGCTTACTTTCATTCCTTCCACCTTGACTTGTGGGAAAATGAAGGTCAGATATTCTGTGTGTGTGTGTGTGTGTGTGTGTGTGTGTGTGTGTGTGTGTGTAGTACTGGGGTTCCTGGAAACCCTTCTACCTCCGGTCTCCTAGACCTATTTTTATACTTTTTTATTTGGAAACAGGGTCCCTTAAGCCAGCAAGGCTGGCTTTGAACCTGCGCGATCCGACCCCCCAGCCCCCAGCGTAAGGAGAGGGCTCTACCATCACCCCAACCTCACAGCCCGCTGCTCCTCACCATCTATGTTTCTAAAAATGGAAGGACAGGAGTGTGGCATTGGAAGTCCTTGCCACTAATCTTTGCCCTGCCACATGGCTATAATCACCCGCAAGGGTCTGGGTAGAGGTCCCCAGGACGATGCTATGTAATGGTGCAGTGTTTATAGGTGGCTGTGGATTACTGTGTAATCACACTGAAAACATCCAAAAGTAATTACCAGCATCCTACCGTGGGGTCTGAAAGAAAGAATGAGCATGTGTGTGGACCCCTTTCCCTTAGCAAATCCCTCTCATAAGGGTTACCCAGCAGGACAGGAGCAAAGGTGCTCCTGAGACCCTGTGTGGCCAAACACTCTGCCCACAGCTCCTCTGCTGAGCCCTGTATGTGGCCCTGCTCAGAAACCCCACGATGCCCTCCTGTCCCCCACCCCATGTCCACGTCCAGTCCAAGAAGCTCCAGTCCCTGTGGCTGTGTGCATTGCGCGTCCTCATGAACCCAGGGTGGGCTGGCTCCCTGCCTTCCTCCCATTCACCCTGAGCCACACCTGGCATCTGCTGGGTACCGTGGAGAATGCGGTGCCTATGACATGGTCTTGCATTGCATGATGTTTCAGCTCTGGGAGGGAGGTGAGAAATGTCCACAGAGCAAGATGAGTAGGATGTGGGAGCTCCTTCGGTGGCTGGGAGTGCACAAGGAGGGACATGTCCAAGGGCGGGATCATAGATGTCATCTTGGAGAATGGTAGCTTGTGCTGAGCACTGGGGGACGTGACAGCTGCTGCCAGGTGGGGACGATGGAAGGACAGGACATGTAGAGGAGGAAGCACATGGGCCCTCTGTGGAGCATAGAAGGGGAGGGGAGGCTCGAGGAGACGGGACACCATGTTTGTTGTCCTTAGGAAGACCTCGGGGCAGCTGGGGGTGGCACAGGATCACGGTTGGCCTTGGATCCACTGGGGCTTAGCGCCCATCATGGCTGGCCCCCCTGGTCTGCCAGTGACTTGTTGAGGAGCTGCAGGTGGACTGAGGTCAGGTAGTAGAGGGATTCATTGCCAGAGTTAGTATGTGAACTTCATTTCTAGTGGAAGAGCGACCCACTGGGCGCAGCAGCACGACTTGCAGATGACACCCTCTATTTAGAAGATCCCCAAACCCAGACAAAACACCGTAGAGATGAACTTTATGACTCATTTGGAACGCCGTGAGGGTAGGTCGGGAGAAGCAGACGTGGAGTCCGTCCGAAGCTCATCATAGTATGGAGTTAAGGCCGCTGGCCGGGCCTGTGCGCCTTTACCTGCTGCATTACCAGCTCCCCATCCACCTGGTGCTTCTAGGCACTTGTTTTAGTTTCTGCATACAAGTGAGATTAGGCAGTGTTTGGTGTTCACCTTTCTGGAGTTGGCTGGTTTCAGGCAGCATGATGCCCTCCAGGTCCATCCATGTGGTTGCACAGGGCAGCATTTTATTCTCTTTAAGTAATGTTAATAGTAATGATATTAATATTATTTAACATTCCATTGTATGTATAGCCACCTTTGCGTTATCCATTCATCTATCAGTGGATCTATTTAGTTTATGTTCACCTCAGTTATTGTAGAAAAACCACAATAAACACAGGGTGGGGTATCCTTAAATATCCTGATTTTGCTTCCAGAACACACACATCTGGAGATCTATCATACAGCAAAGGCCCACAGCTAACAGTTCTGCATCCCTGTACCTAAAATTTGTTAACAGGGTTGATTTTAGGTCAAGATAGCCCACTATAAATGTCAATAACAACAGTCCAGGGGTGGGAGGAGACCAGGAGCTGGATGTGTCTGCAGCCTTGAGGTGAGATGGCTTCCTGGCATAGACTTCTTTAGCCTTGAGGTGAGATGGCTTCCTGGTCTTCAGCCTTGAGGTGACATGGCTTCCTGGTCCTCAAGCCTTCATGGGAGATGGCTTCTTGGTCTTTATCCTTGAGGTGACATGGCTTCCTGATCTTCAGCCTTCATAGAAGATGTATTCCTTGTCTTCAGCCTTGAGGTGACATGGCTTCTTGGTGTAGACTTCTTCAGCCTTGAGGTGACATGGCTTCCTGGTCCTCAAGCCTTCATGGGAGATGGCTTCCTGGTCTTCAGCCTTGAGGTGAGATAGCTTCCTGGAGTAGACTTGTCTACAAACTCACAGAACTGAGTACAGTGAAGATGTGCAGCTTCTGCATGCCAGTCACACCTCAGGCAAGTGGTTTGAAAAGCAGAAAGGCATTGGGCCCAAGAAGTGGGAGGCTGGAGATGGTGAGTGAGAGGTTTTAACGAGGGGTTAATGGGGTCTGAGCACATGGACTGAAGACTGAATGGAGGGAATGGCAGGTGGCTTGGAGGGAGGGTGACGACCTCCTGAGCTGCCCTGCTCCGACACACTGTGCTCCATGTACAGACACTTGATGTGCCTGTTTGGAAGGCCTGTGGTTGCTTAGGAACGCCTCTTCTTCTGTTTCCTCCTCTGGAGGTAAAGGCATCAGGGCTGGGGCTGTGGTAGAGTGGCAGAACACTTACCCAGCATGCAGAGTCTGGGCTCCATCCTCATCCCCATCTGAAGAACAGAGCAAAACTGGGTGAAGGCATCAAGCGAGGCCAGCCTCAGTCAGCCAGCACCTGCTGCTGCTACTGTGAGCAGACCTCCTTGTTCCCCACTCACAAGGAAGGACGTGATTGTATTCAGGTCCCCGGATGATCAGGTAATCCCCTCATCTTAAAATCTTAAAACACATTTGCTAGATTCTTTCTCCAAATACAGAGATATTTACAAGTCCCAGAGCCTCAAAGGAGTTATCACTATGTGTCTGTCATTCACAACACCACGTGTTCTGATAATGAAAATTATTCATGGCATGTGTTACATTATTGTTTTGTACTAGTTTTCTGAAACTCAATGTGTATTCCCCTCATGGCACTTCTAAGTTAACTTGGCTGCTAACTTTTTCAATGGCTTAAAAATGAAATGAAGTTCTATCTTACAAGTAAAGTTGTATTTAATCAAAAAAGTATTTTATACTCCTTCAGGCTCTAAATTTAAATTTAAATTTAAATGAAAGAAAACCGAGAGTGTAGTTCCTCCACAGCACTGGCCTCCCTGGGGCAGCACTGAGGCTGTGCATAGCACAGGTCTAGGGGAGCCTTGTTTTCCCTCTTCCTTCCTGGATACAAACCTGGAGTCTTGTATACGAACACTTAGATACACAGAATTTCCCATAAATAATTTAGTTTTGAGTTTTGGTGACAGCTATTACTTTCTGTATTTTGGAAATGGGTGAACAGATCCACGAAGGACACTCGGATCAACACAGCTACACAGGGGTCTCCTCTGTGGTAGAAACTTGCCCTGGAGCACCTCTGTGGCACCATACTATCTTGTCTTCCTAAGAGCATGTCTCTGCTGGAACCAGGAGGATTTTTCTCCCAACCAGAAGACCATGCTTAGTTTAGCAATAACTTGGCCAAAGGTTGAATCCTACCTGAAAACATTGCTAAGTAAGCGGTAGTTGTAAAAACGGTGGTGTCTAGTTCTTTCAGTTAAGAAACACAACATTTTGTGGAATTTAAAGAGGACTCTCTGCAAGAAAAATATATTTCTGCCATTTTTGCAAGTGATATCTCTGTTTTCCCATTATAGTGAACTGATGCTGAGCTGGCACCAACAGTGTGTAATATTGGATCTGTTTGTAATTTTAGTTAAGAGAAGAAACATACATCTGTATTATTTTCCAATTTTTGCTATTTCTTCGTAGTAGTAGGAGGAGCAGCAGCAGCAGCAGTCGTAGTACTTGTAATACTGGGGATTGAAGCAAGGGCACTCTACCTCTGAGCCACACCCTCAGTCGTATTTTGTTTTTTTATTTTGAAACAGGACCTCACTGGGCTGCTGAGGCTGGTCTCGAACCTGGAATCCTGCTGTCCCCGCTTCCCAAGCACTAGGATTACAGGTGTGTATCACCAGGCCTGGGTTGTGGTAGTGTATTAGATGCATTATTTCATTTATCTTTTGACTAGCCCCTTCAAATCAGGTAAGAACAATTACAAGCATATCCACATAACGTAGTTTTAATGGCACAGCATGTGTCAGTATATATTTGTTGAATGAAAGAAATAGAAAATAGAGAACTGCTATGCATAGATAGATAAACTGATAAAATCATTAATAAAGCAGTAAGCAGATTTACCCGAGAATAAATGCAGAGATGGAAGGGTCTGGTGCGCGGGTATAACATTTGGAGCACTGGAAGCCGCACGCGTGTGCACTCAGTGTAGCCTCGTCAATGTCAGAATTCTGATGACTCAGTCCTTTCCCAGTTGCTGTTCTTGACATTTCAGCCCCGCGGAGTTCCGAGGACCCTCTTCTGTGTCAAGCAGATATTCCATCTTTCCAGCCAGGCTCCCCCGCCACCTCCCCTCCCCTCCCGTCCTCCCTTCATGCCGAGCCGTTGCTGGGGATATTGACAGACTAAAGGATTGCTCATTCCCCACAGCCCCACAAGGTAAATTAAAAAAAAGAAAAGTCAAAGCTATTTCTGGACCCTCGTGCACTCAGGGACTCCCGACTCAATACATCTCAGTTGCTTGAAAATGATGCTTATTAATAAGTGAGGAAGGCTGTTAGTGCACCAGGCTTCAGGTCACCTATGTAAGGGGCAATTTACTTCCCAAACATACGTTTGCCTTGGATCCTCCTAAGTTGTTGAGCACAAGATGTTTGAAATTAGGCAAGTGCTTTTAAAGATCCCTGAACGCAGTAGATGACTCAAGGAGCTGGACGATTTCTAAAATCTTTCCAAATTCAAATGTGGGAAATTTCTTAGCAGTTAGCTCACCCATTCAAAAAGGTGGGTACAGTCCACAAGGTTGTCAAATGTCCACATAAGATCAGACTAATGATCATTCCTTTTTCCCCCAGAAAATAAAAGCAGTAAGAAATAGAAAAAAATTATACATTAAAAACAGGCAAGGAAAAATGTGACTGCAGTTTATGAAAATAGGTTAAGTAGGGAGCCTTTGTATGGTCTTCACAGTGCGCCTCGGCATCTAATCCCGGAATAAAACACTGAGCCCCTTGGAATGACAATAACAAAATAATATCAGAGGAAACCTTGCATTTGAGTTGAAAGGCAGGAAAGGACTTGCTGCATGCAGACTTTGAGGAATTTCTGATACCTATGACATGGAAGTGGATGGACCTGTCTGGCAGAGAGGGCAGTGTGAGGGCTCCTTTGCTTGCTTTCCTGAAATAAACTGAAAACAAAAGAATGATGAGAGCCGCCAACTCCATCTTCAACCAAGCTGCCAAGCACGATGGCCTCAGGGCTACTGTGCAGGGCATCTAGGTCTTCAAACAACAGATCTAACCAAAGCAGAAAACCAAGAACAGATTCATCCCCTATAGAACCTGATCCCTGTGCAGAATTCTCCAAGGAGAATTTGACATGCTAAAAAGCCAAATTGTATGGTTCTTAGCTCAGGGTGTGTAAGCTTCTCAAACAGCTCAGTCTGACACTACAGACAGATATTTACTGCAAAATTAGATGGGCCATGTTTTCAGAAAGCAGGCTTTGCAAAAAAAGATACCCATACCCCACTCTCTGGAATCTGCAGGCGTATTGGGCTACATAACCTGAGGGGAGAAGGTTGCAGATGGAATCAAAGTTGGTAGCCAGCACACCTCAAGATGTGCACTACCCTGGACCATACAGCAAACCCAATGCAACTGCAGGACCCTGACGTGGGCATGGGAGAGGCAGAAGAGGACAAACTGGAAGGAAGGCTTCACAAAGACACTCGGCAGGCCGCCGTGGCTGCAGATGGAATGCACCGCAGTCCAGGAGTGTTGGTGGCTTGTGGAAACTGGAAAGGCACAGATTTTTCCTCTAGATTCCAGACAGGAACACAGCCTGGACGCTTTAACAGGAGCCCATCCAGATCCACCATGGACTTCTAATGTCCAGCACTGCAAGGTAATAAAGACATGTCATCTGGCAGGGGAGATACCATGATCACGAAGGTGCTTTTCCCAGGGTGAGGCTTATCCATTGCACTCCGGATGTGCTGACCCCTGAGATTTCTCCAAATGTGGGAAACTTGGCTGCATAATTTGTGCTTGTGGGGGACTACATTCACGCTTTCCCCTGAAAGGAAAAAAAAGGACTTGTCATCTTACCTCACAAAGCTGTGGGAATTTGGTACATTAACAAGACATGGTTTGGCAAGGTAAAGGGGCATGGTGATTAGCCAGCAGTCTTGCAGTTCATGAGAGGAGTCTGCTAAAGAGATGCACTGTTAAAATACCAGGTCTTTGTGCCAAGTGCTGTGGAATGGGGCTTTGTACTGTTGGTAACAGGCAGTGGAAAATATCATGCAGCAGGTGCTGTGCTAAGTGCATTGGTGACTTACTCCTTTAATCCTCAGTAGAATAGGTGCAGTGGGTGTCATTGTTCTATAGATTTGAGGAGCAAAGAGCACGAGGCTTGCAGAGCTGATGTGAGCTGTCACTGTTGCAGAGCTGGCAGAAGTTTGCATCATGGTTCAGATCCGTGCACTCTGCTTTTGAATTGAGACCACCCTGCCACCCCGGAGACGCAGCACCCTTTCAAGGTCCGGTATTGGCACATGGGATGGATGGTCTGTCTCACCCAAGTCCACATGTTGAAATGAACTCACAGTGTGGGGCTGTGAAGTGCCACTCTGCTGAATGAGATTAGTGTCCTTAGCCAAGTATGCCAGAGCCTTCTACCGTCTTCCTGCCTGGGAGAAATGCACCCTGAAGAAGGTCTCACCAGAACCGATGCTGCTGGCCCTATCTCAGACCTCCACTCCAGAAATATGAGAAGTAAACTGTGTTCTTCTGTAAGCCACCCAGTCTATGGTAATGTATGATAGCAGCCTGGACTAAGAATGGGCAAGGAAGAGGTTGCCGACTGACATCGAAGCTCTCTGGTAAACCACCCCATTCTCCTCTATGATGCGATACATTGATAAATAGCTGACCATATGATTAAATGGCCCCCATTCAAAGTAATTAAAAAATAAACACAGTCCCTTCTTGACACTGTAGGGAAAAATAACGACAAATAAAAACAAAACTAAGATGCAGACTGTACACCATGCAGCAGATAGCAGTTATGAATCTATACCACTCTAGAAAGCAAAGAGAAAATGATCTCAAGGTCAAAAGAGTACAGGAAGAGTCAAAGAACATACATGAAAGCTGGAGGTAAGAATAGTAAGACAACAGAATATCATGGAAATTGAGCTGACAGTGTTCAGAACTCAAATAGAAATGGAAAAATGTCACCAATGAACATCACATTAGTAGCTGTCGAAGGGACAACAAATCCTACTAAAATCACAGTAGAGAACACGGAGGCATATTAAATGGAAATGAGTGAGAGAGAAAAGACCTGCAATTCTCCCAAGTCTCTAAGAGGCCATCAGGCAGGTTCCCGAGGAAGGGGAGGAGGGACAGGGTGAGGAAGACATCTAAAACTCAGCATTACAAAAGAAAGGATGCACGAAATAGGCAAAACTCTGGATTTACAGCGCATCTCAGGGTACACACTTAGGAGACCAAGATGGCCTAGGAAGTCATGGTACTTCCATGACAACAGTTGCTTCCTCTGCATTAAACTGCCTACTAAAAGTCAGACTAGCTTCAGACTTAACCACAGCAAAATCCTGCACTAGAACTCTGTGGAGTTCTAAAGGAAAGAAAGGTTGACCAGGAAAGGGCCGTGACTCATTCCATCTAAGGCAAGAATTAGACACTCTACGTGTGAACAAAGCGTAGGAATTAGCAGCCAGGAGCTCTTTAAAATGAGCTTGAAAAAATTCCAACAACTGTAAAATCAATAGAGAATTCCTGGAAATAGATGAGGTGGTGCAACGTTTCTAAACTAATATAGACTAAGGCTGAACCGGTGTGGAAATAATGATGTAGACAGAATAACGCAAGTGAAGGTCCCGGATTTCACAGTAGTAGAAGGTACTATAAACAAGAGAGTCCCTTCCAGCTCAGAGATGTGCCAACGTATACCACTGAAAGTGGGAGAATCAAACAGCCTTTCATTGTAATGTACAAGATGACCGATAGATGAGCAGGGCGATGGTGGCGGGAAGGAGGGAGGCAAGTAGAACTCTGCGTGCGCGCGCCCTTGCCTTCTCTCCTCAAGGGCTGCTGCTGTCAACAGCGTCTTGCACTGGCCTCAGTCTGCTCCATCCTCCTCCCCAGTCACTATCCAGGCACTTGGCCCACGTTCTGTGACAATCTCATACCTCCCAAGTGACAGGTACTGTTCTAGGACCTGAGTGTATTATCCAGTACCCTCATACTTAAACTGGAAGAGCGACTGAGGGGTTATCAGGACTGCTAAAAGAAACCAGTTTTACTAAGGCTTGTGACTTTGTGATGCCTGTTATATGACAAGGTTGCTTGAATAGGAGATTAATTAATTAATTAATTAATTAATTTTGGTGGTACTGGGGCTGGAACCCAGGGGCCTTCTACCTCCGGGCTACACTCCCAGACCTATTTCATATTTTATTTGGAGACATATTTTATTTGTAACCTGAGCGATCCTCCTGTCTCCGCCTCCCAAGCGCGGGGATTACAAGTGTGCTCCATCACGCCTGGCACACCCGGTGATTGATGGGTTTTCAGTAAAATAAAATGGCCCGTACTTTTTTTATATAAAAGAAGTTTTTATAATATGTGGAACATGTATATCATGAAATGGCTGTTTAATATCGCCGAGTCAGATACGTCTGAAAGTTTAAGATATATATCATATCAAAACAACTGCAAGTCTTTTCCTTGTTTTTTTTTTTTTTCTTGTGCTCCCCTGTACAAGGGTTAGTCTATCACACCCTGCTGTGGTCTGAGACTGTGCAGCCTGGGATCCACACACTGAAACCTCACCCCAGTGTTGTGGTGTGAGGAGGGGGCTCTGAGAAGCCAGCAGAGCCCTCTGGGCTGGGATTAGTGCCCTCGAGACAGGTCCCTGTTCCTGCCCAGCAGGTCCAGGAGAGATGCAGTCTGTGCACCTGGAGAGAGGGCCCCAACTTGCAAACCCTGCTTCTGGGCTCAATTCCCAGTATCACTCAATTAAAAAAAATAAATAAATAAAACATTTTTAAAGGTGTATTCTAGTGACTAATTCCTAATGGCTGCATAGTATTTCATACTTTGAATTCACTATCATAGGATCCCAAAGCAGGCAATACTGACCCCTGGGGGTGTCAGAAGAAAATATAGGTACATAAAAATGCAAATTTGCCACTTTGTTTATTTGCATAAAGAAAATGAATTTCCAGGGGTGCTAAGTTTTGTTTTGTTTTGTTTTATTCTGGAAAAGGAGTGCTAAGCGTAGTCAGTTAGTGACGACTTTTTTAAAATTTATTTTTATTGGTGCATTGTAATCATACATCACATTGGAATACAAGACTTGAGAGGATGTACAAGCACACATCATCCAATTAGTCCTCATCCAGCCTCCATCCCATTCCCTCCCCCTCCCTCCATCCCATTCCCTCCCCCTCCCTCCATCCCATGCTTGTTTGGTGATTAACTTTGATACATATGTTTATGTACCTCCTGCTTTTTTATTTTATTTTTAGTTTTTTTATTTTTTTGTTTTTTTATTGGTGCACTATATTTATACAACATATTGGGGTAAAAAACTTGTGAGTACAAACATGTACTCATCGCTGATTTAACCCCTACCCAATTCCCACCCCATTCCCTCCCCGTCCCTCCCTCCCTTGCTTGGCTTAGTGATTGACTTTGATATGTTTAAGTACATTGTGTGTTTTAGAGATTTTCCTCTTTCCCCCTCCTTTCTCCTCCTTTAGATTGTCTTGTTTGCTCCTCTATAGGATTTCCTCTTTCAAGAGTTCCTCCTATGACCCATTTCTTCCTAACTCTCACATATTAGGGAAAGCATCTGATTTCTTATTTTTTGTGACTGACTAATCTCACTTAGCATAATGTCCTCCAGTTCCATCCATTTCCCTGAAAATGATGTAATTGAGTTTTTTTTTAATGGCTGAGTAAAATTCCATCGTGTACATATCCCACAGTTTTGTAATCCATTCATCTGTTGATGGACATCTTGGCTGGTTCCATAGTTTGGCTATGGTGAATTGTGCAGCTATGAACATAGATACACGTGCATTAGTTTGGTAGTTTGGTTTCTTTTCTTTTGGGTAGATACCCAACAGTGGTATTGCTGGATCAAATGGTAGATTTGTTCCCATTCTTCTGAGGATTCTCCATACTGTTTTCCAAAGTGGTTGCACTACTTTGCAATCCCACCAACAATGTCTTAGAATTCCCACTTCTCCACATCCTCGCCAGCATCTGTTGTTGTTTGTGTTTTGAATGATTGCCATTCTAGTTGGGGTTAGGTGGAATCTCAGGGTAGTTTTGATTTGCATCTCTCTGATTGCCAGTGATGTTGAGCATTTTTTCATGCATTTATTGGCCATTTGAATTTCTTCTTTTGTGAAGTGTCTATTTAGTTCATTTGCCCATTTTGTTATTGGATGCTTTGATTTCTTAGTGTTGAGTTTCTTGAGTTCTCTGTATATTCTAGATATTAGTCCTCTATTGGTGGTGGAGGTGACAAAAATCTTCTCGCATTCTGTTGGCTCTCGATTGAGATTCTTGATAGTTTCCTTTGCTGAACAGAAGCTCTTCAGTTTCATGCAATCCCATGTATTGATTCTCCTTTTAATTTGTTGTGCCTTTGGGGTCTTGTTGAGGAAATGTTTGTCTGTACCTATGTGTTGTAGTGTTGGACCTATGCCCTCTTCAAGGAGCTTCAAGGTCTCTGGTTTAATTTCCAAGTCTTTGATCCATCATGAGTTGACTTTTGTACAGGGTGAAAAAGTGGGATTAATATGAAATTTTCTGCATATGGTTAACCAGTTTTGCCAACACCATTTGTTGAAGAAGTTATCTTTTTTCCAGTGTATATTTTTGGCCCCTTTGTCAAAAATCAATTGGCTGAAAGTGTGTGGACTTGTTTCTGGGTCTTCTATTCTGCTCCATTGGTCTATATATCTGTTCTTTTGCCAGTACCATGCTGTTTTTATTACAATGGCTTTGTAGTATAGTTTAAAGTCAGGTATTGTAATTCTTCCTGCGTGGCTTTTGTTGCTGAGAACTACCTTGGCTATTCTGGGCTTTTTATTATTCCAGATAAATTTAAGGACTGATTTTTCTATGTCTGTAAGGAATGATCTTGGTAGTTTAATGGGCATTGCATTAAATCTGTAGATCACTTTTGGGAGGATGGCCATTTTAATGATATTTATTCTGCCAATCCATGAACATCGAAGGTCTTTCCATCTTCTAAGATCTTCAATTTCTTTTTTCAGTGTTTTATAATTTTCTTTGTAGAGATCTTTTACCTCCTTGGTCAAGTTTATTCATAGTTATTTTATTTTCTTGTGGGAGATCCTGAGTGGAAGTGTTTTCTGAATTTCTTTTTCAGTGGATTTATGGTTGGTGTACAGGAAAGCTTCTGATTTTTTAAGATTGATTTTGTATCCAGATACTTTGCTGAATTTGTTGATCAGTTCTATAAGCCTTTTGGTTTAGTTTGTTGGGTTTTCTAAATATAGTCATCTGCAAATAGTGAAAGCTTGAGTTCTTCTTTTCCTATTTGTATTCCTTTAATTTCCTTGTCTTGCCTTATTGCTCTGACTAGAGTCTCTAGTACTATATTGAAGAGAAGTGGTGATAGTGGACATCCTTGTCTCATTCCAATTTTTAGGGGGAATTCTTGAAGTTTTTCTCCATTTAATATGATGTTGGCAGTAGACTTATTGTAGATTGCCTTAATAATGTTGAGATATGTTCCTTCTATTCCAATTCTCTGCAGTGTTTTTATCATAAATGGATGTTGAATTTTATCAAATGCTTTTTCAGCATCTATTGAGATGATCATGTGGTTTTTGTCTTTGATTCTGTTTATATGACGAATTACATGGATTGATTTTCGTATATTGAACCAGCCTTGCATCCCTGGGATGAATCCTACCTGGTCATGATGAATGATTTTCTTGATGTGGTTTTGAATGCATGTTTCTAGTATTTTGTTTAATAGTTTTGCATCCAAGTTCATCAGAGATATAGGCCTGTAGTTTTCCTTCCTTGAACTGTCTTTATTCGGTTTGTGTATTAGTGTGATGTTGGCTTCATAGAATGTATTTGGGAGAGTCCAGGTTTTTTTTTTCCCCCCCGAAATAGTTTGAGTAGTATTGGGGTTAGCTCTTCTATAAAGGTATTATAGAATTCACTTGGGAAACCATCTGGTCCTGGGCTTTTCTTTGATTGAAAGCTCTTTATTGCTGTTTCAATCTCTTTGATTGTTATTGGTTGGTTTAAGTGTTCTATATCTTCTTGACTCACTTTAGGAAGGTTGTATTTATCTAGGAAGTTGTCGATTTCCTCCAGATTTTCCATTTTGTTGGAGTATAGTTTTTCAAAGTAGTTTCTGATAATCCTCTGGATTTCTACACTGTCAGTAGTAATGTCTCCTTTTTCATCCCTTATCTTCATAATTTGGGTTGATTCTTTTTTTTAGTTAGGTTGGCTAGTGGTTTATCAATCTTGTTAATTTTTTCAAGAAACCAGCTTTTGGTTTTGTTGATTTTCTGTATTTTTTTATTCTCTATTTCATTAATTTCTGCTCTAATTTCCCGTCTTCTGCTGGCTTTGGGGTTCAATTATTCCTGCTTTTCAAGAGCTTTGAGGTGTGTTGTGTTGTTAGGCTATTTATTTGAAGATTTTCTGTTTTTCTTATGTGAGCACTCAGTGCTATAAATTTTCCTCTTAATACTGCCTTCAAAGTGTCCCAGAGGTTTTGATATGTTGTATCTTTATTTTCATTTGTTTCTAGAAATTTCTTGATTTCACCTCTTACATCTTCTATGACCCATTCTTCATTCAGAAGTGTGGTGTTCAGTCTCCACATGTTTATGTTGTTTCTCTGGGTCTTCTTATAGTTGATTTCTAGTTTAATTCCATTATGGTCTGAAATGACACAGGGAAGTATGTAACATTTTTTAAATTTGCTAGTGCTCATTTTGTGTCCCAGGATGTGATCTATTTTGGAGAAGTTTCCGTGAGCAGCTGAGAAAAATGTAAACTCCGCTGTAGTTGGGTGAAATATTCTATATGTGTCCAACAGGTCCATTTGGTTAATGGTGTTCTTTAGTTCTGAGACATCTTTACTGACCCTTTGTCTGGAAGATCGGTCTAGTATTGTAAGAGGTGTGTTGAAGTCTCCAAGTATTATTGTGTTGGGATTTATGTGTGACTTCATATCACAAAGAGTTTGATTTATGAAAGTAGCTGCCCCTATGTTTGGGGCATAGATGTTGATTATTGTTATTTCCTCTTGCTGGACTATTCCTTTTACCAGTAAAATGTGACCTTCTTTGTCTCTTCTAATAAGTTTGGGTTTGAAGTCTAAGTTGTCTGATATCATAGTTGCTACTCCTGCTTGTCTTCGAGTACCATTAGCATGGATTACCTTGCTCCAGCCCTTTACCTTGAATTTGTTCCTATCTTTACTTGTAAGGTGTGTTTCTTGTAAGCAGCAGATGGATGGATTCTGGCTTTTAATCCATTTTGCCACTTTATGTCTTTTTATTGGGGAGTTGAGGCCGTTTACATTCAGTGTAATTATAGAGAGATAGTTTTTAATTCACAACATGTTAAGATCTTATTTCTGTTTGAGATACTGTTTATTCTTCTTTGCTTAGTTGTCTGCTGGTTAGGAATTCTTGTTTCTTTGGTTCTGGCGTGTATTACCCATTTCCTCTTTGCAGTTAATCTCCTTGAGTATTTTCTCTAGTGCTGGTTTTGAAGACATAAATTCCTTTAGTTCCTGTTTGTCATGGAAGCTTCTTATTTCCCCATCTAATTTTATGGATAGTTTTGCTGGGTAGGAAATTTTTGGCTGGAAGTTGTTTTCTTTCAGAGTTTGGAATATGTTACTCCATGCCCTTCTGGCTTTCATAACTTGGTTTGGGAAGTCTAGAGTGATTCTAATTCGTTTGCCTCTGAATGTCACGTGGCCTTTTGTTTTTGTTGCCTTTAAGATTCTCTCCTTGGCTTCCACATTAGTTATTTTGACAATTATGTGGCATGGGGATCCTCTTCTCTGATCCTGTCTAAAGGGAATTCTATAAGTTTCCTGGACCTGTGTATCGACCTTTGCTCTATGTTTGGAAAATTTTCTGCTATTACTTCCTTGAAGAGATTATTGATCCCTTTGGTTTCACCTTCTTTTCCCTCCTCTATTCCAATTATTCTTAGGTTAGCTCTCTTAAAATGGGCCCATATTTCTTCAATGTCAGATTCCTGCTGTTGGGTTTTTTTTTTCTACATTAGAAACTATGCATTCATTTTTGGTATGATCATCTTCAAGAAACGAGATTCTATTCTCCATTTGGTCTAATCTGTTGTTTATACTTTGAATTGAGGCCTTTATTTCAATGATTGCATCCTTTATCTCTTTTTGACTCTCTCTGAATTCATTTCGAAAGTCCTCTATTATTTCTAAAGTTATTTTCCTGACTTGATCTTCTAGAGATCTTTGGATTTCTGTGTTATCAGATTCTGATGTTGTGGGGTTGTGGGCATTCACTGCTCCATTGTTATTTCTCTTTCCCATGATTTTGGAAGTTTGTGCCTTCTCTGGGTTCTTCCCTGGGTCACTACGAGTTCACTTAAGATGCTCTGGGTCTCGAGTGTGTGGTATCTCAGTCACCACTACTCCTTTACTGGATTGTATCACAAAGTCTCAGACCCAGGGAGTCAATCGGGGCTGCCCAGACCATGGAGGGGTGCCAAGTTGGGCGTTCTCCAGCAGGGAGTTGTGACTATGGTGTGATCTCTGCCACTGCCACTCCCCCACTGGGTAGCACTGCTAAAATCTCCAACCCAGGGAGACTATCTGCACAAGTCCCTGGTAATACAGTACTGGGATTTCTCCCCTAGGGGCCGCAATTTGACTCACGGTTGTTGAGTGCGCTGATGGAGCTGTAGTGAACTCGGTGGATTCGCTGCTGCCACCACTGGCAATATGGCACCACTGCCATGCCCTCGGCCGTGATGTGGCGTATTTCTTCTCTGGTTTTGAGCTCCTCTCTGAGTCTCTGCCAGGTGTGCTGTGCTCGGCCCTTGGGAGCTTTAGATGTTCCCTTCGCCGACAAAACTGCTGACTGCTGCCCGGCTGTTCAGCACCTGCTCACTTTGGCTTGCTGTCCACCCCTCCTCTCTGGAGCCTGGTGGCTGGTTGAGTGTGTTGGTCTTCAGCCATCCGGTGAACTCGCCGCTGCTGCTGGCAGTAAGGCGCTGCTGTCACGTCCTCGGCTGTGAGGTTGGCATAGTTTCTCTGGTTTTGAGCTCC
Source organism: Muscardinus avellanarius (assembly GCF_963383645.1). NCBI lineage: Eukaryota > Metazoa > Chordata > Mammalia > Rodentia > Gliridae > Muscardinus > Muscardinus avellanarius. Next base: position 118,638,546 of record NC_137793.1, read on the forward strand.
GCTGAGTCCCTGCAGGGTGTGCTGATCCCGGCCCTTGGGAGCTTTAAACGCTCCTTGCGCCAAAAAAACTGCTGACTGCCGCCTGGCTGTTCAGCAGTGGCTCACCTCGGCTCGCTGTCCACCCCTCCTCTCTGGCGCCTGGTGGCTGGTTGAGTGCGTTGGTTTAGAGCCGTCCGGTGAACTCGCCGCTGCCGCCAGCAGTAAGGTGCTACTGCTGCATCCTAGGCTGCGAGGCCAGTGTACCTCCTCTCTGGATTTGAGCTCCGTTCTGAGTTTCCCTTCTCTCTGGAGCCTGGTGCTGCTAGGGAAGATGTAGGCCACGCCGCTTTGTGCCGCGGCTCCGGATGCTCCGCACCGCGGAGGCCACAGCACTTCGGGCTGGTTTCGTTCTGGTGTCTTATTTTTCCAGCCCTCTTTTTCTCTGTCCCTTGTATTTACAGTTTTTATTTATTTGCTGGTGGTGTTTTCTGGCTCTGAAAGGCGCTGGTTTTGTGGTAATAGAGTTCGATTTTTAGCGGGACTTGTAAGTGCCGCTTTCCTCCGTCGCCATCTTCCTACCTTCTGCTTTTTAAAGAAGCTTCATCCTCCCTTATTCCATACCTTCTGATTGGTCACCTTAATTGCTTCACTATAGGGCCCCTTCTATAGCTCGACCACTTCCTGTTGCCCCTTTCCTCCTAGTTATTGCTGATTAGGGGAAGCATCTGATTTTAATTTTATGTGATATATCTCTGTGCATGCCACGTTGCAAATACCGATCCCACTCTTGACGGCCCCATTTGTGGCCTGGCTACCCGGTGGACTGATCCAGACCACGCTGGCTCAAGCAGCGGCCTTGCCTCGTGGGAGGCCCTGATTCTGGTCTCACTGGCCCCAACACTGGCCTATCCCCTCAGCTGGCTCCGATCCCGGCCTCAGAGGCCCCAGCACCGGCCTTCCTCACGGCAGGCTCCGATGCTAGCCGATGGCCCCAGCATCGGCCTAACCCTCGGCAGGCTCCGATCCAGGCCTCAGAGGCCTCAGTAGCAGCCTTACTTCACGGAAGACTCCAATGCTGGCCAGTGGCCCCGGCACCAGCCTAACCCCTCAGCAGGCTCCGATCCTGGCATTAGAGGCCTCAATAGCGGCCTTGCCTCACGGAAGACTCTGATGCCAGCCAGTGGCCCCTGCACCAGCCTAACCCTTCAGTAGGCTCTGATCCTGGCCTCGGAGGCCCCAGCACTGGCCTTGCCTCACAGCAGGCTCCGATCTCGGCCTCGCTGGCCCCAGCACCGGCCTAACCCCTCGGCAGGCTCTGATCCTGGCCTTAGAGGCCTCAATAGCAGCCTTGCCTCATGGAAGGCTCTGATGCCGGCCGCTGGTCCTGGCACCGGCCTAACCCCTTGACAGACTCCAATCCCGGCCTCGGAGGCACTGGCACCGGCCTTGCCTCGCGGCAGGCTCCAATGCAGGCCGCTGGTCCCGGCACCGGCCTAACCCCTCAGCAGGCTCCGATCCCGGCCTCGTAGGCCCCAGCACCGGCCTTGTCTCATGGCAGGCTCCAGTGCTGGCCTCGCTAGCTCCAGCACCAGCCTAACCCCTCAGCAGGCTCCGATCCCAGCCTCGGAGGCCTCAATAGCGGCCTTGCCTCATGGAAGGCTCCGATGCCGGTGCTGGCCCCGGCACCGGCCTAACCCCTCAGCAGGCTCTGGTCCCAGACTCGGAGGCCCCAGCACCAGCCTTGCCTCACGGCAGGCTCCGATCCTGGCCACGCTGGCCCTGGCACTGGCCTGACCCCTCGGCAGGCTCCGATCCCAGCCTCGGAGGCCCCAGCACGGGCGTTTCCACACAGCAGGCTCCGATCCCAGCCTCGCTGGCCCCAGCACCAGCCTAACCCCTTGGCAGGCTCCAATCCCAGCCTCGGAGGCCCCAGCACCGGCCTTGCCCCATGGCAGTCCAGTCTTCCTAAGCATGCGTGACAGTAGCATTCAACCTTTGGTGTAATTTCTCCAAAAAAAAAAAACAAAACAAAAAAAAAAAACAAAAAAATAAGGTTGGTAGGCTCCGATTTCTGCTTCTCCTGAATACAAGTCTCCACTGCCAATGCGGAGACCGTTTTTAGCACCTCCTTTCTCCTTGGTCTCCACTAAAGTCTCTCTCCTTACAGGTGATGTCCAAGATTCTTAACAATGTAGAGAAGAAGCAGTCCTCCTTAGTGGGGAATTTTTCCAATAATTCCAGTTCATTTGGATAAGTTTTGTCTGCATCTCCAGTATCCTGGCATCCACCACCGCCTTGACCCCTCTCCGATATTTTCCTTTTTTCTTTTTCTTTTCCTTTTTTACATGGTCCTTCTGGGTGGAAAGGGGTTTGCCTAGGGGTGCCCCACCAGCGCCTGCCCACCCGCCCAGGGTCGGGGCCAGGGGCCCGGACCCTAGTGATGACATTTTACATCTCAGCTTCTTGGTCTGATGGGCGTCAAGATGGCCTCTGATTCCTCCAGCTATACAGGACTGGGTGAACACCCTTGTGAATATCTTCTTTGTGAAAAATAAGCACAAGACTTTATTAAATGTTGGCAACATACTAGTGCAAGGCCATGTGCATTTCTAGGCTGAGGGAAATTGTCTCATCTGAAGCTACACTCCTCATTCAGACTATTTTGGAAGCAAGAAAGAAGAGAGAAAAAGCTCTTTTCCCAGGCTGTGTGTATATTCTGCAACTCCAAAGGCTAAATTTGGGTGTTTGTAGACAGAGCATGCAGTTTGTCCTCTTGACCCAAGACATGGCTGAGCATTGGAGGCCCTGTGGATCAGAACCCCCCCACCCCCGTGAGCATGCCGCGTGACCCAAGGACAGCTGTGGTAGGTACCCATCCAGCTCGGGAATGCGGTCTGCAGAGTGCTGGTGGGGGTGTTTCTTTGGGACCCTAGGGAGGTCCAGCTCTCTTACTTTTTTTTCTTCTTCTTTTTTTTTATTTTATTGGTACACTATAGTCTAACATCATAATGTGGATCATATTAGCAATGACATACATCCACACAGTACTTGGTGCCCTCCCCTGCGCTACAACACTGAGTGTCCAGATTAACCATGAGACATTCACACTTATCATATACTCAGATGTAGCTCCTCCATTAATCAACCTCAGCCTTCTTCCTCCCCTACCCTTCCTTTCTGGCTTTGCTGAGGTTTCCTTCCATTATCTGCAGTCCCTCTGGTATCCCTAATACTCACTAGTTTGGGTGTATTAGAGAAAACATATGTCCCTTCTCTTTCTGTGCTTGGCTAATCTCACTTAACATAATGTTCTCCAGATCTTTCCATCTTCTTGTGAATGCTATGATTTTGTCTTCTTTATAGCTGAGTAGAATTCCACTGTGTGTATTTCCCATAATTTTCATTGTAGAGGTCTTTTATGTTTTTGGTAAGGTTTATTCCTAGGCTTATTATTGGTTTTGAGGTTATAGTGAATGGAATTGTTTTCTTTATTTCTTTCATTGTCGATTCATTGTTGGCATATAGAAAAGCAACTGATTTCTTTAGTTTGATTTTGTATCCTACAATTTTGCTGAATTAGTTAATCAGCTCCAGTAGTCTTTTGATTGAGTTCTTTGGGTCTTCTAGATAAAGGATCATGTCATCTGCAAACAAGGATAATTTTAATTCCTCTTTTCCTATTTGAATTCCTTTGATATCCTTCTCTTGTCATATTGCTGTGGCAAGAGTCTCAAGGAATATATTGAAAAGGAGTGGTAAAGGTGGGAATCATTGTCTTGTTTCTGATTTTAGAGGAAATTCTTGCAGTTTTTTTCCATTCAGTATGATGTTGGCTTTGGGTTTATTGTATATATCCTTAATGATGTTGAGATATGTTCCTTCTATTCCAATTTTCTGCAGTCTTTCAACATGAATGGGTGTTGGGTCTTGTTAAATGGATTTTCAGCATCTATTGATATGATCAAGTAGTTTTTGATTTGCATATGTTGAACCTGCCTTGGTTTTCTGGGATGAAACCAACTTAGTCATGGTGTACAATTCTCTTGATATGGTTTTGAATGTGTATAGCTAGTGTTTTGTTTAGAGGTTTTGCATATATGTTTATCAAATATATTGGTCTATAATTTTATTTTTTTTCAGGTGTCTTTATTTGGTTTTGGTATTAATGTAATACTGGCCTCATATAAGGAGTTTGTGAGAATTCCATCTCTTTCGATTTCCCGGAACAAGTTGTGAAGTATTGGGATTAGTTCTTCTCTGAAGTTTTTGTAGAATTCAGCTGGAAACCCATCTGAGCCTGGGCTTTTCTTTGATGGCAGAATTTTTATTGCTGTTTCTATTTCTTTGCTTGCTATTGATTGGTTTAGGCTTGCTATGTCCTCTTGTTTCAATTTAGGCAGTTTATATGTGCTTAGAAATCTATCAAGGAGGATTACACAGGTTCGAAGCCAGCCTCAGCTACTTAGTGAGGCTCTCAGCAACTTAGTGAGACCCTTTGTCCAAATAAAATATTTAAAAAAATAGGTCTGGGAGCATAGCCCGGAGGTAGAAAGCCTCTGGGTTCCACCCCTAGTACCACCAAAAACAAAGAAAGAAAGAAAGAAAGAAAGAAAGAAAGAAAGAAAGAAAGAAAGAAAGAAATCTATCAACTTCTTTCATGTGTTACAGTCTATTGGAGTATAAATGTTCAAAATAGTTTCTGACAATCCTTTGAATTTCCCCACTGTCTGTGGTGATCTTTCCTTTTTCATTTCTGATTTTAATGATTTGAGTTGATTCTTTCTTTCTTTTGGTTAAGTTGGCCAGGGGCTTGTCAATCTTATTAATCTTTTCAAAGAACCAGATTTTTGTTTTGTTGATTCTTTGATTTTTTATTCTCTATTTCATTTATTTCTATTAGGTTGTTTACTTGGCAACTCTGTTTTTCTTATGTGGGCACTCAATGCTATAAACTTTCCTCTTAAAACCACCTTCAAAATGTCCCATAGATTTTGGTAAGTTGCATCTCTATTTTCATTTAATTCCAGGAATTTCTTTATATCACCCTTTATTTCTGATCTTACCCACTCCTCATTCAGTACTGTACATTCAATCTCCATATATTTATACAGTTTCTTTTGGTCTTCCTGTTGTTGATTTCTACTTTCATTCCACTGTGATCTGAAAAGATGTAGGGAATTATATCATTTTAATTTTCTAGTGCTTGCTTTGTGGCCCAGGGTGTGATCTATTTGGAGAAGGTGCCATGGGCTGCTGAGAAGAATGTATATTCTGCTGTCCCTGGTTGAAACATCCTTCATATCTCTATTAGGTCCATTTGGTTTATAGTCTTCTTTAGTTCTGAAGAGTCTTTACACATCTTTTGCCTTCAAGATTGATCTAGTGGTGTGAGTGGAGTGTTGAAGTCTCCTAATATTACTGTATTTGGGTCTATTTGAGCTCTGGTGTCCTGAAAGGTTTGTTTTACAAGTGTGGGTACATATGCACCCATATTTGGGGCATAAACATTTAGTATCATTATATCTTCTTGGTGAAATGTTACTTTTAATAAAAGTAAGTGCTGTTCTTTGTCTCTTTTGATGTATTTTAGCTTAAAGTCTGTTTTGTTGGATATCGGCGTTGCTACCCCTGCTTGATTTTGGTCTCCACTGGCATGATATATCTTTTTACATGCTTTCATTTTCAGCCAATGAATGTATTTTGCTGTAAAGTGAGTTTCTTGCAAACAGCATATATTTGGATTATGTTTTTAGTCCACATTGCTAGTCTATGTTTATTAATTGGTGAGTTAAGCCCTTTGATGTTCAGGGTTATTATTGAAATTATGATTTTTGTTTCCTGCCATTTTTTTGCTCTATCTTCTGTTTGATATAACGTTATTTCTTCTTTGCTTATTTACCCTGCTGATCAAATTTATATCTTCTCTGGTTCTGAAATTTGCTGCTTTTTTCTTCTTTATGGTTTATTTCTTTAAGTATATTCTCTAGTGTTGGCTTTGTATTCATGAATTTTTTGAAATTCAGCTTATCTTGAAACACTTTTTCCCCATCAATTTTGAATAATAACCTTGCTGCATATAGCAGTTTTGGTTGGAAGTTATTTTTTTTCCAGAGTCTGGATTACATCATACCGGTCTCTCCTGGCATTCATGACTTGGGTTGTAAAGTCTGGAGTGATTTTTATTGTTTTGGCCCTGAGTGTCACCCATTCTTTTGTTCTCGCTGCTTTTAAGATTCTTTCCTTAGCCTCTATGTTGGTCATTTTGATTATTATGCAGCATGGGGAAGTCCCTCTTTGATCTTGTCTTAACGGTGTTCTATACATTTCTTGTACATGTACATCTGAGTCTCTTTCCATATTTCTCTGGCCCTGTGCTCCACGCTTTCAGTGCCAATGTACATATACAGGGCCCAGGCCTGTATAATATCTGTATGTCTATTCACTGTGGTAGATTCTGGAGTATGTTCCAATGTCTCTCATTTGCTCCATAACCTATTGTCAGCTTTTGGACCCACTTTCTGAGTGTTTACTCCCCTATCTTGCCTCTGACAGCTTTGTGCTCAGGTGTCAGGGCATCTGGTCGCACTGTAAATGAGCTCCCTGTAAACTCAGGGTTCTGTGTTTCCCATGCTGGGCTCTGTGCTTTCTGGGCCTGCGTTTTGCGTCTTCTGGCTCTGGGTCTATTCCTTCCGGCCTTGGGCTCTGCCCCTTCTGCCCCGGGCCCTGCACCTTCCAGCCCTGGGTCTGCAACTCCGACCCGCACTGCAGATGGCGTCTAGTGTGAGTCTCAGAGCGACCCCCTGTGACCCTGCACAGGCACTGTGCCCTGAGCACTGTGGGCCTTTCCTGTGTCTCCGGAGTTCTAACTGGACTGCTTCCGGGATGGGCCGCCAGAGCTTAGCCCACTGGGGTCCTCGCAACCGTGCTTTCCCACGGGCCTGGTGTCTGGAGAGCACGGTGTGCTGCTGCGGTGCCGGCTTCTGCTGAGCGCACTGGCTTTTGGATCTTTTTCTCCATCCCTGAAGTGCCGTGCTGGTCACTTACCATATTGGAGCTCTGCTGCCGCTTTCTGCACTTCAAGTTCTTGGATTCCTCGTCTGGCTTTCTTGGGGATGTGGAACCAGGTGGCATTCATGGTTTTTCCACAGCCAAAGCTGGCGCTGACCGCCACACCAGGTCAGTGGAGTGCTCGGGTTCTTTGCAGAGTACTGAATTTCCTCCGGCCATGGTTCTCTATTTGTGTTTTTGTTCATAAATATCTTCTGCTGCTTTGTTATTTTTTTTGTTGTTGCTAAGACGCAGCCTTTTTGGTAGTTGAGTTTTATTTGTTAGAGTTACTGACGTGCTGTGTCCCACAGTCACCACTTTTATAATCAGCTCTTGTACTTTAGCAGGAGAGACTTAATGATTACCCCAGACCTGTGGTGGAGAGATGTTCATATTTTCTAAATGCTTATACAGGTTATGTGGTTACAAAACAAGTATTAGTTATTAACTTAATCAGACTTACTGTGTTTTGTCGTTTGCACAAAGCTCTGAATTCAAAAGATTCCTATAACTTTCACCTTGATATAGAAGCTTGAGAAGGAATCAACTTATTAATAATTTATATTTTATTTTGTTCTAAGACAAGCTTAAGTCAGCTGAGAGCCATAAAAATTTTATCAGTAGGGACAATTAGATGATTGGTTGCTCTTGGGTTGATGAAGCTGCCTTACCCAGAGGTGCCTGGAGTTAGGACTGCCCAGCCGCCCAGCCCTGTGTGAGCCCAGTGACTGACAGGTGCAGGGCCATAAAATCCTACTCCCCTGCTTCAAAGCTCAGGAAGATTCCTGAAAAGGTTTGGAGTTTGGAGGGAAAGGGTAAGAAATCTGGTGTTTTTGGATGATTCAGAGTGTGAAGAGGGGACTTTGACAAGATCATTATGTAAGTGTCAGAAGTTCACGATAGCTAAAGCAATGTTATGTGGCTAGAAGAACAGGTCCTGGGGCAGGACACCCTGGGTTCAAATCCTGCCTCTGCCGCTTATACAGATGGACCTTGGGCAAATTGCCTCCCATTTTGTATACCCTCCCTCATTTCCAAAAGGGTGCCAAAGTGCCTGCTTCGTAGAGTTGCTGAATTAGTCAGATAACATCGAGAAGCACTTGGAGTTGTGTCTGGCACACACATGGACCCATGGAGCGAGGTGAAGGGGTGTGGACTGTTCAGAGTTCTGTGACAGTGTGGCCTGGCCACCTCCGTGCTGAGTCACAGGTGAGTGACCACCCAGAGGACGAATCTCATGGGGAAGCCAAGTCTCTCACCGTTTAAAATTACATAGACTGATTTTGGAAAAAAAAAAACAAAAAAACATGAACTTAGGGTGCTTGAAATTAGACTTATAGCAGCCAGTGAAAAATGCATGTCTAGTGTTTAGGAAAGCTGTCTAGACTAAGACTAGGTATAAACATTGGGAAAAGTTGAAATTGTTGAGCAAATGAAGACCCTGCATGAAAAAAATCAGAAAAATTAGCATTGTGCAAGGGGGATGGTAAGAGAATGACATAGTGAGAGTTAGGGAAAGAGATTTTAACAAACAAGGCACACCATACCACCAAATACCCAAGGAAGGGTAAAAGGCAGCACAGGCTTACAGATGTATTACTTTGGACAAATTAGTGGTCATCAGTGAACTGAACTTCAGTGAGAACAATGTAGAAATGAAAAGACTGATTCTATAAAAGGGAAGAGGGTGCCTCAGGGAGGCAGGGAAAATGCTGGTGATGGAGGGAGAGCAGGGAGGTTCTCATCCTCCCAGGTCCAGGGAGAGCTGGGAGAACGATAGGAATGCCCCGGTGCCCCAGGAACCATCCCATTGGAACCACAGAACAGATGTCCAACAGGGATGATGACTGGGTCCTTATTTAGAATCCAAGAAAAAAGTCGTTCTTCTTTATGGCTGAGTAGAATTCCACTCTGCTGTTTGCAGGGAAATGGATGGCACTAGAGAATATTATTCTAAGGGAGATTAGTCAGTCTCAGAAAGTAAAGGGGCATCTGTGTTCTCTCATGTGTAGAAGCTGGGGAGAAATTGGGGCAAAAGGGGGCCACATAAAGACTTATGGAATGAGTCTAGGGAAGGGGGTTGGCACGAGGGAGGCTTGAAGGAACCATTCAGTTGATGCTACGTGAATACACAAAATCATCAGTGCCAATCCCAAACACGTACAGGGCAGGGGAGCGAGTAGGAGGAAACTCGCCAAATGCTGGGCGCTTGATGTCCCTATCGCTCTGAACACCATAAGATGTGTGATAACAGTGCTCCAATAAAGGGATCTTTAAAAAAATAAATTGTTAAGAAAGAACTAGTTAAAAAACTGATTAATCAGAAGCAGAGTTTAATGTGACTCTAAAAATACAGGATTCCAAAAATAATGTGTGATGAAATTGTTGAGAGTTTTCAGTTATATTTACTAGTAGAAATGTTAGTTCAAATCCAGTTTTGTAATGGACTCATTGTACCTGGAAAAAAAATTCCACACCTAAGAATCTGGGTCTAGTTCATGGCATTTCTTCAGGAAGCCCGAGGGTTAGTAAAAGCTGATGATTGGGGAAACCATCACCAGAGATGTGAAACATTTTACTTGGAGAAGGAAACATTGGGGAACTTAATATTTGAGGAGTTGTATTGGTTTTATGGTTCTCTTTTCCCATCTAGTAGGATCAAGATGCTATTTTTAAAAAATTGATAATATATATTTGTTGAATAAATAAATTCTACTATATCATCAAGGGTTGAATTTCTGTCTACGTGGCACTGGTCCTAATAATCTTGTCCTTTTGGGAAAATGACAGATAGCTATTAAAATACTTTCTTAACATCTGAAAGTAAAAAGGGATTCCTCCCCATCCTGGGTAAGGATGAGAATATTAATCAACAAAGGAAATTATGAATTTCCTTTGATTATGTGTGCCAGGCATTGCACTCAGGGATGAGTGGAATTGTAAGATGCTAACGTTCAAGTCTTACAAAAACTGAGTTTATAAAAATTGTGTCTGTTAATAAGTGAGCTTTCTGTTTTACAAAGTGGTATGACAGGCATAACTGGAAAGGTTCCAAGGGTACTGTGTGAGCACTCTCCAGGCATGCTCAAGAAATCCTACAATACCTATTCAGTAACGTCTAAGCCGCTGCACAGTGAGGCCAGGAATCGGATTGTCATTGAAGATGCTTCAGACTTGTCCTGGAATCCTGGCCCCTGCGCAGCTCTCTGCCTCTCACCTGGGCCAGTGCCCCTCCCCCACTACACTTCTCCTGGTTGACCAGGAGGTCACATTTTAGCCACTAATTCCTCCTGGATTCTCTATAGGCTTTCTCCCAGTAAAATGTCCACCTTGTTTTACAACACTAAAAATTAGCATCTTCTTCCATTGTAAACGTAGAAAAAAGGATCGCAGAAGAAGCAGCAGGATTTATGGCTGCCATCACTAGAAGTCAGATATTTTCATACCACATTACAGTCATTATGGCTGCCTGGAAATGACATTTGTGCTCATCAATACTGTGAGATAATGGTCATTATCAGACACACCACCATGTCTCACTCGATATGTTAAAGAGACACAAATGTCCCTATGTCACAATATTTTCATAATTTGATAATGATTTTAATATAATTGTTTTTTCCTTATAATTGATGCATCTTATGTTTTGCATTTCAAATTATCCTGAGATGACAGGGTCTGTGGTTTTCTCATACCACCAAGGCAGCTTGGTACAAAAAAGTAAGATCCTTGGACCAGAGAGATGATACTGCCATGAACAGCTGGACTAGAGGGAGCCAAGCTCTGGTCAGCTGTATTATCAACTCCGCATTGTGTTTTAAGTTAATCAGATTTAGCGAGCACAGGGTGGGCAGCAGTGGCGTGTTGGGCAGAGGGACTCATCTTCCCTCCTATAGTGCTGAGGCAGAGGGGTTGCTTCATTCATTTAGGATTTGAATTATAGACGTATATACCGAGAAAGAAAGGATCCTTGGGGAAGCAAGGCATATTGCTATCTAATTTCAAATTGAGTTGGTGAGACGGGTACCATGAGAAAGTGTCATGGAAGTCAGCAAGGCAGGATTCCTCCTGGCCCTGGGCTTGTGTGCTTAGACTCCCTTCTCTAAACACACATTTCCTCATCATCTGTCCAAGGCTTAGAGAGCGAGAGAACACTTAGCATCTTGTTGCGTGTGTTGCGTGTCAGTACCAACGCTATGGTGATCTGTATGGAGCTTCCTTAAAAGGCGAGCAGTGGACCACCATAGACCACCACAGGACCCAGCTGGAGTGCTGTGGCATCTTCTCATGACAGGTCTGGATGCCGTAGTAATACAGGCACAACTGTGTTGAGAGCGCCACATTTCACGAGAGCCACGTTCTTGAACTAACCTAGGCGTCTTGCAACAGCTGTGGGTAAAGAGATTGTGGGCTAGACACACTGCGGAGTTTTATTCATGCTTAGAAAAGGACAAAACAAAATTAATAGAACTGAAGAACATCATCCTCGGTGATATCAGAAAACCTCGGAGTCGTGGAGGGGAGCCAGGGAGAGAGGAAGACAGAGGGAGGTTGGCAAAGGGGAGGGCGATCCTGTGGTGTGGAGTCGGGTGTACCACGAGGACTCTCGCTATCGGGGGACAGGGAGTGATGGGGAGGGAAGCATACACAACAGTGTTTTGTGCACACAGGAGCACATCCCTGTGGATCTCACTATGTTTAGTTTACACTGTGAATCTCATGTATGTTTACAATGCGCCAGTAAAAATTAATAAAAGTAAATATTGTACGCGAGAAAAAAGAAAGTGCAGGTGAGTCAGCACTAGACTGACCCAATGCCAGGAGCATGGGCAGTGTGCCCAAAAACTAGAGGGGAAGGCGCAACCCGGCTAGTGGACGGCAGGCCCCGAGGCGTGACCAGGGCGGTGACCAGGGCGCTCGTATGGAGAGTGTGGCCAGCACAGTGCAACTTTACTGTAGAGCTTTAAACGGGGGAGGGAGAAAAGAGAAAAGCGGGACCTACAACCCAAGTAATCTGAGTCAAACAATGTGTCGAGTATCCGATTCATCTGAAGTTCACAAGCGTCAGATGAAGCATGGAGCCTTTTTGGCTTGTTTTAATAACGATTCCTGATTTGATAAATGAAAGGGGTGGGGAAGACAGTCTCTGAGGTCGTATCTAGCTGGAACTTTCTTTCTTTTTTTTTTTTTTGTGGTACTGGGGTTCCTGGAAGCCCTTCTGCCTCCGGGCTACACTCCCAGACCTATTTTTTATATATTTTTATTTGGAAACAGGGTTTCTTAAGCCACCACGGCTGGCTTCGAACCTGCGCGATCCTCCTGTCTCCACCTCCCAAGCGCGGGGATTACAAGCGTGCGCCACCATGCCCGGCCTAGCTGGAACTTTCTAAATCTAGACTTGCACATGCTTTGGGGGGCAGAGGCGAGACCCCACCGCGGCTCCCTGTCCATCCCACCTGCAGGTTAGTGTCCTGAACACATCCCGCAGGCTGCTGGAGGAGAGACGAGGACCGAGCACCAGCGATGGCCTGTGTGCGGCACTGTGTGCATACATCGTTTAAGTGACCCCTGGCGCCTCATCTGGTCATCACACCGCATCCCTGACTTGGCAATGAAGAACAGAGCTCGAAGGCAAAGCCCAGTGGGAACCCCAGCCAGCCCGACTGAGAGGCTGTGGCGCCGGTCCCCAGGCTGGAGATGGTGTGGATGGCGGCCACGGGGCTGGTGGGAAAGAGTGGGCTCCCTGTGTCCTGCAGACAGACACCTCCAGATCATCTGGGAGCAACTACTGTCTGAACTGCGACTCATCCAATCACTGGCTCAGGCTGGTATTTCTTTCTTTTTCTTTTTCTTTCTTTCTTTCTTTTTTTTTGTGGTGCTGGGGTTTGAACCCAGGGGCATTCTACCTCTGAGCCACACCTCAAGCCCTATCTTTTTTTTTTTTTAAATTTTGAAAGAGGGTCTCGCTAAACTCTGGAGGGCCTCGTTAAGTGTCTGAGGCTGGCGCCAATCTGCCACCCTCTTCTCTGTGCACCGGGGACTGCGCCTGTTGCTCTGGGTGGAAAGCAATCTTGCCCAATAGTTTATGGAGGTCTGAGAATGAGAAGCCAGATACCAAGCATAACCAGTTTCCTTGAAAAACTGCTAGCATAAAATAGATCTCTATTTATATGATGGCATGAATAAAATAGACTGTTTTGCATTTATATAGTGCCTGCCTTACACAAGAGCCCAGGGGCTTCCTAGCACAGCCCTGCAATGAAACCCAACCACCTAGGGGGACCAGCGGGCAGAGGGCGGTGGGCGGGGCTGAGGGCAGACACCTGCGCTGGGCTGGGCGGGGGCGGACGCTGCAGCAGCATGGTGCACACACCTCAGCCACATATGGGCCTGCCAGCGAGAAGCCAAAAGTAGGGACCAGTGTTCTGTCACACAGAGTGGGAAATAAAGTAATTATCTGTAAAACTGCATTTTTGGTATAAGTAGAATTGGTAAAATATTATTTTCTGTGTGGCACCGGGGATGGAACCCAGGGGCATTTTACCTCCAAGCTACACTCCCAGCCCTATTTTTTATCAGTTATTTTGAAACAGGGTCTCACTAAGTTGTGGAGGGCCTCACTCAGTAGCTGAGGCTGGCCACAAACCGCGATCCTCCTGTCTCAGCCTCCCAAGTCCTGGGATCACAAGCGTGAAACACCACACCCGGCCGATATAATATTAGTTCTGAAATTATAGCTTCTAATGTGTAGTAGAAGTAGCTCTGTAGCTCTGCCTAAATGACTGTGTATGTGTGTGCATGTGAGTGAGTATATGTGTGTAATAACAGTGTTACGTGTTACATATTTTACATAAAATACATTTTCACTTGGCATTCCGTATTTTTGCATATTAGAAAATACAGATACAGTTTAATGGCATGCGCTGGGTTTTCTTTTCTCTATCATCACCCTGTGCGTGACATAACCATGCTCTCTATGCTGCCTTTCCTCTCCCATCTTGTAAATAGTACGACATTTTTGTGTACAAAGCTTTGTATGAATTTATTTCAGAGTATTTTTCCTAGAATTGAAATTACTGCATAAAATGGGATGAAGATCTTTAAGACTATTAATATACTTTGCCAAATGGGCAAATTAATTTTCCAAAACTTGTACAAGTATTCTCAGAAGTGGTGTATGTGCCTATCTTAGTTCATTAACGCTATGGATTATCATTCAAAGATAATTTTCAAAATTTGATAAAAATATATGCATTTTGAAGTTGAGTGATTTTTAGTGCTTATAAACCACTTCTTTTTCATGAGTATATCACTCATTTCTTAGTGAAATGTGGGGACCTTGTGCTGGCTAGATATAGCTTTGTTACATAGGAAGGCTGTTAAGTCCTGTCTCTTACCAGAACCATAGCATGGTGTTGGAGTATCTTGGAGTCATGCAGCCTTGGTTCCAAGCTCAGTGCTGCCATTTACAAGCTGTGCAGTCACGGATAGTTGCTTTACCTTCCAAGATTTTGTTCCTTAAATTATAAAATGGGGATAATCAAGGTAGACTTACCAGCTAGATTTATATTCATGGTTTTGAAGAGTTTGCCAAGGTTAGGCATTTTACCTACTCAGTAGAGATTCCTGCCTCTCCCTGTAGAATTCCCGTGTTACCCATCCCCTCCACCACAGAGGAAATGGAGCCGGGCACGCAGTCGACGTGGGCTTGGTCAGACCCTGCCGTTGGGGCTCCCCAGCACTTTGCGTGTGGCCACCCTATGGGCTGCATGGTCTCTAGGGGCTGCAGGCCTTTGGCCAGCCTCTGTGTTCTCCACCAAGACGCACAGGAGGAGCTTCTAATGCTGTACGATCATGCTCTCTGAGTTCTGCCCTGCAAGGGCCTGGTTCACGGCCAGGGCCAAGGCGTACTCATTGAAGACATTGATCACTCTCCAGAAAATCCTCTGAATCTTACAGCTCAGGTATGAAAAGACCTGATAGATATTTCCCCCCAGTTCTGTAATCTTAAAAATGTACATAATGAGTTCAGAATCCGAAGGTTTGTTGTCGATAATAAAAAGAGAATGGCTATTTTTATGAAGAAGCAAAGAGAACACAGCTAAAGCATGTATGCAGGAAAGTATTATGGAAGCACCATTCAACTGAAAACTGATTTTTCAGATTTCATAGTTGTAGAATCTATGAGTTTCATCCTAAATTGATATTCACTTTCATAAATAATTTCATTTGTAAAAGTAGATATTTTTCTTAAAGCAGACACTTGAAATTGTGGTAACAAGTCCTTCAATTATCTGGGTCCCTATAGGCCTACTCATGTACGTTGGGCAAGACAAAGATAAAATCCTACCTTTTGGCATATATCTAACAAATTTTACCACACCATTGCTCGACTATCACGCCTCATTGACTTACAGTGTTTAACATTTGTTGATGGGTTTATATATTAGGAGCCGTTCTTGGCCTGCTTTGGCAGTTGAACTCTGTAATATTCGTATTTTTTACTATTTCCCAGGGTACTTTCTCCCAGTAATAACAACTCCATTTTTAATGAAAATGTCTACTCTCTTGCTTATTATTTTGACTTAATTTGAATGTTCTGTTGTCTTTTCTCCCAGTTGTTCTCACAAGCTCTTCTGTTTCGTGGGGTATAGTAGAGCTGACCACGGGCTTGTATAGACTGGTGCTGATCAGCTCTGTCCTCCGCCTGGGAACACGCACCCGCCACGACCTGCGTCTTCCTTTGCACGGCTCAGGATTGCTTTGTAGTTTCTTCAAAATATGAAGCTAAACATAAAAATGGTCTTTCCTAGAAAGATTTGTGTTCCCACAGAGTTAATTCACTTAGAGATGAGTGGGTAGTTGTCTGGTTTATTTATGGAATTGTCATTTTCTAGAGTAAATTAGGATCCAAAACATTGTTTACTCTGATTTAAGTTTATCGGTACTGGCTAGTTGCCAGTTCACTTTTTGATGTTTCCATATTAGTGTGAACAATTTGAAGTGTGAGACTGAGAATTCCAAGCATCTTTATTTGGGAAAACCGATAATGAATGTCCCAGGTTTTGGGTTTTGCTCAAGGGTCTAAGTGCCGATGCTTTAGAACATGTGTGAGATGCCTCCCTCTGAGTCTTCTGTGTTTTGTAAACAGACTAGTAGATAAAGTATAGATATTGATGGGAAGGGTGGTCCGTCCTGTGGACGCTGCAAGACAGGCTAGGTCATCAGTTGTGATTGTTTGTTATACTAATCATGTTGTAGGGTCCTTAGTAATGTTTTCATGCCTGGCATATCTGGGCTTTTAAAGCTGCGGCCTTATCACAGAATGACATAACTAAATAGGTAAAATATTAAAACTTTCTAAGGAAAACCAGAGTAAATTGCTGACATTTGGACTACTTAACAACCCGTCTAACATGTTATATGCTTGCTATTTTCATATTTCAATACTATTAGAAGATTAATGGAAATCTAGGACCCACTCATTTCTGTTCCTGGGTAAGTGATAATGGAATATAGTCAGCAAACTCATTAATTAGCATCTAAAATAAAATGCAAGATGAGAAATTAATCTAAGGAGTCCCAATGAAAGCCACACCACACGAGAACCATACAATAAAACCATATTACACTCAGGGACATAGCTTCCTCGCCTAAAGATGAGAATGGGATGCAGGTTTATAAGAGGTTCTTCTCAGTGGACTGCTTGGTATTGTTTCAAAGTGTTTTATAAGATTGGTAAAATTCTATGATGAATCCACGCTGACTTTACGGGTAAAGGAAGTGCTGTGGGTCTAATCTGTTGTGCTCAGCGAGGCTTCCGGCTGCTCTGGGCGACTCATGCATGTGTTACCTGAGCTCACACACTCAGCCGCGTACACATGTTACAGTGGGTAGGTACCACTAGTGAATGAGCGAAAAATTGACATCAATGGGCTACGGGAACCTGGAGGACTCGGCAACTGACTTCCCATCCTCCTCACTCCTGCATTCGATGGAACTTAATGGCTCCATCAGTAACCTGAATGGCCATGCTCATCAGGTGTGCGAGAGTCCATGCTGGTTACTGGAGTGAATATTAAAACTCAGTGCCATGTGGGCGATCTGCAAAGCTATGGGAACTACTCTTACCAAAAGATAAAACATTCAAGCAGAATATACAGAGGTACATACATGTCTCTCAGATTAGACATATCTGAGAGTCTGTACTCGGCGTGGGTCACAGAAATAAATGTAAAACAAATCTCACTGTGTTACAGAAGGCATAAAGCTCCCTTAAATAAGAGTATACAGACAATTACAGTTAGGTTAAATATAATTGAAATAATTGAGCATTGTTCTGTGATTTGTAAGTTAGCTTACCTATTTTCCATTCTGCTTCTCTGTTTTGAAATACTTAGTTTACATAGATAAAATATTTCAGGTAAACAGAAAGTGTGGATGGATACATAATTAACATTCCTATTCACCACCCAGCTTATGACATAAATTATGCAAAATACAATATCTATTCAATATGAGGTCACTTCTTCATACATTCTTTAGGCATATATTGCAATTGCTCTTTTTGTCTGGAAGCTCTCAAAGGAGGGCGTAAACCTGTCAATCCACAGCTTTTCAACAAAAACAGAGCAATATGTACACAGATGCTTCGTGCTGATAACCCTTACAGGCCTAAGATATCACTCTCCAGCTGTCTCTATCTTTGTTACTCAAAAGTCTAAATAATAAGTCTCTTCTTATCTCTAAAGGTAATAATAGTAACAACAACAAAATAATAATAATAATTTATAATACCAGTGAGAAAAAGCTACAGAAATTAAGTCTTATGGTCTAGAAAAATAAATCTGAGAGTTCACAATATAGGTAATGTGGAGAGCTGAGTGTGGTGGCACACACGTGTAATCTCAGTACTTGAGAGGCTGAGACAGGAGGATTACAGATTTGGAATCAGCCTCAACAATTTAGCAAGGCTCTCAGAAACTTAGTGAGACCCTGTTTCATGAATAAAAAGCAAATTAGGGCTGGGGTGGGGAGCAACTCAAAGGCAGAATGCCCCTGGGCCTATTTCCCAGCATCTCGCCACACACAATAGATATTTGTGATATGGAATGATAAATATGGAAGCAATTTAACAAATAAACATTACCAATGGTTATCTGAGAGACGCTTATTGTAATCTTATAGGTAGTAGCTACTAAGTACTAGGCAATATGTTAAGTGTTTTTATGTGCATTGAAAAAAGTATTATTATCCCCATTTTATAGACCAAAAAACAGACCAGAAAGAATATCTAAGTTGTGAAAAGTCAACCATCAATAAAGAAGAA
The DNA here is from genome assembly GCF_963383645.1 of Muscardinus avellanarius. Classification (NCBI taxonomy): domain Eukaryota; kingdom Metazoa; phylum Chordata; class Mammalia; order Rodentia; family Gliridae; genus Muscardinus; species Muscardinus avellanarius. The sequence goes on from NC_137793.1 coordinate 118,656,901, forward strand.
GGCTTGGATTTTTAGCCCAGACAATTTGCTCATATTCCTAATTAGTCTAAACATTGCACAAATTATTAGAAAATTTGCCTGCATACATGTAAAGTTGTGCGTAGGTGGGGGTGTGTACTGTGGATCATGAGATGGAAAGCCATGTGCAGGTGTGTGTGTGTACCATGGGTCATAAGATGCAAAGCCGTGTGCAGGTGTGTGTGTGTGTACCGTGGGTCATAAGATGCAAAGCCATGTGCAGGTGTGTGTGTGTGTACCATGGGTCATAAGATGCAAAGCCGTGTGCAGGTGTGTGTGTGTACCGTGGGTCATAAGATGCAAGGCCGTGTGCAGGTGTGTGTGTGTGTACCGTGGGTCATAAGATGCAAAGCCGTGTGCAGGTGTGTGTGTGTACCGTGGGTCATAAGATGCAAAGCCGTGTGCAGGTATGTGTGTGTACCGTGGGTCATAAGATGCAAAGCCGTGTGCAGGTGTGTGTGTGTACCGTGGGTCATAAGATGCAAAGCCATGTGTGATGCAAAGCCATGTGCAGGTGTGTGTGCAGCGTGATCATAAGATGTGTCCGAGCACCCACTGCTGCTTTCCTTCTCTTTCCGTTGCTTTCCTCGCCGTTTGTTGGGTTTCAGTCCATGTTGTCCAGCTTCGTTGCTGGGTCTGTGCTAAGTGGAGCATCATGGCAGGCAGGCTGGAAGAGGACAGCCGTTCACCTGTGGCTTCTTGAAGGCAGCGAGAGAGGGGAAGGTGCTGGGCAAGACACTGTCCCCCACGGACACCCCAAAGACCCACTCCTACCAGCGAAGTCCCAAATCCTGCTGTCCCCACCACCGCCCAGAGTCCATTCCACTTACGGATTAATCCGTTGATAGGTTGGAGCCTCATGGTGAATCACTTCCCCAGCTCCCTCCTCTGAACCTGGCTGCATGGAGGACCACTGGAGTCTTCAAGGCACCCAGACCTAAACCCCACACAGCTCTCCCTTGACTTGGTTTTTGTTGCCATTCCTGAGACGTCTCTGTTTACATCACCAGCATTTCTGCTCCACCCATGATTCCCAAGGGGAGGAATCGAGCTGGTCAGGTGTACTAGCTCGCACTGCTGTCACCAGCATGCGCCTTGTTGAAATAAACAGTTCATCATCATCATCATCATTCTATTTTCAGGTTGAGTATCAAACCCAGGCCTCACACATGCGAGGCAACTGCTTAATCACTAAGCTACACCCTCAGCTCTGCATTATTTTTGAGTAATAATCATTAAATAGTAAACCAAGTGGGGTGGAAAAGAAGAGAGGAGGCACGAGGGTTTGGGTGAAGGTCTGCTCTCAGCTGAGGCCATTGGTCAGACAGTCCACTCAGGCCAGATGCCTCTGGGTAAGAGACAGCAACCAAGCAGCTGAGGAACTAGACGTGGACTGTCTATGGAAGCCAACAGCGGGGACCTGAGGACCACGGGGACAGCGGAGGCTGACAGCGGGGATCTGAGGACCACGGGGACAGCGGAGGCTGACAGCGGGGACCTGAGGACCACGGGGGACAGTGGAGGCTGACAGTGGGGACCTGAGGACCATGGGGGACAGCGGAGGCTGACATCGGGGGCTTGAGGGCCATGGGGGACAGCGGAGGCTGACAGTGGGTCTTGAGGACCATGGGGGGCAGTGGAGGCTGACAGCGGGGGCTTGAGGGCCACAGACATGGAGACACAATTTAGATAATATTATGGAACTGAAGAGCTAAGATGAAGGACAAGTTAGACTTGTGTCTAGAAAAAGAAAGAAAGAAAGAACGGAAGAGTGTGTATCAGAGGACCTCCAAGTGGTCGGGAGTCAAAGCAGGTTAGAGTGTTCAGAGCCAGACTGGCCCCCATGGCCCAGGCTCCTGGCCCACCACACAAGCAGACTGGCTTCTGCAGATCCGTCCCTAGCCTGGTCCCCCAGCATGAGATTCCAGGCCCATTCTGGAGCTTGGACATCCCCACTGCCCCAGGCTTCAAGCCAAACCCTGAAGCCCCAGGCATGCCTCTGTGGATTCAGGCTCCTGCATAGCCCCAGTCCCCTGCATGGATGTCCCCCGCATGCTGGACTTCAAGGTGCCCTGCAGTAGACATAGGCTTCAGACTGGTCCTCATGAGCAAAGTGAGCAGGCCCGCTCATCTGGAGACCCAGGTGTGAGGCAGTGCTCCTGAAGACTGGTGGCAAGGATCCCATGCCCATGGATGGGCCCACTCAGAATCGCTCGGCGATCTGATTGCTGAAGGGCCATCCCTACGAGAGCTAATCACAATGTTCACATCACCAGAAATTCATTCTCTTACCACCATGATTTCCCAGGGGGAAGGAATTGAGTTGAGAAGGTACATTAGCTCATACTGTCGCAAAGGTAAGCACTGTTAAAATAATCAGCTCATTTATTATTGTAATCATATAAGATATAGATTTGGAGTTTGTCAAGTGGTTTTTCTGGCATTTATAGAGATGATAATTTGATTTTTCTTTTTAATGTGTTAATATGAATTACATTGTTGATTTATGGATATTTCTTTGCACTTCTGGGATGTACCCGACTTGGTTATGATGGTATGTTCTCTTCATATTTCTGTGCTTAGTTGATTTAAGTTGTATTAAAGCTTTCGCACCTATGTTAGTGATAGATGCTGATCTATTAATTTTGTATTTCACAATTTTTGCCTTGCTAGTGTTATCAAATGATTTAGAGATATATGCTCTCTTCATCTTTCTGGAAGACCTCATGTAGAGTTGCCAGATATTGAGAATTTTCCCTTGTTAGATATATAAACATGAATATGTAAATGCATACATCATATAATTTTATTAGTACTTATTAGTCCTTCCTTCCTTCCTTTCTTCCTTCCTTTCCCTGTCTTTCTTTGTCTTTCTTTCTCTCCTCTTTGTTGTGCTAGGGATAGAATCCAAAGATGTTCTGCCTCTGAGCTATACTTCCATACTTATTTTTTAGTTCGAAACAGGAACTCACTAAGTTGCTGAGGGCCTTGCTCATTTGCTGAGGTTGTGCTTGAACCTGTGGTCTTCCTGTCTCAGCCTCCCAAGCACTGAGATCACAGGATGCAGCGCCATGCCTGGCTTCACCCTCACTTCTATAGATGAGGAATGCAGAGCACGGAGGGTGTCGCAAGTTGAGAAATGTTGGGCCTGGGATGTAGAAGAGGACGGGCTCCGGGTGCATGCTCTTTCTGTCACACTATGCTCTCCTTCCAGCACAGCAAGATTTCTACATCTGTCTGACTCCTGAGGTAGAAAGCACAATACTGTCTCTTCAGAACCATGCACCGCTGCTTAATGACTGGCCTCAGAATTTCTTTCAGCAATTCTTTTTTTTGGTGGTGGTACTGGGGTTCCTGGAAGCCCTTCTACCTCCGGGCTATACTCCCAGACCGATTTTATATTTTTGAAACAGGGTCTCTTAGGCCAGCGCGGCTGGCTTTGAACCTGCACGATCCTCCTGTCTCTGCCTCCCAAGCACGGGGATTATAAGCGTGCGCCACCACGCCCGGCTTCTTTCAGCAATTTCTTATCTCCTCATTCAGAACACTAAGACCCAGGCTCATGTAGCACCTTAGCCTGGATGTTAGCGCCGCTCTAAACCCCCGAGTCTGCCTCCTAAGCCACGGGGCAGAAAGGCACAAGAATAAGGGCTTTGCCTCTGCACTGCTTCTATTGGACGAGATGTGCTCGGGGGAGGGACAGCTGCTGCGTTCAGCAGATTGTGTGTCCTCTTCCCCACACACTGGGAATGGCTCAGCCCGTCCATCCCCAGGACCACTTCTTGGCAGGGACAGAGGGAAGCAGGAACCAGCTGTATTCAGTCTTCTCGCCACTGATGCAGATCTCACGGTCCAGCCCGGCCACTGAGCACCTGCCATGTCCCGGGACTCTTCTGTTTGTTACGGGTTTGGGGGTCTTTCTTTAAATGTGTACCTGACTGTACCAATCTCATTCCACTCTGCACAGTTATTAGATGACTCAGCATTAGATTGGACATAAATGACTCGGAGCCGGCAGCCTGCTTCTGAGAACGTGTAGGCGTGCGGGGAGTCTGTCTGCGGCCCTCCTGCACCCATCCTCTGCCACCTTCCAAGAGTTTTCTCTTCTGCTTCTTGCACATCAGGAATTTTCCCTTTCAGAAGAAAGATACATGAATGAAAATTTTTTATTACGGAAGCAGTTGCAAAGCTAAAAATATTAAAAGAAAATTGCTTCTAAATGCCAAATATTTGGTCATTGATGCCTCCCTGGCTTCACCTGCACACCTCCATGTATTGATATGCCAGCTTTAGAGATGAGAAGCTACTCCGTTACCTGTAGGTATTGGCCACAGGCTTATGGAAACCGAGAAATCCCATCATCTGTCTGCTAGCTGAAGCCCACGGAATGGCATGCTTGCAGGCTCCACCAGGCCCTGCAGATACCGCACTCTGCCACCAGCCCGGTCCCTCAGGCACGTGAGGTTACACCTTTCTCCCTGGCACCTGCCTGGCCACCTGGGTTATGAGAGTTTCAGGGTCTGGATTTCTTGCTGCCAAGCCCCTTTGAATTAGCCATAGGAAGCCATGAAGGGAATAATAAACTCAGAGCACAAGTGAGACTTTTGAGTTTACCACCCCTAGCTCAGGACTCCTGTCTCCCATCCTGCCCACAAGTCTACCCTAGCTTGATTTGTGGGGAGGGAACGCCACTCCATTGAGAAGGCACTCTGAAGGGCTGTCATTCCATTGGGCTGTATACTAAATTCTTTTCATTTTTAATCTATTCTGAAGGTTCCACTACCTAGATTAAGTCCACTCGTTTAAGAAAAATCTAAATTCATATAATATTTGAATTTCAATACAATTAGAAAGCAGAAATCATTAGTGGAACTGGTAATCTAGTTAACAATTTGATGTGATTTACTTTGGCATTAAAGAGCTAATAATTGTGGTCAAGTAACTTATCCCATTTCTTCTTGTAAACTGAGAAACTGAACTTGATTCCTGATTCCAAAACTGTGTATTGGATTCCTTAAGGTGTTCATAGGTGTCTTCTCCCCCAAAAAAGTTCTTTATCCAGTCAGATTATATAAATTATGTTGTGGAGCCGAGCGTGGTGGCGCACACTTGTAATCCCCGTGCTTGGGAGGCGGAGACAGGAGGATCGCGCAGGTTTGAAGCCAGCCATGGGGGGGGGGCTTAAGAGACCCTGTTTACAAATAAAAATATAAAATAGGTCTGGGAGTATAGCCCGGAGGTAGAAGGGCTTCCAGGAACCCCAGTACCACCATAAAACAAATTATGTAGTGGATTATATAAGTAACAAGTTACTTCACTGGAGAATTTCTCAACTTATATGCTTTTAGGAGTCCAAGAAAGAAAGAATAAATAATATTCAACAAAATTCTGATCAGAGTTCTTGTTCATTTTCCATGGATCACCTAGTATCAGAGTTTGCTAGACCTGGTTTCTAAGTTTAAAATAATACATGTGTACTAGTCAGGTTCTCCAGAGAAACAGAAAGGAGAAGATATACACTATACATACACGTGCCGTGTGCATGTCAGCCAGTGCCTTACAAAAAGTGTCTTCATAGGATAGGAACGGTATGAAGATGTTTATTATAAGATATTGACCATGGTATTTCAGAGGCTGAGGAATCCCATATCTGTCTGCCAGATGCAGCCCAAGGCTTGAGAGCCCGAGGGCTGCGGCGTAGGCTCCAGTCCGGGTCTGACGGCCTGAGAACCTGCGGCACCCAGGACAGAGGAAAAGGACATCTCAGCCCCACAGTCAGGCAGAGTTAATTCAGCTTTCCTCTGCTGCATGTTCTATTTAGGGCCTCAGAGGATGGGATGATGCCCCACCGCATTTGCTGTACTCAGTCCACCAATTTAAATGCTAATCTCTTCTGGAAACACCCTCACAGACACATCTAGACAGAATATTCAACTAGCTAGCCAGCGTAACGTGGCCCAGGAAATGTGACACATGAGATTAACCAGCACAATGTGATTTTGTGATGGGGAAAATTGGCTCTGAATAGCAAGTTAAAAACAGCTTTGAGGTATAAATTGGATCATATATAATATATAGATGTATCATAGATAGAATAAAATGTATTTCTTAAAATTCAAGTATCAATTGTTTCGTATACTTTCCCAATATACCTTTCAAATCAAAATGTAAAGCTTATGTGTTTTGGAAGGCTTTCTTGATTGACACCTATGTATTCATACTAATTCCATCTACACTCAGTGTACACCTTTGAACCCCTGTGTCCCCACCTCACCCCGTCCCCCTGGCCAGAGTCTTCAAGGAGAAGCATAAGCTGCCCCTTGGCGCGCCCAGAACAGAATCCTAGGCCCAAGAGGACCACATATAGATGTGCTCTTTCACGCACTGTATTTTCCATTTTGCTAACAGATTGATGTTTCTCTTCTTCTGAGCAATTTCTTTCCCAAGACTATTTAGTGTCACGATTTTTAGGAATCGACATTTGCAGCTGCTTAAGTAATTCTTGTCCATCCTCTCCGATGTTCAAGAGATGAGTTGAACTTTAGGTGATATTATTTGCTGGAGAGAACTTTACTCTCATTTAATGCCATACCCCAAGAAAAATATGCCATGCCATTTCAGACATATTTCAGACTTCCTGTTTATCCCTGCTCCAGTGTGCCAGCGCCTCTGTGGAGTGAAATGTCTCCAAATCGCTGAGACTGTAATTTCCATGACAGTGCCGTCCATCTCATTTCGTGCCTGTCCTTTCAGTTTTATGAAGGTTAGAGACGTCCTTCCTGGGTGTTTGTCAAATTGTTTATCTAGTCTGCAACCAGCTACCCATGCTCTGCTCAGAATATGTTATGTCTTCCCCTTCCCTGCTGCTGGGCATCTCCAAGAGCCTGCAGCCACCAAGCCAGGGAAAGAAACATCGTTGATGGTTGTTTCATTTGCTTTCAACCATATTCGTTCATGTCAGTCTCTGCTCAGAATATTCTGGGCTCAGAGTAAGTGCTGCGTCAACAGCCGGCATTTCCTGTTGGGTGGCGCGTCAGCTGTGTCTTCTGTCTCACTCCAGCTCCCTGCCCGCCGTGCCTCCAAGGTTCCATTACATCAGTATTCAGACCTGTTGTTTCCTTAAGGAGGACACACATATTTCACATATTCTTTCTCTCCCATGCTAGAGACATTCTGTTAGAATTAAGTATTGCTTCCCCTACTGAATTTTCCCATGTATCTAAAATAAAGTGAATTTACATAGCTGTTCATGATTTGTGTACTGGGCAGAGGCTTATTGACTGTACTGTGTACTGGGCATTTTACTTGGTGGTGGGAACAAAACCATAAGTAAATACAATTTCTCCTGCCTTTGAAGAAATTGTAGTATTCTGTTTGGAGAGACCAACGTGCTATCAAAAACGGAATGTCAGAGTTACAAACGGAACTTGATTTTTTTTTAACCTTGATGATCAGAATGGATAAACTTGTACTCCAAAGTGATGGCAGTTCTCGTTCTATCGGGGCAGGGGTGTGACTTTGTCGTGGTGAGTCCTGTTTGGGTCGGTGTCATTATGCATTAGGATATGCAAAGGCGAAGCTGCGGAACTATTCTAGGATAGCAGTAATCCACCCACAAACATTGTCGTGGACCCGGGACAGTCATCGTCACCATAGGTTGAGCTACAGTTCTGCAAATATCCTGATGGGAAATTGGCTTTGAACGTGGCATAAGATTGAGATCATTTCTTTCTGTTGGTGCCCGGAATCGAGTTCTTACAGGAGGACGTGTTTGCCAGCCACCGGCCTTCAGCTCAGTGGGGTTTCTTTGGGTTGGCTTTTTTGTGGTTGTTCCTTAATTCTTCTCGGCTACGCTAAGCACGGTTTTGTTTTGACTTTTGATAAATATTAGAAAGCTTTAGCCGCTTTGAGGAGCTAGAGAGCCCAACAGTGGGCTCTTGGTAGGGCATGTGGAGAGAAGCAGCAGCTTCTTTATTGAGTGACTGTAGGGGATGGATCTTGGAACCGAGCGGAGGAGTGCTGCCAGTCTGACCCACGAGGTTGCAGAGTGAAAGAAAGCTGGACTGGCAGCCTGACAGTGCCGCTCACAGAAGCCAGGCACCCCGGGGAAGGGGGCAGCAAGGACCGGGCTCCCACTTTCCCTCAGTTCACAGGCTATTGTTAGGAAATACCACCACTTTAGGTTCAAAAAATTACAACTATTTTGATGTGGTGTATCAAGGGCCTTCCAAGTACATCATATCTAGATTCTAAGTATATTACAACAAAACAACTCTTTGATGTATTTCTTGTCACCGAGGCAAATGAAGGGAACCCTAAAGGCCAACAGCCACCAGTGTTTTGGAAGACAGTGGGTGCAGACTCCAAAGAGTAGCCATGACGTGTGAGCCAGAATAACTAGGATCCTTCTCCAGGCATCGGGATGGCAACGCCAAGTCTTGGGTCCACTTCCTAATCAGGAAATTGAATCTGCTACTAAGTAACTTCTGCTCCTAGAAGCAAGGAATGGAATTCCTCTAGAAAGAAAAGCACCTCTAAGCCCTTGGAGTTCAGACTATATCCAGTGACCAGTAAACATTTAATAAAGGTATCTAAAACCAGAAGATGCAAGCCACCACAAGTGAGAGTCAGCGGAACACCATGAACAAGAGATGTCTTGAGACCCAAGACATCGATGTGTCAGGGACTTACTAAATATTAGCATGTGAAATCTTCAAGGACATAAAAAAGAAATAGAGAAGCAGAAACAGGAGAACCAAAATAGACATACTTAAGTACAGTCAAACCAAAATAAACATACTTAAGTACAATCAACTATACATTTTAGAAATAAAAACACATCTTCAAATTAATATTAGTAGATGGTCTAAACTATCTGAATAGAATGAACTTTCCTTGCACAAGACAAATAGACACAAGTTACAGAAAAGATGGTAAATATAAGAAGGACTGAATCAATAGTTTCAACAGATACCTAATCTGAGGCCAAAAGAAGCAGAAAGAAGATGGAATACAAAGAGAATCAAGGTAAAAATAACCTGACCATGGTCCAGACTAGTGACAATCCTGAACCCAGGTGACAGGAAGCGCTCCCTGATGCACACCTGAGCCTCTGCACAAAACATGAAACTCCACAGATGAAGAGACCACAAGAGTCAGAAAAAAGATGCGTTTTTTTTTAAGGAGTCGCAAGTTGACAGCAACTTTCCCAAGCAGAAACAAGTTTTAGAAAATAGCCTGACATGATCATTTGCATATTGCTCTAGGTTTAGATTTTTAGGGGATATATTCTTTCTAGATGTACATTTAAAACATGAGAACCCTAATCAGAAAGAAAATATGAGCCAGGATTTTACTAGGGGTGCTAGCCAGAAAAATAAGACAAAAATAAATATAGAAAGTATATACATATTTGAAATAAAGAAGAAGCTGTCACATTTGCAGTTGAGATGACACAGAGACTTCAAAGTAATCAATATATAAATGGTAAGAATCAGTAAAAAAATTCAGTTGGCTGGATATAAAATTAGTTTACAAAAATACAATTGCATTTCTATATTCCAAAAATTAACAAGCAGAAAAAGTCATCACAGATTTTGACCAATAGACCACTACAACTAGTAAAGCCCAAAGACAGCATGACATATTTCGGGCTTACTTATAACAAAGTTGGTGTCTTAAGCAGAGAAATAAAGGACCCTATTCTCAACAAATGGCACCAACATTAAGGTTCTGGGCCCATGGGAGCTCCTCTGTACTACTGGTGGAGTACAAATACTTAAAATATATCAGACCATGAGTTGCATTGCCTTTAGAATTAATTTAAAAAGTAACCGAACTTCTAACTCTATGAGTTAGAAATTAATCTAGACTGTTGTGAATATAACTGAACAAAACAAGAGGAAAAATGCTGCCTTCGTGCAGGGTATATTCTACTGAGCATTCCCACTGTCTCTGCCTTCGTGCAGGGTATATTCTACTGAATATTCCCACTGTCTCTGTCTTCGTGCAGGGTACATTCTACTGAATATTCCCACTGTCTCTTGGACTCAGAATTTCATTCGCTTTGGCCAGTCTATTTTTCCTGTGTATTTAAAACAAGGCTAGTTACGTGTCATGCTTGGAGAAGCTGGACAAATAACCACCCCCAGCATTATCTGTGATGACATGAGGACCCAGGTGAGTCCGCCATGAGGCTGCGACCCTAGAATGCTGTCCACTCCTTGCCCTTCGCCAGCATCGTGGACAGGCCACAGCGATCTGTGTTCAGCAAGTCCTCGAACAACATGCAGAACCGCCAGTAGCCAGCCTAAGGTGCTCCCTTTTCTTTCCCAGTTATTGTTCTAGAGACCTTTCCAGTAGGACCGAGGTACAGACTGAGCAGACTATAGCAGGAGCGGGCCTGGACATTTGGGCCACTTCTTATGAAGTTTACCTGTGCAGGAGGGCCAGCCCCGGCCCAGTGTCATTCACACTGACTCTACAGTCTAGTGGAGACCGGCTGTACACACCAGCTGGCTTGGTGGGTCAGCAGCACCGGGATCAGTGGTGGCTCAGATTGCATGTGATTTGTTGGCCAGTAGTTAAAGTGTTCGGGCTATACTAAGGGCTGGTCCTGAGCCTGAAGGCATCTCTCAAACAGAGAGGAGTTATTCCCAGATGACAGGACTTTACTCCACAATCCTGAAGGTCTGTGCTGCACCCTTGTATGTGGCTGCCGAGACCCCCAAGCCACACCTCATCGTTGATGTTTCAGACACAACTGACCACTAGATCAAAGGGCCTGAGTGTTAGGGTGACTTTCTTGGCATCGGGAGCCTGTTGGAACATCCTGTTGTTCTGGGCCTCCAGAAACCAGGACTTGAGATGAGGTATGACTTTTTTTTATTTTTGCCAAAGTGGGGGTTGAACCCAGGGGTATTCTACTTCTGAGCAATACCACAAGCCCTACTTTTTATTCTTTATTTTAAACAGGGTTTCACTAAGTTGCAGAGGGCTTAACTAAGGAGCTGAGGCTGAACAAGAACCTGCGATCCTCTTGTCTCCGCCCCCAAATGCTGGGATTACAAGCATGTGCCACCACTCCTGGCAAACTATAACATTTAAGTGCTAAAAATAATGATTTTCAAGGAAGAATAATAATAATTGTGAATATTTCTGAACCACAACATTGTAACAACCTAAAGTAGAAATTACACGAGAATTCAGAAGAAATCCCCAAAGTACTGAAGACACAAAGGACATCACCAATCAGACTGGCCTTGCATGTGGGGAGTGTGTGTGTATTTGTGTGTGTGTGTGTGTGTGTGTGTGTATGTGTGTGTGTGTATACGTGGGTGAGCATATAAAACTCATGGAAACAGCAAAGACCTTCTAGATTGCACATGGAATAATCACAAAAATTGATCCTGGAGAAAAGCTATTAATTCCCATAAAATAAAAGATATTTTAAGTGATACTTTTGGTTACAAGGAAGCAAAACTGGAAAAATATAAGGGGCCTCTATGTGGAAAATGCAAATCTTGAACAATCTCCTCTTGGAGGAAAATGCAAATAGAAATTACAAAATCCTTGACAACAACAAAAATCAGAATTTATGAGATGTAACGCTGTATTAGAGGAAATTTCACAGATTTAAGCACCTTTATCAGTACACATAAGGCAGTGTGAATAAAATAATTAAATCCACAGCTCGCAAATCTAGAAAACCTAGAACAAGGTAAACCAAGAGAAAGCACAAGACAAACGAAAAGGAAGTAATAGTAAAGCAGATGTATGAGAGAGGAAACGAGACAAATCAAATCAAATCAAAATCTTGACTCGTTGGAAAAAAAGAACAAAAACAGACAAATCACTACTCCATGTAATGATGGAGCAGGGAGGATGCACAAACAGAGAAAATGAACGGCAGTAAGAGGACTAACCACCCGACGAGGGACGTGTGTAAATAATTATAAATCTGCTCTGTACGACTCTATGCAAATAAATTTAAATACTTAGGTAACACAGATGATTTCAAAGGAAAATATATCCTACCAAAACTGACTGCGTTAAAGACAGGAAACCATTTTCCACATAAGAAATAGAGAACATTATCAAGGTTATATTCTACCAAAAGCAACAAAACAAAAAGAAATATACAAACAAAACCAACAGGCCCAGGCAGCTTCAGAGGAAATTTTGCCCTTTATATATACTGTTTCAATGTCACCTAAGTTATTTCTAAGTACAGAATACTCATAATAACACAGATATACCTAAACTGGATAATTATCGTTAAGTGAAAAATTACAGAGCAGCAGCACGTAATAAACTTGATGTAGAAACACTAGTGTATTAGTGAGCAGAATTCCAACGGCAGATCAAAAGAGTATTACACCACAGCTAAGAGGAGTTGAAGTCAGAAGTTGAACAGAATTCAACGTTAGGAACTGTAGTCTATAACGTATCATCTTACTACATCTAAGAAAAAGGAAAGTCATGACTGTCTCCCAGAGACATTGACAAACCTTTAGAATAACTCAACGTATTCCTCACAAAAACATTTGAGGAAGCAGGAATGGATGGATGTTTCCTTAATTCTAATGCTAGCATCTTCCTAACAGGAAGAATAGTAGGAGCATTCAGCCCTAGACCAGAAACAAGTGAGGTATCCCACCCTCTCTGTTCCTAGTTAGGACTGTATTGGAAGACATAAACAACACGGAAGAGAGAGAGCCATTGAAGACATGGGAATTCTAAGAGAAGAGAAACTACGTCAAATAATTGGACATTAGCTGGAGGGGACAGACCTTGAGAATCAACTCTGAAGCTTATCTAAGCAAACTAACAAGTAAACAAAGACATCAGCAAAAAATAAAGATATAAACATATTGGCAAAATCAATAGCCACTTAACATGCATAATGGAGAAAATCTTTACAGTAGCAACAATAAAAATTTTAAATGTTTAAAAATGCTCTTAAAATGTTGAAAACTTATTTTTAAGAAAATTCAAAACACTCTCGAATACAAAAAAAAGAAAAAAATTCTTTATTTTAGGATGGAATGTCTCAATATTATCAGAATGTGCCAGTCCTTCTCACATTAACTTTTAAGTATCAAGTAATTCCAATATGAACTACCACAAGTTTATTTCTGTGGAGCTAGAACGCTGATATTAAGGTTTATATGGAAAAGTGACACCTAAGAATATCTGGGAAACACTGAAAATGAAGTTATCGGTGATTAGACATCACAGGAAGTCTCAGTTAAAACAGTGTGGACTGGCACATTGATAGCGCAGAGCCAGTGCTTGGACATCCTCAGGTTATGCCAAAGGAGGCCTCTCGAGTCAGTGGAGAAAAGTTGCACCCTGTTTTTATAACTGTTTTAGGATATTGAGTAGTCATTTAAAAGAAAATGTAGCCAGGCGTGGTGGCGCACGCTTGTAATCCCCGCGCTTGGGAGGCAGAGACAGGAGGATCACGCAGGTTCGAAGTCAGCCGCGCCGGCTAAAGAGAAACTGTTTCCAAAAATAAAAAAGTATAAAATAGGTCTGGGAGTGTAGCCCAGAGGTAAAAGGGCCTCCAGGAACCCCAGTACCACAAAAAAAAAAAAGAGAGAGAGAGAGAATGCATGGAACTATGTTTCAAACTGCACATGGAAATAAGCTCTGAAGAAATCAGATATTAATAAATAAAATGAAATTATGAATGAACTAAAAGTAGCAGGGCTAACGCCTATATAAATTGAATATTTGAGGACAGAAACTAGGGCTATAGAATTTAAGTGCAATTTAAGAAAAGATTGATACATTTTACTACATAAAAATAAACATTTTTTGCATTTGTAGAAAACACTATAAATAATGTCAAGAAGGCAAATGACAAATTGGGCAGGGAAAATACTTGCCACAGATGTTATGGTTATCGGGCTAACAGATACTACACATGGTGTGCATTATATATGTGTATATGTTCATGTGTTTGTGTCCGTCTTTGTCTTGTTGACCAATGTCTAGGCAGGGATTTTTTTTTACCTCACATGAGATGTAGAAGATACTTGACTGTGCATAAACTTTTTTTTCTTCTAAAAAGAAAATGGTTTTTGCTAATATTTATTATTTAAAAATTCTAAAAGTAAGTAATTGGGTCAAATTATGCTACTTGATTTCACACACAAGATGAACGGATAGTCAAAGTACCCTGTGTCTACTTCACACCACCCTACCTTAGCCAAGTTATTTACACCCTAATTTCCCAAGCGGCTTTTAAGGAAGCTGATTCTTAATCAAGTCCACTTACTAACTAGCTTCTTGCCCAGTTATGATTTCCATCTTCATCATATGAAATTAGGACAGAGCTGGAATAAGTGAATTAAGATGAATACAAATAGTATTGCAGGTGCAGACCCCACACAGGTGGAGACACCACAGCGAGTTTCAATGTTACTAACGCTTTGTGTTTCCGCCCCGCTTGCCTCTGGGCTGGAGAGGAAGTTCTGTGCATGTGCGATGGTCAAACTCAGCTGGGAAGCACAGGGCTGGGGCCAGGCCAGGTTCCAGGTGCCTACACACATGAACCCATTCCCTCTCACAAGCCCTAGGGAGAAGGACACTGAGGCTGAGGAAGGCCACTGGTGTGCCCAGGGCACAGCTCGGGGACCATGCAATGACAATCAGATTTGGGCCAGAGGATTCAGAGCCCAAGTCTCCGAAACCTCGCGCCATGATTTCTGGATTCTAAAATGTGACTTTATAGCGAGCTGCAAAATTAGTGCAGGGGACACATATTGCACTTAGAAAAGTAGAAAATAGGAAAACATTCCATAAAGTAATAGGAATTTTTGTGTGTATATATAAAACATTTGATACAAAAATGCATACACACGGTTTGGCTGTGTCTTCCAGGCGCTCTGCAGAGGACCAAGCTCTGAGGTAGGAGTAAACACAGCCATGTCGAGCTGTCCAGCTCTGTCTGTAGATGCATCTATTTTGCTGACTTCCCCACCCAGAGAGCACTTTGGTCTGACTTTCAGAAAGTCGCCATGAAAGCTCTCACACATACATGTGGGTCCTTGAGATGTCAAATACTCCCTTAGTAGGGGTTAAATCTAAGATTGTTTAAGCTTTCCAACAGCATACTGCCAAGGTGAATGCATGCATGTTAAAACAATAAGGAAAAGAAGCCTGTAAAGCTCGTGTTGCTCCTTCCAAAGACTGGGCTCACCAATGCTGAGCGAGGACAGGGACAGAGCAGGATTTGAAAGTGGCATCCTGAGCCGTCATTGAACCCCATCACAGACACCAGACACAGGACTCCTGGACTCTAAAAGTGCTCTTAGAAGTGCATAATTTTCACCACTGGGTATAGAGTTTAGCTTAATTGCTTTTTAGGAAAGTTCCACTTTAAGATTAAATGTGCATGGTCTTGGTGGGAAAGGAGGAACGGTAACATATAGTAGAGAGCCTCGGGTATGTTGAAGGTGCATTCAGGGTGTTTGCATATTGTCCCCACGAGGACCTGAGGGACAGATCCTCCCTGTCCTCACCGTGCCCCAAGGCCACTGATGCACACAGGAGACCTGAAGGTCTGGCCAAGAGCTGAACCTGGGGTTCTACCCAGAGGCCCTGGCTGCCGCATCAGCAGCCAGCACTCTTTCCTTCTGCCTCTTGAAATGGATTTACGTGGGCTTTAGTGACTGTCTGATCCCGTGACAGTCACTGGAACTAGCATTTTCCTAACATTCCATTCTGAACTAGATTTCCATAAGCATCTGTCATTATAAGGCAAATGGTAAAGAATCCCATTGGTGATTGCCAACCAGAATGGTTACTCCACTCTCTTGGCATGGAAAATGCCAGGAAGAAAACGGGATGAGACTGGGCAGTCGGCAGTCCCTCTGGTGGCAGCACAGCTCTGGGGCAGTGACATGGCCTGTCACCACCGCGTGGGGACAGGAGTCTGCTCGGTACAGTCTGTCTCCCCGAGGCCCAAAGAAGAGAGTGCCGAGACCTCGTGATCCCACTTCAGCCTATGTACCACAAGCGATAAAACACCTAAGAGGTGAAACAGGAACATCAGTTGATAAAAAATAAAAGTCTCTAAATGTTACGTGCTTCAGAGTTTTCCAGGCTATGCCCCTGAGTCTGCAAAGACAGCTCTCCCTTCTGCAAAGACAGGGTGAGCAGAGGGCAGCCAGCCATTTATCTCTGAGGTGGCAGAGTCTATGACTTAAGAACACCCCACTTGAGAGTGACAGGCATCTGGCCTCTTTTATGATATCTCCTTCTCTCAGGCCGATAATGGAAGGGAACTTGGTAAGGACCACACCGTGCCGGCCATGAATCCAACGGTACTTGACAAAAGCCGCTCCCTGTTGGTGCCGATGTGCCTGCTCATTTATATTGATCAGTGGACATTTGTTTGCCAAGGTAAAACTAAGAGAGATTGCCTGGATGCCCTGTGGCATTTTCAAAGGGGAGATACATGTTTTTAGTATCCTGTGTCTGATTGGGTTTCAGAAAGAGAGCGTTACAAATCTACCTTAGCGACCCCTAGGAGATGTTGGGGCTCACTTCTTGTTTCCCCAGGGCCATTTTGTATGGAGTTAGAGTATGTATCATTTTACTAAATTAAATTGGGTCCATCTATTCATCCAGTTTAGTTAGGTCTCGGGATTCTGATGTTGGGCACCAAGCATTTCCTCTGAACATAGAATAGTCCAGTTCTAGAAAGTCCAGTGCTGTGGAATTGTTAGGAATCAAACCATGTCTCAGGATGCTGTACTGGCAGTACCAGAGTGTATCCACTGGGTGCACATTCAGTGAACACATACAGGACTATTTGTCATCTATTTGTCTTATATATGTCTATATCTACCTACAGATAGACATTTTTGAATCTCAGTAAAAAAGCCAAATATTGATCTGGTGACTTGAGCAAAAGACTTACTTGCATTCAGTTCATAAAAACAAGCCATCAAATCTGTTGTACTCGGGACTTCCGGGAAGATGGCGACCGAGAAAAGCGGGGCTTAAGAGTCCCGCTAACAACCAATCTCCATTACCACAAAAAGAGCGCCTTTCATAGCCAGAAAACACCATCATCAGAAAAACAAAAAAACCACCAGGCTCCAGAGAGAAAGCGGACTGAGAACAGAGCGCAGGGCCACAGAGGAGACACATGCGCCCGAGGACGCGGCAGCAGCGCCATACTGCCGGCAGCAGCGGCGAACTCAGCGGACGGCTACAGCAAGCCGAGGTGAGCCGATGCGGAACAGCCAGGCGGGATCTTTCAGCGCAGACAGCATTTAAAGCTCCCAGTGGCTGAGCTCAGCACACGCTGCAGGGATTCAGAGTGAAAATCAAAACCAGAGAAGAAAAAATACGCCAGCCTCATGGCCGAGGGCGTGGCAGAGGCGCCATATTGCCACCGGCGGCGGCAGCAGCAGTGAATTCACCGAGTCCAGTACAGCTACATCTACGTACTCAAGAACAGTGAGTCAAATTGCGGGCCACAGAGGAGAAATCCCAGTATTGTGCCTCCTGGGACTTGACCCAGTGAGGGAGTGGTGGTGGCAGAGATATCACACCATAGGAAAACGTGCAACCTGGCACCCCCCATAGTTTAAAGCAGCCTCTATCAACTCCCTGGGTCGGAGACTCTGTGATACAACCCAGTAAAGGAGTAGTGGGGTCAAAGATACTACAGACTCGAGATCCAGAGCACCTTAAGTGAAGCCATAGTGACCCAAGGGAAGAACCCAGAGAAGGCACAAACCTCCGAAATCATGGGAAAGAGGAATAACACTGGAGTAATGAATGTGCACAACCCCACAACATCAGAACCTGATAAAACAGAAAATCAGAGATTTCTAGAAGATCAAATCAGGAAAATAACTGTAGAAATAATAGAGGTGCTTCGAAAAGAACTCAGAGAGAGCCAAAAAGAGATAAAGGATGCAATTAATGAAGTAAAGGCCTCAATTCAAAGCACAAACAACCGATTAGACCACATGGAGAACAGAATCTCGCTCTTAGAAGATGAGCAATCCAAAAATGAATGCATAGTTTCTAATCTAGAAAAAAATATCCAACAGCAGGAATCTGACATTGAAGAAATATGGGCCCATCTTAAGAGAGCTAACCTAAGAATAATTGGAATAGAGGAGGGAAAAGAAAGTGATACCAAAGGGATCAACAATCTCTTCAAGGAAGTAATAGCAGAAAATTTTCCAAATATAGAGCAAGAGGTTGATACACAGATCCAGGAAACTTATAGAACTCCCTTTAGACAGGATCCGAGAAGAGGATCCCCACGCCATATAATTGTCAAAATGACCAATGTGGAAGCCAAGCAGAGAATCTTAAAGGCAACAAAAACAAAGGGCCAAGTGACATTCAGAGGCAAACCAATTAGAATCACTCCAGACTTCCCAAACCAAGTCATGAGAGCCAGAAGGGCTTGGAGTAACATATTCCAAACTCTGAAAGAAAACAACTTCCAGCCAAAAATTTCCTACCCAGCAAAACTTTCTATCAAATTAGATGGAGAAATAAGAAGCTTCCATGACAAACAGAAACTGAAGGAATTTATGTCTTCAAAACCAGCGCTAGAGAAAATACTCAAAGAGATTAACTACAAAGAAGAAATAGGTAACACTCACCAGAACCAGAGAAACAAGAGTTTCCATCCAACAGACAACTAAGATTGGTTATCTGTGGAGATTCATTATTTATGTTAGTCTTTTACCTATCTCTAAATTGTATTGTTTGCCTTTATTGTTGTTAATTTTTAGGATTTCTAGTTGGAATATTAATATACCTTCAGATATAGCATTTGGAAATATTTTATCCAATTCTATTAGTAACTTTTAACTCTGTTTACATTGTCTTTGGATATACAATATTTTCTTTTATTTTTTAGGGAGTTTGTATATTCTTCTGTTGCCTGTGCCATTGAAATCATATCCAAGAAATCACTGCTAACTTCAATGTTGTGAGGTTTTATGACCCAGATTTTCTCCTAAAAGTTTATAGTCTTAAGATTTATATTTAGGTCTTTTATCTAGTTTGAGTTAATACTTGTATGTGGGATTAGGTAAGGGTCCAATTTTATTCTTTTCCATGTAATTATTATTTTTCAACAATATTTAGTTAAAAGATTATTATTTCCACCACCAAATCTTCGTGGAAACCTTGTCAAAAATAACTTGACAATATAGGGAAGAAGTTAGCTCTAGGCTTGTATTTAACTCCAATGGTCTATATATCTGCCTTTAGAACAGTACTACACTGTTTCAATTATTGTAGCTTTATATGGTTTGAAATCAGAAAATATACATCTTCTAGCTTTGTTTTTGCTTCGAGATTGTTTTGGGTATCTAGAGTCCATATTCCATATCAGGATAGATTTTTTTCTGAAAAATAAATATATGATAGTTTCACCTAAAAAAAAGAAAAAAATATTCTCTGGTAAGAAAGAAAGCAAAAAGAAATATTGAAATGTTATCTTTAAGTCATCAAAAGCTTGGTATCAGACAAATGAAACTGTTATGTGAGATTATCATTTTTAATTTTGGATAAATTGCTATAATACTAGATGTCAACCACTAAGCCAAGCATGGGAGGGAGGGATGGGGAGAGAATGGGGTGGGGATCGGGTGGGGGCTGACTGGGCGATGTGTGCATGTATGTCTACAAAAGTTTGTATCCCACTATGATGTATGAATACAGTGCACCAATAAAATAAAATTTAAAAAAAAAAAAAAAAAAAAAAAAAAAATCTGTTGTACTCAAAACATTGAAAATTTATACAATAGTTATATCATGATTAAGTTATTCAATAACCAGTTTATCAAAATCAAGTATCTATGCTAGTTAAAAAGAAGCTACTTGAAGAAAAAAGCTAAAGCTGGGCATGGTGGTACCCATCTGTAATCTCAGTACTTGGGAGTCTGAGACAGGAGGATCATAGGTTTGAGAACAGCCTTAGCAATTACTGAAACTGTAAGCAACCTAGGGAGACCTATTTCTAAAGAAAAAAAAAAAAGGGGGTGAGTGTGTTGCTAGAAGTAGAATGGCCCTGGGTCCAATCTGCAGCACCACAAAAAGTAAGTAAGTAAGTAAATAAATAAATAGATAGATAAATAGAGAGATAAATGAAGGAAGCTGAAAGTCATGAATTAATTCATTCAGAAATGGAGGCTCACATAAAAATACCCATTAAGCCACAGTTTCTGTGTTTCATCTTGACAGTAAAATGTCTAAGGGCATCAGACTTGACCTTTTGTGGTAAAGCTGTAGGACGATGCTCTCCTCTGATCCATCTTAGTGATATTTCAGGTCATGCATACGTCTTTCAGAACCACCTGAAGAAAATTCAGGAGAGCAAGATGCTGTTTGAAGGTCAACCCTAATCTTCTGGTTACAGAACTCTAAGGCCTCTGCTTGGTTTTCATGATTTCTACACTTGGTTTCTGGAAGTAAAGACGACCCTTCCACCCAGCCCTTTCCTATGCTTGTGTCTCATGAGGATGTGCTTTTTACCTCCCCTTCTATTCCAATATTTGCTTTTGTTATCTCCTCTTTGTTCATTCCTGGTTGAAACTGGAATTTTTTTGTCAGATTTAGCTGGTAGCTCTTGCTTTTCTTTCTGTAAGATCTCATGTTTTGATTTTATTTGTTCCCTGGAGTAAATAACTATTTGAACCATTTGTGCAAAAATTTTCTGAGCCTTAAGCTTAGCTACAATTGGCTTTTGGGCAATGTTGGAAAAACTAAAATAATGAGTTCAGGTAGTCTGATAGAGCCAGGCAATAAGACTTACAGTATTGGAGCAAGATGGTTTGTTGCTGTGTGTGTGTGTGTGTGTGTGTGTGTGTGTGTGTGTGTGTGTACAAAGTCTAAAGGCAAATACAAAGCTATAAGAACAACCAAATAGTGAGAGGTTGAAAAGACACTGATTTCATTCCAATAGTAAAGGGTATCATACCTATGCTGCTATGATTACTTCCTTGAAAAATAATTAATTTACCAAATGCTCTCCTTGGTATAATCTTAGAATGCTGAATTCAAAATTTCACAAGTCACAGCTGGGTGGGGTGTCACATGCTTGTAATCCCAGCATTTGGGAGGCTGAGACAGGAGGATCGTGGTTTGCAGACAGCCTCAGCTACTTAGTGAGGCCCTCTGCAACTCAGTGAGACCCTGTTTCAAAATAAAGAAAAAAAATAGGGCAGAGGGTGCAGCTTGAAGGAAGAATGCCCCTGGGTTCTATCCCCACTACCGCACACACAACAGTTTCACAAGTCGCAGTTTTGTGTGCTCATTGCTGGTTTTGGCTGTGTTTTCCCTGTGTTAATGGCACCGCCACAGTAAGGCGTGTTTCTGCTCCTGGGTTAGGAATGGTGAACCTATCTGACCAGCCATGTTCAGGCCATCATCCCTGTTTTGATCTATTTCTTGAATAACCGACACGTTTCCACCTGAATCTTCTAAAGTCCCATCTTTTCCAGGCCCTCTGATCCCACCTGAATACCATGCTTTAATTCCCCCACATTTTCTAACGCTCAGTCATGACAAGGCGTTCTCCAAGACGATCTTCTACCTTGCAACACTTTGAATGTTGTTATTTGACAACTTCGACTCTGTATATAGCACTTAAATTTAAATAGCACTTATTTTCAGAAAACCTAGCTAATCAGTCTACTCATCCAGCCTTCAGACTTCGTGGCCCATGTTTTTCTTTCCAGGTATCATGCTGACATAGAAAATACAATTGCAGAAAAAATAAAATTCCTTCTTCAAGAGTCCTGTGGAAAAGAGAAGCAGATAACTTGACAGGGAACAGGGCATGAGCACAAATCAGACCTGAGGAGGCCTGAGCCCAGGCCAGGTGAGTTCTCATCCAGTCCCTGAAGTAAGAAAAGAATTGGGAAGAAGGGTAAAGAAATTAGTCAGAAGACATAATAGCACCAAAAAAAGCTGTTATGTGACCCTGTGTAACCAAGGTCACAGAGCATTGTGGGCATGTGATCCTGTGTAACCAAGGTCACAGAGCATTGTGGGCATGTGGCTCTGTGTAACCAAGGAACCAGAGCATGGTGGGTATATGACTGTGTGTAACCAAGGGCCCAGGGCATGGTGGGTATATGACTGTGTGTAACCAAGGGCCCAGAGGAGGGTGGGTATGTGACCCTGTGTAACCAAGAGCCCAGGGCATGATGGGTATGTGACCCTGTGTAACCAAGGGCCCAGAGCATTGTGGGTATGTGATTCTGTGCAACCAAGGGCCCAGAGCATGGTGGGTATGTGACTGTGTATAACCTAGGGCCCAGAGCATGGGGGGTATGTGACCCTGTGTAACCAAGGGCCCAGAGCATTTTGGGTATGACTCTGTGTAACCAAGGGCCCAGAGCATGGTGGGTATGTGACTCTGTGTAACCAAGGGCCCAGAGCATTTTGGGTATGACTCTGTGTAACCAAGGTCACAGAGCATTGTGGGCATGTGACCCTGTGTAAGCAAGGTCACAGAGCATTGTGGGCATGTGGCTCTGTGTAACCAAGGAACCAGAGCATGGTGGGTATATGACTGTGTATAACCTAGGGCCCAGAGCATGGGGGGTATGTGACCCTATGTAACCAAGGGCCCAGAGCATGGGGGGTATGTGACCCTGTGTAACCAAGGGCCCAGAGCATGGTGGGTATGTGACTGTGTGTAACCAAGGGCCCAGAGCATTGTGGGTATGTGGTTCTGTTTAACCAAGGGCCCAGAGCATTGTGGGTATGTGGTTCTGTTTAACCAAGGGCTCAGAGCATGGTGGGTGTGTGGTGCAGTCCAACCAAGAGCCCACGGCATGGTGGGTGTGTGACCCTGTGTAACCAAGGGCCCAGAGCATGGCAGGTATATGATTCTGTGTAACTAAGGACCCAGGGCATGGTGGGCATGTCACACTGTCCAACCAAGGGCCCAGGGCATGGTGGGTATATGACCCAGTGTAACCAAGGGCCCATATCATGGTGGGTGTGTGACTCTGTGTAACCAAGGCCCCAGAGCGTGGTGGACATGTCGTGCTGTCCAACCAAGGGCCCAGAGCATTGTGGGTATGTGATTCTGTGCAACCAAGGGCCCAGAGCATGGTGGCTATGTGATTCAGTTTAACCAAGAGCCCAGAGCATTTTGTGCATGTGATTCTGTGTAACAAGGGCCCAGAGCATGGTGGGTGTGTGGTACAGTCCAACCAAGGGCCCACGGCATGGTGGGTGTGTGACCCTGTGTAACCAAGGGCCCAGAGCATGGCAGGTATATGATTCTGTGTAACTAAGGGCCCACAGCATGGTGGGCATGTCACACTGTCCAACCAAGGGCCCCAGGGCATGTTGGGTGTGTGACCCAGTGTAACCAAGGGCCCAGAGCATGGTAGGTATGTGACTCTGTGTAACCAAGGCCCCAGAGCGTGGTGGGTATTTGATTCTGTGTAACCAAGGGCCCAGGGCATGGTGGACATGTGATTGTGTGTAACCCAGGGCCCAGAGCGTGGTGGGCATGTGATTGTGTGTAACCAAGGGCCCAGAGCATGGTGGGCATGTGATTGTGTGTAACCAAGGGCCCAGAGCGTGGTGGACATGTGATTCAGTTTAACCAAGAGCCCAGAGCATTTTGGGCATGTGATTGTGTGTAACCAAGGGCCCAGAGCATGGTGGGTGTGTGATTGTGTGTAACCAAGGGCCCAGGGCATGGTGGGCATGTCGTGCTTTCCAACCTAGGGCCCAGAGCATTGTGGGTATGTGATTCTGTGTAACAAAGGCCCAGAGCATGGTGGGTGTGTGGTACAGTCCAACCAAGGGCCCACGGCATGGTGGGTGTGTGACCCTGTGTAACCAAGGGCCCAGAGCATGGCAGGTATATGATTCTGTGTAACTAAGGGCCCACAGCATGGTGGGCATGTCACACTGTCCAACCAAGGGCCCCAGGGCATGTTGGGTGTGTGACCCAGTGTAACCAAGGGCCCAGAGCATGGCAGGTATATGATTCTGTGTAACTAAGGGCCCACAGCATGGTGGGCATGTCACACTGTCCAACCAAGGGCCCCAGGGCATGTTGGGTGTGTGACCCAGTGTAACCAAGGGCCCGGAGCATGGTAGGTATGTGACTCTGTGTAACCAAGGCCCCAGAGCGTGGTGGGTATTTGATTCTGTGTAACCAAGGGCCCAGGGCATGGTGGGTATGTGACTGTGTGTAACCAAGGGCCCAGAGCGTGGTGGGCATGTGATTGTGTATAACCAAGGGCCCAGAGCATGGTGGGCATGTGATTGTGTGTAACCAAGGGCCCAGAGCATGGTGGGCATGTGATTGTGTGTAACCAAGGGCCCAGAGCATGGTGGGTATGTGATTGTGTATAACCAAGGGCTTAGGGCATGGTGGGCATGTCGCGCTGTCCAACCCAGGGCCCAGAGCCGCCCTGGCTCCCAGTCTGGTGGCTCTTGGAAGCTGCTGCTTCCCCACAGCTTGGCTGTAGCCTCAATGCCACGGTCAGCTTCAGGGATCCTCAGCCTCGCAGAGTACAGTCAGCTCTGCTGTTTCCTCAGGTGTGTCAGACAGCAGCCTTCTGTGCTGGGGCTCATCACAATCCCCACCCGTGGTCCCTGGCTCCACCCACAGCTCCTCACAACGGAGACCTGCAAATGGCACCTTAAAATAGGATGGGACCAGTGTTCCCAAACAGCCCTGGAGCATTCAAAGTGCAACAGAGGAACAGTAGGGAGTTATACATTAAAATAAAACAGATTGTGATTTTTGGTTTCTTTTCGGAAGTAATGACATTAAATTCTGAGCTTTTACTTTCAAAAAAGAAAGGAACAAAGAAAACAACTATTACATTTTCTTGTTATTTTGTTGGAATACTGGTATTCTGAGTAGCATTTATTTTACAAATTATTTTTTTCTGATACTAGGTATTGAACTCCTGGGCATTCTACCTCCCAGCCCAATTTTTTTTTTTTTTGAAACAGGGTCTCACTACATTGCTGAGGGCCTCACTAAGTTGCTGCGGTTGCCCTCAAACCTGAGATCCTCCTGTCTCATACTCCCAGGTACTGACATTATAGGTATGTGCAGCAGTCCTGGCTGGAGCAAAGATTTTGAGGAGGAACTCTTCAAAGTTCTTCCAGTCTGACCCCCAAGAGACTGGGATCTTCCAGGAGGCAGGGCCCACGTGACTTGGACTCTCCAGGCCTGTTCAAACCTCAGATCCCCATCCTGTGGTCCTCACTATGCCCACGCTGTCCAACCACCCATCCAATGTTAGACTCCTGTCGGTGATGGTAATTAAACACCATGCTGGGGAGTATAGAGAATGATAGAAATATAGGTGCACACGGCATGTGGGGTGTTTTCCTCTACCCCCGCCCCTTCCCATACATATGAAGGTTGGCACTGGGAACTTTATACACATACATGGTATTGATTAGTGGCTAACCTGCACCAGGTCCCAACCCCGCCTCCTCCCTCCTTCAGCATCTGCCATCGCTCCGTTGAGCCTCTTCTCTTCTCCCAGGTCTTTTTGTGTCTCAGTTTCTC
The DNA here is from genome assembly GCF_963383645.1 of Muscardinus avellanarius. Lineage (NCBI taxonomy): Eukaryota > Metazoa > Chordata > Mammalia > Rodentia > Gliridae > Muscardinus > Muscardinus avellanarius. The sequence goes on from NC_137793.1 coordinate 118,682,480, forward strand.
TTTAGCTTCCACCTATGAGAGGAATCATGCAACCATTCTCCTTCAGAGACTGGCTCATTCCACTCCACATGATATTCTTAGATCCCACCCACATTCCTGTGAATGGCATAATTTTGTTCTTTTTATGCCTGAGTAAAATTCTATTGGGTGTCTGTGCCAGTTTTGTGATCCATCCATCTGTTGATGGACACCTAGGCTGTTTCCATAAAATGTGAAATATGGTTACTCCATCCAAAAATGACTCAGAAATTTTAAAATGGTGATGGGATTTTTCAGATTTTACGTCTAGGGCACACAAATGGAACTGTAAGCAGAAATGGTTTAGCAGTTCAGAGAAGGCTGGGCAGTTAAGGGATGCTTCTGATTTTCCTTCTAGATGTAGAAGCTAGAGTACTTGGGGGGTTACTTTTAAAGGCATCTAAAAGGCCAATTTTCACTGAGTCTGATATAATCTTAAATATCTTTTTTTAGTTGGAATCACTGAAATCTAAGAATGAGGGCAGGAAGTGGTGGGCATGGGCCTGGGTTCTACTGCAGTGTGTCAAGAACAGAAAGCCAGTCACATGGCTGGAAACGGGGAAGCCTAGAGAAGCTTCACCCCTGCTCTCTCTGCTTTTGGGTTAACTGCATCTGTGCGTGCGTGCTTTCTCTTGTCTGCAGACCATCTCCCTTTCTCTCAGTCACAAGCGTGCATCTCTACCAGCGAGTGTTCACCAGCTTTGTGCTCCACCCTAGCCTGCGGCTCCTACCTGAGTGTGCTCAGCAGCCTTGAAAGACTCCATTGTATGGAGGACGCCTTTGAGGCTCACAGAGATCTTGGGACTTTCCTAGGTCTTAGTGGATTGAGCAAGGTTTCCAAACCAGGGCTGACTCCAGGACTAAGAGTACTTACATTTACAACAGCGAGTTTCTTCTACTTGGTAATTGCTGGCCTCTCTCTGTAAATATCAGATCTGTATGTTAGAGGTCAAAGTCTTCAGCAGTGTAAGTCTAGTTCCTAGGCTGAACTCTAAATGCTTGAGGGACAGATGGGCATCTCTGAGGAGGGTGGCCAGGTTCTATAAACACCCCATCACGGGCACGTTGTTTACAGCCAGGAGATCTTGGTCCTAGGAGTGGTTCATTACTAAGAAATGAAACTGGTATCCCCAAATGTATTTGTTATACTCTCCTTTGCAAATGACATTCCAAATCACGAATTACAGGTTAATTTGATCTGCTCAATAGTATTTATCGAACATCTACTATTCATATAGCATTATTAAGGTTGCACAATTTAGCAAATAAAAATACAAGACACCCAGCTAGATTTAAACTTTAATTAACAAGTGGATATTTTTAGCATGAGTGTATCCCAAATATGGCTTGGGCATCTTATATTTTATATGACAGTCCTGGGCTTCATTTTGTACCCTTCAGGTTATAGTCATGAAAATAAGAGAATTGATCAACATTTTTATTAATTCATTTAAGCCTGGACCCAGGCAGTGGAAGTGGGCATTGCTTCTCTTTTGTCTTAGTTTGGATTCACTCCCAATATCAGCTACTGGGTAGAGATGCTCTCCGGGCTGCACTGGGCTCCTGGAGTCAGGAAGGGAAGCAGCTGCTGCTGAGCTGCCCACCGGCCGTCGCTCGCAGCAGACTTCTGCATTCACCACAGGCAGCCAAGATCTTGAACCAGTCCCCATGTCGTATTTAGGAAACTAATTATTTAGAAATATTAAATGGGTTGGGAATGGCTAATCTAGGTGATTAAGTGATCACTAATTAAAAATCAACTTTATGTCCAGAAGAGACTTCTGTCCAGATGCACGTTATGTCAACTTGGCTTCCAAATATCAACTCATTAAAAAGTGTCTCCACTGCCTGTCTACCTCACCTCCCTGCAGCATGTCCATGCCTCCTCTCCTTCATCTCAAACACATGCACATGAATATATGCATGCATACACACTGCACTGACACATACTCTCACATGCATGCCAACACAGATATGTACACTGTCACAGACCCTCACACACATGCAAACATACACATGTGCACTGACACAGACCCTCACATGCATGCAGACATACACATGTGCACTGACATAGACCCTCACACACATGTAAACACACACATGAGCAACACAGGCCTTTAGACACATGCAAACACACACATATACTCTGAAACAGACCTTCACACACATGTAAATGCACACATATGATCTAAAACAGACCTTCACACACATGCAAACACACACATATACTTTGAAACAGACCCTCATACACATATAAACACACACATGCTCTGACACAGACCATAGACCTTCACACACATGCAAGCATGCACACTGCCCTGACACATGCCCACACACATGCAAATGCACATATGTGCACCAAAACAGCCCTCTTATACGTGAAAACACACACATATGCATGGACACAGACCTACACACACCCGTGCACCAACACCGACTCATAAACATGCACACACATACTTGTTCACTGACACATACTCACAGACATACTCTCATACATACACACTGCCCTGACACATGATGTACACCAGCACACACATGCACACACGTAAATACACATGTACACCGGCCTGTACACTCTCACATACAGTGTGCCAATATAGTCACATACATGGGTGGACACACACACGCACCTGAGTACCTAGCTGGACGGAGCACTAGCCCGGCTCCGGACACGCCCGCTTACCTGAAGCATGGCTGTGTTTCATGGAGGCTGGAGTTTTCCATGAACATGTCTTTCCATGCAGACTCATTAGGCACTATTTACACCGCTGCAGCTGCGAAGGGAGAGGTTCTGAACTCTGGCTTCTACAGTAGGCTTTGTTTCTCATTTACATTTGCATATTAAAGTGTTTGCCTGAAATAGGCTATTGAAATTAATTCAGGATTAATTGGTGTCTTTATCTCATTAGGACAATCTAATTTAAGGATGATGAAATTGTTTAGCCTCCCGTTTGCATAATTAGATTGCTTTGAATTGCTGTCATTATTGGCTCTTTAGCATCATCTGTAGGCCTCAAACAGACAAGAGCCCCAACCTCATAAAGACCAATCATGTGTTACAGCAGAGGGCTGTTAACCCCTTTTAACCCGAGCTCACTCGGATTAGCAGTCACGGCAGACAGGCCTTGGTCCCAAAGAGCCCCGAGTGCCTTCCTCTTTGAATTCTTGATGTTCAGATTGATTTCATGTATTTGGACCTAGAAATGGTTGCAGCCTTGCTCCTGGAATCCAAGGAGTGTGGAAGACCACCTCTTCTTGCCTGGCCACCCTCCCTGCCATGGGGACCTCTCCACCACCACTCCTCTCTTTCTGCTTCCTTAACTAACTGGAAATTATTCCATGACAGAAAACCATGCCAGCATTCCCAGCAACCCCGCAACAATGCTAGCCTTTCCCAAGCTCGACAGGCCAGGCTTGTCCCACACTCGGTAGAGAGTGTCCTTCCCATCCAGTGAAGTTGCAGAATGCAATACAGGAACCACCGACGTCCACTCAGTTACTCATTCCACGCCTATCAGATGTCCTGCTGAGCACCTGTGTCAGACCTGATCTCTTGCAAGGCAAAGGAAAATCATTGAAAGTAGCCAGTGTCATCCTGCATTCTGTTTTGGGAACAGGAGAGCATTGGACAGGTGTCTGGGAGCCAAGCTCTGCTACCAGCTCACCATGGCTGTAGGAAGATCTCCAGTGAACTTGAATTCCGTTACCTCCTTTCACTAATGAGGGTCCGAGTGCGTTAGCGGCTCCACCCCAGCCACATGTTACCTCTGAGCTGTTGCAAGATACCTATGGAAAGATACAAGCCCAGATAATGTAAATCATAGCCTCTCTTAAAATTGGTAGAATCATTACACTGAAAGCCAGTCTCCTAAATGGTGTTTAAGGTTACTTCTAGTGATTAAAACAGCAAGAAAGGCAGAATCTTCACATTGTGCTAAGCTTCTGGTAAGCATTATTGCTGGAACCCAAAATCTGAATTTGATATCTTCAAGTACTAGGAAAAACTCAAATTACAGAATAACAGAATAAGGGAAACTTTAAATTATAAACAAAATAAATAAAAACTGAATGCTTTCCTTGAAGAAAAGATAAGAAAAAGCATGTCCAAGAATGGCAAAATTCCCACCCAGCACTTCCCATCTGCAGAACTTAAAGTGATTTAATTAAGAATAACACACAGTAGTCACACAACGGGCTATGCAAAGCCCTGGGCAGCAGTTATTTCCTGATAAACTGGAGCCGCTTGAGGAGTTCCCACTGCAGTGAAGCAGTTGACTCTCCTGTTGGCTGCAGTTTTCATTCCCTCCATAGCTCTGCCTGGTTATCAATTAAAGGAACAATCCTAATCCCACCACAAAGAGTAAACGGGAAAGAAAAGCACTGCACATAAAACAGGAGCTAGATAACGGGGAGGACCTTTCCACAAACAGTCAAAAGGCCACCTGGGAGCGCCTCCCTTGAGTACCTTGGGAGCACTGTGATGGCCTGCGAGTGAAGGAGTGAACGCGCCGCGCCTATTGCCCCAGGAAAACAAGAGACACCTGGCACTCGGGGCAGGAGCGACCCACCACGCGCACCATAACTTCTGGGTCTTTAACTTGGCTCTCCCTTCTCTTGGGCTTTGTCTTAAATGTAGCCTGGCTCGAGCTAGAGGCCTGAGATGACAATTGTGTTAGTAAATCACATCCAGACGGGAAGCTCAGAACGAGCGCGGCCCTCAGAGCCGGGCGCCTTGGGTCTGCATCGCAGGCGAGCTGGACCGTCCACTCAGCCTCCATGGCTCAGTGGCCACAAGAGAATTTTCTAGATGGCTTCTCCATCTAGAAATATACTCTGGGACATTTATTGAAATTGACCATTTCCTAGGGTGTTAAGTCCTAAATCATTTGAAATCACTGAAATTGTGCATAAGATTAAGCCACAGATCCAGATTAAGGACTGTAGACAGTTCTGCCATTTTTTCCCATCAAAGATATAAGGAACAAGAGCTGGGCATGATTGTGCATGCTTGTTATCCTAGTACTTGGGAGACTGACACAAGATCACAGACTCACAGACAGCCTTAGCAACATAGCGAGGCCTTCTGCAACTTAGCAAGACCCTATTCACAATTAAAATAAAATAGGGCTGGGGCTGTAGCTTGGAGGTAGAATTCCCCTGATTTCAATCTCAGTAACACACACACACACACACACACACACACACACACACACACACACACGGAATGGCATTGTAGCAACAGCCACCATTGGGACAATTAAAGGAGAAACAGAAATCTGTCCAAGAAAGGCAAGAAATCCTACCCAGGCGTTCCAAGCAGCAAGTAATGTCTGTGGTGTAGGTGATAATGCCTACTCCATTATTCAGATTGAAACATACAATTGCTCCCCACACACCTGCCTCCAATCCGCACCGGCAGCCCCGGCTGACTGGAAGGTCTAAATGGACCCCAGCTCCTCTGCGTGGGGGAGAAAGACGGAGCAGGAGAGGGGCTGCTTAGGAGTCCACTCACGTTTGGCAACATCTGGTTGTGTCTCATCACACTGCAAATTTATGACCCTGGAAACAACATGTTGCTGCTGCTGATCCTTTGCGGGGAGAAGCCTGAATCATAAACTCATGGCCAGAGCGCTGGCAGGAGGCTGAGGCTGTTTCCTCTTATCTGACAACTCTCTGGCTCAGGTCAAACAGATAAAGGCCGGGGCTGCCGCCCCTTGCTTAGGAAGGTCGTGGATGAGTACAGAGGAAGGGTCTAGCTGACACAGGGGCAGAAGGCTGTGGGAAAGGAAGGCCTGACCTCCTCGGAGAGGCCTGGTAAGATTCCATCATGGTCGCACCTCAGAGAAATCAAGAAGTGAAGACTACCTGCTACAAACAAAGACTGGGATATCTGCAAAAACACCAAGTTGAAAAGCAGATCTTTTCTCAGAAAATAGCTGGGCTTAGCTGGGCATGGTGGTGCATGCCTGTAGTCCTAGTACTTGGAAGGCTGAGACGAAGGATCACAAGTTCAAAGCCAACCTCAGCAACTTAGCAAGGCTCTCAGTTCTCTTTGTAAGATCCTGTTTCCAAATAAAAAATAACATAGGGCTTTGGGCTTAGCTTAGAGCTAGAATGGTCCTGGGTTCAACCTTCAATCCTCTTCCACACACACACACACACACACACACACACACACACACATACACAAAAGATAACTGGACTGCTTTAGGACAAGCTGAAGCTCAGAGGGTTCAAGGCAAGCCACTTCATAAGTGTGTGCGCTGTGATTACCAGAACAACTCATGGCAGCCCTGTTACAGGGTGCCATGTGCCCAGCTCTCTAGCATGCTGTTTTCAAAAGCAAGGGAAATGAAATATTTCTCCCATAATGGATTCTGCTTTGAGAAATATCTTCTCTCAGATGGCACGCAAGACCAGAAGTCTGTTATTTTAAGCACACCCCAAACTATGTCTCAATTTTTGCTTGACAGTCTAGGTAATGTGAGAATGACTGTTTCCTTCTGTGTAATATTACATTAAAATGTTTTATTTTTAAGGCCATTGGTAAAAGATGGTGAAGTTGAGTCTTCATTCCACACCATTCTCTGAAGTTTGTTCTACAGGAAACCAAGTATAAATATATATTCCATTTTCTAGGAAGGCAGGAAGGGCCACTGGGAGCAGACTGAGAAGTGGGCCGAGCTGTCCCTCAGCTAGAGGCTGCATAGCAGGCAGGCCTCTGGGGGACACCATGGCAGGCCTCTGGGGGACACCATGGCAGGCTTCTGGGGGACACCATGGCAGGCCTCTGGGGGACACCATGGCAGGCCTCTGGGGGACACCATGGCAGGCACGGCCTCTGGGGGACACCATGGCAGGCCTCTGGGGGACACCATGGCAGGCACGGCCTCTGGGGGACACCATGGCAGGCCTCTGGGGGACACCAGCTTGCCAAGTACTTGTACAGCCATCCTGGGAGTGATAAGAAAGAGGTGTTAATGTGCATAGAAAGGGTGGGACAAGACAGGCAGAAGTGCCAGGCCTGGTGGACACACCTGTGGTCCCAGTACCTGGAGGCGGAGGCAGGAGGACCACAGGCTCCAGCCAGTGTCAGCACCTTAGTGAGGAGCTCCAGGACATGGCAGGACTCTGTTTCAACATATAACTAAGATAGGGCTGTAGCTCAGATGTAAAATGTTCCTGAGATCAATTCAAGAGAGACAGAGAGAGAAACAGGCAGACAGACAGGCAGAAGGCATTCTTAAAACACCCCAGTTTCACCCAAGAAGAGCAGGTGGACAGAACTGATGGAAAGACCCCCGTGCTTCCCATGCTGGTGAGACAGACCAAGGACACGCAATGCACAGAACATCTAGACATCGACACACAGCGAGCACCTCTGCAGCCGCCGGCAGGGGTCCACTGGGCAGAGATGCACAGAGGCCAGGGAGCAAAGCCAGACGCAGGGCACCAGGCGGGTTCCTACCAGGAATGCCCCTCTCGCCAGAAAGAGACTGGGAAAGCGGGGAAGAGTAATTCAGCAACATTGAAGGATACAGCAAGCTTTGTTAAAAAAAAAGAGAGAGAGAGAAAAGAAAAAAGGTATTTTACCTGAATTAATGAAGTGCTGAGCCAAGTGGTCCGTATAATTCCAGGACTGAGAGACGAGACAGGAGGATTGCAGATCTGCGGCCAGCTGCAGAACCTCAGTGAGACCTGCAGCAACTAATGAGAACCTGTTTCAAAATAAACAAATATAAGAGCTTGGGATGTAGTTAAGAGGTAGAACACACTGGGTCCAATCTGGGGGGGAAAAAAAAAGAAGGAAGGGAGGGAGGGAGGAAGAAAGAGGGAAGAAAAGAGGGAAACAAGTGATTTCCCCAGCTCATTTTCTCAAATCATCTCTATTGGGGAGCTTGAACAGAGTCCTTTTTTTTCCAAAAGGATTAATATGCAAAGATGTCTGATATTAGTCCTTCAGAGCAATCATCTTAAACAAGAAAAAATATAAACAAGTTGAAGACATTTTGTTAAAAGAATTACTAAGGAAACATAAATTTCCTTTATAGAAGTAAATTATAAAGAATATTGCCTCATTTAAAGCAGAAATGTAGGTCCTTAAGCAGAAAAATAGGTAAAGAGAATTTTTTAAATGCCTTAGCTGAGGAAAAAGAAAGAAAAAATAGAAGGAAGGAATAAGAAAAGAGAGGGAACAAAGAAAGGGAGGAAGGAAAGAAAGAAGGACGGGAAGATATTTAAGTTGGGAATAAAAACTATATTAAAAATATTTAGAATTAGAATAAACATTGTTTAAAATAGAGTCCATGTTATGAAACATGACTTGAGAAAACAATATAAAATAAAAGCAATAGAAAGAATTGCTTAGCAAAAATTCTAAATGATAGTGTGAAATGACATTAAGAGAGAGAAAAAGAAGTTATATTTATTTTCATATTTTTTTGAATAAAAAAGTGAAATTACACAGCAAAGCTATGAGTTCATTTTCTTTTAAGTATAAAATCTTAAGAGTTACACAGTTTGAGTTGTTGAACTTTAAGATGCAAGGACCACCACTGGGTAGGATAGAGCATGCCTGTAATCCCAGCAGTTGAGAGGCGGAGGCAGGAGGGTCCACCACACAGCTTCAGCAACATAGAGAGACTCAGCAATCTGGCAAGACCCTGTTTCAAAATAAAAAATAAAATATGATTGAGGTTGTAGCTTTGAGTTAGAATGCCTCTGGGTTCAATACTTAGTACCAAAACACACCATACCAAACAAACAATAAAAAGATTCAAGGACCAAGTCAAAAATCCCCAACCTGATAATTTATCAAATAGTGATGTGACACTGCACCTTTGATGGCCGACTTGGGCGCAGTTGAAGGACAAGGACACAGGAAGGATGCTCATTCTCATTGTCAGTATTTAACACCCCTCAGAAAGGAAGTGGCAGACTCAGGTTGCAAATTCAGATGCCCTGCTCCATGGAATTCACAAGATGTCTATCTGGAATTCAAATGGAAGTTGTTTTATGCCTGAACTCTAATTGCCTACAGTTCACAACAATTCTTCAATAAAATCTGTATAATTAGCAGCACTGATTTAGTGTTGTTATAAAGAAAGAAGCAAAGGGCTATAGCCTTAGACTTTCAAGCATGTCTAGCATAGCAATGAGCGGGTCTTCATTTACTGAAGCAAAAAGGAACTGAGGTTACCACCAGTGTGGGCCAGCTGGTCAGGAACCCGAGATCAAGTGCTTGTACAGCTTCCCACAAAGGCAGTAACTACCCGAGCTAACTCACAAAAGGACTGATCATCTTAGGCCTGGAACAAGGTATTGAATTGGGAATTGTAAAACCTCCAAGAAGGAAAAGCTCAAACTAAGATGCCTTGTGTTTTGATTTCTACTAGGTGTTTAAAGATCAATTAATATCACTTACAAAACTTTTCCAAAAAAAAAAAAACCCAGATGAGAATAGAACCACTTTCAATTTATTTTATATGATGAGAATTATCCAGATAATAAAAGCAGAGATACTACTGTAAAAGAAAACCTCTCATGAATGTGTATATCACAATACTCAAAAAATATTGGAAAGCCAGGCATTGGTGGCTCACGCTTGTAATTCCAGTACTTGGGAGGCTGAGACAGGAGGATCGTACAGGTTCAAAGCCAGCCTCAACTACTTAGTGAGGTTCTCAGCAACTTAGTGAGACCCTGTTTCCAAATAAATTATAAAATAAAAAATATTGGAAAGTTAAATATGCTAACACATAAAAATAATCATATGCCATGATCAAGAGGGCTTATTTCAGGAATGCAAGATTGGTTTAACATCTAAAAATCACACAACTTTAAAGAATAAAATTCAAATCTCTACAATCATTTCAATAGATGTGGAAAATATCAATATCCAACACATTTTCATGATAAAATCATTCAACAACATAGGAACAGAAATGAGCGCTTCAGCCTGAGGAGCAGGATCTGTGAAGACCTCACACTGGTATAACTAGTGGAGAATGATTAATGTGTTTCTGTGAAAAGAAAGACTTTTGTGGACTGCATGTTTGTGTCCTCCCGATTCAAATATTAAAGCCCTAATTTTCAGGGGTCTGATGTTTGAAGATGGAATGTTGGGGGGTAATTAGGTCACGAAGTTGTAGCCATCGTGATGAGACAGGGTCCTCCTAAGAACAGGCTGAGCACCTGGTCTCCTCTCTGCTCTCTCCCTCCACCTTAGGAGGACAGAGGATGCAATACGACATCTGCAGACCAGGAAGAGGCCCTCTCCAGACCCTGAATCTGCCCCACGCCCTTTTCTCGGACCTCCTACCTCCTGGGACTGAGAGAAATAAGTGTCTTAAATTAAGGCACAATCTATGACATTCTGTTACAACAACCGGAACCAAAGTAATGAGCAACACGGATGCTGGCTTTGAAATGCCTAACCAAATTGAACTGGAGTTTCCAGGATATAGGCAACAAAGTGAGAAAGAAAGGAAATGAAAGGAAAGAATAAAAAAGGAAAGAAAGAAAGAGAAATAATATCAATATTTGGAAGCTATAAACTATCTCCATTCAGAGATTGCAGGATCTTGAATATAAAAAATGTGAGTCCACAAAACTATTATAGTTAATACATGAGTTTATTTAAATTGATGATTTAAATTGATGGCAATATAGGATTAAGTATAGGATAAGGATCAATCTATGAGAGCCATTTATATTTCTGAACATGATTAATAAACAATTCAAAATAAAAAGTAAGAATTCCACTTACAGTAGCACCAGAAGAAATCAATGTTAATAATAAATTTTAGCAAAATAAACACAAAACTTACACACTACAAACAAACAAAAATACATTTTTAAATAAAGAGGACCTAAATAAATAAAATGGCATATCATGTTCATGGAATATTGTTAAGATGAAAATACTTCCAATATTGATCTATGCATTGAGTGAAACCTTAGAATCCTAACTTTGTTTTTACAGAAATGTACAGGCTAATGCTGACGTTCATGTGAAAATGTGAAGGGCATGATGGAATAAGGAGAATGAATGGCGTGTGCACATGCGCCTCCACCGTCTCATACCCCACTAAGATGTATGAGTACAACCACCAATCAAAAGTTTAAAAGTGTCATTTTGTATTGCATAAAAAAGAGGAAGGAAGTTCATAATCTTCAATGTCAAACCTACTCCAAGCCACAATTGTGAGGACAGAGTGGTTTCAGCATAGAAATAACATATGTTGGTCAGTGGTGTAGAACTGAGTGTAGACACAAAACTCTAATTTTATATCCACTAACTTCCAACAGGCATCAGACAATTCAGTGAAGAAAACTAGTGTCCACAAGTGACGTTGTATTCAGGCAACCAAGTAACTGTATGCAAAGGAAATAGCTTTGCTTCTCACCTTCTGCCATCTGCAAGGGTTCATGTAAGTGGGTCAAGTATCTAGATGTAAAAACAAAAACTACAATTTTTAGAATAAAATATGGGAGTGTATCTTTATTTTGTTGAGTTAAGAAATAGTTATTCAGATATGATAACAAATATGTAATGAAAAAATAGGTATACAATATTTTAAAAACTAAAAAAAAAAAATGTGTGTGTGTTACAGGACACTATCGAGAATACAAGAAAACAAACCAAATCACAGTTGGGAGTAACATTTCACAGTCATGTATCTAGCAAAGGACTTGTTTCCAGAGTATATACAAAATGAAACACAACGATAGAAGACTAATCATGTAAATTTTATAATGGTTAAAGAATCTGAATAGACATTTATCTAATAAAAATATCCAAAAGGACGATAAACACTTAAAAAGGGGGGTTCACCATTAATCTTTAGGAGAATAAAGCAAGAATACAGCGACGCACCACTTTATACCCACTATGATATACAAAATGAAAAGGCACAGCAGCAATTCTGGCAGCAGTGCAGACATTTTTGAACCCCCATACGTTGCTGCTCTGGGGCAACATGGCGGAATTGCTTGGGAAAAGAATCAACAGTTTCTTTCCATGCTAAACATACCATCATCGTGCAATCTAGCAGTTTTACTAGTGGGTATATACACCAAGAAATGAAAATACACATCCCCATAAAACCTTACCTACAAATGTTTATGACAGTGTTATTGCTAATAGCTCAAAGTAAAAACAACCCAAATGCCCACGACGGATAGCCACAATGGATGTCCATTGTGATAAGTCGTCATCTACAGTGAATAAGCAGAGTATGTCATATCCATGTCATGGGATGCAATCAGAAGAAAGAAAGTATTACTGCATGCTTAAAAGTGCCCTGCTAGGAAGCCCATCACATCAGCGCACATGTGGTAAGAGTCCATTGATGTGAAATGTGCAGAAGATGCCACTCTGATAACACAGAAGGAGACTCTGTTTCTCTGCCCCGGTAAAGAGGAATAAGGAGTGGCTGCCACCGTGTGTGATTCTCACGGGGTTTGAGAATGTGCTCATGACAGTGAGCTTCCCTGGGTCTGTGGATATACTAAAAATGACTGGACTCTGCACATGAAGTGGGAGTGTTTTATGACGTGAAACATATATTGATAGAGCTCTTAAACAAAAAAATAAAAAATTCCATTCAACACAATAAGCAAAAAGTGTTTAGGAACCAAAGGACACAGATGAGGAGATATAAATTGCTGAAACCTCTACATAGTGAAGACAAACTGCCTTCATAACTTAGAGATAGTAAGGTAATATGCCATTTTCATTTACTCTGGTCAGGATTTTAAAGTTTGGTAGTGCCCTGGCATGTGGTGTTGAGAATACAAATCGGAGTAAGCATTTTAGAGGCAAGCAGACAACTTGAATGGAAAAGATGCTGATATACACGTGGATATAAAACACTGCCACATTTGCAGTGTGTGTGCATATTAACCTATCGATTCTGTTTCTAGAGCCTTATCCTAAATATTTACAAATACATAAATATACAAGAATTCAAAAACGTATCATTGTGTGCTGCCATGAAATAACACAATTTAATGATGTAAATGTCTATGAACAGAATGCAAAATGAATTCGTATTTGTTCACACAAATATAAAGGCATTATACAAAGCAGGATATGAGCACAGTGAGGCCCACAAGTTGCAGAAGAATGGAATAACAGGATCCTATTGAAATGTGAACTGATATAGGACAGATGGACATGCAGATGTTCTCGTCTGTATAGAACCCGAGAAGATACACAGGCCGCAGTTAGGAGAAGGAGTCCTGGGAATGGGAGGGGAGCCTCGTTACCATATCTGTATCCACACTTACCATCTTTGTAGTGAAGATTTTACTAAGACGTCCGAGGTATATGTATGTGTAGTACACCTGTATATAGTACACACACACACACGCACGCACGCACGCAGGCACGCACACATATATGCTGTTTGGTGTCACCTTGTTGAATCCTAGCTAACCTTCCGTGGTTGTGGTCCTAGGGCCTACAGAGGGAGGCTTGTCTTCTGTCTTGTTTCTGGTGTTTGTGGTGTGAGCCTGAGGGGGCGGCTGCGCAGTCATGGCGACCCAGCTTTCTCTGCTCTCTGAAGTTGCAAACCCAGGCACTGTGTAACCTCAGATGGGGGCAGGCGCTCACTGGGCACAGATGTTTGTTTATCTTGGCTTCCCAGCCTGCTGCTTAAAAGGCGTTCCTTTAGAACTGAGTGTCAGTAGTGACTGTGAAAAGGATGTTACAGTTCGCTGGTTCCTGTTGCAGTCCCAGTGTTAGGGTTCAAATCGCCTTCACGTGGGCCTTGGTTCACCATGGCCATGCCTCTGTCTTTGGTTTATATGTTGAAACAAAAAGCTGGACAGTTTTGTGAGGAGTATTGAGTATTTCTAGTAGTGAGCACGTACCTTGTCTGTCTATCCTTGCAAAGTCCCTTTCTGCTGAACACGTTTCCCCAGTTCTCCATACCGCCTCAGCTAAAACATAAGTGCGCCCTAGCACAACACTGAGTTTAGCAGTTGAGGACCCCATCTCTGATAGCCACATCTGGCAGCGTTAGTAAATAGCAGGTCTTTCATAATTTCTTTTGAATTCTCTCTGGTAATGTTAAATTTAAGTGATGAATTTTATGTTTTCTCTGGACTTCATGGGTGACTATGTGGCTGAGACTCTGCTATGCTAAAGGCACTAACTGAGTCAGTAATTGTGTCAGTTAAAGGGCTGATGGTGACTGGTGACACTGGAGAGCCCTGGGGCCATTTGGAAGGGAACCTGGAGCCACCATTTGCAAAGACAGGAGGTAAAATTAACCACCAGGCGCTTATTTTCTTGTGCTTGTTTGTAAGTTTCTTCTGTTTTCATTCTTCTTAGTGTTGATAGCTTCTCCTGTACTCTCTTACCTATTATAGTATTATTTCTATTATGGTAGACACATCACTTTCAAAACAACAGCATGACTTAAGGGACGCTTGAGAGAAAGGTACCTTTAAAAAGATAACTCTGAATAGAATTGTCTCTTAAATTAGGAGCGAGTTACTGCTAAGGCAAGTGACAGGTGACTGCACAGTGGCGTGGGACATTTGGAGTGAATGACAAGCTAGACTTATTGTCTGCTTACATGTCAATATTCTTGGGTGTTTACAAGTCTTCTGCTATGCCCAAGTGAAAACAATCCTTTCAGGGATATTAAATTTAGTCCTACCTTTCTCCAGCTCAAAGTTATAAAATATTTTCTTAAAAGAACATTACTTGCTGTTTGGGTAGAGGTTAAAAAAAGTAGTTATGGATACAGAGTAAAGTGAGAAAGCCACATAAGTCAATAGTAAAAATAAATAAATAAAAGAAGAGCTAAGTTTTATTGAATATGTATTATTGATAGGCACTGTGTTAACTCCAACAACAAAGATTGCTAGAACCTGAGGCTAAGAGAGCTTAACTATTACATCTAAGTATTCAAGGTCACACAGATATTTATCAAGGGCATGCCATCCTTCTACAAGTTCTCATGTGTATGTGTGTGTGTTGCTGAGGATTGAACTCAGGAGCATTCTACTTCGGCTATAAAATGAAACTACCCAGTTTCATTTTATTCTTTATTTTGAAACAGGGCTTCCCTATGTTTCTGAGTCTTGCTAAATTGCTGAGGCTGGCCTCAAACCTGCAATTCTCCTGTCTCAGTCACTAAATACTGGGATTGCAAGCAGGCACCACCATGCCTGGCTCCTTCTACAGGCTCTTAAGACTCAATTTGACTTTGATGTCATGTCCTTCAAGGGCATTCCTTAACGATTTGGGGTGAATGGCGCTGCTACCCACATGTTTCCATGGTATCCTGAGCCACTATTGTGCTTACCATACATGTCAGAACTCTCTGCACCTGACCTCTGCTGAATTCTAATCCCTTAAAGCAATGATGTCATCTTATTAGCATCTGTATTCCTGAGCCCCACAGCACAGTATTGGGCTGTTAAGTAGGTACTTAGTAAACTTTGAATGACTGAATGAGTGAGTGGATGGGGGAGCAGAGCAAGGACTAGTCAGACAAGGGCACACTCAGGAAACCCAGCTCATGGGCTGTGGCCAGGGAGGGACCGCGACAGCCAAGCCCATCCTTGCTTCCTGTAGGGTGGGTTTCTAGGTGGGCACACAGATTTCAGTTGTTCTTCCTGGATTAGCCTGATTTTACACCACACTAAATATTCACCACACTATAGTACTGTTCTCTGTGAAAAGTTAAAGAGACATTGCAGTTATGGAAGGCTGAAGTTCTTTACAAGAATATAATTTTAAGCTAAATGAGTATTACTCATTTCATTAATTTCCATGATTGATATGCAGCCTGAAGCTGATAATGGACCCACCAGGCTTGGGTTCCCCTTAATTCTTTTTGGAATTCTTCAGGATGAGACTATCAGTAGAAAAGGACAAGTCAGTAACCACCTGCAAACAAATTCATGTTTTACCAAATCAGTTTCACTCATGTTGTGAACTATTTTATGTTAAAATACAAATATATGTTTAAACATATAAGTGCATGTGGTATTTTCTAGGTATATGTATGTATATATGGATTTTTTTTTTTTTTTGCAGTGCTGGAGATTGAATCCAGGAGCATTCTGCCTCTGAGCTACACCCCCAGCCCTATTTTTTATTCCTTTTATTTTGAAACAGGGTCTCACTGAGTTGCAGAGGGCCTCACTAAGTAGCTGAGGCTGGCCGTGAACCCAGATTCTCCCGTATGTGTGTGTTTTAAGAGCAGATATATTTATTACTAGTCACCTAAGTAGTCTATTTTATCTTTTCTAGTCTTACTATATTTTCCACAGTAAGCATGCATTACCTTTAGTAATTCTAATAACATTTAACATTTGTAGAGCACTCACCGTGCAAAAGATACTGTGCTGAAATCATACATGAATTATCTTGCTCAGTGCCACAACTCTAGAATGCGGGCATCACTCAGACTTTATAAACTAGAAAACTGAAGCTTGAAAGAAGTATATTCCCATTTCTGAGGTTTGAAAGTGGTGGATCCAGGACTTGAACGGAGCCGGTTCTGCGAACCGCATACATCACCTTACAAGGAAATGAGAGAAACTGAGAGGTAGAGGAGGTTGGCCTAGCACTAGTAGGACATTTTGTACTAGTGAAACAAATTCCCTAGGGTGTAAAAAATGCTGAACTGACGATATCAAGCCCTGGATCCACTTAGCTTCTTCTCTTCCCTCGGTGTAACCAGTGTAGGCCTGGGCTAGCTGTGTGCTGGGGTCACTCCCAGTCTTAAGTCCTGACGCTGCGAAGCTCTGAGAATGTGGAAGCTGAGCACCTGGAGTCCTAATCGGAGGCTCTGGGGCGGATGCACAATGCGATGCTCTGAGTCACTCTGTCTGCCAACAAATTAGGGCTTTGTCCATGCACAAACCCACATCTCAGTGACCGCATAACTTGTTTCTGAGTTTTAAAAACAATTCTGAGATGAACTCATTTCAATGTACGGAATAAAGAAAATGACAACTAGGAATGGGAAAGAGAGGGAACAGGGGCCAGCAAACCAACCAATAGGTGACCGTGCTGACATGTACTAGTTGGTGTTCAGCTGTCTCCCTTATATCTTCATTTTGCAGAATATTTTGCGGTATTTAGAAGACTCTGGCTTCATACACATGATGTGTGATCTCCAATCTAATATTTTTAGCTTTCTTACTTTAAATGTGCTATTTTATACTAAATTTATACTACCACTTTGTCTAGACTCATACTTTTGGTATTTTTTCTAGGATTATTTTTGTGATTAATACAGCTGTAGATATCTATATATTTGATTCAAAAATAAACAAAGTTAAATACTTTAAAAAAATTCTCAGCTTTTTTCTTTAAACATTTTGAGGTGTAAAAGGTACCTCTTATTTTTGAACTAGGTCCTGAATTAGGATCAATAAGAGGGATTGTGGATAAAATAGTAATTTTAATTTTTAGGTGCTAGGAACGAAACTCAGGGCTTCTTACATAATAAGCACAAACTCTACCACTGGGCTATACTCCTGCTCCATATTTATTTATTTACTTATTTATTTAGCTGGTACTAATGATTGAACCCAAAGGTATTCTATCTCTGAATACCCAACCCTAATTTAGTTTATTCTTCAAACCAGGTCTAAATTGCCATGTGCTGACCGTGAACGTATGATCCTCCTGTCTTAGTCTCCTACCTTCCTTTATTCTTAGAGTTTTGTTAGTCGAGAAGACTGGCCTCAAATTTACAATACTCCTGCGTCTGCCTCTGGAGTCACTAGAATTTCAAGAGTGTACCACGGTGCCCGGATCTTAAAAATAGTAGTTTTGAAAACATGTCGTCTATTTGGACAAATAAAAGGGAAAACACATGGATCCTTCCACCCAAAATAGATGCCGAGCTTTTACTCAACGGCTCTGAGCTCACAGACACAGGTGTTGAGGTGAGTGCAAGGCGGTAACATTGTATGTCTCTGAGACTCTCCACTAAGGGAATGAGAGCACATTGCCACAGAAGGAGCAGAAAGCCAGCTTCCCAGGGAGCTTGACGTGGAGACTTGCCGTGGTGACAGGCAGACTCAGACAGCGGCTCATGCAGAATCTGCCTTGAGCATACAGACCGACTGTGATTCTTCATATCTAAGTGCCACCCACTCCAAGGAGTAGTCCAGGAGCATGGCACCTACTTCAAATTAAAAGGCGCAGTAGAAGGGAGTGGGTCCAGTGTTGGCTGAAATGTATAACCAAGGTGAGTGGCAGAGGGCACAGCAAGGCAGATTTCAACTTCATATGAGCAAAACTTTCAGTTCAAATTTCCCAACACTATACAGAAACAAATAAGGCGACCTAACTGAGGGGATGGGAGAGAAGAGGGAAATTCTTTAATGCACGAGATGTACTTTAATAAACATATCAAAGCCAATCACTATGCCAAACACGAGATGGCAGGAGGGGGAGAAAATGGGGTGAGAATTGGGTAAGGGCTAATTGGGTGCTGTGTGCATGTATGCCTCCACGATCTTGTACCCCATTAAGATGTATGATTACAACCACCAATAGAAAAATTTAAAACATTCTCAGTACTGAAATAGGCCATGTATGAAATGAGGGGAGTCTTTCTTCCAGGGGGTGTGTGGAAGCCGCTTTCGGTCATCTGTACAGAGGTTAGTGGGAAGATTGGTAAATTCTTTGGAAGATGGTTTTGGAAGCTAATCTCTATGGTCTTTTTAATTTTAAGACTCCCAACATAAAAAGAGCAACAGTTGGAGATTGCATTAAAACCAGTATGTCAGGGTAGGAGGCCCTGGAATCCTCATAGCTCCTGAATCCTTCCCAGAGCTAGTGTTTATGGAGGCCTGGAGGAAACAAAATGCCATAGTGACATCAGGAAGTTCAACAGCAAACTGTTCATCATTTGGGCTGAACACACAGACCTACTGTGGTCATAAATATCATGTATGTACATATATGGTGGATATATATCTTCTTCATATCCAAATTCCACCCACTTCAAGGTGCAGTCCAGGAGCGCGCTATGAAGGAACATCACCCTAACCTTTAGCAGCTGACTAAGCTATTTAAATATTTTTAGTTTTATCTCCTACTGAAGACGAAGATTATCTAATAAAGATTTAAAATTCCAAAGCACATACGTTAAAAGCTTTGCAGATAATTTATCCAATCACCAAACTGCATTGTCTGAGTTTGGCTTTTCTTTCCGTCAGCCGTCTCAGCTCTTAAACCCTTGGGGTAGGCTCCCCCTGAGTCTCTATCCCCTGGATATGTGTCCTTGTTGTGTGGGTATAATTGAGCTTCCAGGTTGCTTGGGAAACTGACCCTGGGTAGCAGCTGCCAGGGCTTGCACGAGGCCCATTTCAGTTCAGCTCCTTTGTCAGAAGGTAAATGGACGACGCAGACCATTTCACATGCAGGGTTTTAAAAACCGTGGATTTAATTGGAATTTAAAGCATATTTTGCAGTGTAATTGTCCAGCCGATCAGTTTCTTCTGAGCGTCTCTGAGGGCAAAGACGGCTGCATTGCGTTGGGACATTCTGCGCGGTGACAAGCCCTTGTGTCAGATGCAGGCAGCATCGGGACCTGGAGTGGAAGGGATGGGGCTGCGCTTGCAGGAGTGCCAGCTTCTCTAGATGGGCAAATGAAAACCACCTGCCAGAGCAACGATGCCCAGGAGCCTGCCCTGGGCCAGGCGGCAGAGTCAATTGTTCTTAGAAAATGAAGGGAAAAAGAGCTCAGTGTCATAGAAATTAAAATGGTTCAAGAGATGAACAACATAAGGATAACGGCTTCAGATTTGGCTCTCGCAGTGTTATCAGGCTTTCAGGGACAATTTTTGCATGTTTTTCATCATAATTCAAAATATTTATTAAAGGGCAAGTGTTTGTATCAACTGGCAGAAAAGTACAT
Organism: Muscardinus avellanarius; assembly: GCF_963383645.1. Classification (NCBI taxonomy): domain Eukaryota; kingdom Metazoa; phylum Chordata; class Mammalia; order Rodentia; family Gliridae; genus Muscardinus; species Muscardinus avellanarius. The sequence goes on from NC_137793.1 coordinate 118,702,408, forward strand.
CATTTCCCCTCAAGTATTTTAATATTACGGACTGTCATTGGTGCCATTTGTGTATGCATATATTAATTTATTCATTAGGCACGTGTGTACTGAATGGCAGGGATGAGATAAGAGCTGTCAGGTGCAGAGCCATAGAAAAGGTAGCCTGAGATGTTACTGAGCAGAACAAAGGGCAAATTTTGCAAGATTTGTAGGCAGTGCTAGGAACAGTTTTTTCAGGACAATATTGAAAAGCTATGTAAGTATTTTAGACAGTAGAAATCATGTGTTTCTGTTTTTATAAAGAATTAGTTTTCTTTATGGAGTATGAATGAGAAATGGGAGCGCTAGGGGCTGAGACTGGTAAGAAGTGTTACTCTGACCCAGGAGTGAGTTGCTCATGCCTTGAGCTACAGATGCAACAAGAGCGCCGCAGAGAAGCGATTGGAGGCGAGTCTGGTGGCTTGGTGTCGGGTGTGGACAGTGAATGGGAGAGAGAAACTGAGGTTGGAGCTGACGCCTGCAATGCGGGCAGGTGGCATGGTGTCAGAGCCATCCTCTGAGGCAGCAAAACACCAGAGACGAAGCTGATGCCGGATACAAACTGAGCGCCCACCATGGCTCCCGCTTGCTCTAGACTGGAGAGCCAGTGAAGAGCATGGCAAGGATCTTGTCCCAGAGTGGCTCAGATATTCAAGTTGAGAAAACAGAAGGAAACACACCAGGAAGTGCATATGTACGCTAGCTGAATGGCCAGACGTTCCTGAAGTCACAGGGTAAGGGAGGAACCGGAGGCTGAAGGGAAGAACGGGATCAGGGTCTGGGAAAGAGCGCCGGAGGCTGGAGAACGTGAAGACGGGAGGGCCAGCGAGTCCTCTAGGTGCCCCCGGGGCTGGCTGGGAGGTGCAGTTAGCCAGGACATGTGGGAGCCTCGCGTCCCACGCAGAGGAAGCAGGCTGCAGTGGGGCTGAACTCAACGTGTTCCAGAAACAAAAGGTCTGTGCTGATGCGCGGTGAGTGGGTCTCTGCTGGGCGTTGAGGTCCTGGGTCCCACCTGAGCGCCACCCAGATACAGAGAGGCTCATGGGAGTCTCTGCAGAACTGTCATGCTCTTCTGACAGAAATAGAACAATGGAAGATGTGTAGGTAGGCAGAAATGTGATCTGACTTCTATTTGACTTCTGTGGAAAAGAATAGTTTAATTTTAAGGGGATTAAAAAAAGCAGAGTATCAAGAAAGAAGGATACAATTCTGAAAGACTAGTGTACTAGTGAGATAAGGTGACGATTGTATGAGGAAGTTTCCTTCTTATTTTTATCACTTTCTCAAAGAGTTGTGAGGCAAATCATCAATTGAAGATAAGAAAGAATAAAACTTTTGGAGATTTGAGGAAAGAGAAGAGGATCAATATTCTGTTGCTTGAGTGCATGTATGTTAGATTTTTCCTAGATTTGAAATTTTATTAAAATAGTATTATGCAGTTAAAGGGGAATGAAGGAATCAATGATGCTTAATTTCAATTTATATCATAGAATGAGAACAAATAAATGAAGGAAAATAAAAAATGTCTAAAGGATTGGATCGTTAAGTGAGGAAGAAATTATTGGACTGGGGTTCTTAGAGTGAACTATAAGCAGAGGATGGAGGGAAGACAGAAAAAGACAAGAAATGGAAGTTTCAAAAATAATGTGATTGGTCAGACTCTGGACTTGGATACACGAGAAGAGTGTAGGACTTAAGGAAACTAAAAGCCAGGCGGAACTATTTTATTGAGTGGCTGTTGAAGTTACCAGATCTTGTAATAGTAGCAAAGGAGAAAATAAATTGTGCCAGATGCTAAAGTCATCAGCAAATGAAAGAGGGGTCACTAGGATCTCAGCAAAAGGGAGGGAGTATAATTTGATTGTATGAGCTTCAAATTATCGTGGATATTTGCAAGAGGACTGGAAGAGAGCCATCTTACTACAGTATGTGGCTTTATGATTTTCCCATCCACAGTAAGTGTATTAAAGAACTGAAATCTCCAAGATATCCAAGAAAAACTTCAAAAAATGTCACTTCAAAAAAGGTCTGGAATTCATGGAAGTTAGATGAGTAAGAAATGAAAGATTTGGCTCACTGATGGTGGTTGGCTGTAGGGAGTGGTGGGCTTGGCTGGTGAGAACTTTGAGGGGCACCACCCGTAAGGGAAAGCAAAGAATAAAAAGAACAAGACACATCTAAATGGTAGAAGAGTACAAGCAGTGCTATAGAATTCATGGAAGAAAAACATCCCAGACTGAGGTAGCAGTTGGCATCGTCAAAGGCAGGAAGATGCTGAGAAGAGAAGGGCATCTTTGGATAAAACGATGTGAGATCATAGATGACTTTTTCTGAAGCAACATCAGTGGTGATGGGGTCAGAAATCAAATTGTCCTGCTTTAAAGAGAATTGCAGGTAAAAGATGTAGTTTACAGGTATAAATTATTCTCAAGAAGGTAAAATATAAAATCTTATCAAGAGCCAAAAGAAGTAGTGGGGTTTACAATTATTTTAAATAAAGACCGTGCACATAAATAAATATTTCCTATTCATATTCCTATGACATTTTATGGTAGTAAACACAATTAAATACAGCCATTTCTTTAAGAATTGACTACATTGCGTTGAGAATTTATCAAATGTAGTGAACAAATCTTATTCAACTTTGCTACTAAATTATCTACCACAGTGGGACATACAAATGCTAAAAAAAATCACTCTTGGATTGATTTTTATGTCAGAAATTTATTTTAGGAAAACAGATTAATGTGATTAAAATAAAACACAGGAAAACCAAGGTTCAGAAATGGTTTGTAGTCACAAGATAAAGAGCTTAATCTTTGTGATGTTATGTTTGACAGGGAAATAGATATACCGAAAGAAATGTCAGAAGGACTTCCAGGAAAATAAGCCTGAATTGACTTGGTGAGGAGTAAGGGTCACAGGCAGAGTGGCAGTGCAGGGATCATGAGGCAGAGGTACAGATTATCTTGAAGTAAAACACTTGTCTTTTGGAATGGAAAAAAGGAATGGAAGGAAGGAGTGTAGAGAACTCCCTCCTCAACAAATATCCCTTTATTGGAGAAATTTGTCTAAACATATCCAACCTGAATATTTGTTTAGAATTTTTGGAGATTATTCTAAGGGCATAGAGTAAACAAGGAAATATTTATTCAGGAGAATCTATTACCTCTTTGTAAGAATAATAAGTCTGGAGCATTTAAGCCGTGATCTGCTTACTCCATACACCAAGCTACTTATGATAGAAACCACCAGAAGAACTCTAACACACATAGGTATGGCACAAAAATGAAGTTCCCTGTTTTCTTTACTTCAGGTCTTTAGTATAATAACCCATGGAGGATAGGCCACTAGTATTTCTTGTTTTCTTCAAATCTGCATTTAAGGAGTGATATTCTAGACATTACAACCAAGGGAACTGGACTGTCTTTCTCCACTCAGATTATGTCCAGGCAGAAAGGCGAGCATTAATGATAGAGTTACACAGCCCTGCCTGAGGCACTGACCTTGTTTGGAAAAAGCCATAGAGAATTCCGTGGGCATTACTGAAAACTATTGATGGAGCTCTTTACGGAATTCTCATAGCTTCACAATAAAAGTAACAACAATCAAAACATCAGAACAATCAAAAGGTAAACAGATAACCAAGGAGAGTTAATCAGGCCCTCTTGGAATCAACATAACCCTGGGGGGTTGGGAAGGCTGTGCAGGAAAAATAGAAATAGATCAGGATGTACATACATTAAGGAACAATCAGAGCAGGGCTTGGGTATTTACCACAGAACACATAGAACAATAAGCAGCAAAAGCCTTTCTGGCCCTAGAGGATCATGCCTGTCCTTTTAGAAACCTCTAGATCTGTGGTTGAACAATAAGCTGTTCAGACCATGGGGAAACTCCTAGAGACTCAAGAGAAAAATGAAATCACAGACGTCTTGTCATTCAGGAAACATCATCCATGCCAAAGGCAGCCCCCTTTCAAAAGTATTCTTAGAATCCAAACTATAAGCCTTGGCCAATCATAGGAAAAATGTAAACTACTTAAATGTGAATGGTGTCTCAAAGTAATCACACATCTAATGGTAAAAAATAAAATTGAACTGGCTAAGGAGGAATAAGTACAAGCTTGAAACAATAAGCAATTATGCAACCTCATTAGCCAGATAAAAGATAAAATCAAGAAAAAAAATGTCAAAATAGAGACATCAGAGAGGCTGCAGACTGGGAGTGAAGTTCAATTCAGAATCAACCATGTCATCACCCAGAAAATGGTATCATCAATGTTGGAACAAGGTGGGAACACCAGTATCTTGAAACTAAGACATATTATAGTGTCTTAGCTAAAATGCTACGGTTTTCAACAAAAAATTATAAGACAAAAAGAAACAGAAAGATGTGAAAATACAGAGGAGAAAAACCAGTCCATAGAAACTTCCTTGAAAGGGGCCAGTGGTTGAAGTTATCAAAGACTTCAAAGAAGCCATTATAAATATATTAAGAGAACCAAAGGGAACCATGCCTAGAAAACTGAACAATGATATGGTGACAATATCTGATTATATAGATAATAAAGTGACAGCAATACTTTTTATGAACAAGATTGAAGTTCGAAAATCAGAAAGGATAGTCACTGACACAGTGCCATGGAAATGTGAATCAACATTAAGTGTACCACCAGCCATGTGTTGTAAAGAAAAAGAAACAGAAAAATAAAAAGAGGAAAATATTAAAAAATGACAGAAAACTTGCCAGGTTTGATAAAAAAAAATAATTGACACAAAAAAGTTAATGAAAAACTCCAAATAGGATAAATACATAGAAGCCTACACCTAGATAAAACACAACCAAACTATTGAAAGAGAAGGACAAAAGAAAAATCTAGAAGCAAAAGGAAGAAAAATGCATCATGGAGAGAGTAAGATAATCAGGTAGATAAGATTATCAGCTGACTTCTTATCAGAAACAATGATGGTTAGAGGCAATGGGACATAGTCAAAATAGAGAAGGGTAAAACAGTCAACCAAGAATCTTTTCCTAGAAAAAAACATTTTTTGTGTGGGTCTGGGGATGGAACCCAGAGGCATTCAACCTCTGAGCTACATCTCTTGCCCTATTTTTTATTTTTTATTTTGAAACTGGGTCTCACTGAGTTGCAGAAGGCCTCACTAAGTAGCTGAGGTTGTCCGTGAACCACGATCCTCCAGTGTCAGCCTCCCGAATGCTGGGATTACAAGCGTGCACCACCACGCCCGGCTAAAAAATCATATTTTAAAAATGAAGGCAAATTAAGAAATTTACAGATACATAAAAACTGAGAAAATGTGTTCTTCATAGTCCTTCCTGAAAAGAAAGAAGATCTTCAGGCTGAAAGCCAGTGGTATTATATAGCAATTTAAATCTGCCTTTCCAAAAATAGTGTTGGTAAAATAATTATAGAGGTAACATAATTGATCAATTATCCAGACAAAAAAAAGTCAGTTCAAAAACAGTATACTTGAGTAACGATATAGTTTAAATGGACTTGACAGATATACACCGACTCTATATCAGGAATGAGCAGAAAACACATTCTCTGAGCAGTCCTAGGACATCTCCCAGGATGGAGTGTATGCTAGGCCACAAAGCAAGTCACCTTCAATTTTAGATGATGAAAATTAACAAAATATATTTTTCAATCACAGTGACACGAGACTGGAAATCAATACAGAAAGAATCATGAAAAATTCACAAAAGTGAGGAGAACAAACAACTTACTATAAAACACCCAATGACACATATGGTTTGGGTGGAATCTGGAGGGAAACACACTACATGCTGTGTGCATGTATGCTGTGTGCATGTGTGTTCCCACCACTCTCTAACTCATTATTATGCATGCTTACAAGGTACCAATATAAGCAGACTTAAAAACTGAGTGGAAGAAACTAAAGCCTACCACAAAATCCAGCCACTCCGCTTCCGTATATGTGTGTGTGTGTGTGTGTGTGTGTGTGTGTGTGTGTGTGTGTACACACACAAAGAAAACAAAATCAGTATTTCAAAGAAATATCTGCGCCCCTATGTTCATTGTAGGATTGTTCACAATAGCCAAGACACAGAAACACCCACAGTATCTAGCAATAGATGAATGGATAAAAATAGTTCACAATATATAAAATAAAATACTATTCTGCCTTACAAAAGAAGGAAATCCTGCCACTTGAGACAATATGGGTGAATTTAAGGACATTAAAATCCTGACACAGAAGTATAAATACAACATTTGTGTGTGGGATCTCAAAACATTTTTTTTTTTTTTTTTTGCGCTTATGGAAGTAGAGGGAAGCATGGTAGGACTAGATAGAATAAATGAGGCCATTTTGAAAGAACAACTCAACTTTCACTCCCTCCTCTCCATGTGTAGATGACGGGTAGTGGTGGTGGGATTCTTCAGCCTCCATGATCATATGAGCCAGTTTCTTAGATTAAGTTAGTCTTCTATCATTCATATATATTTGCACAAAATTACAGAATTGCTTATATATACATATATGTGTGTACATACATGTATATGATTGATTTCATTTCTCTAGAGAACCCGGAATAATACAAATTTTGATACCGAGAGTGGGATGAATAGGTGTTTGCTTATACAAATTTCTGGATCGAGTCAGGTAACAAGCTGACCACTTATACAAGGCAAGGGGCTGCATGGCTGTCCTAAGTAATGTCATGAGACGGGCTGGTTTTTCCTAACATCACTAGAAAAACTGGTGAAAGAAAAGGTTGCACTCAGCAATATAAGCCCCCAACTCAAAAGAATAGAACTGAGCTGTTAGGGAGGACACTGAGTGGAGCTTGGAATCCTACAAGCTGGGATGGGATGTGTGGGGAGATCCTGATGAGGTGGGCTTCAGATTCAGATGACTTCCTGACTGGTGCAGACGGGAGCAATGTCTTTTTTATGAGACTAAAGTCTCCACAGGCCCTTCCTGGTGACAGACATGCTGTGACCAATGAGGGCGTGCGAGAGACTCCAAAACCCTACCTGAGCTTTCTTAGTCATGGAGATGCTAGTCCAGGGGACAGGTGAAGGGTCAGGTCCTCAGGGCCAGGGGCAGGGAAGGAGGAGCGTGAGGTTGGAGGCTGAAAGGCTCTCGTTGAGCGGAGCGCACGAACAGAGCCTGCACTACTGTCACGGCACGGAGACCAGAGAGGCTCCAACTGGTCGGTTAGTGATTGTGGACCCAAAGGGAGGCTCCCGTGACCTCGCCTGTGCCTGCTGAACAGGGGGCCCACACAGGCTTCGGCAGGAGAGTAACGGGACCAGTCAGCACTGTGAGAAGACTGGCACTCACACGGCAGGACTCTTCGTTCCCACAGGCATCTCTTACATGTTAAAATGTCATCATTATATGTCAATATTGTTTCTCATTTTTGGTCAATACGGCCCTTCTACAGAAGCCGAGCTAACTGCTTCACCATTTCTCATATTTAAATGGTATACATCTTTCCTGTTCAATTCCCCCAGCTGGAGTCACTCTTCCCTGACCTCTGCTAAAATGTTCAGGCCTGATTTGAAATACATTTCTCTAGAAATTTCCCCAATTACTTTCCATTCAAGTCTGATCATTTCCCACATCTCTCTCTATGTTCTGTGCTGGCTGGCATATCTCCTTCTATATAATTATACCATTATAGATATGGATGACTATCTATAGAGAGATGCACAATGCATAGATATATGTATATACAGAGATACACAATATGTGTGTGTGTGTGTCTGTCTGTCTGCGTCTGTGTTTTCCTAATATAAACTGAAGTCAGTGTTACTATTCTGACTTCAGTTGTCTGTGTCTTGAGTAACCACAATATAGCATCAAGGGCCTACAAAATGATGCTGAAAGTTTTCCATCTAGCAAACACCTCAGGGAGGCTCCTACTCTTTTGGTGTACCCTTCTTTTATGGACTGAACATGTCCCCCATAGTTACATGTTGAGATCCTACCCTCAGTGAGCGGGGTTGGGGTGGGTCCTTTGGGGCTCTGAGGTCAGCAGGGGGGAGCTGGTGAGCGGCAGCCTGCAGACGGTGGAGTGCAGAGTTTCCGCTGCCATGGTCTGTCTCTTCATTCCTCTCTCTCCACCAAGTGAGGATGGAACAAGAAGACAGCTGTCTACAAAGCAGGCAGAGGCCCTCACGAGGCACTGGGGGCGCCGGCTCCTGGCTTCTGGAGCTCTGATAAGCCAATGTTTGCCATGAAGTCAGCCAGTCTGTGGTACCCAGTGCTAGGAGCCTGAACTGACTAGCTTGCCTTTCTTCAGATCATCTGGCCGAGCCAGGCGTGGTGGTGCACTCTTTTAATCACTGAGCTTGGGAGGCTGAGACAGGAGGATCACACAGGTTCAAAGTCAGCCTCAGATGCTGAATGAGGCTCTCAGCAACTTAGTGAGACCCTGTTTCCAAATAAGGTATAAGATAGCTCTGGGAGTATAGCCTGGAGGTAGAAAAAACCCTAGGTTCCACCCCCAGTACCTCATAAAAAAAATAAAAAAAGAACAGATCATCTGGCCAAATCTAATTTTGTCTGGGTGGCTTTAAATGGTTGTGCTCTCAATTTCAAGAGTGTGTGATCTGTAATTTACCCTTTCCAGATGGTCCTATGGCCTCGATAATGTAAAACACAGCTTTCTAGTTGTCTCTCTCTCCTCACACCTTCTAACTTGTGCAGTCTCCAGCCGCAGGGCCTGGGGTGACTCTGCTCTTGGAAAGGCGTCCCATGTCCCCGCGACTCCTCTGCAGGTTGACAGGTGTGCCGGACACAAAGCACGTTCTCGTCCAGCATCTGTCCAGCTGGCGAGGGCTACTTCTTAGTCTCACACCCTCGGCAGGCTGGCCCCGAGTCTGTGTGTGGCCTGCATGCAGGCTGTTCCCTAAACCGCAGAGCGCAGAACCAGAGAACAAGGAGAAGGTTGTCTGAGGCAGGTGCACAGCAGGACATGAGCTCCAGAGATGGGCCCGGAGACAGGTTCAGGGTGAGACCAAGACATGCAGCAGGGTAGCAGGGACTTGAAGGCGATGGAGTGGTTTGAAGGTCAGTGCTCAGTAAGCAGCTCCCTCCTGGAGCAGGGCCCGGGGCTCTGGGATGCCTTGACCGCAGGGATGAGAGGCTGGCGGGACTGACTCTCCAGGACAGCCTGGAATCTTCTCTTCACATCTCCTGTCCTGGTGTGATCAGCAGTGTTCTAGAAACATGTAGGAGTCATACATCTGGGACACTGGTCCTTCCTCTCCACTGTGCCACACACTACTCTCCTAAGGGGACCACCAGGCTGTTTTGTAACTGTCCAGAAATTACCTGCTGGGGTGAACTCACAAACATCCTAATGACTCACAGGGTGCAGCACATCATGTGTGAGGTTGAAAGCCTCCCCTCCTGATACCACGTTCAGGATAGGTCCACACTTCCTCAAAAAGAAAAACAGGCCCTCCCAATGTTTCCCTTCTTCCTCAGACAAAAATAAGAACCGAGCTGGCAGTACACAAATCAATCATCAAGAAAGGGACACAGCATCCTACCACTAACCGAACTAGACCATGTGTCCCCTTTGGGTTTATTTTATAATTCTGGCAGCACATCGAGGCCTCTGGGCCCATGAGCCATGGGATTCTGGGGATACCTTAGGGGTCATCACTATGCAAACATTCAAACATTCAAGTTAGTCCAGCAGATATTTGTTTTGCCTCCTCTGATGCTAGGCATTGGAGCGCGAGATGTTGAGACGTGATCCCCACGCATCTGCCTCGTGCTCCTCTGCTGTGAAAGGGACTACACACTTCTTCTTCTCCTATACAACAGAGGGCTCCCAAGGTCAGGGCAACTATGGGATTTTGAGATGCTGGAGACCCAAGCTCCTTTATCTTTTTATGTTGCGCTTTTCTTCTTTATGGTTGTGTATTTTACATGTAGGACAATGTACAGGTCACAAGCATGCAGGTCAATAAGGAACTTGAACCAGTCTATATATTCTTGTAATCAGTGTCCAAATCCAGATATCGGGGAGGATGCCTTGTTCTCGATACTGGGGGGAGTGCTTGTCAGAAGGTAGGTGGTGATTAGCTATAAGAAGCCACCAAAGGGTTTCAGCTGCAGGTGGAGCTTCACTGAGGCGTGGGGAGTTCTCAGGGCCTCTGGGTCTCATGGCTGTGTGACAGCATCCCTCAGCCTTTCACTCCAGCCAGAGCGTGGACAGGGGGTCCTGGCCTTAGCCCACGCACCTCTGGTGGCTGGAGAGGCTCAGCCAGTTGTTTTCATGTGCTTGCGGGCTTAGGTGTTTTCTTTTTAAAAAGTCTTTCTAATGGAGAAATGTGTTTTCTAAAATGGTCTATTGAAATCTTTTATATATCTTGAGTACAGGCCTCCTGACATATACATATACATACATTGTGGATATACTGTATTCAAGTTGGTGGTTTGTCTTTTTATTTATTTTGTCATTATATCACTATTTATTTATTAATTCTATCTTTTGAGGAGCAGAAACTGTTCAATTTCAATGAAGTTCCAATTCATCAATTCTTTAGTGAGTAGCTTTTTTATGTCCTAACTAAAAATATCTTTTCCTATGCCAAGATTATGAAGGTATTATCTTGTTTTTCTTGCACAAGTTCTGTAGGTTTACCTATCATAGTTATGTCGATGACTGTATGTATCAGAGTATAGGATGTTTTGCTGCAGGCACATGGTATAAAGTGCTGGCCACAGGTAGTTGGCATGTCTGTTGTCCACTGAGCACGCGCTTGCCAATGTTCACATACCTGATCCTTCCTTACTGACGACAGTCATCATGTCGTCCATCACGTCTCTCCAGAGGCTTCCATGTTGAACCTGAAAGGTGGCACCCCACGTCCTCTCTACCTCCCCTTTCTCCTTCATCCCCAGATACCCACCATTCTGTTCTCTGCTTCCATGAATTTGGCTTTGAGATTCCATATACGAGTGAGCTCATGTAGCACTAACGACAGTAATTCCCTCTTCTTAGGTAACTAGTACTCCGTAGTGTGTCTATACACATGTTTTTTCCTATCCACCAGCTGATTAAACAGTCAGCTGGGTTCCCTAGCTTGGCCACTGTGCGCAGCGTGAGGGCACAGAGACTCACATCCTGATCACACCAGGGCAGACTGCTGGATCAAAAAGTAGTTCTTGTTTGAAGTTTCTGAGCATCCTCGCACTGTTTCTACAGTGGCTGTCTTGATTTATTCCCACCACGTGGCCCGCGGGCCTCCAGTTTTCCACACCCTTGCCGACACTTGCCATTTTCAGTCTTTTTGATATCAGCCATGTTAACAGATGTAAGGTGACTTGTCTGTGTAGTTTTGATTTGGATTTCTCTTATGATAAGTAATGTTGAACATTGTTACATAAACCTGTTGGCCATTTGTATGTCTTCTATTAACATATGTCTGTTCAGGTCTTTTCTTCATTTTAAGTGGGTTATGTGGGGTTTGGGAGTTGTTTTGGAGTTGAATTCCTGTGTGTTGTCTGTGATGCTTGTGTTCCTGTGTGTACATCTGAAGACAGAAGCAGGCGCTCTGCTCTTCCTTGAGTGGCCTTAAGAGGAGGCAGCGTCTTCTGCAGTTTGAGAGGCTGTGCAGCAATAAGAAAAGTAGCTTCTTGGAGGTGATGGGGTTAATACAGAAAGAAGTATGGAAATGGGAGATGTCTAGAATTATCTGCACACCTGTCATAACTCAGGTTAGCAATAAGACCAAACAAAGCGTATCTATCAATATCTAGGCACTGAAATACGTGTGCTGTTTCACGTGTGCAGAGCATGTATGGGGGATATTTATCCAAGCTAATAGATCAAGGAAGCCCTCTTTTAGGAAAATAATAATAAATAAACCAGCAGTAATAATGCCTGACAATTACTTAGTATTTGATAAATTAGCACCTTAAATATTTAATCTCCTTCCCTCTCCTCTGTAGGGGTGTGTGTGTGTGTGTGTGTGTGTGTGTGTGTGTGTGTGTGTGTGCACGTGTGCATCTATGAAGCATGCTGGCTTTGCCACAGTGAAGAACTCCAGCTCCTTCCCCTCAAGCACACTGCAGTATTTAGTAGATGTTCCCTGTAAATCAGGTGGCTGGATAAGCACGGTGTCCATCTGAACTCTCTTCTGTTGATTTGTCTCTCCTCATACCAATATCATACATACTCATACTGTCTTAGTCCTTACACATCGTCAGATTTGTTCTTTCTAATGTCTTAGCTATTTGGGGTCCTTTCTGTTTTAAATTAGAATTTGATTAAGATGGCACTGAGTATATAGACTTAAAGAGAAATGCTATCTTTATAATATTGAAGTTCATAGTATATGAACTTGGCTTATTCCTTTCTTTCTTTGTTTTTATTGACACTATTTCAGTTTTCTCTGTTGAGGTTCTTTCATGGTTACTTCTATGCATTTAGAACTGTTATCTTTTTAAGTTTTACTTTTCAAAGCTCATCTCCGCTTCACTTTTTCGTCCTAACCCTGCCGTGCTCTGAGACACCACGTTACCGAGTTACCTAGTTAGTTGTTTCCTTCTGTTGCTGTAGAGCAGACTCCCTGGAAACTGAGAAATTCCGTTCGCTGTATGCACCAGTGCTACCCAGAGCTCTGAACAGTGAGTTCATCTAGCAAATCTACTGCACGAGTGGAGGAATGAGCCCATCTATTATTCTTTCAAGACACTTGACTAAGGGAACGGAGAGAGGGCGGCAGCAGCAGATGTAAGATTTGGTTTTGTTTTATGGTGATGTTGTTCTTCATGAATATGTTACTCGTCCGAGGTGATGGAACCAGAAGGGCTAAAGACTCGGACATAGTGGGCAACAGCTGATATCTACATGGTAGCAGAAGAAGCTCTTGTACAGTTTGCTTTAAGATGGGGCTAAGTAGGATTTTACTTAGGTAAATCCTAAGTAGCTGCTTATGATTTGCAAGTGTTCATTTCAGAGGGTGAAGGCCGGAGTTGAGGGAGCGCTCACGCATTGGCAGACAGAGTGGTGAATGGGCAGGGTGTAGAGCGAGGGGGGGAGGCTGGGGGTGGCTGAGGAGAGGGGAAAGGAGGTCTGTGGGTTCAGCGGGCAAGTTGGAGGTTCCCTGGCGGGCCAGGCCTCATGGAGGCGTGCTTTTCCTCAGTGGTGTCAACTTGAATTAGAGGAGCAGGGAGCACTGCTCGGTGGATGGAAGCAAGTGGGCTCGAGGATGCTGAGTGCACACGTGGGGGTGAGGTGGCTGATCACACCTACCACCAGAAATGGCCAGGCCCTGCAGTGCCGCAGACGAGGTTGAGGGCAGAGGTTGTCGGCCTTCTGAGAACAAGCCTGCACCGACTTTGGTTGCAACTGAACGGTCGTTTCTAATCCACCATTCTCCTGCGCTAGCCAGCTAGCTCCTCAAAACCCCCAATGTCACCACCTGAAAACAAATGAAATCAGGTCATGCGACAAACTGCCAAATGCATCCCCGTCCATGGAGACAGGGATGTGGTGCTCGAAGCCAGGCTGGTCCCAGAACATCTGGGTAGCTAGGTTTTCTCTGGCTATGAGATCCTGTGTTCCACCAAGGATGCCCCAAGGCCTGCTGCTTTTCATCCACAGAATGAGGCAAGCCAAGTGTGCGCAAACTCGCCGGGGTAAGAGGCAAAGTGTGAGCAGGAAGAGATGGGTCTGCCTTTTGAGAGGCTTTTCCCAGAGGAAGCAAGGCGCTCTATCCCACCAGCCACAGCTCAACCTGGCTCTAATTAGGAAAGCCCTGGGGTTTCCGTAGCAACTGTGCAGGACTTTCAGGGATGCTCCAGGCTCTGCTTGGTTGCTAGGGAAACCACAGCAGGGGCACCGAGGAAGCTGGGCTTAGTGGGTAGCTGCTGCGTCTGAGGCACCAGTACTTTGGTCCTCTGGGAAGAGTATTTTCAATGCCCGGGCACTTGGTTCTGCAGATTTCACTGTCCCCTGCATCACCAGTTGCAAACAAAAAGAAAAAGAAGAGTAATAATGATTTTTAAAAAGATTCCTCAGCTTAGCATGGAGTCTGAAAAGCATCTCGCCCCACCAGTCAGATTTGTACTTGTGTACATGATTGGCAAATAATGCTGAAATAACTGAAAGAAGGTGATTTTTCAGCTTAAAAGACGAAGGCTCCCTCTCGCGAGGCGGGACGCTCGGGAGGCATCTGGTTGGAGATGCCATTGGGGAAGAGCTTTGCAAAGTTTGAGAAATGTCTCCTGTTATTAGTGGAGCAATGTAGAAAAACTTAGGCTGCAACAAGAAAGGCAATTAGTCTCCCATTCGGAAACAAAGAGACATCTGTGCAGAGGAGGCTGGTGTATTCACGGGGGGCAGGCCCCGTGCGTGAGAAATGTGTTCCGGCTGCACACGCCTCCCTGCCCCCACCCGGCTCAGGGCTCTAGCCAATCTTGGGGGGAATCGCTCCCCACAACCAAGGGAAGCACACATTCATTAATCACTAACTCCCAGGCTTCTCCTGGGCACAGGAAGAAGATGTGCTATGGACCCAGTCATAATACTTACAGACAATCGATCTTTGGACTCTCGGAACCTCCCAAATTCTTGGTACCCTTATTTCACTGAAAACTGAGGTCCAAAGACACTTGTCATTTGCCCAAGGTACAAATAGGTTCTCAGACAGCAGCAACTGGGTTCACTTTATCTGACAGTATTAGTGAAACTCCCGCTGAAACCTGCAGCTGCCCACCCACTCTTGTACACCCTCATTTAATCCTCTAAGGGTCCAGCAAAGCGTTCATTAGTCCTTCTGTTCAATAGAAAAGGGAAATGTGCAGAGAAGTGCCCACTAGTACCCAAGGTTGTACAGCCAGAAGTGACCAAACTGGATTCAAACCCGAATGCATATGACTTCAAGACTCTTCAAGGCGCTTTCTTTCCTCTCTGTTGACACTTTTCTCTGCAGGCTGGTGACTTCCTCAGGAGCTGTGAGGAGTCCTGGCTGCTAGACGTTCTCCACAAAGAGGAAGAGGCAGCTGGACCATGCAAATGAGCACTGGACGCTATTCTAAAGGTCCATCTCTCTCCCGAGGTCAGCCCGGCTGGAGGACTATAAGCAGTGAACTCCTATACTCCAAGATACACCCACCCTCCCCTAGATAGCTCCAGGCTTTGTGCAAGCGACTAGCTTGGAGAAGAGAGACCTCTATGGACATGAGCCTTGGTCAATCCCTAATTTGAGATAATACTGAGATTACTGCTAATGTCCACAATGTCGCTGTTCCATAGAGCAATTACATTTAATTTAAGACTCCAATGTTGCTGCTGTCCCTGGGTGAGAGGACTGGCTCTGGCCAATGCCTGTGAGGCTTTCCTTCCTGAGTTCGGCGGTGACATGGTGACCCACTTTACACACGCTCTGGCAATGCCATCAGCAGCCTAGCTGACCCGTTAGACTCACTCAGGCCCTTTAGTCGACCGCGTAACTCAGTTTGGTCCTACATTTCAGAAGGATCAAAAGTTAGTATTTGAAATACCCAGCACACACTAACCCATCTCGTAGCACCTCTTGGGGAGGGGCCAGAGTCACGATGCTGCTGTTTGTGGCTCTGGACATAGAATGGATGTCTTCAGCTCCCTTCTTTCACCTTTCTATTCTTAGAGATGTTTCTCCCTGCAACATACATTTTATAATGTGGCTTATTTGGGCCAACAACGCCCAGAGAGCGTAAAGGAACAGGAAGCCCTCATGTATTGATGCGTGCTGCTTTTCGCCACACTTAGAACCCGAGTATGTGAAAAGCCCAGCCTGTTGGAGAAAATCTTACTGAGAAGAGCCAAGGTGCCCGCTCAGTGCCGTGCCAACACCAGGCAAGCACAGAGTGCCGGCCTGGGTCTAGGGTAAGAGTGGGAAAGTACAGCAAGGTGGCCCAGGGAACACATGTGCCACCCGGCCAGGGATCTCGAGCCACATAAATGAACATGGTCTCAAGCCTCTGCACCATGGAAATGGTTGTTACGCAGCGGCAATCCCTGACACGGCAGGAGAGAGGCAGCCGTGAAGTCAGGATAAGGTTCTCTTAGCTGCCACTTCTCTTCTGCAGAATATCAATAACTGCATTTGTTAATAAGTAAGACGGGAACGATTCAGGGGGAATTAAAGATGTACAATGCAGAACAGTCCAGAGGAAATGGGCAGAGAGGGATCCTGGAATGGGAGGAGGGGAGGTGGCCCTGTGCACCAAAGGAAGGCTGCGGAAGTGAGCACAAGAGGCCGTCGTAAGAGGCTGACGGCAGGGAAAGGCCAGCAGATGACACAGGTTTAGGTGGGGAGTGTGGGGTTTTTCCTGATGGTGTCTATACTCTTAGTAAATCATGAAGCAAAATTATCAGCTGAGAATGAGGATGGTGGGTAGGGCGAAGGTTTCATGAGAGAAAAAGAAATATTAAATATCCATGAGGAGGTGTGGTGGGTATAGCTCAGTGGTAGTTTGCCTAGCATGTAAAGCCTGGGTGTGATCCCCAGTACCCCCAAACCAACCATCCAACCAACCAAAAAAATCCTATCCAGAAAAATGCACATGTGCCAGCATAAATAGAATAAAGACTGACAGCTGGGCATGGTGGCGCACGCTTGTAATCCCTGCACTTGGGAGACGGAGACAGGAGGATCATGCAGGTTCGAAGCCAGCCTCGCTGGCTTAAGAGACCCTGTTTCCAAATAAAATATATATAAAAATAGGTGTCTGGGAGTGTAGCCTGGAGGTAGAGGGGTTTCCAGGAACCCCAATACCACCAAAAAATAAAAAATAAATTAAAAAGACTGACAAAATCCTCCCCTTTTCTATAAACACAACATGTATTGAACAAAGTGGAGTTATTGAAAAAATATAACCATAAACCAATAGTATAAACACTACTAAAGTCATATATTTAAAGAGTCTAAAGTCCACAAATATTTTAAATTAAAAATTAAGGGGAAAAAAGGAGGGTATAAAACTGTACACAGAATATTACCACATTCAAATATATTTTCATACAAGTAGATAAGAATTAAATGAGAAATTAATATCCCACCACAGTTATGTTCTTTAAATATGAGGACTCTGGTAACTTTTATATCTTCTTTATACTTTTCTGCATCCTCGAGATTTCTTACAAAAAATGCTAAAAAATAGGAAAAGAAACAGTAGTGCTATTTTGAAAACAAACGAGGGGGCCCAGGGTTTCTTCCTTCCTTCCCTCGCCTCCCAGGGCAGAGTTGAACTACTTGGAAATTTCCAGTGCTAGACAAAGTGCAATGGGGAAAGAGCAAAGAGCCAGAAAATAGAAGAACCAACAACATCCAGGCCAGTTAATGAAGTGCGGGAGCTTTGCTTTCAGGCCTGACAGCCCTGTCTTGTTGCTGCTGTTTGGAGATATTTATGCTCCAACCCCAAACGCCCTGCAGCCTTTCACGTTTCCTTGGTGTTGTGCTTCAGAGCCAGGCGTCTGCTGGAAGCGAGGGTGGGGCATAGGACACTCCCCCCAGTCCAGGAGTCAGGTGCAACCTTGGGAAGAGAGCCACAGGCCCGCGCCCTGCCCTGACTCAGGTGAAACCCCGCCCCGCCTGTAGGGTTAACAATGGGACAGTGTCTGACTGTGACAGAGCCTGAATGTCCACAGCCAGCAAAACTGTCCTTTAGTGTCCACTGTGCTCATGAAGTGCAGTGCTGGACGAAATAGCCTCTACCTCCGAGAAATTCAGATGACGCAGAAAAAGCATGTTATAATACCGTGACTTTACTTTTATTGTATTTTACTTTACTTTTATTGTACTTTTACAATAAAAGCCTTTACTTTTATTGTAAGCAAAATAGTCTATACCGCATTCCAGCACAACACACACACACACACACACACACACACACACATACACACATATGCAAATAGGAAGACCAAATTGCTTGGGGAATCACATCTACCTGCAAATGTCCCTGTGCCTGCCTCCGTCCCCTCCAGGAAGAGGTGGTGGAGACTGGCTCTGTGCCTGTTGATTGACCTTTTAATATTTCAATTTGAAAGTTATTATTATAAAACCTTTCAAACTACTCACAATTCAAGATGAGCATTCACATGTGTTTCTGTGTTTGGCAGAACCTTAGTAACCAGAAGTTATAAAGGAAGAAGCAACACATTGGGGGCTGGAACGCCGTCTCCCTTGCGGTCCTTTGGAATTGCCCAGAGCACTTTCATTGGCCCCAGAGTGGTAATGGCCTGGCTGAGAGATCGGAACTCTGACCTTCTAATGCTCAGATGAGCCACTAGGGCAAATTATGGAAAAGCAAACTTCGGGACTGGGCGGGGATCCCGTCCTGGGATCTCACGTTCTCTAACACCCATCTCTCCTTCCCTCCCTTTTCAAACTGTGTTTAGCTTTCCAAAACTCTAATCTGAATGAATGGGGACTCTCGCCCGGTGACCTATCGGGCTTGCTTACGGAAGCTGACAAGCGATCCCAAAATCCCGCAGCCTCTTCCCGTGGCTGGGCTGGTGAGTGGTAGGACGCTGCGGCAGGTGAGCTGTGGGGTTCGCCGAACTCACGCAGTCCTCCACGTTCCGGCATTGCTGTTGCACCTCGGAAAGCTGCTGCCGCTGTTCTGAAGACAGCAAGGGGGGGGGGGGCAGGAACAAGTCCAGATCGGCACTCTCCCTGAACGTGGAGTGCAGAGACACAGGCTCTGTCCAAAGTCACCACGCTTGGACAGCTCGGTCCCCAGGCCCTGCCCAGCACCTCCTGCTCCGGGGTGCTGTGAAGAGAAAGTCTACACAAGTCCTCTGGTGAACCAATCCAAACAAATGAGTCTGGGGTATTTACACCTGCAATTTTCTGAAGCTCAAGAACGTGTTCATTGTTCAGTGCGCGTGGTCCCTTTGCTCATAGACATTAAAACAATAAGCAAACAAGAACCAGAGTTTTCCACTAAGAGAACTACTTCGGTATGAAAAAGTAGTCATTCCGAGAAGTGAGTGCGTGCAGATTATGACTCGAGTAATAAAATGGCATTTCCATGTGACTGGAATAAAGTGCAAATCATGACACCGGGGCATGAGTGGCATCTGCCGTCAGAGCGTGGTCTGAGTGTCACTCACGTACAGGGAAGCCTTAACTTCTACATACCTATCAAACAGCTGGAAGGATTTTTTCCTTTTGGTGTTTTATTAATTTTATTGATGTCTAGTCTGTCATCATTTCTGTCTTGGTTTGAGAAGGTGGAGGAATGTGTGTTAAAAAAAGTAAGAGGAAAAATCAGGAACAGAGTGTACAATTAGAAATAAGATCTATTAAAATCAAGTAAACACATGTGGAAGGGAGAAGGCAGTTCCACGTCAGCTCTGAGGAAGTGTATGCCAATTTGTAAGGGCACCTTGCTAATCTTTGGATAAAAGAACCACATAAAACATCATACGGTTTGTGTTCACTCAGTAAAGCAGGCACTTCACAAGCTGTTAGCAGGATACCTACCACGTCTGAGCTGTGTGCTCGGTGAGCGCTGCTTGGCCCTGGTCTGCCAGGGGTGCCGCCCGCCTTCCTATCTTCCCACATGCTCGTGAAGAAGGGTATTCAACCTAGAATCCCTTCTTTCCCTTGCCCTCTGACAAATTTTCTCCAAAACACAAAACATTATGTCCTTCCCCTAGCCAGAATTAATCCCACCCAAATCTAGTTCCCCACGATATTTTATCCACACATTTTATGACATTTTCCATGCTTTAAAAATACACTCTTAGCTGGGCATGGTGGTGCACGCTTGTAATCCCTGCACTTGGGAGGCTGAGACAGGAGGATCGCGCAGGTGCGAAGCCAGCCTCAGCTACTTAGTGAGACCCTGTTCCCAAATAATATAAGATAGGTCTGGGAGTGTAGTCTGGAGGTAGAAGGGTTTCATTCCCAATACCACCAAAAAAGAAACAAAATAAATAAAATAAAAATATACTTTTAGCTGGGCGTGGTGGTTCACGCTTGTCATCCCTGCATTTGGGAGGCTGAGACAGGAGGATTGTGCAGGTGCGAAGCCAGCCTCAGGCACTTAGTGAGGCTCTCATCAACTTAGTGAGACCCTGTTTCCAAATAAAATATAAGATAGGTCTGGGAGCGCAGCCCGGCGGTAGAGCCCTGTGTTCCCCCGTACCACCAGTATACATTTGACTTTCATCGGTGCCTTGTAGTTCTGTGCTGCTGCTCAGCATGATAACGACATCCATGCGCCAGAACTTGGTGCGCTCTCCTCTGGACCCCACCCCGGCCTCCCTGTGCATGTGAGATTGGCAAGGACGCCCTCATCTATAGACTTTGCATATCTGTCTGCCCCCCCTTCAATCCTCCTCCTCCCCTCCTCACCCCAAAACTCTCCCACTATTCTACTGCTCTTTCTTGACGTATCTGAAGCCTTCACCTCCCATTTCCTCTGTAGCTCCCGCATATGAGAAAACATACCACGCATGGCTTTCCGCGGCCAGCTGATCTCACCTACGTAGTTCTCTCTCTTCCATCTAACTTGCCGCTCTACATTGGCCGTACATTTTTAGGTAAGTATTGATGCGCTTATGTTCTTTGATAGTGTGAATTGCTTCAAGCTTGGGATGTGTGCTTTTTATCCTCACGTGTGTACCTGACACAGGCTGGTCTACGTTAATTGAAACAAGTTTATGGACATTCTCCTGTTCCCTGCAAGGGGCCAGGGATGGATGGCAGACTCCGGGTTGAGACTGGAGCCCAACCCTCACCCTCACCACTGAGCGGCACGGCCCCGAGGCTCTCCAATGCATTCCTGAGCTGCCTCGCCCTCCCCTGCTGGAGCAGCCACGCTCTGGCGACTCCAGATGCTGCCCCAGGCCTTGGGCAGCTGGGTCGGGAGCACACCTTCTGTCTGACTGCACTCGCCTGGGTGGGCAGATGCCTCTGCCAGGATGGCAGCCAGAAGCCAAGTGGGCGCTGTGCTTTGCAGAGGTGGAAGCAGGGAGTAGCTATGGCTCCTCTCGAGCACTGACCGCGGGCTTAGAAGATTTCACGTCCTGGACCTTCACTCCGTGGGCCATGTTCACCATCGCTGCCTGAGATCTCGGCTTCCCGTCAGATGCACAATCTTCATCTTCACATCCAGCTTGAGACATACGTCACCAGGAGCCACGGTGCTTGAGTCAGATATCTCAAGTGCTGCCAAATTCCCGTTAGGAGGTGGGGATTTCTAATGGCCGACTTCATGCAGGCGGTGACCTAGGTGGATGAAGGAGGTAGAGGGCCAGGCTCATGGTGACCAGCAGCGTCCCCAGGAGGCTGGTCCAGCTCCCTGCACTGTGGGGCTCTCCCTGGCACACCTGGGGCTTCTCACTACCCCCAGGCCACCAGCATTTCTTCCAGGCAAAAAGCCTCTGAACTTGTTTCCTGGCTTCTGTCTTTGTTTATCCTTCTGTTTTCTTCCTGGAAAAGTTATCTTGTTTTCTTTTACTTATTTGTTAGTAGAAAGTCGGCTCAGATCACTCCCCTGCAGAAAATCCTTCCAGGGCTGCCATTTCCTTCTGAGTCACGGTCCTTATGCACATCCTAGGCACACAGAGAGCTGAGCTCCCATCCCTCTCCATCCATCTTCCATGAGTCTGCCCCGGCTTTCTCTGCAGCCTCCCAGTCTATCCTCATGCATTTCGGGCAAGTTCCTGCGTCTGTCTTTGCACAGGGAGCTCATGTTTGCAGGGCTGTGGCTCCCCTGCCCTCTCTCAGGGAACTGCATGTCTCCTCCCTGACCTAACCAGGACTCACGGCCATGGCCATGAACCAAAGCCTCTTCCCAGGATGCCTCCATGAACCAAGGCCCCTTCCCAGGATGCCCCTATTAACCAAAGCCTCTTCCCAGGATGCCCCCACAAACCAAAGCCTCTTCCCAGGACGCCCCCATGAGCCAAGGCCTCTTCCCAGGATACCCCCATGAACCAGAGCTCCTTCCCAGGACGCCCCCATGAACCAAAGCCTCTTCCCAGGATGCCCCCATGAACCAAGGCCCCTTCCCAGGATGCCCCCACGAACCAAAGCCTCTTCCCAGGACACCCCCATGAACCAGGGCTCCTTCCCAGGACGCCCCCATGAACCATGGCCTCTTCCCAGGATACCCCCATGAACCAGAGCTCCTTCCCAGGACGCCCCCACGAACCAAAGCCTCTTCCCAGGACGCCCCCATGAACCAAGGCCCCTTCCCAGGATGCCCCCACGAACCAAGGCCTCTTCCCAGGATACCCCCATGAACCAGAGCTCCTTCCCAGGACGCCCCCATGAACCATGGCCTCTTCCCAGGACGCCCCCATGAACCAAGGCCCCTTCCCAGGATGCCCCCACGAACCAAAGCCTCTTCCCAGGACACCCCCATGAACCAGGGCTCCTTCCCAGGATGCCCCCACAAACGAAAGCCTCTTCCCAAAACGCCCCCATGAACCAAGTCCTCTTCCCAAAACACCCCCATGAACCAGGGCCTCTTCCCAGGATGCCCCCTATGAACCAGGGCCTCTTCCCAGGACGCCCCCATGAACCATGGCCTCTTCCCAGGACACCCCATGAATCAAAGCCTCTTCCCAAAATGCCCCATGAACCAGAGCCTCTTCCCAGGATGCCCCCATGAACCAGGGCCTCTTCCCAGGACGCCCCATGAACCAGGGCCTCTTCCCAGGACGCCCATGAACCAGGGCCTCTTCCCAGGACGCCCCCATGAACCAAAGCCTCTTCCCAGGACGCCCCCATGAACCAGGCCCTCTTCCCAGGACGCCCCGTCTCCCTCCCACACCATTGTTGTTTGTGATGCTTACTGCTGGCTGCAGTGTACACTTACAGATCCTTCTGTGGTCTGTATTTTCCCTAAGGAATGTATGCGCTCTGCGGGCAGGCTTATTGCATGTTTTGTTCATTTCTGTATCATATCCCAGAACCAGCCAGACATATAAAAAGCAATATTTTTAAATAAACAAAAATATTGGAGAGAATAATCACAGTGCCTGTTGTATGCTTAATCCTCTTAATGAAAAAAGTGTTATCCAGTCTTTGTTGAGAGAGGCGGTTTCCACTTTCAGCGGGGGCCACATCCTAAGCCACGTGACCCCGTGTGGCCTCTCCTCCTGTACTCCTACCATGGCTGGAAGGAGGGTGGGCCCGCGGAGCAAGAGGAGCCAGCCTGTGGGCCGCCCGGCACTCTCCAGGCCAGCAGGATGGCAGCGGCTGGGTGAGCAGAGCTTCTCTCCTGGGAATATGGAGTGGGAAATAAAAGAGTTATCTACATAAAGGTGATAGAGAACGCAAAGAGAAATACACACGCACACACTTGCACGCACTCACGCACTTGTGCACGTACTTGTATGCAGCTGGCTCCTGGGAACATCAGAGCTCATGGATTGAGGGCAAAGGTCACTTGCTTGCAAAGGGTAGCTCTATTAGCTCAGGGGTTCTGGGGGCCCCTGGGATTCCGGTCTTTTCCACAGAAGCAAGGAGAACCTCACAACAGAGCCTGATACATGGAAGGAGTTGGAAAGTCTGTATTCCTTACCGAAATAAAGCAAGTTGAGAACACCTGGCTGCACCTTTGTTTGATTGTCAAAATATCATTGTAGCATCCGCAATAGAAACTTTGCTTCAATTTGTTAACAATCATATGCAAGACTTACTGAGCATTTACTATCAGACACTGTAACGATCACTTTGCATGTGACTTTTACTAGGAGCACCAGGAGGTATGCATTTGAACGTACTCTGCAATCCACACAGTGCTCCACACGTGTGCAACCCTCTGTTCCCTTACAACTGCACCCCTAAGACAGCCTTCTGTAGTGCCTCCTGCTTCAGCCCTGGCCCCGTAGACTCTGTAGGCATCCAACCACAGTGATTGCTCAACTAGAGGAAGTTTTAAGAAGAATCATCAGATTATACCAACATTGCACTCTAAACCTTGCAGTGGGCTCCCATTCCAGGTAAAACTGAATTCAGGCTCCTTCAGGGCCAGGAGATCTCTGGTCCCTCATCACCCTCTGCCTCTTCATCCTTCCCCGGCCTTCATCCACCTGTCCCCGAGAGAGTTTGAGTAAGCCCCAAATGAAGCCGTAAGTCTCTAAGACTAGGTAAGATCCCTCAGTTTTAGAATCAGTCGTAGAATTTCTCACCTCTCCGTTGCTCTCATGACCCCTCCCTGAAGGCAGTTTCCCTCCTCTGGTTTTTCCAGGAAATCGAGGTGATTACCAGCTGAATGCCAACTGGTTAAAGTCCGCCCGGAGAGCAGGCTGCTGAGAGCTGACATTATAAGGACCCTCCCTGAGGTCCTGGAGCAGGACTCATGTAGAATCACCGCGGCACCTCCTGTCCGTGCTAGAAGGCTAGGGATGGAAAGCCGGGGCAAGGAGCAGCTGAGGTTTGTGGATTGCTTTAGTTTTCAAAGCACTTAGATACATTTTCATACATGTGGATAAAACACTGTGACGGGGTCCGGTTCATGCCTGTCGCCTCCACACTGAATACTGTGGTGGACCAACAACACAGGAGCTCCTGGTGGAAATCCCGGGAACAAGAGACGCAACTGGAATTATGGCTTAAAGCAAGTGGTGTGTACCAACACCACCTCACCGGTCTTTCTCAGACTCTGACCTAAAAGCATGCTCTCAAGCCTTGAGGACCAAATTCTTCAGTGTGAGAAACTAGGGAGAGTTATAGATAAGATCTATAAACAAGGAACAGGTAACAATACCCGGAGAGAAAGTCCTTAGCCAACTCTGCCCACACAGCAGAATCTTGCTCTCCACAGACAGTATTCTCCCCTCTCTCTCTTCTCTCTCTCTCTCTCTCTCTCTCTCTCTCTCTCTCTCGCTCTCGCTCTCGCTCTCTCCCTCCCCCCCTCCCTCCTTCTCTCTCTACCTCTCTCTTTCTTTTCCTTTTTCTTTTTCTTTTTTTTTCCTTTGTGGTACTGGGAATTGAACCTAGGGGTACTCTACCTCTGGGCTGCACTCCAAGGCTTTTTTGTTTGTTTGTTTAAACAGGGTCTCATTTGGTTGCTAGAACCTTGCTAAATGTCTGAGGCTAATCTCGAACTTGCTATTCCTCCTGCCTCAGCCTCCCAAGTGCTGGGATTTCAGGTGTGTGCCACCATACTCAACTTCCCTTTCTCTCTCTTAAAAAGCAAAATGAAACTTAAAACTGAAAGCCAGAAGAATTGAAGAGAAGCTTGCCTTTTTCACCCTGATACCTGATCACCATTTTGTATTTTGACAAACAGAAGAGGAGTGTGAAAACAGAAGAAGGGGAGGAGAAAAGAGCAGAGCAGGGGTGACGGCTGCTCCGTCTCAGAGGAGAAAGGGGTAACGGCTGATCCGCCCTGGAGTGGGCAGCGGCCCCAGCTTGCTTGTTGCAGAGTGGGAGGCATGGGGACTGGGCGGGGGACTCTCCTGTACCCCCTGGCCTCCCCACACAGTACCTGCCCTCTGGCCCGTCCCTTCCTCTCTGCTCGCCTCCTCCCTGTTCCTGTGCACACTCCTGCGTGTTCTCGACCTGGCCTCGCACCGAGCAGCACCTTCAGCCCCTCTCCCTGCACTGGTGGGGAGGCTCACAGATTCTTGGCGTTCCGTATTGATTCCTCACGTACAGAGCCAGCAGGATCTGGCTGGGTGAGGCTCCCCACACTCCAGCGTCTTGTTGGTTGAGAGGAGAGCAGAGCGGGGTGGGGCCTGAGAACAGGCACCCCATCTGCAGAACAGAAGGGAAGCCACCCCACAGGCCAGGCAGCCACCTCTGTTTCCCCACAACCCACCAGTCCTCATCCGAGAAAGCAATCAGGTTCTTACAAGAAGCAATTTCAACACCTCCGTGGGGTCTCTGTTGGCGGTGACAAGGTACAAGACTCAGCAGAGGCTGCCCCCCACTCTGGCAGGCCCAGGGCACAGCCTGTGGGCCGGGAGAAGGGTACAATGGGTGCTGTTGACCTGGGAATGGGGATGAAGCCTTACAAGCTGCAGGCTAATTTGGAATATCTTCCTCTTTCCCCTCAGTCTTAAGCAGGTGCCCTTGAAGCAAAGGGCGTCCAAGGACCATCTAAGGGTGCTTGGTACACACCTGGGGTGGCAGCATCAGAAAAAGCTTGAAATGTAACCCAAGGAAATGTTTAGAAATAACAAAAATAGAACAAAACCCAAACATTGCACTTTACTTTGTAGGAGCGAGGCATCTGTATTGGACATTTACGTGTTACTCACTTACGCTGCACAGGGATAGTCTGAGGTCCGGGATAGGAGCAAAGCATGTCTGCCCCGTGAAATCTCAGCAACTTGCTGGCATGAAGCCAGGCATGTGGGACAGAGAGTGTTGTGAACCCACTGAGGTCAGCTCAGTCCTTGAGGAATGTGGGTTATTCTCAGAGATGAGGACAGCCAGGCAGGAATTCTGAAATTGTAAGGGAGGGACAGCTAATTCCCCACCACGTCATAATAAAATACCTGGCTATGATAAGGCTCTTATACCAAATGTGTGACACAGTCATCAACTAGACACACTCAGTGGGCCTGAGCCCCCACGCAGGAGTCTACGAGCAATGGTCAGTATCCTGCAATCTGAAACCCTAAATTACTGGCCAGAGAGAGACTGACTGGGGATCCAAACTCGGACACATCCATGAGCTGTAGAATGCCGGCCTCAGGAAAACTGTTGCATGTGAAGATGGGGAGACCCTCTAGGCTGTTTACGCTTCTCAGACGCTCCAGTGTCACAGAAGACAGCCTGTTTCTAACATTCACCATTCTAATCAATAGGTTGCTAGTTTCACTAATAAAAGTCAGTTTTGACATCCAGCCTGCTATCAGCAAATGCCTGTTGTCTGAGGTGACCAGGAAGGACTGCCTGGCTTTGGTGGTCACTTCTAGACAAGATTCCCCCAAGGGAACACTGGCCCATCTGCCCGAACTGACTGGGGTCCATCTGCTCGCCACCTCCAAGAGGCAAGCCTGGCCCAACCGAATGGCTGAACTCTTCTGTTCATCATGCTTGACATTTTAAGGTGAATTAAAGATCTTAAAATGATAGATGGAGAAGTCACTAAAAAGACGTCAAAGTGTGGTTGGTCTAAGCAATAAAGTAGAACAGCAATGTACTGGGCAGTTGAGAATTATGGGACATGTAGTTTGGGGGAAAAGTGTGAAGTGGGGATTTTGAGCAGGTTAAATATGCGAGCCTGGCGCTCACAGGGGAAACGGCTGGAGACCTGGAGCCATGATGCTGAGGGGTCCCTGGGCCCCGCCTCCAGCTCCTCTTCTTCCTTTGTCTGTGTGGCCCCTTGAGCGCTCCATGGGTTTTATGGCTAGTGACTGTAGAGAGCTGGGTGACGGTGACGGTGATGAGCACCTACCTCGCCGTGGACCAGACGCTACAGTGAGTCCTTTTAGTATGTTAGTTTATTTAATTTTCAAATAAACTTCAGTTCAGACACTAGTATTAATTCCATTTCACCAATGAGGTTCAGCAGGTTACAGTCACTTGTCCAAGGCCACAGGCAGAGGGTGGCACAGCGGGGACAGGGTGAACACTGTCTTGGGTCTTGGCCCGGGAAACACCGGGGAGGCCCCTCCACGAGGATGGAAGTACCTGAGGTCAGATCCATTTTGGTCAGGTTGGCAGAGCAGAGGCACGGCCACGGTGGCACAACCTCGGTGACTGCTCTTCTTAGGTGGTGTGACAACATCCCAACTGGGGCCGAATCAAGAGAGAACGGGAGGAGCAGCAGTCGAGACAAAGCAGAGGAAAGACTGTCAAGCTATTCTGTGAAGGGAATCGCTCAGCACTCACTGCAGATGGAAGCCACTTGCCCACAGATGAAGAGAACGACCGGACAGGGACCTGGTCTTTTTCATTTCTATTTTTTGGTACTGGGCTTTGAATCCAGGGGCATCCTGCCTCTGAGCTACACTCCACAGCCCTTTTTATTTATTGACTTTTTGTTTTGAGACAGGGTCTCACTAAGTCACCAGGCTGGTCTTGAACCTGCCCTGCTCCAGTCTCAGCCTCCCCAGCACTGGACCACAGGCATGTGCCACGGTGCCTGGCTGTGCAGGAACCCTGGTGGCACGGGGAGAGGGTAGAGAGCGCAGAGCAGCAGCATCCTAGACTTCGATTGAGAGCTGGAAAATCCATGGGCTTGCTGTAGATCAGGGATGGGAGCTCGCGTGTGAGGGCCGTGGGGCATGTGAACAGTGCTCGCGTGTGAGGGCCGCGGGGCGTGTGGACAGTGCTCGGGGAGTTTGCTTGGTGCTCGTGGTGGCAGACACCTGGAACATCTTCCTGCTTCCTCTCTCTTCTCAGTGAAGTACAAAGCAGTGTGGTCAGATGAGGACAGGGCAGAGAGGCGGTGGTGGCCTGGGAGAGCGGAGAAAGCGGAAATGTTCTTCCAGAAGACTGAGACAGGACTAGCTGGACAGTGCGGAGCCGCCAGGCGGCCTGAGTGTCTGGGCGCCATCCCTGGTCATGGTGAGAGGCAAGGCACCGTCTGAAACTGGAGGACGTGTCAAGAGCGAGCTTAGGAAAGAAGCATAGACCATGGTGTGTGAGGGTC
Source organism: Muscardinus avellanarius (assembly GCF_963383645.1). NCBI lineage: Eukaryota > Metazoa > Chordata > Mammalia > Rodentia > Gliridae > Muscardinus > Muscardinus avellanarius. Next base: position 118,731,012 of record NC_137793.1, read on the forward strand.
TGCAAAGGAGTGGTGTGGCCGCAGGCAGAGGCATCATCCCAGAGACATCTCGCGACTTGCCAAGACCCGGGAATACCAAGGAGGTACAGCAGACACCTGTGGGAGGAGACAACACAGCCAAGAGGGGAGGAAGGCCACTCCCCGGAAGTCCCGGCCTGGACATGGTGACAAGCTGGGAGGGAACACCGGAAATACTAACGTAAGAGCCGCCCAGGAGACAGTACGCCCTGCTCCTGTGCCCACAGAGCACCTGAGGCCAGGACAAAGCACCTGAGCTGAGGACAGAGTACCCTGGGACTGAAGGCCTGTGCTGCCTATGGAGGGACCCTCACATTTAGTCCTCTCTCCCCAGAGTGCTTAGTACTCTCCTGGGTTCAATTCCCAGTCCCAGAAGAGAGAGGAGAGGGGAGGGTGGGGGAGGGGACTGCCTGTGAAGTGTGGTGTGTGCTGGCGGCTGCACTGATGTGTGTATGGACCCGCACCTCTTTGGCTCAAGAACCCAAGGGTGTGTTAAGTACTTACACGTCGCAGGTGGCTGGTTTGGAGTGTCAACCTTTTGGATAGTTCTGGAACTTAGACAAACAGTTCAAGGTAGACTGTCTTGCCTGGGCTTCAAGACATTCATTTAGGCCTAACAACTCAGCTTTAGGAAGCAGTGAGCAAACCCTGCAGTCCCCGTCGTAAATGCACACATGTAGACAAATATCCATGTGAGGACAGTGACTTCGCCCACCACCATCTTGGTCAGTCTGCGGGGTTGTCACAGCCCCTCCAGCTAGGCTCTGGCTCTTGTCTTTGGAGGGGGCCTCTGGGCCCCAAAGCCAGGTCTGTCCACTAGAGCTTCAGCTCAGGCAGGTCCCCTTTGAAGGCAAGCTCCAGCCTTCAGGCTGCTCTGGAGCCTCTCTCATGCTGCAGTGCGGCCGCACTCTTCCCAGGGGCCCGGGGCCCAGCCCAGCAGCGCCTGGGTGCCGGCATCCCCACCTCTGCACCACCACCCTTAGCCCCGCAGACTGGTGGGTGGGCTCACCTCCCCCGGACCCCTGCGCTGCCTTCTACACTGGCTTGGGGTCTCCACTCAAAAGTCAGGATCATTATTCTTAAAACCTGCGTCCTCCCTTGGGCCTCCCTACGCACCAGCCTTCTTTCTTACTTTGTTTTACTCCATAGAATTTATTTCCACCTGATTTACTATGTATTAGGTTTATTTATTTGTTATCTCTCTTATGGCAACCTTAGTCCACACGGCCCAGATTTTCACATTTTCTTCGGTGCTGTACTGCGAAGACAGAAGTGACACTTGGTGCGCAGTGAGCACTGGCTGGATGCATATTCATTGAATGCACCATGAAGTGTGTTGACAGAGTAGGAGAACGGAGCTCAGGAGCCCAACTTCTCCAAGTTGCAGGTGGAGTGCTCCAAAGCCTGCGGTGAGAAGCAGATGGGGGGGGGGGCATTTGTAGAGCGATCCACAGACCCGGCGGTCAGTTTGGTAACTGACCTGTGCACGTGCCGCGCTTAACCTTGGCACTTTCCCCTGGGCCATAAATGTTATATACGACCTGCCAGTTTCACTGTCTTGTTTCATGTGATGTAATTCCCTTCGGTTTTACGCAAACACGGTACAGTCCATACATCCAAACTCAGCAAGCGCGGTGGTGATGAGGGGATGCTGCCCTCTGCGGAGCCCAGGCCGAGAAGCAGGCACGTCTGAGGACGGCGCTGCGGTCCTCAGGCCATGGGGCCAGCGCGGTAGCAGTGAGCCAGGTCACAGCCTGGGACAGCCTCCAGACGGACTCACCTTCCATTCCAGAAAACACCTCTGGGGAGAAAGCTGGTTGTGGGAAATATGAGTGTGTGAGAGAGAACGTCTCCAAGGTTGTAATTATGTGTTAAGTTCCTTTAGTCATTAAACTCTTGATCCAGCGGTCTCCCACAGTCCCAGCCTCTCCTGTGTTCAGCTCGTCTTTAATTTGAATACTAATGGACACACCTCCTTAGTCCAGAATATGAGCACAAAAGTCATACTTCTGCCATCTCACTGCGTTTTGCTCGAATCTTCGCAATGACTGCAGCTCAGTCGTCATATCTGTCAACAGGATCTCTGCTTCCATCTACTTGGAATTTACCAATAACCCTAGTCAAAGACAATTAAGAGACAAGAAGATATATAAAATTTTTGTGATCTATGCAGACTCTTTCTGTTCTTTTTTTCCTATTCATGATTCCACAATCAACAATAAAATGTTTCTCTAAAGAAAACCAGGCTGATAAGAATATTTTTTCTTCCTCCCTAATGTCTATATTTTCTAAGCCCACTTCATGATTTAAGAAATGAGAAAGAGGAAAAAAAGTTTATGTTGATTTGAAATGGAAATGAAAGCAACTCTGAGCCCTCCAAGAGCTCTTCGTCCAGTCTTTGCTCAGTTCCCAGCCAGCAGAGCGCGAGGCCGGCAGGGCTGGCGTGGACGTGCCCGGGCTGGGCACAGGCTCAGTTCTGCCAGTGCTCCGTTGGCCCTGCTCCTTCCTCTGCAGTAATTGCCTTTCTTTTAGGTTTCAGTGTTTCCCTTTTGTGTTTACGATAACGGAGGGATGCTTTATTGCATTTCACCAGGCCGGTTGCCATGGTGATCAGCAGTTGCTGTATGCTGTAAAAATAACCCTCCTTCCTTGATAGATTTCACTTGAGTGAAAATAACCCTTAAAAATAGGTTGAAATTTACATACTAACTCTTCCAGCAGGTTCAAGGGGGAAAAGGAGGGAATTGCATCATGATTTGGCAGCTGCCGGGCAAAGGGCTCCTGGAAGAGGGAGGCAGAGGGGTCTTCCCTGCCCCAGTGCCCAGCACCAAATCCCAGCATAAACCAGCAGCTGATTTATCCTCAGTGTTCTTTCCTCATTAGTGCTGCACAATGACAAAAGAGGATAGCAGACAATTCAGGCTCCTGTGAGCCGAGGCGCTGGTGGCTCATGAGTCACCTACAGGCTGGTCCAGAGCAGAGCATCTTTCCCAGACTGTTCCGGAATGCCGTCCAGGACATGTGAAGGGGTGGCTGCTGTGGGAGATGTTAATTGGGTGCTTCGTGGTCTCCTGTATTTGAGACACATGATATACCGTACTTGTAAACACATTATGAGGTGGACGTAATCCTAAAGCAAAACCAAAACCTTTTAACATTGTTTGAGCACCAAAGACCTGCCAGATATTTGGGGGAAATATTTTCTGATCTTTCCAATTCTTATTTTGAATGTTTTTTTTAAATGATTTACTGAGAGTGGCCTAATGAACTGGAGGATCTCCTACCAACTTCTCCTGCCACGTTTCCTTCTCCCAAGAAAATGAAGAAAAACAGAATGGCTTCCCGGGCACGTGGCAGCTGTGCAGTTGATGTAGGTTAGCTAAGTAGTGGTGGTCAGGGTAAATGTGCCTCCGCGGAAGTTTCTGGGGAGTTAATAAATTGAACTTGGCTTCAGAACAAAATCGGAACTGTCTACATATTGTAGTTATTGGAGGTGAATTGAGGGATTAAGTATCCACCACCTATGACCACAAATGATGTGGGATTTTTAAGTAAATTGATCTAAAAGGTTATTAGGTGCTCATACATTATATCTGCGTCCCCAAATGTTGAGCCGGTTCCCTCTGGTTACATTTCCACATCTGGAAGCATCGCCTGCTTATGTCTCACATCATGGCTGTATATAAAGTGTTTTTCCAGACTAATCAAAATTTAATCACTTCTTCTTATGTTTGCCTCCCCCAAGTTTCTGGAGACAAACTGGAAACTTCTTAAGCCAAATATGTAGCTCTAGGTAGGCTGATGTCTGCTCATGGGTCTAACTGCCCCCTTTCTCTCAAATTATTGATCTGTGTATATCCATTGTTACCAATATGCCTAAACCTTTCCAGACATCTTGCTAGTTCTGATGTTTCATCCCCTACTACTCAAAGAAGTCCATGCATGCCTGCATTCCTAAAATGTATCTACTGAGATAAATTCATTATGTCTTTGTACATATAGTGAGGAGAGTAATATATCATGACAACTTGCATATATGAACACTATAAAAGTATGTGAGCAGATCATATATATGGAAATATGTATGAATCTATATCTATCTATCTATCTATATATATATATATATATATATTCAAAGAAATATGTCTTGATGATGGAAAGAAAAAATTCCATCCCTTTAACCTTGAAAGTACCCCTCATGCCATATACAAACATCAATTTGAAATAAGTCATATAAAGCTGTAAGGAGAAAACACAATATCTTTGTAACCTTAAAATGGGTAAATATTCCTTAGGACATAAAAAACAATAGTCATGCAAATACAAAAAGATACCTTTTATTCATCAAAATTAAAATGTTCTATCAAATCACATAATTAGAGAAATGAATCAGCTTCAAAGTGGGAAGAAAGATATGTTTGCACAACACACCTGAAAAAGCATGCACACCTACATATGTAAAAGTCACCAGACATTAAATGACAACCTGTTAAGACTTGGCAAAAGGCTTGAAATGGACTTCAAAAGTGAGGGCCAGAAGGCTCATCAGACTGTCCTCAGCACCGTCGTCATCCAGGAAATTCAGAGGAATGCTCAGTGAGCTGCCCATCACCACCACGTGTGAGTCAATCCAGAACTCACAACCCTGCGCAGGTGTGGGACACAGATACGGAACAACCCAGGTGCCACGCGTGGCTGGTGAGATTGGCCAAGAGCTGCTCAGTTGGAAACTGGCAGCTTTTTATGCAGTTGACCACGCACCTGCCTTTGACCTAGCAATTTCCAGAGGAGTAATATCATATGTTATAACATTATATATCATAATATTAATATTATATGTACACAAAGGCCTGGGCAAGACTTTTCATATTAAAATTTTTCATAATAGTAAAAAAATTTGAAGTAACCTAGATGTCATCTACAAGTAAATACTCAAACATCACGATGTTTTTAAAACTGAATTCCTGATACATGTTACAGCATCGACGTGTCTCACGCACATCACACTGAGTGAATGAAGCCAGGCATGAAACTGCATCCTGCCGGGTCCCATTTGCATTCAATCCCGCTCGGTGAGGGGATAGAATAAGGATTGCTCCTGAAGCAGAGGCAGCCACAGGACTGGGCCTTTCCGGGACAATGAAATGTTCCACGCTTTTGTTGAGTGGTGTTTGCAGGAGCACACACGCTCGTCCAAACCCATCCAACTGTGTACTCAAAGACGTGCCTTTTACTCCGTGCAAGCCATAATTACTGTTCCTGGTACCAGGCCCCAGGCTGGGGGTCACCCATGGCAGGCCGACTAAGTCAGGAGACACAGGAAGGGACTCTTCCAAGAGCCTGCGAGACGGCCCTCACAAAGCTCAGCTTGCTGGGAGCCGCTTCAGGGCTGGCGTGTGTAGGTGGCTGACGGTGGGCTCAGGCTAGTGAGAAGGGCTCAGGCTAGAGAGAAGGGGCCTTCTCTCAGTGGTGGGCAGGGTAATCACAGTCGGTCCTATAGGGGTTCTGGGAGTTTTACAGTGCTGCAAATCCTAAGAAGGAAGAGCACCGTTCCCGTGTTTTCTTTGATTGCGGTACTGGGGTTTGAACCAGAGGCCTATTTTATTTTATTTTGAATCTTGAAACATGGTCTTTCTAAGTAGCAGAGTGCCTTGCTAAGTGGCTGAGGCTGGCTGTGAACCTGCATCCTCCCAGCTTCCTTGTGCTATTCTTATCCGCGATTGGTTGTCAGATGCTAATCTGGAGCATCCCCCAAAGCCTCTCACGTACAGAGCTGGAACTTTCAGGCAAGGGTTGTTTCACGAGGACTCACCTCTTCCGTGAACCCCTTGATGGCCAGATGGACTTCTATGAGGTGGGCCGAGGTGGAGGGAGGGAGCAGGCCACGGCGTGCCCTGAGGCTTGCCTTCTCCCTGGCCCTTCTCCCTTCCTCCCTCTTGCACTCTGCTTCCCAGCTGCCCTGAGCTGGGCACCTCTGTGCACTACACTCTTCCACCTTGAAGTTCGTCTATACCTCTAGCACATGGTGCCAGAGCCACAAACTATGGACTGAGCCCCTGAACCCCCTAGCCAAAACAAAGCCGTCCCCTAAATGACAGGGATGGAGCTGTGGCCATTTGTACAGCCACCACAGGAGGAACGCTGGAGGGCCCAGAGAAGCCTCTCTGTGTATACTAGTTGAAAAAATAGCTTGCGTGGCTTAAAGGTGTTTTTCTATTTACTACAACTAATATCGTGGCTTGGGTACCTACAGGGTTCTGACTTTTGTCTTTTTAATTTTATAGGGAGAATTTCTCTGTCATTCCCCCTTGGAGAATTCCCACTAGATTTTATATTAGTGATTCCACCAGTGTGAAGTATGGTAGAACTGAAAATCTACCCTGGAAATTAGCTTTGTGTAAATAAAATGTATTTACATTCCTTCCTGGAGTGTAATGACATCTAATAAATGAATGTTGATAAAGCATCCAGTGTCCTTGCATTGAAAGTGCTAGAGAGCTAGTCTTGGCTGCTGGTGAGTCGGGGGGATGAATTTCAAGGTAAAGAGGAGTTAGACCAGGCACTGCTAGAGAGAAAGGACTTAGCACGCCTTCGGTTTCATGCAAAGCTTTCCTGGCCAGTCCCTGTCTCTTTGTTCCTGTTTCTTTGTTTTTTATTTTTTCCTCCAGAAAGGAAGAGATAATGAACTAAGACAAGATGCCTGGCTTTTTTCTTACACTGAGGTCTTTGCTTTCTTTTGAGGGGAGAGTCTATTGTGCACTTGGAGGCTGTGCTTGAAGAGCAACAAGGCTTTGTAATCAAAGCAAAGATGGCACGTGTAAGCAGTTAATGCTTGCATCTTGATGATTTCATTATTGACTTCTATTAAGCTCTCTCTGGGCTAAGAACCAAACTCCGTGTGGCTCTACAAAGCTGCTTTGCTGGAACTATTTGCTATTAAGTTTAAATCCTCGTTTCTCCCCATGACACACTTATTGGCTTGGGATGAGCTCCTCCTAGTCCTATGGAGACATCTGCAGACACTGTATTAAGTCTCTGGCCCTCCATCCGCTCTATCCAATAACACGACTGCTCTCCTCTCTCTCACATGAGTTCTCTCTCTCTCTCTCTCTCTCTCTCTCTCTCTCTCTCTCTCTCTCTCTCTCCCTGGCCCTGAAGGCCATTCCAAGAACCAAATTCTTCTTACAAGGTGAGTCCAACCATCAGAAGTAAAGTAATGAGATTATGATTAAAAGTACACCTTGATAGTGGAGAATCCATCAACCTGTCATAGAAATCTTATCTCTGGTGCTGGTCTCATCAATCTGACCTTTCAATTATGATCCTCAGTTCCTGACTCTAAGTATATATAGCTGGGGTGGGAGTATGAGATCACAAGTCTTTGTTTGGTACCCACAGTGTTTGCTGCAGTTGGACGTCTCTCTTGTGAAATCTGTCTTTTAAAGTAAGCTTTGTTAGGGTCAGATACGGACATGGTTTCTTTGATTCTTGTACAAAGATAACTCCAGTAGCTATCATGTATGAAGTCTTCAATATCAGGGCTGCACATGATGACGTTTTATTTCTACCAAGACGATAATCTAGGAGGGTACCTTGGTTGGCAAGTGACTCTCTTCCAACTAGAGACCTGGGCCTCTGTGTTGCCCTCCCTGTCGGCCTGCCACTCCCAGGGCCCAGAGGACTCTCTATTCAGAGTGCAGGAGGACAGAGAGCTGGCGGAGAGACAGACTGCTGCAGAGGGCATGGCCCCCTTCACACCCACCAGGACCAATGACTCAGTCAACTTTCTGTGCCTGTGAAATGCCTGAGGAAAGCAACTTACCGGGGGAAGATGTGTTCAGTCCCCAGTCAGCGGCTCCAGCACTTTGGGCTGGATGGAAATCAGCACATCATGGTGGAAGACATAAAGAGAGCTGCTCAGCTCATGAGAGCACAGCAGAGAGAGAGGAGGGCTCCGAGGCCAAGGTATACCCTTGCAGGGAACAGCCCCGGAGCCTACTTCTGCTGACTGAGTCCCATGCATGGCCTAAGCCCTCAACACCCCAACTAGTGCCATCAAATTATTAACCCGTCAGTGAGTTCATCCCCTGAGAAGGCTAGTTCCCAGGCTCCACGCACTTCCCAAAGTCCCAGCTCTGAACTGCAGCACTGGGAATGAGCCTTCAGCACATGCGTCTGGGGGGAATGTGGACCCTGACCATGGCCATAGTCACAGGACCTCCACTGTGCTGGGGGCTGGGAATAATGTCTCGGTGGGGGCAGACTTTCCTGCCTATGGTTTGTGGCTATAAAAAGAAGGAACAAGAATCTCCAGTGAGCTTCTGGCCACACCTGCTTCTGTAATTCAAATATAGTCTTAAACATTATTTAATGCATAATTTAATCATGGAAATATATTTTTGTTAGGTTTTAATTTATACCTGCATTCTGTTTCCTTATGAACACACATCACATGCTCTGGAGCATGTTTTGATGGTATGATATGAGCTGAGGACATTCTGCAGGCAACCACAGAACACGATTGCAGGTTATAGATAGCCAGTTTACAAGCAGACGACTCAGTTTGATTGTGGAAAAGCACCCATCCCAGACTTAAACTCAACCTAATGGCATTTATTAAGTGCCTTTGTGTACGTAAATAAAACAGACGGCCGACATGGGCCAATTTTCAGGTAGATTTGGAGCCTTTATTTATGTGAAGTAAGCTGCCTGTCACCCACACATCTTGGTGACCTCACTTAGCCCAGAAGGAAAGGGTTGGGAAACAGACTGCCCAGGGTGTCGACCCCCAGCCCGGCCCTCGGGTCCGCACTCCTTCACTAGCCAGGGTATTTCTGTACCTCAGTCTCCTTTTCACTCAAATAAAACTGGACCAGGCCAGCTTGGGTTCCTCCCATTGCCGTAACTCTGCTTCTTTAGTTCATGGTGATAACAGTTATCTTCCAAAATCAGAGAAGAGCACAAACATTTCTCCACAGCGCAAGTATCAGTCTCCAGAAGTGACAAATGAGACACCTTTTCCTTAGAGAGTAAACCCCACGTTGATAAGTTGGGAGCTCTACTCAGAGACAGAGAGCAAGAATGCTTACAGAGCCAGTCTTTCACGATGCAAACTGCCTGGTACTTCATGTTCAGAGTTTCTAACAGCATTTGGACCTGTATTGATGAACAGAGACCAGAGTGTTTGTCCTGCTGTGCTAGGGAGGTGGTCCACAGACTCGCCCAGGGTAGGGGCAGCAATGGAAGCGCCGCCTCAAGACCCACTGACGCCGTGCAGGGATGGCAGGCATGCCGCTAATGGATCGACGCTGCTGCTGCATCTGACCACCAGCTGCCCAGCACAGCAATTAGTGCCATCAAAGTGCTTAATTTGCCAAAGGGCACTCAGTATGGTGACGGCTCAATCCACACATGTAGCTGTCTTACAGCAATAGTGCCCGGGTGAGAAGAGAAGGGGCCAAACCTCTCTGAGGAGAAGCAAGCAAGAACTCCAGAGCGCCAAGCACGAGTCCTGCGTTTGCTTAAGATGGCAGGGAAGTGCTCAGAAGGAAGTAGAAAGAGTTCTAGAAGTAGAGGGGAGTCCGTGTTGATCACCAAGGGAGATCGCCAGCCCAAGAGGCAGACGATTCCCGCTCTTCTGGGCGCCCTCATCGTACCAGGCTGGGTCTTGTTCCAAACTGTCAGGGAAAGGTGCTTAGGGGCACAGTGGATGAATCACTCCTTTTACTTGAAGTAATGTTTACTGAGATGTTCTGAGAAAAGGGAGTGGGACATGAGACATCAACCAACTAAGGAGCTTTAAGATATAAAGAATCCCGAAGAATTTTTAAGCAATGCTAACTGCATGTTTAAGTGATGGGAGAGAGACATGTTTACTGGTTAGAAATGACTAGGAAAAGTGTATGGCTCAGGAAAATAACCCAAAGTTTGGTTTCTTTCTTTACCTTTTTCTTTTCTTTTGCTGCTAAAGCTGAAAACAGTGAGACCAAAGCAGCTACGCACTATTTACTAACAATGAATGACGGCCATCACTTAACAATGACAGCCATCAAAATCACTACAGAAGGGCAAGTTCCACAGTGGTCCTGTAACGCATGGTCTTAGTTATAACATTCCCAGGCATTGTGTGTGTGAGTGTGTGTGTGGTACTTGGGATGGAACCCAGGGGCATTCCACCTCCAAGCTACACCCCCAGCCCTATTTTTTATTCTTTATTTTGAAACAGGGTCTCACTGAGTTGCAAAGGGCCTCACTAAGTAGCTGAGGCTGTCCGCGAACCACGATCCTCCTGTCTCAGCCTCCCAAATGCTGGGATTACAAGCGTGCCCTGCTTCCACATATTTTTAAAAGCAGTTAAAAAGCTGGCCTTTTAAAATAAAAAATTGGGCTGGGGTGTAGCTCAGAGGCAGAATGCCCCGGGTTCAATCCCTAGCACCATACACACGTAGCAGCTGAAGCACACAGCATTGTGACTGTTTTCCAGGATGAAGAATGTGAATCCCTGTTCAGAGCTCAGACTCTCCTCCCGACACCAGTGTTCCCCTAGCTTCTGACTCTTCTTGGCGCTTGTCCCTTCAATAAAATGAATTGTCCTTTGTGGAAAGAAGACTTAGAGGAGAAAAGGAGATGGGGGAGATTTATTAAGAGTTTGAAAATGTAGAATTCAAACTAGTACCTTCTAACTAACTTACTCATAAAAGGGCAGTGAAGCTCCTTTGACCCCAGGATGGCGAAGTGGCACGATGGTTTAAGCAGTTACTCATGCATCTGGGACCCCGTCAGGACGGAGATGTGGTTTCCTTGCAAAACGGAAGCTGAGTGGAGAATGAGTTACTGCTTTTGAAGAATACCTAGGGCAAAACAAAAGGTTACATAGTGTAGTGCTTACTAACAGCTGGAGACTCTAAGTGCACATTTACATCTAGATAATACTTCTCATTTCTTTATGTTTGCTGTAGATCACGTGCCTTTTTTACGAACAAGCAAATATTGCATTATTTTTAAATTGTTTTAGGAAAAAATCATATTTCAAAGGATGTCTTATATTTTATTATTCTTTATTATGTGTGCCTAAAGTAAAAATGTAACATGAGCATAGTTGAGTGCCACTGTTTATCTTGTAAACACACGGTTTGTAATTGCCAGGTTTATAAATTCGAATTTTAGTTTCATAAATCTAAAACTGTACAGTTCCAGGAAATTGATTCACTAAATTCGTTAGGCCCCTTTATTTCACAGGAATCTCTGTATTTCATTGAATCCCCTAATTTTAGAATTGCAGGCTTCAGAGTTCACTTAGCACGGTGCCTCTCAAGAGCTCTCTTTTTTCTCAATGTCACACCCACATGGTGAAAAATTAAAATATATTTAAATTCTTCCTAAGAAGATAAATTAAATTCAACACTAAAAATGTAATTTTTGTTAGACCGGGTTGAGCTTTGATAGGCCACAAATCAGTTCCATAGTTAAGAACTACTTTCATCCCTCAAGGACCAAGTTTTACCTGCTCCTGGACATTATTGCCTCTACTAAGCTGCATGGCCTCTTCCAATATCCTCATTTTACCAATGGGAGCTGCCGTACTAGGAAGGGAACAAGAACTCAGGGCCTCAGAAACCAGGCACTGGGTGGGTACCTGCAGGGCCTGCTGTTGGTTGGGTTCTCCCAGCTCTGCCTGGCTGCCTAAGCTGACGTCGAACCACAGCTGGGCATGAACAAGGAGGGCTGGGAACCTCTGCTGGCCGGTGCCCTCCATGTGGACATGCATGGGGCTGCACAGAGGGTAACGAGCCCAGCCCCAGCCCGGTGTCCATCCAGAGACTTGCACAGAGGGCAGGCTTCGTGAGCAGCGGAGCTCAGGCCAGCCTCTGATGGACTGGACCGCCACTCCCTGCGATTCAGAACCTATAATCCACCTCTATCCTCAACAGCAAGAGGAGTCCTCAAAACCAAGGGCCCTCACATGAATCTCAGGGAGCCACATGCTCATGGGAAGAAAAAGGAGAAAGGAAGCAGTGTATGCATCTTCTCTGCCCTTGATCTGACCACTGAGAGCACCTTGGACTTGCGCACTTGAGTGGACGGCACCTCCGGTGGCAGCCCTTGGGTAGGGCCGGGCAGCCAGACAGAGGCAGAGGGCTCCTGCCCCTCCCTGTGCCTCTGCACCTGTAAGGTGGCTCTGGCGCGCCAGACCTAGTGCTTGGTCAGACTCAAGGCCAGCTGGCCACTTTCCCGAGGCGCCCTGGTTCACCGTGGGGAGCAAGCCAGGCAATGCCGGGGCGGGGGTCACCTGGGGAGCCGCGTGCTGTGAGTGAACTGTGTGAGGTCAGGCGCAGGCCTATGTTTAAAGGCGGCTGCAACTGTGGCTCCCAGCGCAGCTTCCCTTTCACATTTTAATATCACATAACTTTGAACAGCCATATACAAATTTCATGAAATGGAATAACTCAGTTTGCAAGGCACTCCCAGGGCTTTCATTGCTGCTGCTGGCAGCAGCAGCGCCGAGGAGATGCTGAGCGGTTGGCCCTGCCGGGGTGGGTGCTCACCGGTGTGGTGAAAGGCGGTCTTGCACCAGCAGAGAGGAATGGTGCGCATGGACCTCTGCCCTGTGTTGGGGTGGAGGGGCAAAGCTGGGAGGCAGAGGGGAGGAGTGGGGCCCCATCTTTTGATGTTTGCGGCTCTATTAACATGCTGTGCGGTAGTGGCATTCAGAAATGCAGAGATGTCCAAGAGCTGCCGAGATTGCCTGATACAGGATTCGATCTACTCATATACCAATCAAGAGAAAATGGCTGGGTCCTGCCTCCAATTAAAAGATCAGCAACCTCTTTATAGAGGGATTCTCCTTACCGAATTAAGGCGCTTTTTTTTGTGTGTGTGGGTCTGGGGATGGGATCCAGGAGCATTCGACCTCTGAGCTACAGGCCCTGCCCTAATTTTTATTCTTTATTTTAAAACCGGGTCTCACTGAGTTGCAGAGGGCCTTACTAAGTAGCTGAGGCTGTCCAGGAACCGCAATCCTCGGGTCTCAGCCTCCCGGATGCTGGGATTACAAGCGTGTGCAACCACACCCGGCTCAGAATTAAGGCACTTTTGTTTGCTCCCTGGTTTCAAATGTAAAATATTCTTTAATGCCAGGCGTGGTGGCGCAGGTTTATAATCCCCGTGCTTGGGAGGTGGAGACAGGAGTATTGTGCATGTTTGAAGCCAGCCACGCTGGCTTAAGAGACCCTGTTTCCAAAAATAAAATAGGTCTGGGAGTATAGCCCGGAGGTAGAAGGGCTTCTAGGAACCCCAGTACCACCAATATATATATATATATATTTTTTTTTTTAAATGATGTCACACTTAACACATATTGTGAGCACATATAGGTTTTATTTGAAACAAGGTCTCCCCAACTTTCTGAAGGTCTTGTAAGTTGCTGATGCTGGCTTCAAACCTGCAATTCTCCTATCTCAACCTTCCATATACCAGGCTTACAGGTGTGCTCCATCACGCCCAACTTCTGACCTTGTGTTTTAAAAATGCAGGCAGGGAAAATGACTCCTCAGATATCAATTGTTGGTCCCCAGCCCTTGTGGCCATCACAGAGGCCAGAGAAGCAGAGAACGGGGCTACTTCTTCAGACTCGCCTGAGTTTAAACAGCACACCAGATGTAGAAGTCTCCCTATAGGAACCTGAGGTGTGGACTAAAGCACTAGAACTCATATCTGGCTTGGACGAAAGGGTCTCAGCACATCCTACCCTCGGGGAGGGGTTCGCAGGTTAAACACTCTGCTTGCCCTGTGGCCATGGTGGAACAGGAGTGCTGAGTGGCCTGAGGGACTGGGAGGTCTTTCCAAGACTGAAACCCGTCATGGTGTTTTCCCACATGTGGCTGCAGGTACAAGCTATAAACACACACACACACGTGTGTGTGTGTGTGTGTGTGCGCGCGCGCACACACATACTCCCACACAGCAGCTTCCCATTGCCTGGCAGTTTTAGGACAGTGATTCAGGAAGCTTCGATTGGGTAGGAACTCGGGCAAGAGGTGACATTATCAGTCAGCAGCCTCTGGAAGACCAACCAGCACAGCAGCAGAGGGGATTATGCTAATAGCACCCATAATCCCATGCTAATTTATCTTATCAAATTAAAGCAAATGCTGCTCTTTGACCCCAGGGACCTTCCAGTCTCTTTCTGGGTCCCCACAGTAAGCTAGAATCCATTTAGTAGAAGAGTTTGCCAAGAATATAAATTAATAAAACAGGATTAAAGGGAGGCACAGCTATAACCGATTCCTTAATCCCAGTGAATAATTAATGATAGTGATTCATGACATGGCTGATTTTTTTGCATTTGAATAATAAAAGGCTTCAAAATGAACTCCAAGGACAGCCCAGGGAGGCAAGTCGCATCACTAAAGCAAGATCTGAAGCGTCTGTGATGGTTAATTCACTCTCCCCAAAATCCTCATTGCAGATTCACCTCGCTTAATGATCAAACGCCCGCCATCCTAAGGCAGTGTCTCAGATTTGGACTGAGTTCTAGTTTTTTGTAATGATGGCAGGTCGGCCCAGAAGACCAAGGACCACAGTTGTTGCTCTCTTTCCCATACATTCAGAACCAAAACACGCAGGTATGGTGATGCATGCCTGTAAAACCAGTACTTGGGGGAGCTGAGACAGGGAGAGTGTAGGTTCAAGCCCAGCTCACCAATACAGTGAGACTTTACAGCAACCTAGTGAGACCCTGTTTCAAAACTAAACTCAACTCAACTAAAAGGGCTGAGGGTGTAGCTTGAAGATAGGAGCTCCTGGGTGCAATCCCTGTACTAGTGCACCGCCCACAGTCCTCCTGTGATACTGTCAAAAGAATTACTTGATGGCTACCATGTCCCAGCGCTGTCCTATGCATTAGAGAAGCAACATATAAGAACAATAAAGGCAATTATAAAAAACAAGAAGTCTCCCTTTCTAGGGAAGAGTCTCCTACCTGCCTTATGCTGAGGACGGTACAAATGAAACTCCAGCGACAGCCATGGTTTCTGCCCACCACCCAACAAGCTCATTATACACAGAGCCTGGCTGATTCTTCATTTCTGAGCACGGAGAATTCCTCCATCCATCCCCCAGCTCCCAGAACACCACCTCTGCCCGTCTCCACGGGTTTATATTAGCTATAGCAACATCAGGACAGTTAGCATCTAGCAGGAGAGAGTTCCCAAGCCCTCGTCCCTCCAACACAGACCAAGTGATCCTGGTGGGCTCACATTTCCTAAGATCTAGTTCTACAGAGGATGGCATTTCTGTGTTCTACTCCACTGCTTCCCAAAACCACCTACAGGGTTCTACTACCTCTCCTAAGTAATATAGCCTACACTGCTGGAAACCTAATTTTTTTTTTTTTTTTTTTTTTTTTTTTTGGTGGTACTGGAGTTCCTGGAAACTTTTCTACCTCTGGGCTACACTCCCAGCTCTATTTTATATTTTTATTTGGAAACAGGGTCTCTTAAACCAGCGAGGCTGGCTTTGAATCTGCCTGATCCTCCTGTCTCTGCCTCCCAAGCACGGGGATTACAAACGTGCACCACCATGCCCGGCTAATTTTTAAAAAATCCGTACAATTCCTAGTTCCAATATAAAAAACATCATAGTTAAAATTAGTGCATAAAAACATATTGTGTGCCCTACACAGGAATGCTTCAAAAATGCTCCGCTGGAAGTCACAACGAAGACTTTAGGTGTTTGTGTCTGTGTATAGTTCACTGTGGCTGAGACAGTGTGGTGTGGTGTATGGAGTCGTTATGCCACAGAAGCTCTGCAACAATGTCCTTCTCCACAATGATTATCAGACTGTGTGAGGCTTTGAGCAAAAGGAAGAGAACACTTTCCTCAACAGACAGTTATAATCCTAGAAACCAAATGTATACTAAAATTTTATTAGCATAAAAACAGAGTACTTTTTATGTGATATGGGTACGGGTTTAAAACAGACCATTTAAAATTGATTTGCAGCCATGCGTGGTGGTACACGCCTGGAAGACCAGGACTTGGATGGCTGAACCAAGAGGCCCGCAGATTTGAAGCCAGCCTCAACAATTTAGCAAAATCCTCAACAACTTAGTGAGATCCTGCTTTGAAATAAAAAATAATATAGGGCCAGGGGTGTAGCTGTAGTATTTTGAGGAAATTCCATATTGATCTCCATAGTGGCCACACTAACTTCCAGTCCCACCAACACTGTATGAGTTCTTTTCTCCCTCTCATCCTTGCCAGCTTTTACTATTATTTGTGTTCATTCTAAACTGGAGTGAGGTAACATTCCAGTTTAATTTTGATTTATATTTCCCTAATTACTAAAGATGCCAAACATTTTTTACACATTTGTTGGTCATTTGAATTTCTTCTTTTGATAAAGGCCTATTTATTTCACTTGCCCATTTATGGATTGGGCAATTTTTAAAATTTCTTTAAATTTTTCTTTAAAAATTGTGGCTCTGGTCACAGGCACTGGAGATCTGAACGTTCAACAGGGGTACTATGTGTTCCAGAGCTGAGGCCAGGGCAGGGCCCTGCTTGCTTGGCCAGGAGGGAGTCTTCAGCGCCCTAAAAAGTACGCAATGTTGGTTTAGGGAAAGATACCTTTTATGTTCCTAGTAGTCTTGGGTCCTTTAGTTTACAAATGACTGAAAATGAGTATGTCCACAGCACGGTTCCTTCAGCATAGCCTGATTCAATCTGGATCTTCAGTCTGCAGATCAGTGTTAATCACCAAGGCTTAATAAAAGCCGAGTAGATAGAGTTTAGAGCTTCTTAGAAGTTTTTGTACATCGCAACAACAAATTAACTTCTAATCTTAATTATTTAATCAAGTATTTGTTGAGAGTGTATTACATTTATAGCACTTTGCTAAACTCTTTGATTAGAACAAGTAAAGTATTAAAATCACCCCTATTTTCAAGGAACTTAAAATATACAAAGAAGAAATAAAATGAGAAAGATGAATGAAATAATTAGAAGGTCAATGTCCATTCTTGGCTACAGAAGGAGATTATTTCGTGATGTAATATAAGTTAAAATCTGATTGTGTGTGTGTGTGTATGTGTGTGTGCGTGTGTATTGTGTGTATGTGTATGTGTGTATATGTGTGTGCATGTGTGTATGTGTGTATGTGTGTACGTGTGTGTATGTGTGTGTGCGCACACACGTGTGTGTGTGTGTGTGTTTGAAACAC
Source organism: Muscardinus avellanarius (assembly GCF_963383645.1). Lineage (NCBI taxonomy): Eukaryota > Metazoa > Chordata > Mammalia > Rodentia > Gliridae > Muscardinus > Muscardinus avellanarius. Next base: position 118,748,251 of record NC_137793.1, read on the forward strand.
ATTAGTTTATCAGGTAAACTGGCTAAAAGCAGGAAGCACCAAAGGATGTCTTAAACATTTCTATTCTATTAGCGCCTATTGGCTTTAAGTTAGCTGGGTCCTGTGCTAGCCTTGCAAGTGAAATGCAAGGTGTATTTAATGAACGATTCCATAAATGGCATAAAAACAACACGACCCCCTTTAGCCATAATGCCAGGAGAAGCGATGAGCTTGCGTGTGAGAACTTGCTAGTGCCAATTCCTCCTGTTTCAGAAAAGTACTGTGTCTTAAAACTGCCAAACACAGGAAGTAGCCACTCAGTAAATTTTTTATTTTATACACTCAGGAAGAAATGGGCTGTGAGCATCCTCCTTCACCTGGGAGATAAGACACTGATCATTTTGCTGACTCTCTAGCTGGAAGGGAGCCAGGGTAATAATGGCTATCGGAGGATCTTCCGAGATTTAATCTTGGAGATGAGTTCTCTGCAGGCTCAATTCCTTTGCTTTGCCTACCTGTCTACTTTCTGAAGTGGCTGTGAGCGTGAAGCCACCTGACAGAGGTGACACCCCAGAGCCAAGTTGCAGGTGTGCATTTCTGTAGAGCAGCTCTCGCCCAGAGTCCCACAGTCAAGCCCGAACCCCAGGCGACCGGGCGTGCTGTGGAGGACTGCGGGCAGGGGGCAGGGGCTCCCGGCCCCAGGGCAGTGGGTCAGAAGCGGAGTCCCAGCTGCAGGTGTGGCTCGCTAGCAGGCAGGCGTGTCCCCTCATACCTTCAGCCAGGGTTTCCAGGGCACCCTGCGTGTGCAAGGCTCTGCTCTAAGTGCTGGGACAGCACACAGAACCACTCAAAGAACATCCCTCCCGGACCAGCTCTTGGGAGGAAGGCGCAGAGTAAGTGAAAACATCCCTGCAAGGGAACGTCAGAGGGCACACGTGCTTCAGGAGCGATGGAGCAGTCGGAGCAAGACCAGCCTGCTGTGGTAAAGCATGACTGCTATCCCAGCATGTGGGAGACTGAAAAGGAGGATCAGAGGTTTGAGGCCAGCCTCAGCAACTTAGACCCTTAGCAACCTAGCAAGACCCCGTTCCTAAACAAAAAGATAAAAAATCCCAGTACAAGAGAAAGAAATCCAGTACATACTGTGCCTAAAAGAACTGGATCCAGCATTGTTTCTCGGTTTTCAGTTGGAGGCAGGTGCTAGAGGCTAGTGTTGAAGGCAGGTGTTAGAGGCTGGTGTTGGAGGTAGGTGTTAGAGGCTGGTGTTGGAGGCAGGTGTTGGAGGCTGGTGTTGGAGGCAGGTGTTGGAGGCTGGTGTTGGAGGTAGGTGTTGGAGGCTGGTGTTGGAGGCAGGTGTTGGAGGCTGGTGTTGGAGGCAGGTGTTGGAGGCTGGTGTTGGAGGCAGGTGTTGGAGGCTGGTGTTGGAGGCAGGTGTTGGAGGCTGGTGTTGGAGGCAGGTGTTGGAGGCAGGTGTTGGAGGCTGGTGTTGGAGGTAGGTGTTAGAGGCTGGTGTTGGAGGCAGGTGTTGGAGGCTGGTGTTGGAGGCAGGTGTTGGAGGCTGGTGTTGGAGGCAGGTGTTGGAGGCTGGTGTTAAAGGCTGGTGGTGGAGGCTGGTGTTGGAGGCAGGTGTTGGAGGCTGGTGTTGGAGGCAGGTGTTAGAGGCTGGTGTTGGAGGCAGGTGTTGGAGGCTGGTGTTGGAGGCTGGTGTTGGAGGTAGGTGTTAGAGGCTGGTGTTGGAGGCTGGCAGGCAGGCCCAACTTCTTCCCAGTGTGGCTGTGTCATTCCTGAGAGTGTGTTCATGGACACAATTCTGGCTGGGTCCCCACTGGGCCCGAGACACCAAGAGCAGGAGGATGAGGGAAAGAGGCGTGCCCAGCTAGAGCGGCCTGGAGAAGCAGGCACGACTTCCGTTTACAGTCCAGGAGGGAGAGCGTCCGCGTGGCTAAGCACAGGGCTGAGGGTCCGATGGCAGCTGCAACACCACTGTTGCAGAGAAAGGGAAGAACTGAGGCTTTGCAAATAGCGTGGACCAGGCCGAGCACCGGAGCGCCGGAGCGCGGGGCGGGGCGTTTTAGCGAGGTTTGGGAAGTTGGTTCGAGGAGGCGAAGCTTTAACCAGACGAGGTCAGCCGAAGCAGGCCTGCGTCTCCGTGGAGGAGCCGGTGGGGTGTGGTGAGGGGCGCCAGAGGAAAGGCGCCCCGTCCCCTCGACACCCCACCCGAAGGGCAGTAAGCAGCCTGGGGCCCCAGCAAGGGACTGTGCAGACCCTGGGGAGACTTTGGACTTGGCACTTGTAGGAGGAGATCGCTTTGCCCAAGTGGGGCCTCGCCAGGGGCGGAGCAGCCGGGCTCCGCACCCCTCCTCATCTCTGCACCGCAGGCGAGTGCGGAGGGACCCGCGTTATGGCTTCACTTCCCCTCTGTGCACGTCATGCGGCTTCCAAGAAAAGAGACCTCACGTCTTTGGGTTTCTGTTGTCAGTATCAAGAACAAGTATTGAAATGTTCTTTTAACTGCCACCGTCGTCAAGAAAGGATGACGGAATGCACGTTAGCCTACAGTGTTTACAGCTACTGCGCGTACTACTTAACATTTTATTTATTCTAATGAAAAAGCACTTAAGTTCATTTGTATGGTCTGCTCTTTCTAAGAGGTTGAGAATAATGAATATGTGCTAAAAATATGTGAAAATGATGTATTTCATTATTCTTCTAAGAGTTGCTCCTGATAATAGGAATTTAAAACACAGACTGAAGTTTAGCTTAATGCACCACAAAAGTTACAATTTACATAGTTTTTCCTGCAAGGAATGCCTCCCCTCATTGTTTACAAGTAGGAAACAATTAAAATCTTAATATTTCTCTCCAGCATAACATTCAAAGGGCTCTTCCCACTTCTAACTCCAGAAGGGTACAGAGGTCAGGACTCCAGTATATACATTCTCTGGATCCATTGCCCTTTCTTGTCTCCGACGTGGCAGAAGCTCGGCCCTAGGTGAGCTCAATTACCTACCTTATTTGGGTCTATATTCCAACCCCAAGTGTTGCTGGGGAAACGTTCAGTGGCCTGGGTTGGAGGTGCTTCGGGGCCTTCAGCAGTACCCAGCAGCTCCAGCAGAGCTCCCCAGGCGGCTCCCTGGATTCTTCGCTGTGTGGTTGGTTCCAGCCCTCCCTCCCCACTCTAGACAGTACAGCCCGGACAAAGCCATCCCCTAGCACGCAGGAGCCCAGAGCTCCTGATACCAACTCACTAAGCCACACGCTTCTCCTCTTTTATGTCTTCTCTCCCCTTCTTTGGGCAGAAGAGATGCTTGTTTTATCTCTCCAAAGATGAGTACCTGCCCTGAGTCCTGGCCCCATCCTCTCCGGCCTCCCTGGGAGTTTTGTTCACTGGTCAGGGCTGCTTCCAGTGGCTCTGGCCTCTTTCCTCCTGGCTCTTCCCCTGCGCCTGCAGGAGTGTTTCCATGCGACCATTCCGCCTCTTGATCCCGGCTGCATTTCCGTCACTTCCTTCTGTTTCCAGGGGGACTAGTCTGAACTCTGCCTCCGCCACTCCACGACACCTACTTCCCCAGCTCATCAGCCATGGCGGACACTAGCTGCTGCTGTCCTTCTGGCTGACCAGAGCTTTGATGCTCACCGTGTGCTCCTTAGAAGGGCAGCATCAGACCAAGGAGCGTGTTGGAAAAGCCAGGAGCCAGATTGCCTTCGGTAGCATAGCGAGGCAGTAGTCAGGAGAGCCGAACTTCACAGGGCCAGGTCATGATAACTGTCCAATCACAGACGTGCCTGGCCTTTGCTGCCCTTGACCTTCCAGGGCATTCAGTATTGTCCTGGGCTACTGCTGACCCTTCCTTTTAAGAGGCAGGCTCCATGCAGGCGCTAGGCCCCTCTAAGCGATGTTTTCCTCTTGAGCGCAGAGTCTGGGGAATACGGGTTGAATGACTGAATCTGCGTGCAGAGAGGACTGCTTGTCTCGTATACCGGAACTCAGGCCCGTCCCTGACTCAACACTCATGCAGAAATTTTACTCTTCTAGCCAGGTGTGGCAACACAGGTCTGTAATCCTAGTACTTGGGAGGTTCAGATAGGATCACAAGTTCCAGGTCAGCCTCAGCAACTTAGTGAGACCTGGTTTCAAAATAAAACGTAGAAAGAGTTGGGGGTGTAGCTTGGAAGTAGAATACCTCTGGGTTCACTTCTCAGGACCAAAATGTGAGAAAAAAGAAATTTTCTTTTTTTTTTATTTCTTGTGGCCCATAATTTATACATTTATTACTTGTCCTACCTCAGCCAAATTGTACAGAAAGGCCACAGAGGAGTTGGTGGCAGTGTTCTCGGGAAGAAGACTGAAAATGGAAGCTACTTTTTAAAGTGTAGACGTATGATTAAGATGTAGTGCTTTGTTTGGCGTCTATCCTCGTTACTATTGAAGTAGACCTGGAAGTGTTTCTTTCAGATGAAAAGAACAAAACAGAGGATCAGGTAGCTTGCCCAAAGCCAATCTAGCACGAAGAGACCAGAAACCACTTTCTCTGCTGCTCAGCCAATGATTAGGCCATAATTCCTCCATCTCAGCCTACAGCTATTATTCCACGGTATAACGCTGCTCATCTGTGCTGCCTGCGAGCACGAAGAGTTCCAACATCTCCTCTAATCGTGCCATCAAAGTCTGCTTACCCTGAGGGTGGCACCATCCTGGTGGGCAGAGGCCCCAAGCCAGCACAGAACATCCTGGAGCTTCCCAGGGCTGGTCTCGCGCAATTTCTTCCAAGCAAGAGCCCCAGCTGCAGCCCCATCCAACATTTGAATACACACGGCCTTCTCTTGGTTCTGCGGTGCTGAACGGTGCTCCCTTTCACCTTCATTCCCTGCAGCTCGGGCCACTACCCATGCTGGGCAAGAAGAGAAACATTTCCCTGGCTATTGAGTAAGTAACCACAAACAGATAGTAAGAGGCAACAATCTGAGCGTTCTTCAGAAAGGCCAAAGGAATACAATGCATGATGTCTTAGAGGAGAATTTTGGAAACTCTCATACACACAGGTAACTTTAAGAGAATCAGTCTCCAGATAAGCCTAAGATAAGCTCTTTTAAGAGCCCTACCTACTATTTAACTCGAGAAGAATGCCATTGTATGTACGCATCATGTTGTCAAGTTCAGGATACTAGGCTTTTGATCTCTGCCCATCACTTAGATTTTCTGCTTTGCCCCTGACCCTTTTGCAAGGAACCAGTGGTACAATGGTGTCTTCTCTGTTCTTGAGAATGTATGGAATTTTTTTTAAAGCATGGAGAACCCCATCCTGATCCTGAACAGTCTGTAAGTGAGCCGGTAGATCCGAGTTTCACTGCACCATTGCCAGAAATTTTCTGCAATAGTATTAAAGAAATTGCAAAGAGAGCTTCCAACTAGCTCGTGGCGGGTAAGTGGGGAGCCAGGGGCTGGGGCCGCGCCTCTTTCTGATGCCAGACTCTGCTCTGCGTGGAGAACTAGACAGTTTAAAAAGAAGTGGGGGGCGGGGGCAAAAGCTGAGCACGGCCCAGGCTAAGAGCCAACTGGGAGAAGAAATAGAGTCCTAAGATTATAGAAGAGTACTTAAATTCTGTAGTTAAAAAGGAAAAAGAGATGGAGAAGTCATTTTGGGGAGCTGAGGAGAAGAGAAAACAGTTTATAGGTCTCTTAGCTGGAGGATTTGGAGAGTTGTTAGTAAATTTTATTGTTTTAATTTGAGAATGAATCAACATCGCCTTGGGCCACACAGCTGTCGCTATCAGCAAGAGATAAACACAAGATCAGATGCAGCAGAGAACTCTGGAGAAAGTCAGTTTGTTCCATCTTTCCTGCCTCACCCCCATCCTCCAGTCCCATGGGCGAGTGTAGTTTCTGTGAGTGGAGAAGCCAACCTGACTGGGTAAGGGACGCCCATCTCCATCTGGTCAGGTGTGATCTGAGTGTCGATGAGGGTTGTTCTGGAGCAAATAGCATTTGAACAAGTGGACATCCTGAGTGCCCCTCTTCCTGTCCTTCTCCAGCCCGGACAGAAGATGGGAAGGCGCATCTCCTCTCTGCTGGAGTACAGCCACATCCTTCCCGCCACGTGCGCCGAGTTTCTGTCTTCTTTTTTAACCATCTTTTCTTTGTTCTAGGATCTCTCTTTTCTAGACTTTCTTGATATTAGTGAGGTATTTAGAGTGTCTCATTCATTCTAGATTTATCTGCCATCCTGAAATTCTTGCCATTGTTCGTTAGCCCCAATTGTTCTATTACTTTTTGGGGGGTCTTTTGAAAACTTTAAGCACTGTTTAAATGTATTCTATCCCCCTCTAATAGGCAATTGCATATTATTTTAGAAGTTGCCCTTTAAATTTTTATATCTTTATTTATTTTAATTTTCTGGTGATACTGGGGTTCCTGGAAGTCCTTCTACCTCCGGGCTATGCTCCCAGACCTGCTTTATGCTTTTTTTTATTTGGAAACAGGGTCTCTTAAGCCAGCTGAGGCTGGCTCCGAACCAGCACGATCCTCTTGTCTCCGCCTCCCAAGCCCGGGGATGACAAGCGTGCGCCACCACGCCCGGCTTACCTTTAAATTTTAACATTTCACACCTGACAAAGTGTGACAGAAGTCAGTAAGTGTGCTATGATGAGGCTTACTCGTATTAATTCTTGAGCATATTAAGGCTTGAACATATTAATTCTGTTTAGCCTCTCCAAACTTTTGGGCTTTTGCTGTCAAATATCCTAATGTTAAGTGTATTTTAACCTGATAAAATGTCACTGTTCAGTGGATTTTTGTCCCGACTTATGAAAGCGTCCTTCCGTTTTCCCCTTTCCACGTTTCTCAAGGGACTACTCTTCTTCTATCCAGAGAAACACCTTCCTTTACCTCTGTGTGGGTCTGCTGGTGACAAATTCTAAATGAAGAAGAGAACCACTCTTTCAAGATGGTCTACTTTACGAGTGCCGGGAAGGAGCCAGGTTGCTAGGAGGAAAGTCCAGAGCTCTCATTTGACCCAGAGAGCCTTTGCCTAGTGTACCAAGCCCCTCGTGGAGAAGCGAGTGTGGAGGTGGGGACGTCAGTGTTTGTGTGAGGACAGGCTCTGATTTCTCAGATGCTCAGAGCCCGCCCTACCTGCTAGGGCCTAAGGGACATCCTATGACGTGTGTCTCAGGGTACAGTCTGTGAAGCACCTTCTACTGGGCAGCAGCTCACTCCTCAGGGCCCCTGGGGCTGAACCATCCCCTCACCCTGCCCATCCACAGCAGAGTGAAGAGTCTCTAGGACCCCGGGTCCATAACACTCTGTCTCCTATGTGGCAGCACACTCTGTCCTTAGAACCACGAGGTCAGAGTGCAGAGAACAGCCGGGGATTTGAACTCTCCTGCACTGGCAGTCGTCAGAGGCTGGTTAACAGGACGTTAGGAGGGATCACAGAGCTTGTTTTCTCCTCACCTGTGGAAGACAGACATCCGAGGAGGGAGGTGGGGTGCCTTTGAGGCTTTTGACTTATTCCTAGTGACTGCTGACAGTGTCTGGGATACTGGTAATCATGTGTAAACATGGAAAGATTGGCTAAGCCAAGGGAAGCCAACTATCCCTGACCATGTACGTTACCCACATCTTTGTGCCCATACAGGGTACTGAGGGTGGCTTTGCTCTTCTTACATTCGTATGAAGGTCCATGGCAGTGCTCCCTACATGGATCCGCCCTCTCCCCACGTGCTCCCCAGACCGTCTCCATCCTCTACTGGGTGTCTCCTCTATTGTCTAAGTCCCCCTGATGTCTCCCTGGCTTCTGTATGAAATAAAGCATATGGCCCTTCGCTTTCTGTGTCTGGCCAATCTCATTAACATACCGTTCTCCAGATCCGTCCACTTTCCTGGTCCAAACAAGTTGTAGCATGACTCTATACTTCCTCTTCGTGGCAGAATAATCCTCCACTGTACATCCACATCACACTTGGCTTGTTTACTCACTAGCCGATGGGCACTGGGGTGTTTCTATCTTTTAGCTACTGTGAGCAGTGCTTCTACAATACTGATGTACACGGTTCTATGTAGACAGATGCCTTTCTTTCTTTCTTTCTTTCTTTATTTTAGTGCAAACCTGGAAGTAGGCTGGTTGGGTTATATGAAAGCTCTGTGTTTAACCATTTGAGAAACTTCACTCTGGTCTCCAGAGTGTCTGCACTATTCTACATTTTTATCAGTAGTTCACGAGGATTCCAATTTTTCCACATCCTTGCAAGCACAGGACGTTACCTGAGTTTCTTATTCTAGCTTCCTTACTGAGTGTGAATGGCATTCCATTGTGGTTTTGGTTTGTATTTCCTTGATGCCTGATGCTGTTAAATTTTTTTCTTTTTCTTTTTTTGTGGTACTGGGCGTGGAACCCAGGGCCATTCTACCTCCGAGCTACACCCCTAGCCCTATTTTTCATTCTTTATTTTGAAACAGGGTCTCACTGAGTTGCTAAGGGCCTCACTAAGTCGCTGAGGCTGTCCATGAACTGCGATCCTCCTGTCTCAGGCTCCCGAATGCTGGGATTACAAGCTTGTGCCACCATACCCAGCTTTCTTTTTTTTTATGTATTTATTAGTCATCTGTAGATCTTTTCCAAAGAAATGCCTATTCATCTCTTTTATCCATTTTTATTTGGTTATTTGCATTTTTATTGCATTGTAAAAATTGTATATTTTGAATATAAATTCTTTATATAATATATGATTTGCAAATATATTTTCCATTACATTGATTGTCTTTTGACTTTCTCAATAGTATATTTGAGATAACTTTTTTGGCACATGAATTTTTTATTTGGATATTCTGCTTTATTTTGTTATTGTTGTCATAATTGTTCTGTAAGCAAGAATCGTTTGCCAAACTCAAGGTCACAGAGGTTTATGCCTATAAGATGTTTAGAGATTTAACTTTAACACTTAGGTCTTTGGTCTGTTGTGAGTAAATCCTGTCTGTGGTGTGAGGTGAGAGTCTAGGTTCAGTGGTCTGTGTGTGGTCATCTGGTTCTCCCAACATTAGTGGAGAAAGACTCTTCTTTCTCCAGTGTGCGGCCTTGGAACTCCTGTCTGAAGTCGGCTGACTGTAGGTGTATGGGTGTTTTTCTGGAATTTCTATTATATCGTTGCCCAACTCTCGGTCCTTGGTTTCAATTCTCACATTGATCTGCATGTCTATCTCATCTCATTATTCCACTGTCCTGATTACAGTTGCTGTGCAATAACTTTTGAAATCAGAAAATGCACGTCCTCCTGCTTTGTCCTCTTTTTGTGAGATTGTTCTAAATATCCTGGGCTCCTTCCAATTTCATATGAGTTTTCTATTTAGTTTGTAGTTCCTACAAAGTAGTCACTGGAGAATCTGATCAGATTCTGTTCTATTTATACATCAGTCCAGGAGGTATTTTGCTAGTAATTTTAAATCTTCTAACCCACAAACTTGACATGTTTCTTCAATTGTTTATATGAGAAAGACTTGCACTCTTAACCACCACATAGCTAAATGTGTGTGGGGTGTGCTGGGGATTGAACCCAGGGATATTCTACCTTTGAGTCACAACCCCAGGCCTTTTTATTTTATGTTGAAACAAGGTCATTCACTAAATTGCCATTTCCTGACCTTGGTCCTGCGATCCTCCTGTCTCAGTCTTCCAAGTACCAGGATTATAGACGTGCACCACGGTGCCCAACACAACTAGCTTTTTATGTGGTGTTTGGAACTGTTTGTCTGTCCAGGGAGAGGCAGTGGTTAAACTGGGCGGCTTGGTGGTTGCTACTGGCCAGGATCCATTCCCATTGGTTGTAACACGTGTGTGTGTGTGTGTGTGTGTGTGTGTGTGTGTGTGTGTGTGTGTAACTAGCTGTTCGGAATGTCAAGCACCTTCCCACAGTTCACAGCCATGCATCAGGTGAGGCACGTGCACCTACATACTCTTCTCTCCTCATCACACTTGTCCGTGCCCTCTGCAGCACACTGGAGCAGGGGTGCCGATTCCTGAGAAGCCTGTCATCCACCACTGATGAGACACACTTGCCAAGGGAAGGTGGTCCCTGAAAGCGGCGGGGCTGGGAGGTCCCTGAGTGCCGTGGAGAGGCGCTTTCTCAGCTGACATTTTTCTTCCCCTGGACTTTATTCTCTATTACTGACTGTTCTTAATAAAGTAGATAAAACTGCGCTCTCAGTAAATATGATGCTGCTTCAGCCTGAGGTGCTAGTTAAAGGAGAGATCGACTCTAAAATCTTCTCTCATGTCATGATTAATGAACGTAATATATATTCCTGACTCACAGTTCAGCCCTGGTCCCCCAACTTCCAATTTTCTGGTTCAACTGATGAAAGCCCGATGAAAGGAGGCCATGGCCGCAGACGCAGCTTTAATTCTTTATTAATGTTAATCAACCTTTCTATTGAAACCACGCTGCGTTATGAACGTGTTCACGGGGGTGATAGGAATTGATGACATTTCTCGGGCCTTTTTATTGTGGCTTAGCATCAGCCTGTGCAAACAGAAAAGAGCTGAGGCTGATTAAATATCAGGGTTGGACTATAATGAAAGAAAAGTCCATGGCAAATAGCCGTGGTTGCTGCAAGTCAGACGCGGTGGCTTCGGGTGGTGGCCAGCGGTCGCACTCCAGCCCGCGGCTGCCTGTGCTTTCTCATCAGCTGCAGAGCCCGGCTGGACTTCAGCAAGTCCCAGCGCTGGCCCGGGACTGTGCCACGTGCCATCTTTGGATTCCCACAGTATCGTCATTAATAGGACAAGCTGAGGGATGAAGCCGCTGATAGTGACTTCTGCTTAGAGAGTTGTATTAGCTCCTTAAAGCCTAAAACCCTCCTGACTTCTGCAAGTAGAGTGGGAAAACAGTCTAAATGGGGGTGACGAGTTTTCTCTGGGTATCAAGAAGTGACTGCCTCTCCATTCATGGCATTAGTGGAGTCAAAGGCGTGTTGCTGTATTTGGGATTTCCACCTCAAGTTCACCTCGTAGCGTCTTCAAGCGCCTCAGAAGCCTTTCCATCACGACGGCGCCTGCTGCACCCGCCCCAGTCTTTCTTGACATGGGCTCCTGCACAGCCAGTCTGTGTCCTCACTGGACCAGCCAGCCTGTCCCTCCCACAGCGGGCCTTCGGGTGTGGCAGAGAAGGAAGGCCCCACAGCCACCTGTGATGGCCGCTGCCTGGCCTGGACACTGGCTGCAGCCGCCATTTTACCTTCCACATGCCCTTCCTCCAAACTTCGCATAGTTTCTTGTCCTATATATTTTAAAATTGAGAGGGATTAAGTAAAGAGAGCATGGCAAAGCCACTGAGAATATTGGAGGGAACCAGAGTGCCCCAGATTATCTCTGGAAATCTGAAAAAAGGAAACCATAAAAGCTGCTGGACCTACCTGGGTCTGGTGGCACACGCTTGTAATCCCAGCATTTGGGAGGCTGAGACAGGAGGATCGTGGTTCGTAGACGGCCTCAGCTACTTAATGAGGCTCTTTGCAAATCAGTGAGACCTTGTTTCAAAATAAAGGATAAGAAAAATAGGGCTGGGAATGTAGCTTGGAGGTAGAATGCCCCTAGGTTCTATCCCCAGACCCCCCCACACACACAACAAAAAAGCTGCTGGACCAATAACCTCCACCACTGGGGAAGGTGGTAGACTGTGGGCTGATGGGCCTCAGGACCAGCGAGTTTGTCACAGACTGGGAGGAGGAGCAATGGACTCGGTGCTCACTGCGAGTTCCTGGACCTGTGCTGTCGTGGTGGGCACCACGTCCTCCTCAGCAGGCCTGTCTGTGGAGGAACTGACCAGGTGGCAGGCACTCTCTACAGGGAAGGCCCCTGTCCCCGGAGTGGACTCCGGGTGCTCTGCTCCCCACAGTGACTCTTGTCAGGTGGCTCTGCCTTCTTAGCCTCTAAATTCCCATGTCCCCATGTTCGAAAAGAGGCAGTGGCTGGCCATTCAGGATCCTGTCCACTTCGTTTTCTTGTTTCCTAGCCCTGAAGAGCTGTATTTCCTGCAGATCTGTCTGTATTTCCTGCAGATCTGTCTGTATTTCCTGCAGATCTGTCTGTATTTCCTGCAGATCTGTCTGTATTTCCTGCAGATCTGTCTGTATTTCCTGCAGATCTGTTAGGACCAGCCTGGAGATGTTTTGCAAGGACTTCTCCAACAACCTGGGAGACACTCCTGTGGTGGAGATCATTTGATTCAAACACCCACTTGCCCTTTGCCCTTTCTTTGGGGAATCTTTTCTTCAATTCTATATGGTGCCAGTTGGATACAGGGAAGTATGTAGTCCATTGAGGCTAATCGTGGCCTTCCATTCCCGGAAGCCAGCAATAAGCTCCAGCGGTGAGCCAGGCCACGTGCGCACCAGTCCTGGTCTTTAATAACCTCATGAGCTGGTGACAAAGGTCGGCAGTCTCAGCCCTTCCTCTGCTGCGGGGCCAAGGCTGCTCAGCCTTCCCAGAGTGTACAAAAGGCAGAGACATGATTCCTACAGAAACAAAGAGATCACCACCCAATGAGACGCAGAAAACAAACGTGGAGGGAGAGAGAGGACGAGAGTCAGGGCTGCCAGAGCCACAAACCCAACCAGCCTCCCCTTTTGACACTCGGCTACGAGACTAGCAATTGTCTCCACTTCTCCCCCTCTATTCTGTTCATGAGGGTGAGTTGTGTGCTTAACCGTTTCAGTTGACTTTATTTGGGGATCATCTTAACACCCACTGCTCTGGATCCAGAGCTATTTCTTCAGGAATTGGATGGCGCAGACCACGTCACCTGTGCAGAGCACCCCAGTCACGGTGGTGTGGGTGGGCACGGGCCTGGAGCCCAGTTCCAGAGCCTGGGCCTTGGATGGTGACAGCAACGTCCCTTGCATTCACACCATTCCAAGTGACAAAGCAGTTTCGGAAAGACCTCATCTGGATCCTGAGAGGACGCTGTGGTATTTGTATTATTTCTCCTTTGCAGGTAGAGGGTTGGAGGCTCTCAGAAGCTGACAAGCTTTCCCGTTGTTACGTAACCCCAGTGGCTGAGGGCAGTTCACCTCGCCCTCCTGCCACCCTGCTCTTTAGAGACATCCAGGGAAGGAGTAGGAACAGAAAAGAACAAAAACCCTTTCTAAACTCTTCCATTTGGAGAATAGCAGGAGTAAAACGCAAGGTCATAATGAGGATTTATAATAACATCTCATCCGATCCCAGCCAGACTTCTATATCTAATTGATTTTTCTCATGTTGCTTCTCCAGCTTGTGAGCACCGCTCAGACCAAATGTTTAAAAACTTTCCCCTTGAAGATTTAATGACCCCAAATCTGTATTTGATTACTTGGTTCCACTGGGGTTTGTGCCTGTACACGGCCGGGACGAGGAGCAGCAAGAAATCCTGTGGGTCATGCATTATGCATCGGCTGCCACTGGGCACCGGCCCAGCCCGGGTCATGACGTCTCTACCGGCCTTGGCATTTGCTTTGGGCTGTTGGCTCTGTTTGAACGCGCTCTGTTCAGGCTGCGAGGGGTTTAACTCCCGAGGCAACCACATACAACTCCTCACACAATAAATTCCAAGAAAAGTCAAGGAGATTTAGTTTCTGGGTTTGCTCTTTAAATGGCCAGTAGACTTCATCTTCCTGTGAAGGCAGTTAAAACCCTTCCCCATCCCATTTCGCCAACATACTCAAGCTCTTCATATAAGAGCCAGGGGACCGGTGCCACGGTGCTAATAATGTTTCAGTGACCCACATGGGGAGGAGGCCTGCACTTAGGCTAACTGGAGTGTGAAGGGGAGGGCTGGGTCTAAGTCCAGTTAGGTGTGTGATGCTAGACCGACATTTCTCTCCTGTGTCTCAGCTTCCCCAGAGGTAAGATGTAGCTAGAACTGGTGACTCAAAAGGCCCAGCTCCTGTCTGAAATTGCAAGACAAAGCCAATCCAGTGCATTGCTAATGGGATTGTGTTGTGTACCAAAGCTCTTCCCCTGTGTTCCTACCTAGAACATTGTGTGTGTGTGTGTGTGTGTGTGTGTGTGTGTGTGTGTGTGTGTGACACAGGGGATTGAACACAGGATAATTCTACCTCTGAGCTATAGTTTTATTTTGAAACAGTGTCTCATTAGGTTAGAGAGTTTCACACCCTTTTGACTGCTGAGGATGTCCTCTAACCTGTGCTCTTCCTGACTCAGCCCCCCAAGTACTGGAATCACAGGTGTACACCACCATGCTCAGATGAACATCAAGTTTTAGTTAGGTTTTCTAGCCAGAGCCCTCACATAAATATTTTTCATATTAGTTGAATATAGCTTGAGGAGGGTACAAAATTCAAATTCTGGTTTAAACGGATTGCTTTTACATATCTGGTTCAAATTAAATATGAGACTGTGGGTGTGAATATGTGTGGACTTTCTCTTTCTAGAGAAAGCAAGAACTGTCTGAGTAAGATCTGGGAGTCTTTGAAGGACTCAGCATTTGGTTTTATTTGAGAACACTGATTCTGTCTTCATGAGATATTAGTGGATGGTGTTCTTGGGATAATTTTAATTTCATCTTGGAAACCTCTCATTTCCTGTTCTCTGGAATCAGACAAGATACATAGCAAATGTAATTGTCATTATAAAACCAAACTGAAGTTGCATAGTTAAGTTGGAAATCAGAAACTTGAGTTTATTTATATACATCTCTCATACTATGAACTCTGACATAACTGGCCCATGGTACTGTTCTACACAGAAAACCTGATTTTAACAAATGCTCTTTAAAATGTTCAGAAGCATAAATACTCTTCAGTTCATAAAATTCTAGTTCTATTGCCCTGCTGGCAAAGCAAGAAAACACAAAACAAATCCCTTTGTATCCACAGCCAATTAAGGTTCAAATATCTTAACTCTGAGAGTCTCCTTAATGTGATACACCTAACGTGCTCTTACATTTCACCTAATTTCCAGTAAATTACAGTCAAATATCAGCACGTCACTTATTCAGTGCATGATGTATTATCCCAGTGATAAGTCCTTTGCTCATTCTCTGTTTATTAAAAATTCTATTGGCTGATGTCCTGGCACAGAATTGTAATCCCAGTACTTGGGAGGCTGAGACAAAAGAATCGCAGGTTCAAAGCCAGCCTCAGCAACTTAGGGAGACCCTGTTTCCAAATAAAGAATAAAATGGGGCTGGGGGTGTAGCTTGGAGGTAGAGTGCTCCTAGCTTCAACCCCCAGTACAGCAAAAAAGAAAAATAATGATAATAATCTATTGATTCTCAGCACTAGCCAAATGCTACCCCCTTCATGAATCTACACTGGACCTTCTGCCCGGAACCCTTCTTCCCTTCCCTCACCTGTGCACTCATGATACTTTATGTCCTCTCATGGCAGTTAACACAGTGGTTTATAAAACAGCTAATGTCAGAGGACTGAAAGAATCGTCCTCTGCTTAAAGGAAAGCCAACCCATGGAAACAATAACTTATAAAATAGATTTACTAGCCAATGACTATTTTTATGACAAGAAGATTCTCAAGTTGAAAAATAATTTTCTGTGAAATGCCTTGAAATTATAAGTACTTTTAATTACTGAATATTACTTGGTTTATTATAGTTATAATATTTGACTTTCAGCTCTGTATCATAATATAAATGAAATTTATTTGTGTTCAAAAATATTTTAAATTTGAATCCAAAGTGATAGTGTAACTCTAAACAAGACTTCCACAGAGTCTGGGTGTGGTTGTGCACACTTGTCATCCCAGCATTTGAGAAGCTGAGACAGGAGGATCACAGTTCACAGCCAGCCTCAGCTACTTAGCAAGGCCCTTTGCAACTCACTGAGACTCTGTTTCAAAATAAAGAATAAAAAATAGGGCTGGGGGTGTAGCTTGAAGGTAGAATGCCCCTGGGTTCCATCCCCAGTACCACATTAAAAAAAAAAAAAAAAAAGAGTTCTACAGAACCTGTTAACCTGTTATCCAGGGAGCACAGTTCTTTCTTGAGAAGGGAACCTTGGGTCCTGTCCACTGCTGGACCTCTCCCAGAGTCCCTGAGCAGGAGCACGGAGCTGGCCACCTTGTGAGAGCGCTTGTCCAGTCAGGGTGCTCAAGGAGCCTGCTGGGCGGGCAGAGGGACTGGGGCTGCTTTGTACTGAGGAGGAAGGAGAAGGGAGGAGGGCGCTTACCGGCTGGAGTGGACCCAGCATATTTGGACATTAAGTTGATCTTTCTTTGCTACAATCCATTCTTACTCCATTTCCTTTCTGAATGTCAGACAGGCATAATTCCTAGTGCCTCACCTTTGGGTTTTCGGGTAGGTTTGGCAACGCATGTGATAGGCAGAAGATTGAGAGCGGGTGGAGGGCTCCAGTCTGTTCTCCAGGGCATCCTGCCCCCCCCCCTTTCTGCCATATGGTCCGTGATCTAGCCCTAGCCTTAACCCTATCATCCACTGAAGAGCAACCTCATGGCCTTCGCGTCTAGCCTGTGGGCATGCCATAGTCTTGGTCTTATCAGGTAGCCCTGGACTCCGCTGGCTGAGAAACCAGCTCCTGGAGATGGGCCTCTGTCTCTAGGGCTGGCAGCGACTGCGCTTTTGTTCTGCCGTCTTTGTTCAGTTCTCTTCTCACCTCTACAACCAACTTTCCCTTTTAAGTTTCCTCTATTTGAAACACAAAGTCATTTCTACTTCTCCAGTTTGATCATTATTAAGCTTGGACTCCTTTCTATAAACTAAAAGGGGGGTGGGGGGAGCCTGTTCTTCTTTGGTTTACACACATAGGACGAATGTGTCTTATTAGAATGTTTGGAGCCAGAAGTGTTTTTGATGTGGAGGAATTTTAGAATATCCACATGAGAGCGATCAGGGAGACGGGATCCAAGACTAAATATAAAGTTCACTTCTACTTCATATATACCTTATGTACATAGCCTGAAGGTAAGTTGGAGCGACGTTTCAGTGCACGTGTGCTTTGCGCTACCCATCACGTGGAGTTAGGTACAAAATCCCACTCGTGGGCATCATGTCAGCACTCAGGAGGTTTTGGGATTTTGGAGCATTTTAGATTTCAGATTTCAGAATATCAGATTTGGGATGATCAGCCTGTATAGTATAATGAGCCTTCCAATATCCCCGTGAAACAGGGACTTTAATTATTCCCATTTTTTCCCCGATTTTAAAGCTAGAAAGCAAAAAGTTAAATGCCCTGCCTGGGCTTAGAGCTTTCTAGTAAGAGAAAGGGTTCACACACATGGCTTTATTATTTCCAAGTCTGTGCCAAGCATGCACATAAGGCTCTTCTTTTGGGATAAGAAGCCCAAAGCAGAGCCATACTTTGTCTCTTTCCAAGTGAGATTATTTGTAACTCTGAATCAGAAGACGTTTGCAAAACATTCCTATCCTTCATCCCAGAATTAGCTCATGGGATTTATGCATCATTAGTCACAGAAAATTTTATTATGAAAAATGGTTGGACAAAACTAAAGAGAAAAGATTTGACATTCAGATCAAAATCCAAGTTGTCTTTTACTCCCCCATCCCTCTGCATCTTACTCTTAAGAGAAAGTAGTCCAGGGTCATGTGTAATGTCATTGAGCAGGGTGAAGATCCTTGAGTTGCCCAGGGCAGCATCTCTGAGACACTCTAAAATAAGACCTGGGCAGAATGGCCCAGGCATTTGGACCAGCTGGCCATTGGCTGCCAGCCAGCCCGGGGGACCACAACAGGGGCACAGAAGTGGTCGCCAAGGTGGCAGGGCAGGTCATGCATGGTCAAGAGCTGAGTCCCCAGCAGCCACGGATGAGCCACATGTGATGCTGCTGAGCATCCAGGCCATAGCAGAGAAAGACGCTTAAGCCTTTGTTCAGTATCCTCTCTCAAGGGGACAACCAGAAATTTGGTAGCAGGTCAACTGCTTCTTATCTCTTTTACCAGAAAAAATTATTAATGTAATTCATCTAGACTAGAACCAGCACATGTTCTGAATGTGGATTTGCTCGTCCTGACTCCAAGGTCCCAGCCAGTACCACGATCAAGGGACTTGTACCGTTATAGAATCCTCAAAAACACCACGTGGACCAAGGTTTCTGCTCTAACACCAGGGATCTGTGTCTATGAGCAGCTGAGCAGGACCCTGCTGCTCCGTCCCCAGCACAGCACCCAGAGGGCGCTCCGTGAGAAGAAGAGGCCCTTTATTTATCAGAAGCTTGGCAGAGAAAAGGCGCGTGCCCAAAGTTCAGTTCCCGCTGTTGAGTCTTATCTTGACAATCCTATCCTGTCCTGAGGATTCACTCAGTATGCGGGAAGAGGTTCTGGACTGACTGGATTCTCTGAAGCCACAAGGAATGCCGTGTGGGTTCTCTCTCCCTCACATTCTCCAAGAGTCTCTCTGCACCAAGAGACATCTTATGGGGACTTTCTGTGTAATATTGCCGAGGTTTCTTCAGAAAAGAAACTCCGTGTAATGGGTTCCTTTTCTTTCCTTTTTTATATCTTCTTTTTTGTTTTGGGGGTTGAACCCAGGGACATTATACCTCTGAGCTACATCCCCAGCCCTATTTTTAAATGTTTATTTGAAAACATGGCCTACGTTGCTGAGGCTGGACCTAAACCTGAGATCCTCCTGTCTGGTCCTCCTGTCTCAGCCTCTCAAGTCCTAGAATTACAAGCGTGCGTCACCATGCCCAGCTCCTGCTGGTTTTCTTGAAGGTGCATTTCTGCACAATCACTTGGGCAAGCTGTGCAGCCAAGTTGGGTCTTTAAGTATACTCTGGCTGGTAGGCCACATTTAATCCATGGCCTGTTTGGTAAACACAACAAAAAGTTTTATTGGAGCAGTCAGACTTGTTAATTTATGTATTGTCTGTGGCCAGGCCCCTGCTTCTATGGCAGAGCTGACTAGCTGTGATGGAGCATATGGCATACCAAGCCTAAAATATTTATTATCTGGCCCTTTGCAGAAACATTCGCCACGCCCCGCTTGCAGCCAGCAGCTGAAGAGGCAGACTTCTGGACCGCGTGTCTCACCAGCATCACCTGGCATTCACTGTAGACAGGAGACACAGACCACTCTGCCCTCACGGAGCCAACCCAAGCCCAGGCTCATGCATCATCTCCCTCTTCCAAACATAGGTCTATTATTATTCAGAGGGAATATGATATGGAAGTACAGTTTTAACTGTTTCAAGATCCCAGTCTAGAGGAGCCAAGAACAGTAAGCAAGCCAAGGCCACTGTGGCAGAGTCTGTGCTCAGAGCCGTGGTGGTCTTGGTGCCGCCGTCTGGAGTGGACGTGAACATTCTCAGCTTCCTGTTACTCTCCTCAGCGAGTGCTGGGCCTCCACATCCCTCCCTGGGCTGTGTGGAGGACCCACTGGCCAGTGCTCAGCCGTGCTCTCTGCAGGCTGAAGCTCCTCGTGCCCGTGGCGAGCGGCATTGATGAAGGGGTCCTCCTGCTTTCTCGTCAGAGTCCTCCTGCTAATTATATCCATATTTCATTTTTCTAAGTGAACATCAATGTCACAGTGATTTCCCACAGAAAAGCTGAGGGCCCAGCACTATCTCCCTTAAAACAAATAGATTTTTCATTGAAATCAACATATCTTTCTGAATCGAATAGGTTTTCATGGGGCCAATAAATTTCTTCAAAACACTGCATTTTTATTACAACATATTTTTGTTCAAACCAATACTTTTTGACAACCAGATATTAATGACCTGGCCAGAACTATAAATTTACCCCAAACTATGTGTTTTCTCAGCAGAAAATAATTTTTCTTATACAAACACATTTTTATTTGAATCAATCCTTTTCTGAAATCAGATATATTTCTGCAGGGGACACTGGGAACCTCTTTACTAAGAAATGTCATTTTGTTTAAAGAAACATGACCTGGGTTTCAAGCTTCCCTTTAGACCCACCTTAACTATCCTTATTCAAAAATAATAGAAAAACTGTTAAAGAAAACATTTTTTTATTTCATCAGCCAGAAGTGCACAGAGGTATCAATAGAAAGTTCTTAAAGAGCTTCGAAGAAGCAGCTCTGTAGTCCTGTGCACGGCCAGTGCAGACACCAGCCACGCGCTGCGTTCTGAGGCGCACACCCACCTTGGGAGTGCTCCGCGGATGTACCGACAGGACTGCCAGGCAGCACAATAGCAGCTGCTCTGTCGGGAGCGGCCAGCAATGCCTGCATTGCCCCTCTTAAAGAAAAGTTGTCTTGCTCTTTTGGAATTTCTCTGTATTTATCTGAAGACTAAGAAAAGGAACTTTAAGGAAAGAACATTGTCACTGCCAGGAGTCTTTGCGCATTACCCTTCTTTGGAGGCATGTCCCTGAAGATACTGCGCTCCTGATCATGCTTATAGAAAGAGGAACTGTTAAGGAATTTAGTAATCAACTTAAAAGTATAAGGAGTTTCTGGTCTCAGTAAATCATTTCTTAAAAAAAACTTTGCCCAGCCTTTATAATTGCAAGCGGTGCATTTCCCGGGCTTCTCGTTCCCTATTTTATTCTTTTCCTTTGCTACTGTGTGCCCAGTTGATCGTCTTAGGGCCTCGACAAAGACTCATCAATTCCAGAATACCTAGGGACTGCCATCTTTGTCTCCACTACAGCGAATTTATGGGGCCCATGTTTCTTGCTACCAGTATGAGCACATTCATTTTTCTCTTCCTCACTCATTTTCATAAAATAATAAAAGAAAAGCACGAAGGGAATGTTCAAATAATTGCACTATGCATCTCCAGACAAAGGTGGCGATGTAGTTAAAGCGGGACTCCTGGCTGGAGGGTTGTGCAGTCGCTCAAAGGAGTCCTTTTCCCCAATGTGAAAACGCCCCAAAGGCAGGGGAAAGCTAGACGAACAGCCTCGAGGCAGGATGACTGTGCTGTAAAAACTTAAAGGCCCCGTTGAGCAGGGGGAAAAAAGC
Organism: Muscardinus avellanarius; assembly: GCF_963383645.1. Taxonomy (NCBI): domain Eukaryota; kingdom Metazoa; phylum Chordata; class Mammalia; order Rodentia; family Gliridae; genus Muscardinus; species Muscardinus avellanarius. The sequence goes on from NC_137793.1 coordinate 118,769,150, forward strand.
ATTGAAAACTGAACATTAGGCTCTTATTAATAAAATAATTACAGTTGTTAAGCATTCTTACGTGTGAAGCACAGGGATACACTCCACATTGGTTTCCTTATTAGTATTTTATGAGAAAAGTAAAAATAAGTATTCTTATTTCCAGTTAGCCATAGAAACAAAGCCAAAGCCCCTGGAGGCGTCACCTGCCTGAGCCCCTGTGGCTGGAGGGAGGGCCTTGGACACAGATCCAGAGGCTCCAGAGGCAGCAGCCCCCCTGCCCTCAGGGCGCTCCTCCTGCCAGCCGCCCCTACCTTTCTGTGGCTGTTTGCTACCTACCTCCCTGGTCTGGGTGATACTCAGGTGAGACTGTCGAGCAGACCGTCCTGAAAGCAAGACACCGTGGCAGAAATACGTGAGGTGGCGCCTCCCGCGCAGAACCAGGCCGGATCTGAGGATGCCTGGACTCACCCACTCTCTCACTGGCGATCCCTTCCTGTGAACATGTACATGTGGGCCTGACACGATGGCAGGAGGGGATCTTGTGCACCAGTGAGGGCGCTCAGCTTAGACACAGGAGATCGAGTGAGGCCGTGCGTTGTTGGGGACAGGTAAGTCCCACCTACAAGATTTTTTTTTCTCTTTTTACACTTTTATTGGTGCATTAAATTGTGCACCAGGGCGAGGCTCAAAGGGACACAAAATGTATGTTCACAGCACCTGGTGTTTTCCCTCTACACCCACCCTCCTCCCTCCTCCCATCTTTCTTGTAAATGACGGAGCTTTTTTACTTAAAAATCTCCTTTGGTTTTTTTATTTTTATTTTTTTGGTGGTACTGGGGTTCTTAGAAACCCTTCTACCTCCGGGCTACACTCCCAGACCTAGTTTTCTGTATGTTTTTATTTGGAAACAGGGTCTCTAACCTGCACGATCCTCGTCTCCGCCTCCCAAGTGCGGGGATTACAAGCGTGCACCACCACGCCTGGCAAAAAATCTCCTTTGATTTTTAAGTAAAAAAAGGTGAGGTAGGCAGAGCAAGTGGTAGTGTCTCACTTAAAAATGAAGACACTGGCCGGGAGGGTAGTGCACACCTGTGATCCCAGTACTTGGGAGGCTGGGACTGAGGATTGCAGGTTCAAGGTCAGCCTCAGCAACTTAGCAAGACTATTTAAAAAATAGAGGAGAAGCTAGGGGTATAGATTGAAGGTTAAAATGAATGCTTCTGGGTTTTATCTCCAGTAACAGAAGAAGGAGGAAGAGGAGGAGGAGGAGGAGGAGGAGGAGGAGGAGGAGGAGGAGGAGAAAGAAAGAAAGAAGGAAGGAAGGAAGGAAGGAAGGAAGGAAGGAAGGAAGGAAGGAAGGAAGGAGAATCCAGGCAGAGGGACATGGGGACAAGAAGTATTCTGAGGCATCACAAAGAGAATCACAGGCACAGAGGGACTCCATTTCACACCTCCAGTAGAGCCAGTGAGGTCTGAAATCCAGATTCAAAGAGAAGCAGTGGACCGGGAGCTACCCCGGATGTCTGGTGTGCTCGACTGTCACATGTGGGCACCTTGGTGATGACCAGGTGACGCCCTCTGCAGATCGCAGGCCCCGGATGCTGCGTGGAGAGGGCAGAGACCGTTCTTCCTACCTGCATCCAGAGCAAGGCATGTGGGCACAGTGATCTTTTAGGACCAGGTTGTTAATCATGCATTAATTCATTTCTTTAACTTATTATGTTCAAGGAACTGTATAGGAACTGTGTTTTATCCTTGTACTGACAGCTTATAAGCTATTTGGGAAAATGAGACATCAAATTGCGGCATAAATTTAGAGAAATTTCACAGAGGGGTTTAACCTTAAGTACAAAATGAGTGGTATAAACAATAATTGCTGGGAGTTCGCAGGAAGAGTGTACCTGGGATGACTGGGAAGGCTGTGCTGAAGAGGTGAGTTGTCTTAATGAACGGGTTGGAATTCAAAAGAGAAGAGAGTGGAGTCGGTCCCAGACATGAGAAGCATGTCACGGGGCGTGGGGGAAGGAACGGCATGCCTCAGCACAAGGAGCACGCCAGGCCTGCCAGTCTCGAGAGGGATCGCTGGGTGCCCGGGAGGGAGACGTGATGTCACGCTGCAGGAAAGCTCTGTTCAGAGGTTACAGGATGAGGTGGCTGTCTGGAGTGAATCCAGGACCAAGAATGGAGAGCGGCAGGGTGAGCAGACTCAGAGGAGACCTATGCCAGGAGACCAAGGCCCGGGAGGGTGGGCCTGGGTGGAGGGAGACACTGCCCTTGAGTGTGCTGTGGGGAGGGACCGGTGGGTCTGGGCTGGTTGCGGAGCAGGAAGGGACACAAAGATGGAGCAGTGTGTGCAGGTGTGGACGCACCGCTGAGAAGATGGTGCAGATGGAAGCGTATGGGCCTGCTGCTGACTGAGAGCTGGGTGATTGGAGGAGACTGTGTCCACTGTTGGACAGATGTATTGTGGAACTGCTGCCCACTCTTCAACCTCATGGCCAAGACCTCCGGTTCCAGACACTTAGAGTCTCCGTCCGTCCCCGATCCCGCTTTTCCCTCCTGGCAGTGTCCTTTAGAACCACCTGCGGGGCAGAGAAGGGCTTTGAAGAGCCCTCAAGCCTGGGTTACACTCCAACGAGCCGGATCCCAGGGAGTGGATGCAAATCTCCTCTTAGCGTTCTTTCTTTCTTTCTTTCTTTCTTTCTTTCTTTCTTTCTTTCTTTCTCTTTCTTTCTTTCTTTCTTTCTTTCTTTCTTTCTTTCTCTTTCTTTCTTTCTTTCTTTCTTTCTTTCTTTCTTCTTTTTTTTTTGTGGCACTAGGGGTGCAACCCAGGGGTTTTTCTACCTCCGGGCTACACTTCCAGACCTACTTTATATTTCATTTGGAAACAGGGTCTCACTAAGTTGCTGAGAGCCTAAGTAGCTGAGGCTGGCCTTGAACCTGTGCGATCCTCCTGTCTCAGCGTGCGCCACCACGCCCAGACTTTCAGGGTTTAAAGGCTCCTTCGGTAGTCCCGCTGTGTAGCTAAGGGAAGAAGACCACTGCCTCACAAATATTTCAGGGTGCTATTGTCAGCGTTTCTTCTCCATCGAAGAAAATATTTAAAATTAGAAAAACCATTTTCCATAGAGTGAGAGAAGTTATTGCATATAAAAATATGTTACAAGTTTATAAACTTTTTTTTCAAGAAGTTCTTGGGGGCTCTCTGCGTGACGAACACCCAATTAGAGAAGCCTGCATCCTAGTTAGTGGGGATGGACAAGCAGGGCATCCATGTTTTGAAAGGGCTAAGTGTCAGGAGAAAGACAAGGAAGGGAGCCAGAGCGTGCCGGGCAGGTGCGCTCCGAGAGCGCAGGCATTTCCTTAGAGCAGGTGGGGTGGCTGAGCTTGGCGTTGAGAAGGGGGGGAGCAGGTGAGCAGGTGGGGTGGCTGAGCTTGGCGTTGAGAAGGGGGGGAGCAGGTGAGCAGGTGGGGTGGCTGAGCTTGGCGTTGAGAAGGGGGGGAGCAGGTGGGGTGGCTGAGCTTGGCGTTGAGAAGGGGGGGTCCCAACAAGCAAGAGGAGTGGGTGCTGGGGCTGCGAGGTGCGTCAGAGCTGGGCTGCTGCAGGAAGCTGGGCAGAGCAGGGACCGGGAAGACAGGACCTGGAAGGAGGAGGAGGAGACACGAAGAGGCAAGGTGCCAGGCTGCGGCTGTGGTGATGCCTGGGCCTGGCGCTTGGCCTGCGGGGATCAGCGGGCCTTAGGCAATGGCTGCCAGAATTCAATTCAGGCTCAAGGGACACCAAGGACTCTGGGCTCAGAACAGAGGTGCGAGTGGCTCCTGCTGCGTCCCACTGTTCCAGGGCTCAACGGCCATTATCCACCCCTCTGTCCTACTCCAACCTCCCTGGCTCCTGCGCACCCTCAAAAACTTGGCCCAGTTGAGTAAGAAGCGAGCACTATTGATAGGGCACCAAAGACCGGTCCCTGGTTCATCTCCTCACCACCCAGTTCACGTCCTGGCACTATCCCTCCCAGCACCCTGGTCAGCGGTGCCAAATGTCCACCCCGGCTTTCCTGTCATGATGACGTGTTCCCAAGATTCAGTTCTCAGCAAAATGCCAGGGGCATAGTAGATGCTCAGCCAACACTTCTGGAGTCGTGGTGAAATAAATTCTCTGTTCTTATCGTGCAGACCCTGGGAGGCAGACGCAGTCAACAGCACACATTCATCCCCCACGGTGACCATGGAGCAAAGGGATCGTTGCAGGAAATATTTGTTCATTTTCATTCCCAGGCCTGTGGGAAACAAGCGCAGACCACTGTAGTTTAATCACTTCCGAAGGCAAAATGAAGGGGAGGTGGTCAGAGCTAACCCAGACTTTTCTCTCTTTAAAAGTACATTGCTAACTGGGCGTGGCAACACACACCTCCAGTTCCAGTACGTGGGAGGCTGAGACAGGAGGAGCTATGGTTACAGACCAGCCTCTGCAACTTAGTGAGACCCTGCTTAAAAATAAAAAATAAAAGGTCTTGGGGTGTATCTTGGAAGTAGACTGCTCTGGAGTTCAACCCCAGCACCACCAGCAAAAAATCAACATATCGCTACTGTAACGGTGTGAGAAATGAGATTGTTGCCATGAACGTGAAGCCTACAGATGATCTGAGTTAAAGGTGGTGCTGAGCCTGGCCCTGAGCGCCAAGTGGCCCTGAGCCCAATGCCGGACCCGAGTGCTGGGCCACCGCGCACGGCAGAGCCTCCACGTCTGCTCAGTCTCGAGTTGCTGGCTTCTAGTGCTCCCAGGGTTTAGATGCCCACACAGGGATTGTTAACATTGTCTCACACGAGATAGAAATGAAACCCTGCGGCCTGTTTGGAGATTAAACGCCTTCAGGAATGCGAGAGGGAAATCTACTGCTTTGAATTCTCTTATCTTTGGGCGTCCAGCTCCTTGGCCACACCACAGACGCCCAGCAGGCCGGCCACCGGCCCACACCACCAGGCCCCGGCGATGCGTTCTTCATCCCTCCGTGGGTGGACGTTTGAGGCATGCACCACGCCCTCTGAGACATAAGACTGAATTAAAAGTGGATTTAGAGAGCTCCTGGTCGTGATAAACTACAGTCCTGAGAAGAATAAATTCTCTGTCTAGACTCCTGAGAGGCTGCGAGGGAGGGACCCGAGAAGGAGCAACATTCACCTACACACCAGCAAACAAACAGCAGGCCGCCTTGGTGTTCTGAAACCACAATAACCCTAAAGCAGGAGCACAGGCCTTGCTTGGGTATCGTACCTTCTGATGTTAAACCACACCAGCGCTGAATTAGAATCGCACCAGAAGAAGAGTGTTGTGGGAATTTTTTCTGAGTATGGATACGGAACACCTTTGGCCATCTGGGGCATGTTCCACCCCAGGAGAGCCTGAGCCACTCCTCCGGGGCACCCGGTGGCCGGCCCTGAGCGCGTCCCCTCTCAGGCTGCTGTCACTGAGATCCAGGAGTGGTGTCAGGCCCCATTAGTCTCCCCACATTGTGGAGTGGCTCTTCTTTCAGCCCTTCACCCCAGAGCAGGAGCAGCGCAGACAGATTCTGGATTCCTCTCCTCCTCCGTGGAGCAGAACTCGCCCCGCTGGCTGGCTGTTCACACCGGCCCCTTGTGTTTGGCTTCCACTTTGTCTTCTCTTGATCCAGTATCTCAAAATTTCCTACTCCGGTATCTTGTAGCACAGGCCCCAAGCCTGCTGTCTTCTGGAGAAAGGGAGTTTTTTCTAACTTCATAAATTGTCTGGATTTTGCACCCTCTATCATTAGTCATTTATTTTTAATCACACATATTTTATATGAACATTAATTAATGTGAGTGTCTACCTGTGACTTCACTTTTTTTCTGGTAGATAAAGAGGGAAGTTTGGAAAGCAAACAAAAAGCCCTCAGCTCAGGCCGTGTCCTCTTCTAGCTTAACCCACCTCCCCAGAGCAACCCCAACATGGGCGTTGTGGGTGCCCCAGATCCAGGGTCAGGGAAAGCACCTGCCTCTGAAAGCCCTGACGCTCAGCTGTGCAGCATGTATGACTCCGTCTGGTGGGTGTTTACTGAGCATCTCCTCTGTACTGGGCAGGCAGAGGCCCTCTCCACCTCCCTCCCTCCTCCTCTCCCACTCCATCACCAAACAGCCCTGCAGGTTCATGAATCTAAAATATAGAAAGGACTTCAAAGGGTAAGTGCCAACTGGCTCAGACTTTTAAGCTTTATATCTAGGTTTCTTTCTTTTCTAATTTTCTCTTTCTTTTTCTTTTCTTTCTTTGTTTCTTTCCTTCTTTTGCTTTCTTTTCCTCTTTCTTTCTTTCTTTCTTTCTTTCTTTCTTTCTTTCTTTCTTTCTTTCTTTCTTTCTTTCTTTCTTTCTTCTTTCTTTCTTTCTTTCTTGTAGTACTGGGGATAGAACCCAGGGGCATTCTACTTCTGAGCTAGACTGCCAGCCCTTTTTATTTATTATTTTGAAACAAGGTTATTATTTTGAAAGTCAGTTACCATGCACTGACCTCAAACCTTTGATCCTCCTGTCTTGCCTTCCAAGCACTGGGACTATAGGCATGCACATCACGCCTGACTTCTTTTTCTTATTTTAATGAACTCAGACCAAAACGTCCTACTTTTTATAATTGGATTTTCTTGAGCTTCCTACATGCAGCCCGCTCTCTGTATCTGTGGGCCACATCCATTTATTCAACAAACCCTGGATGGATGGCATTCAGAACAAAGGACAAGCATGCCTGTCCCTAAGACGTGCAGCCCTTTTTAATCCTTACATTCCCTTAGGACACAGCAGAGCACTCTTTACCTGGTGCCCGCGCTGCATTCGGTGTTGTAAGTCACCTGGAGAGGATGTTCACAGGCTTCCTGTGGCTGCTCACCGACTTCCCATCCCTGGGGTCTGGAATGCTGGGGGTCCTGTAGCCAACCGGCTGCGGAGGCTGAGGACGGTGACCTGGACCCTTGCACTCAGCCCACACCACAACCCAGGGATAATGTGGCTTATTGACTTTTTCTCGTAGCTTACTTGTAGCTTACTAGCTATGTGATCTTATGAAAGCCATGTAACTTCCCAGACTCCTCTTCCCTGAAAATTAGGGACAGACACACAAACAATAGGGCTGCTTTTAAAATGAAGCTCAGATACATTCCGTAATATAAAGCCTACACAATAGTTCTTTTTTAATATATATATATATATATATATATATATTTTATTGGTGCATTGTAGTCATACATCACAATGGAATACAAGACTTGTGAGGATATACAAGCACACATCATCCAATTAGCCTGTATCCAATCCCCATCCTACTCCCTCCCCATCCCTCAATCCCATGCTTGATTGGTGATTAACTTTGATACATTTGTTTATGTACATCATGAGTTTTAAAGAGATTCCATCCTTCCCCATTCCATCCCCTCTGATTGGTCACCTTATATGCTCCTCTATAGGGCCCTTTCTTCAACTAGATCTCCTCATATTGCCTATTTCTTCCTAGTTTTTGCATATTAGGGAAAGCCTCTTTTTTATTTTCTGTGATATTTCTCTGTGTATGCCGCATTGCAAGTTCCGATCCCACTCTTGATGGCCCAAGCACTGGCCTGGCCACCTGGCAGACTCTGATGATGGCCTTGCTGGCTCCAGCACTGGCCTTGCCTCATGGCAGGCCCCGATCCCGGCCTCATTGGCCCCGGCACCGGCTTCACCACTCGGCAGGCTCCAATCCCACCTCAGAGGCCTCGCACTGGCCTTGCCTCACGGCAGTCTCCAATCCCAGCGTTGGTGGCCCCGGCACCGGCCTCACCCCTCAGCAGGCTCCAGTCCTGGCCTCGGAGGCCCCAGAAACAGCCTTGCCTCACAGCAGGATCCAATCCTGGCCTCAGTGGCCCTGGCATCGGCCTCACTCTTCGGCAAGTTCCAATCCTGGCCTTGGAGGCCCCATCTTGGAGGCCTTGCCTCACAGTGGGACCCAATCCCGACCAGGCTGGCCCCAGCACTGACCTCACCCCTCAGCAGGCTCCATACTGGCCTTGGAGGTCCCAGCTCCAGCCTTGCCTCATGGTAGGCCCCAATTCCGGCCTCGCTGGTCACGGCACCGGCATAACCCCTCGGCAGGCTCCGATCCCGGCCTCAGAGGACCCTGCACTGGCCTTGCCTCACAGCAGCCTCCGACCCCAGCCTCTCTGTCCCTGGCACCGGCCTCACCCCTTGGCAGGCTTCGATCTGAGCACCCTCTTTACACAGCATGTTGCCTCAAGTTTCCAAGTGTGCATGGTGGTAGCGTTCTGCCTCTGGGGTTATTTCTTCAAAAGATCCAGGTGTGTTGCATCAGATCTCTGCCTCTCCTAAGTACTGGCCGCTGCAGTTGCTGCTGCCTCCACCATCTCAATTCTTTCCCAGACTCTTCCCACACTGCATGTTGTCCAGTATTCCTGAGCATGCATGACAGTAGCATTACACCTTTGGGGCAATTTCTTCAGAAGATCAGGGTGGATTGGATCAGATCTCTGCCTCTCTCAAACCTCCACTACCACCGCAGCCGCAGCTGCCAACACCACCTTCCTCCTAGGTCTCAGTTGAGCTCCCTCCTTACAGATGATGTCCAGGATTCTTAAGCAGGTAAGGAGGAAGCAGTCCCCCTTCGTGGGGAATTTTTCCAAAAGTTTCAGGTCAGTTGGATATGTTTTGTCTGCATCTCCAGAATCCTGGCTGCTGCCGCGGCCATCTTCACCCCTCTCCAATGTTTTTCTTTTCTCTTTCTTTCTTTCTTTCTTTCTTTCTTTCTCTTTCTTCTTTCGAATAAGAGAAGACAGTATGTGTGGTTTGAAGAGGTTGTAGGATCAGGCACTCAGTAGCAATGAATTTTTTCTCCCTTCCAAGAGCGGAGTCCCGCAGCCTCACCACGCAGAGCAGGATCTGCTGTTCTAAGCGCATCACGACCCGGCGCAGCACAGCAGTGCTGGGTTCCTCTGTACCCATGGCTCGGCCTCCCTCCCAGTACCGGGCCTTCCCGGGAGCGGGCCGGGCCGCCCGCCCCCAGCCGTCTCCAGGCCTTCGGGGGAGTGGGTAAGGCTGCTCACCCCCAGCCCGGAACTGGGCATTCCCGGGAGTGGGCCGGGCCACCCGCCCCCAGCCTGGCTCCCGGCCTTCCCGGGAGCAGGCCGGGCCCTGCACAATAGTTCTTGATTGCAAACATGTCAGACCCAGAGAGGGCCCAGCTCCTGCGTCTTCCTGCTACACAGAGGACAGCTGTGCCCACCCCCATACTGGTAACGATGAAGGGAGAGAAATGTGCACATCTTTAAAATATAGTGGCCATTTCCAGGAAAAGTGGGCTTTTGGTGGTATCCCTTGCACTTGTTTTGTGTTGAAGTAGAAACGTGAGTTTGGAAACAGGGACATCTTTTTAGTTCCTATGTCTGCTAAAGGTCTTAGGCCTGTCCAGCAGGCAGGTTAGATATGTTGCCTTTCAGTGGACACCAAATAGCAATGCCTCTCCCCAGAACACAAGCTGCCTGGTTCAGCCTCTCCCCCAGAAAAGGAGACAGCAACCTGAGAACATTCAGCTGTTAAAAAAAAAAAAAAAAAAAAAAAAAAAGCTAGCAGGCGTGTGATGCTCACCTGGGATCCCAGAACGGTGGATGCCAGATTCAAGATTCAAGACCATCAGCAATGTCGTGGGACCCTGCTTCAAAATAAAAAATAAAAAGGGCTGTGGGTGGAGCTCAGAAGTAGAATGCCCCTGGATTCAATCCCTAGTACCCAAACCCAACCAAACAAAAAACTCAACACCTACTGGTCATCATTGTAACTATGCCGTTGACTTATTATCATTTATCTGGGGCCACCATGGACCTGCCTTGGGGAACTGGGATTTGAAACCTGGCCTTTCTGATGCTGGAGCCCACAGGCTTAACCCCTGGTCTAGACAGTCTCGTCGCATCCCGGGGCCAACATTTCCAAAGTAATCTGTCCTCATGCACCAGGGGCAAATGTGTTTTCAGACTGTTTCTTTCAGCATAAGCTTTGTATGGGTGCAAAAAAGAGGCGATAAACAACAGCAGGGAGACCGAGCGGGGAGGAGAGAAGGCCGCACAGCCTGGGAAGGGCTTGCCCAAGGAGAGGCCAGGAGGACCAGGGCGAAGAAGATAGCCAGCCAGGCTCCTGGAGGAGGAGCTTCACAAATAGCCCGGCCTCTTTTTCCCTTTACAGGAGAATTAGGTGAGCGCCCACTGTTTGCTTAACTAGGGCCACTTGACCTTTCTCGGCAGGGATTGTTTTTCCCTCCTGTAAAAGGCAAGGCCCTTGGGATCACAGGGCATCTCCAACACCACGGCGAGCTGCCGAGTTTGCGCTGGGGGTCCCCAGAAAAACATCCTGGTCCCAGCAGCCTCTGCTGGCAGTCATGTGCAGAGCGTAGGATAAGCAAGGCCGAGAGCCCGGCTGGTGCTCTCCACTGAACGGGACCAGGGCCTCTGGCTCGAATGATTAATCACCGCATCGTCACGCTGACGGGCAGGAAGGCCCCGCGCCCGCTGCACAGGCATCTCCTCCAAGCAGCTGGAGTCTGTCCCCTGGCGCTGCACGCCCCAGCCCTTCCTTCCTGCTGTCTCTGACTTCTCCTCCCCCTTCCTCTTCTAACCACATCTTTTCTCTTGTTCCTCTACTCCCACCATCGTTTCTCCTCCCCAGTGGGCCCCTCGTGCTGGCGTCGGCAGCACGTGAAGGTGTCACAGTAGCTGGAGCTCTCCCACCAGCCGCCATGGCCAGAGAACAGGAACGAGGCCTCCGGTGACCAAGGTGAAGAATCGCAACAGGGTGCCGAAACGCCACACACACGCTGGGGTCTGGAGGCCCAGAGGTCTGACGTTCTGAAGGCTTTGAGTAACCCCCTGTTTCTGGGAGGAGAGCTAGGCTTTTCCTCCATATTTGGTATGTCTTGCTAATCTACTATCTAATTTTAGAATAATGATTTTCTTGTAATCATTTGGATCTTAGAAAGCTGTTGGTTGTTATAACCTTTAAGAAATGGTACCCTCGTGGGTCCTGGAGGATTGGTGTCTGGGAGCCAGAGTCAGGCCCTGACTCTCTCTCTCTCCATGTCTGGCTTCACACTCCCGAGCTCTGCCACCCTCGATAGTGGTTCTCCACCATCAGCATGTTCAGTCACTGAAAAACCTTGTAAGAATGTAGGCTGCTGCTCCCCGGGCACTTTCCCATGCAGAGTGTCCAGGAAGAAGTCCAAGGATCCACGCTGCTAATTAGCTCTAGATGCTTCAGAGCCCTTGGTCTGGGATCACACCTCAAGAACCATTTCCATAAACAACTTCTTGGCCCACCAAGCCGCAGTTCCATTTGCACTGTAAATGCAGAGAGGGTCTGCAGCCTAGCATTATAGTTGAATAAGCCCCAAATGTGGGGTTATCTCAGAAAGAGGAAACACCATCACCAAAACGGACCGAACATCAGAAAAACAGTTTAATGTAGCTCAGAAAGCCATCTAGGTGAAAGCTCTAAACTCTCAGTGTCACCCAGGCCTCCAGGGGGTTCGCTGCACTTTCATTGGTGCTCGTAATTATACATCATTGAGACACAACATGATGTCCGCCACGTTCCTCCTCCCTGCCATACACGTCAGCGAGACTGGCCGTGATGCCTTCATATGTGGACGCAGCATTGTATGAGCTGTTTCCTTCCTCAGACCTCCGTTTTCCTCTCCAACCCCTCCGACTCGCCTGTTGATCGCTCTACGTTTATCTGCAGGCCCCTGTGTGTCCTACTTTCTCTCCAGCCAACATATGACCCTGCCTTCCTGAGTCTGCTGACCTCGGTTGGCGTAATTTTCTCTAGTCCCATTCATTTTCTTGCACATGACACATTGATGGAATTGTAAATTAGTACAAACACTACAGAGATCAGTGTGGAGGTTCCTCAACAGCTCTAAGGGAACCTGCATGTGACCCAGCTGTACCACTCCTCAGCATCTTCCCAAAGGAACTAAAGTCCAAATACTACAGTGATACATGCCCACCCATGTTTATAGTAAAACACTGTAGCCAAAGTATGGAACCAGCCTGGTGTCTGTCAACAGAAGATAAAGAAATGTGGTGTATACACACAGTGGACTTCTACTCAGCCATAAAGAGCAAAGTCCTGCCTCTTCCAGAATCCCGAGTCCACATATTTCATTCATAGCATCCCCTTTTCTCTGTTCTGTACCTAATGAGTATTCCCTATCTAACTTTGCCCAGATTTTCATTTTTACTCCATTAAGTCCAAGAATAGTGGTCTATAAAAAAATATAACCACCCTTTCTTGAAGATATTGCGTACTAAAGGTTTTCGAGTGGTATAAAGCCAAAATGCAAACCAAAACCAGTTGGCCAGACCAAACAAATGATCAAACTAAGGAACCCTTCACCACACATACTATGGTGTGAGGGCCGGCCACCAGGTGGCCCCTCATTGAGTGGGGTCAACCAGGGACTGGGCCTGAAGTTATGCCGGTAGTTATGTAACTTTCGGAGGTTCAAGTCTGACTTCACTGAAATTACTTTATGAACCCAGGGATGCCCTGCTTCTTCTGCTGGTGGGAGGAGAGGGGAGCCAGTGAACTCTCCTGCATGCGTGCCTCAGGTTGGCAAGGCGGGCTCCCCCCTCCTGGTCTCCTCATTCCAGATATGAATCTCCAAAGCTTTGAGTGGTCTGATGAGCAAGTGAGGCAGCCCCGATGTTTGCTCCGAGGGGTGGGCTTTGTAATGACTACCAGGGCCGGCACAGGGGCCCAGACCGTTGGGGGACTGGCTTCTTACAAACCAACTTCTCGGAGCACCTCTTCACTCAGGCTGACCCCCGCCCTGGAGCTAGCTCTGTGGACTAATTGTTCCACACACGTGGCAGGTTGCCCGGAGTGCATGCTGAAGAGGGGGTGAAGAATGCTTCCCATTTGATGAAGAACACCATTTCGTAGTCCATGGACAGGTGATTGTCCTGATATACCTGGTACCCAAGACAAGCTCAATGGCATACATTCTCATAGTACCTGGTGCCCCCCCGCCCCCCCATTTCCCTCCCTCCCAGTACCAAATGTCCAGGCTAAGAATGTTGTATTCACATGTATACACACAGTCGCGGGGAGCATGTCCATTAAAGAACCTCAGTCTTCCTCCTCCCCTCCCCTTCCTTCTGGCTCCGGTGAGGGTCTCCTCCATTATCTGGAGTCCCTCTGGTATCCCAAATACTCCCTAGCTCGAGCATATTAGAGAAAATATATGTTCCCTTCTCTTTCTGTGCCTGGCTAATCTCACTTAACATAAAGTCAAATAACAACAAATGCTGATGAGGATGTGGGGAAAGAGGAACTCTGCTACACTATTGGTGGGAGTGCAAACTAGTTCAGCTGCAATGGAGATCAGTGTGGAGATTCCTTAGAAAACTTGGAATGAAGCCGGGCTTGGTGGCTCACACTTAATAATCCCCATGCTTGGGAGGCAGAGACAGGAGGATCGCACAGGTTCGCGCAGGTTTGAAGTCAGCCTTGCTGGCTTAAGAGACCCTGTTTCCAAATAAAAAATATAAAAATAGGTCTGGGAGTATAGGCTGGAGATAGAAGGGTTCCACCCCCAGTACCACAAAAAAAGAAAGAAAGAAAGAGAAAGAAAGAAAGGAAAGAAGGAAGAAAGAAAGAAAACTGGGAATGAATCCACCATATGATCCGGCTATTTCACTCCTAGGTATCTTCTCAAAGGAGTTGGAATCAGAAAACTACAGTAGCATATTCATGCCCATGTTCATAGCAGCACAATTTGTAATAGCTAAAATTTGGAACCAAATATGGACACCTAGGTAACCAACCTAGGTATCCATCAACAGATGAATGGGCGCAAAATTCTGGGAAATAATACAGTGGAATTCTACTCAGCTATAAAGAAGAACAAAATCATGTCATTCAGAAGAAGATGGAAAGACCTGGAGAACATTATGTTAAGTGAGACTGGCTAAGTACTTTTCTTTATATATAAATTTGTACCTGAGTGCTTTATTAACATAGCTAATTGCATATAATTCCCTCATTTTTTGTTTTGTTTAAAAAGAGTGCATGACAGGAACAAGGGGACTGCCAGTATTTAATCCTGTTGCCTCTGGATACTCTCTGCAGTGGTCGTGCTGGCACTCAGAGGGCTGGCTGGGTGGGCGGGGCAGTGCAGCTCACCACCCATGATGCACTTGGAGGCTGCTTTCAGCCAGGGACCTGGACAGAGGAGACAGAAAGCCTAGAGCAGGGCACCCATCTGTCACTGTCCCAGTGTCCACTAGGAGCATGGGCACAGGCCTGCACCTGTCTCTATGGGAGCCTGGCTCACTGCAGCCCCTGAGGTCGGGTCAGGGCCAGGGTCCAGGTCTTGCTGTCTGCCACGTGACCACATGACCCCTGTGGTCCGTGGGCTAACCCGAGATGTGTGGGAATGAGGAAGGCTGGCATTTCCCAAACTCTCTAAGTGTGGCTTTCCTCACATCAGTTGATAGAATTGTGTGGAATGAGCGGAACTGGCCACAGATACACAGGGACGCACGTGACACTGCGTGGCCTGGTCTCCTGCATCCTCACCTACCCACCCTCACACAGAGAAATCCCCAGAGGAGCGTCTCATCTCCAGGAGGGCCCGAGAGACGGCCTGGCCTGGGCGTGGTGAGGGGGCTTTTGTCGTTGTTGCTGTTGTTACTGCCTTTGATCCTTCTGAGACTCACTCTGAACCAGTGGCCGAGGCTGATCCTCCTGCCTCCGTCTCACAAGTGCTGGGCAGCAGCCCAGACACGCATCATGGCTCTGGAAGAGTCTGTCACACACGCAGACCGCGGGCTCCAAACGCGAGCCAGATACCTCTGGGTGCAGCAAATTTCAGAAATCCTATTAAAAGTCAACACAGTAAACAAAACTTACTTCACCAAATCTGATGTAGGGTCATCAATTGGGTGGATTCTCACTTTGAGGAGCAAGATGTGAGTGTGTGCTCTCTGCTGTCACAACAGTGAAGACGCGGGTGTTGTCGACACACATAGCCAAGTCTGTGACACTGCTGAAGCCCCGGGGTGGGGCCGTACTAGGCCCAGTCCTCCTGTGGGGCCTGACCGCTGCGTCTCTGAGGGACACACAGACTTGAGATCTCGCTTGTCTTGTGCCAGGACAAACTGAAGCATTAGGCTTAGGAAAGATGGGGGAGGATACGCCATCTGAACTCACAAGGACGGCACTAATTATGTTGCTGTAATGAGTCTCAGCTCTTCCTCTTAGCATTAGGAATCTCACTGTGTGCTCCCCTACGTAAACAGAAAAATAAGCTCAGTTACATCATCAAACAAAACATCAGTTTTAATTTTCAAGTAAACATTGCTTTAAGCTCTTCCAACCTGCTTTATTGTTTTTCTTGTACAGGGTATTGTGCAGGGTTGTACTTTTTTCTCTTTGTGGCACTGGGAATTAAACCCAGGTAACTGGGTACTGGGTAGGTACGGGGGATTGAACCCAGGGCCTTCTACCTCCAAGCCACACCCCAGCCCTATTGTATTGCTTGTACTTTGAAACAGGATCTCACTGTGTTGCTGAGACTGTCCTGGCACTTGCAGTCCTCCTGTCTCAATCTCCCAAGTCCTGGGATTCCAGGTATGGGTCACCACACCAAGCCCAGGCGTGCTTCTTGTCCACAGAGACAGACACGATGACTGGTGTGCAGAGACATTTCCTCGCGGTGTCCATTCTACGAAGCTGGATCGCTGACTGCAGCTCTTCAGGAGGGCCTGGCAGTGAATTCGCGCGCCATAGACCTTCCTGTGTTTTCTTTTTCTTGATGTCGGGGCATCGTGGAAGCATGTTTTAATCTTGGTCTACAGCACGCAGATAGGGCCGTGCCTGGAGTCTGCACTTAGTGGGATGAGTAAGGGAAACGTACACCTGAATCACTTTCCAACCTCTGTTCTTATTTCACTTAACTTTCATGTGTATGATGGGTGCATGTGTATGCGTGTGTAATGGAACACACAGCACATTTAAGTGTGGTGGTCAGATGTTAATCATTCACATGGCCACTTCATGAAAATTACAAAAACGGACAAATATGTCCAGGAGACCTGAGACAGGGGACAGAAGGCTGCCGGCCCTTCCCAGGTGCTCCCAGGACAAAGATTCTCATTCCTTTATAATTTTCTTCTTCTTTTTCTTTTTTTCTCTTTATTTAGTTTTGGAGAGAGTTACTTTTCACTCCAAAAATTCCTCTAAAAAGAATTCTGAGCCAGGCGTGGTGGCACACGCTTGTAAACCCAGCATTCGCGAGGCTGAGACCAGAGGATCGCGGTTCGCAGACAGCCTCAGCTACTTAGGGAGGCCTCTGCAACTCAGTGAGACTCTGTTTCAAAAATTAAGAAAACAACTAAAAACTAGGGCGGGAGGTGTCACTCAGAGGTGTGGGTTCCACACCCAGAACTGAGAAAAAAAAAAGAATTCTGTCCTCATTTTCTTCACACAATCAGTATCCATTTGCGCTTTAGTTACAGGATTCCCTTCCACTGGCTGCGCGTTGTTTTCCTCCATGTTTGTTTCATCCCTTCTTTCTGTTTTTATGTACTCGTCTCTACTTCCCATACACTGGGCACTCTGTGTTGTTTTGTGGTACTGGGAATAAAACCCAGGGGCACTCCACTTCCGAACTATCCTCCAGCCCCCTTTACCCTTCCTTCCTTCCTTCCTTCCTTCCTTCCTTCCTTCCTTCCTTCCTCCCTCCCTCCCTCCCTTCCTTCCTTCCTCCCTCCCTCCTTCTTTCTTCTTTCTTTCTTTCTTTTTTTTTTTTTTGGTGGTACTGGGGATGGAACCCTTCTACCTCTGGGCTACACTCCCAGACCTATTTTATATGTTTATTTGGAAACAGGGTCTCTTAAGCCAGTGCAGCTGACTTCAAACCTGCGTGATTCTCCTGTCTCCACCTCCCAAGCATGGGGATTACAAGCGTGCACTACTACGTCCAGCTTATTCTTTATTTTTGAAACAGGTGTCACTAAGTTATGGAGAGCCTTACCAAGTTGTTGAGACTGGCTTAGAACCTGCAATCTTTCTGTGTCAGCCTCTTAAGCACTTCCATTGAGTCTGGGTTGTCCATCACATTGAGGAGGGAGACACTGATGTGTGGACGGTAACCACAGCAAACAGCTTGCCGGGGGCTTTGGCCCAGAATGGAGTTCCCATGTCCACCTGTTTCTCTCGCCTTAGATGCCTCAGACGAATTCTCATTTCTTTTTAACAAGTTTCTTGAAAATAAAACAATATTGGCACATATAAATATTTCATTGCTGTTGTTTAATTTTATTATCATATTTTAAAGTAACACATCTTTACAAGTTTAGTTTTGAAGTCACCATGGGAAACATCTCGAATGGAAACCCAGGAAGAGCCGACAGTTTGTGGAGAGCGTCTCACAGCAGACACGTAGCGGCAAGTGCTGCTCTCAGGCAGGCCGGCCGGTCCCCGCGAGGCTCCCAGATGCTCCAGCTCCTCCTGGGCCACTCACTTGGTTCCTGAGGGCTGATGTGAAGCATCAAGAATCCTGGAGATCCTTGAATGATGGGGCCAGGCCGGGCCTCTGTTCAGGGCGCACGCTGCTCTTCCCCAAGACGCCACTGGGCACTGCTACCCCTGACAACCAAGAGGCAGACCAAGTGTCCTCTTCAGTCCATGCAGCTCTGCAAAGCCGGAATCTAGACCCAGCAGGGCTAATCCCAGTGGGTGAGTCATCAGGACTGTCCTCCCAGCCTCAGGCGGGGGCACTCTGACTAGACAAGGGCGCTTGCAGCTTGGCCGGAAGGTAGCTGACTCGTGTCTGCCACCGCCTCACGAGGGCATCAGGTGAAGAGACTGTCGGGACGAGGAGGGGACAGAAGAGTTCTACAACACCAAGCTGTCAGAGGATCAGAAAATGACGGTTGCCAACAAGAATGCCTCTGTGGATGTGACCAACGAGGACTGAACGCTGCACCGCTGTCGACTGTGAGGTGGCATCTGGTGCTGGGGGCCCACGCGGACGCGCGCTTCACCTCCAATGAGCTGAGGAAGAGGAGGCGCCCAGCCGGCCCTCACCACTTCACCTGCCGTCCTTGCTGGTCAAGGTCCGAAGGACAGAGGGAAACCAAGAGGAAGTCTTAAAAAGGAGGTCTTTCCAGACTCTCTCTCTCTCTCTCTCTCTCTCTCTCTCTCTCTCTCTCTCTCTCTCTCTCTCTCCTCCCTCCCTCCCTCCCTCTCACTCTCTCTTCTCTTTCTCTCACATGCATGCACACACACACACACACACACACACACACACACACACACACGTGTCTTGACAAAGAAGGAACTCAAGGAATAATTAGCATAGAAGTTAACAAGTAAACTAACTGAGATCAGTACAATCTAAAATAATGGTGCATTCTTTAAGATCGTTGATGTTCATTCGACAAATAAAAGATGATTTAAAAATGATTCTCTGAAGCCGGGAATGGTGGCAAAAATTTGTAATTATGAATTGGGGAGGCTAAAACAGGAGGATTGCAGGTTCAAGGCCAGCCCCAGCAATTTAGCAAAAAAAAAAAAACCCATAGAGACAGAATAGAGCTGTGGGTGCGGCTCAGAGGCAGATGACCCTGGGTTCCACTGCGCTGCCCCCTCAGAAGTCCCCTGTTTGATAGAAGGGCCACTTCTGCAGCAGAGCTTCTCCCTTGGGTCACTTTTCTGAGCCTTTATCTGATGGTTTTAGAATAATGACTGAATCAATTAAAACAGAGTTAGGGCTGGGGGGTAGAATGTGAACAGGACCTACCAGGTGAGAATCCACTAGAAAAATAAGACAAAGTTTTGAATTGGTAATCTGGGGAACTGGAGAACTGAGCACTCACCTACAACTTGGCTTTTTGTGTGGCTTTTCTAAAGCATGGTTTTCTTTTTCAGCAATTGGTGCACTTTGTCGCCGAGCCTCCCAACCCCTTGTGAGGGCCTCTGTGGGCTCCAGGCGGCATGGTGGAGCCCCTCCTCCCTGTGGCCTTACACCTGAGGTCCCGAGACTTCAATTCTGTGGCCAAGTTAGAGCAAACAGCAGCGAGGACCGACCCGCGTGCAGGTGGGTGGAGGAAGCGTGCACAGGGTGAGTGACGTTTTCCTTCACAATGGAGGTTTTAAACAAAACAAGATCCACTATTTTACTAGCTCATTTCATGTAAGAGAGGGTGCAGTAAGATCCGAGAGTGCCATCTCTAAACACTACCCTCGCTGTGTGTTAGATTAAGGTGAGCTTATAGTGAAGAACGCACGTGTGTAGGTTTGCTGTACGGTCCTTGGGCCTCTGCCTGTGGCCAGATCTGCATGAAATGTCCGGAGTGTGCTCTGAAAGTCTTCCATTGCATCCCAGTATATCTAAGCAGAGGTGCTCGGAGAGCTTGGTGATTGCTTTGCTAGTGTGCTAGCTAAGTACTTACTGAGCGCTGGGCTATGCAGAGTGGCCAGCTGGCCGGGCTGGACACTGAGGCCACCCAAGGGGTCCTGCTCCAGGCTCTGGACACTGCCCACCACCCCTGTCCCGCCTGGTTCTGACACTCGGGCATGGCTCTGCTGCGTGTGGGCACCCAGGGCAGAGGACTTAAGCTGGAAGAGCCTCATTATCAAGAAGTATCTATTGAGCCCCTGCTCAGAGCAAGCCCCAGGGAAGGAAGACGTTTATCTCCGGCTATAAATAAATAAATAATAAATAAATAAATAAATAAATAAATAAATAAAGTTTTCTGGAAGACAGGCTAAGTATGCGAAAACAAGCCAAATAACAACTGCGATATAGGACTGAGCACTTTAGGGTTTCCTTTCTTTTCTTTTGGTGCTGGGGATTGAACCCACAGGCATTCTTCCTCCAATCTACACCTCCAGCCCCCCCTTTTAAATTTTGAAACAGGGTCTTGCTAGGTTGCTGAAGGTCTCTCTATCTTGTTGAAGCTGACCTCAAATCTGTGACCCTCCTGTCTCAGCCTCCCAAGTACTGGGATTACAGGTGTGCACCACCAAGGTCAGCAGGACCAAGCACTCACAGGGCTAGGGAGAAGTGCAGGTGTGTATTCCACAGGAACAATGCGTCACGCGTGTCATTTGGCTGTGTCCTACTAAGAGCTGCAGCCCCCAGAGCCTGGCCAGACCTCTCCCAAGGCCTTTGGTGGCTTCGGCTTCCGTGATCGCTGTCCTCGGGAGACCCAGGCTCAGGAGTGGGGTCTGGAGAGCGCGGAGGATGAACAACGCACACACTCCCCTTTCCATCTCATTAATGCGCAACCTTCACCATTAAATACGCTCTTGACCTTGCGGGACAGAGTCTGGAGGCAGATTTCTCATTTGCCGGCCTCTCCCCGGCCTCCTGCGACATGCTGCCGCTCAGACAAGCACTGTTCTTAATGGGTTTATGGGACAGGCTTGGCCTGCCTTTCCATCTGCACCTTCTGCCGCTCCCTCCAAAACGCGCCGGCTTGCCATCCGACGCTCCCTTGAATTATTTAGATGGGTAAATCTTTCTGCATCTCACATCTTCAGTCCATCTGTTAGCCGGAGCTTCGCCTTTACAGGAAGCGTCCTTTATGTGCCGACAGCTGTCAGCCGCACGGTCCCTCCGCCAGGCTCTCCTGGGGCAGGGGTGCGGCAGGCCGGGCACGCACTGCATCCTAGGGAAGACTCCATGGCAGGCGCAGGACTGTCTCCTGGCTCTCCTGGTGCCCTTCCCGGCCCCTGCGGCCTCCTGCCCTGCTACCAAGGAAGCAGACCATCGGCTCAGCACCCCGTCCTTACAAGAAGGTAACAGACCAAGAGAAGACAAAGAACTCAGGGAGCGTCGAGGCCGGGAGACGCCCGCAGGGCTGCAGAATGCAGGTGCAGAGTGGGCTGTGTGTACAAAGGAGCCAGATGCCCCTGAGGACCCAAGTGCCAGCTGTGTGTGCATCCCTGAAAATCACACCCCTAAACCCATACTGGTACGTTTTCCTCTCCCAGGTGGATGAAATCTTAGGCCTGCTCATCTAACTTTCCCTTTAAACGCTAGAAAATCCTTTATAATTACCCAAATGATGATTTAGGTACAGTCTGGTACCAAGATATTATACTTTGATACGGATCTAGAAATGACCAGTATAAAGTAACCTCAACATGGCGATTCCTCGTCCCAGGGCCTGCGCATGCCTGGCTTGTGCCTGTTCTAGACCCTTTCATGTCACACAATTATTTTGTCACCTTCTTTTCCTCACACAGGTGTGTGGGCTTGGTGATACATTTTGGCGCCCTGGTGCCCTTCACGTGGACGTTCCTTGGCAGTAGTCGGTGCCCGGTGTGACCTCAGCACCCAGGCTGTGACTGTGTCTCCTATGCCACGGTGCCAGGCCTCGCTACATTCTCGTAAGGTGCGACCAGGTGCCCGCCCATGGGGAATGGCCCAATGTCAGCATTTGGAAGACGCGTTCTCCTTCTAACTGGGGTCTTTTCAACATAGCACTCATTCACTAATTTAACAAACACTTCATGAGTGTCCATGGAGTGTCATCCACTTTTCTAGATACTGGATAAAACGGGATCAAGAAGACTGCCCCTGTTCTTGGGGGACTTGCTTTTGCTGAAAGTGGCTATGATATTCTGACATAGAGCCGGTTATGGTTTATTGTTACACATATTTACACGTGCTCTAGGCCAGGGTGAGCACAGGCTTTTTAACAACACAGAGAAGCACCGTGAGGCAAACGGCAGATGAAGAGGGCCAGGAGAACCAGCACCAAGCTCTGCCTGCCGCACCTCGAAGGGAATCCAGGAGAGCGAGGCCACCGTCCCGACGTGTGGTAGGGCACCCAAGGACCGACCAGATGTGGCGAGCGCATCCACCGACGAATCCTGAAAGCTCGGTTGAGAATCCTCAGGGATTTTATCACATAAAAAGCAGTGGGGGGCAAATCTCAGGTGCGGTGTGAGAGCCAAGTCAGGACCTGGCTCTTACAGATCTGGAATTAGAGCGTACTGAATCTGTCTTCTTTTTATCTTCCACCTCACCCAGGGAATTTCCTACTTTGCCAGTTGTATTTTTAATTTTCTAGAGCTCTTCCTTCTTTGACTCTTCACTTTTTAATACCACCCCATTGGTCTGCTAATACAGTGCACTCTTATCTCTCCAAGCACACTGATTACAACTGGCGGTGGAAGCATTATTCTCCCTGGGAGTGTCTTTCCTGAGAATCTTGCTTTTGTACTGGTTGACTTTGGTCCTGTCTTTAACGCTAGGTGCTGTTTGTAGACGTAAGTGACCTTCGTAGGTCCCCTTTGAGAGAGTTACTACGAGCCAGTTAGCTGTATGGTGTGCCTGAGGAGGGCGCGTGGCCTGCTGGGTTCTCTATGAGGGGAACAGGCAGAGACCCCAGTTCCCATGACAAGATCCGGAGCGTGGGTCTCTAGTTTTTCTCTTGGACAGTCAGCTGTTCCCAAGAGTGATGGCATCCGCTCCCCTGCCTGGGGCCCACAGCTGGTAGTATCCCAGAGGGTCAAAGGCGGGAAGGCTGGTGAGAGCTCGGCACGGGTAAGTGGCCTGTCACCAGCCTCTCCAGGAGCCGCCTCTTTCTCTACTGTGCCACGCTTCCTTGCCTGGAGCCTCTCTCTTTCCTTTTGTTCAGAGTAGAGCCTCTACTCCCAGCCAGGAGGGGAGAAGGCGATGCCTGCGGGGGAAGGCAGATGAGGGCACCAGGGCCGGTGGGCTCCCGGTCTTCTCAAGGGTCTACCCCCAGGGCCAGGGCCTCCGACTTCTAAGCTTTCTTCAGCGCCACCTTCCTGGACTCCAAACTGGACAGGTGCTGGGGCCCCACGCTCCCCAGGAGAACCGGGGACTCTGCTTGATACTCTGCTGCCACCGCCTAGAAAGCCTGCGTAACATTTTAATACGGAGCTCGATGTGCTCACTGGTCCTGAGGCTCAAGTTCTGTGGTCAGTCCTGCCAGCTATACCACATCGTGCCTGTGGCTGAGAAGTGGAGAGGGGTGTTGACCCTGCTCCTCCCACTGCAGGAGGGGCGCTACTCAGGGGAGCTACGGAAGCTCAAGGGCTGTACTGAGTATCACATGGAGGCATGGAGGGAAATTGATATTTATACAGGGTTGATATTAGTATTATCGTTTTATTGGGGAGAAAATGAAGTTAGTCAATGCTAAGTCTCTTCCCCAAGGTCAGAGTTAATAGATCACTGGGTTTCATTGTCCTGGGCAGGTCTCGCCTCGCCTCCTGGGTTTCACCTTTCTGAGGGCAAAGCTTATATTCCAGCTTCCTGTGCACCTGCTGAGTTGTCCCGAATTCAAGTGAAATGGAGCCAACTTGATCCCTAAAGGTAGCCCATGAGAAAACGACTTTAAGACATAGACTTCACTTGCACCCGCTGCTGAAGTGCTGCAGGTCAAGTAGAGGAAGATGTGTCTGATCCCTGAGCAGTAGCGCCCACTGTGTTTCTTGCTCTGCCCCTGAGGCCGCGGCCCCCTCAGTGCCGACCCTCATCCACTTCTTTCCTTATTGTTTAAGTCAGTCCATCATGGGAAATAGACTTCTTGCGGGGATCATCCCTCATGTAGAAACCCAGAACTGTGGGTATTCCATTACAGGTGATGGTGTTAGGTTTAGAGCCAACACTGAAGCCAAATTAAATATTATTCCAGTGCACGTGTTCTGCAAATGAAGATGTAGCGTGTTACAGAGCCCAGTCTGAGATGAGGTAAGAAGGAAGCTGTCAGCATGCACAGACCCCTCAGGACCTAAAATACAAATTTTGAATTTAAAATGAAGATGGGTTGAAGCATTCATCCCTTCATTCCTTTCAAATTAGGGACCTTCCTCCCTCCCTCCCTCTGTCCTTCCCTCCCTCCCTCCTTCCCTCCCTTTCTCCCTCCCTCCGTCCCTCCCTCCCTCCCTCCCTCTCTTCCTTCTTCCTTCATTCCTGAGTCTCCACTCTCCCCGCAGCTGTAGTATTTCCCAGCAGGGCTACAAGTGGCCAGAGGAACACTCTACACCAACAACTGACTTTTCTCATGAGCTGAGTGAAAAGCAGTCAACCAACCTTGTCCATGAGGACAAGTCGACTCCGTGCGGAAAAGGACGAGCCTCTCAGATGAGACTCCTCTGATCCTCACAGCTGGGGAAGTTCCAGACCCAACATCATCAAATGGGGGTGGGTGGGTGGAGGTTATGGAAAGCCAGAGCAGCTGTCAGCTGTCGTGGGCCTGAGGGACCCGCTGTGACCAGCAGCTTCGGGGAGCAGGCCACAGAGGACCGTGCAAGAGGCCGCAGATCTCTGCTCCCTGGCTCCCTCGTCCACCACGGCCAGGCCAGCTCTTGCTTGGGCATGCAAGCGGGAGCCAGGACGGCCCGAATGCAGCCCTGAGTGGCGTGTGGCATGCCCACATCCCTGACCAGTTCTGATTCCTGCCTGCTTTACTCTGAATTGTTACTTGTACCCATTCAAAATGCACCAAGTCCTTACCCTGTCCAAGCTCTGGGTCCACACACATTGCGCACGCACGCGCGCGCGCACACACACACACAGGCACATGCACACACTTGCTCTTCTGAAAGAGCTTGCATTTGAGGAGGCACAAGCCTCCTGCCCCTTCCCAGCACACGGTCCTGGAGTCTGCACAAGCCCCGAGGCTTGGGTGAGAAATGCATCTGAGGAAGGCTGGGGAGGAAGCGACACAGTATTTGAGCTGGACCTTAAAATAAAAATGGGATCTTGACTGTGGGACTTTCAAGAGATGTAAACCTGTGAGGTGCCTCAAAGATAGCGATCAAAATAAAGCCCTTGGAAAATGTAAAGGGCGGTGTGAAGGGCAGGCTGTGTCTACCCCACTCAGCCCAAAGAGGCTCAGCGAGGCTCAACCACGTCCGCCCTGTGCAGCGCTGCTGCCTGCATGTTTCCATCACTGTAGGAATAGGGCACGAAACAGACTTGGGATGCAGGGATCTGACTGAACAGATATGTCCCTCCCTCTCTCCCTCCCTCCCTCCCTCCCTCTCTTCCTTCTTCATTCCTGAGTCTCCACTCTCCCCGCAGCTGTAGTATGGTAAGAAATGGCTTAAATCTTGAAACCTCTTCAAAACACCTTCCCAATCTTTAATCAAAACCCTACCCAATAGTCAACCAACGTTATTCCTGTCCCATTAACACAATTTCCAACATATGTGCACTAAACTGTTAGGTACACAGAGAACAAAAACATACATATGCACACACAAACACAAAAGCGCATGCACAAACCGAGCACACACGGGCAAACACACACGCCTTGTCTTCCACCCTTTCGGAAGTTGGCCTTTGATGGAGGAAGGGATTGTCACGTGAAAAGCCGTGGTGCGATAGTGGTGGTAACTGTGTAAACAGAGCGTGAGTGCAGACCTGCGGTGGAGCCCGAGTCCTGTGGGCCACAGGCCTGAAGAATTTAAAGCTGGAAAAGCCTCCTTGACCTTGGGTGAAATCAACAACTTTTTTGATACGTACAAGCATCGCCATCTTAAATAAGATTTAGTAGTTTTTTCATGTTCTATAGCTTGAGATACAAACTGAAACGTGACAAGGAGTTATCAAACACTGCGAAATGGTACGATTTCTCAAAGTTTGCCCTTTTGTGAAGTTCTTGTCTTTAAAAAATAACATATTGAACAATTATTTAAATTATGTGAGAAAAATGTGACTTTTAAAATTTATCTTGATTTTAAGGGTAGATTAAATGTAATTTGCTAAATAACATAATTGTAGGAAAATTGACTGCCATTTAATGGATTTTGCTAAATGAAATAATTAAGCGGTAATTACTTAATAATGTCAAATTATTTTCTGCTTTTATACAATTATTAATTACATACAAAGAATTGAATAGTTTATTGTTTTTCGGCAACTACAATGATTATATAAATTATTTAACAGCATACAATTAATTGTGTTTTACTGATGATAACTGATTGAAAAATAAAGAATTCTGTCTTCACACTTAGTAAGCAATACTACATGGAATCCACACATCCATATCAAGTCCAGAAACAAGAACAGATCACACATCCATCATTCCACACAGATAGACTGCTTTAAAATGATTTTTTATTTATGTTTTAGAATGCAGCTTTGTGCCTTTAAATGTTTTCTAGAAAAACATGTTAAAAGATATTATGTAAGCCCAGCCAGATTCCTTTCTGCGCAGTGAAGAGAAGGCCCTTCTGGGCGGTGTAGGGTGCAGAAAGGGAACTCAGTGGGGTGGGAGGGAGAAGGTACACCAAGTGCTGTGTCCATTCGTGTTTGTATCACTTTGAAGCTCTCTATGAAGTGTAATTACAATGCACTAATAAAAATACAATTAGCTCTCTACGGAACAGGCTTTGAACCAGTTATCATCCAGTAAGACAGGCTGAGAATCAGTGTCCTGCACACCCCAGGCATAAGGGGATCGCCACGGGCAAATTCTCTTTTCCACATTGGGATAAAAGATCCGTCTTTTCTTCACTAGCAATTCTGTCTTTACTAGCAGATAAACATTAAAATTAGAGGGGTCTCAATTTACCTAGCACCCCCTCCTGTGAGAGAGCCGTGCCTGGGCCCCTGTTCCTGGGCATCTCTGCAGATGAGAGTCTCTGTGCCATTGGAAAGTGCCTGTGTCACCTGCAGGAAGACTTTTCCCAGATCCTTCTCCGCTCAGGAAGAGCAGGTGCCACTGCATCTAGCAACCTAGGGAGAGTCCAAAGGCAAAGAGAAAAAGAGTAGGGGAGGAAGAGGGTAGTATTCTAAATGGAGCAGAGAAAAAGAGCAGAAACCCAGGGTTGATGGGCCACATTCTAACTACACGGCAAAAACTAAACTTTCTCCACACGTATATAGATGGATGGATGGATGGATGGATGGATGGATGGATGGATGGATAGAGAGAAGAAAGTAGAAGGAGAAGAAGCATTGAGACACAGACTGAATGTCAAGCCCCCCACAAAGTCACACTTCAACGTGTTGTTCCCAATGTGATGGCAAGGTCCTTTGGGAGGTCCAGCGAGGTCACGGAGGTGACCAAAGGACAGGATTGGGGACCAGGGCTCACTTGCCTTTCTCTAATTAGATAACAATATGAAAACCTGGAAGAGTGGCCCACCTCATATCGAACTTGGACTTTCAGCCCTCATCACTATGAAGAAGTGTTCTTTTGTTTAAGCCAGTCTATAGTGTTTTATTATAATGGCCCAAGCTGACAAAGCCAGCCAGCCAGACAGACAGAAGAACAGCTACAGCATGGAAGACGTGGTTGGGTTGATGAATCAGTCCTCTTCCTGAGATTCTTTGATTAGGTTCTTTGATTAGTCTCTACTCAGAGCTCTGCCACCATAGCTGCTAAATGCAGGTCAAAATAATCTTTGCATCATGTAGAACTGAAGTGAACTTAGTTGTTGGACTTCTGGGTTTTTAATCAATATCTTTACCAAAAGTAACATGTTGTATTGGTAAGAAACGCACACAGCCGTGGTCTCACCCCCTCGGTCCTCTGAGCCCACCACCACTGCTACTTCCCACTGGGAGGCCAGTGAGGACTTGCACCCAGTTTTCTAGAGTGTTGCTTTAGAGGGCTAAAAGAGGCATTAAAGAAGGTGTAAAGATTTAAGATGTTGTAAGTGATGCTCTGCTCCTTAATCTTTAAGATCTAGTAAAGCCAGAGTGTGGTTCTCTGTCAAGACACTGGAGCAGCTATCTCTTTGTTCTTTTTAACAGTAGCATAATATTCTGCTGTGTGTTTTGACATTACTTGCTTAACCAATCTGCACATGGCAGATGCTTGGAGTGGTTCCACTCTTTCTGAACACAGAGCTGTTGAGCTTGAGAGGCCATCCGACACCCCTGAGTAAGAGGAAGGTGGCACGCAGACTGTTCGTGAAGCCGTAGGCCGAATCTGTGTGATTATCAGCACAAGTCTGAAAGCACCGGCGCCCGTGATTCTTGTCTGCTTAGCAACATCGCTGACTCAATTGCCTGCGACATTTAAGGTTAATAATGGGGGGAAAGGTCAAAGCTGGCGACTCTGTCTCCTGTCTGTAAACACTGTCACAGTTAGTGTGTGACCTTGGCAAGCCTCCGACTCTACCCGCTTGTGGAGTGTGATAATAAATCACATCAAGCTGCAAACATGCCTGCCTGAGGTTCCCTGGCATGTGGCCGCCCTACACCACTGAGACTGAAGGAAGGGCGAGGGGAAGCTGGCCGTGGCCGTGGACATGAGCATCCACGCTGGCCAGGCTTACGTGTCTGCACGGAAGGGCAAAATTTTAAAATCACAACTTATTCCTGGGCTCCACTCTTTGACACTAAGGTCCCTTACCTAATCCCCTTTCAAAAACTGACCTCGAAGTTTCACTTTTATTCATCATTCATTGCATAAAAATCATTCGCCTGAGAGTGCCCACTAAGGCGTGTCCACATTGCCTAAGCAGCTCCTGGAAAGGGCAGTGGCCTCTACCTCCTCTGCCCTGGTCAAGTCTGAGCACAGGTGTCCCCACGCCCCCTTCCCAGTGTCCCCACGCCCCCTTCCCAGTCACCGTCCCATCTCCACTCTACGGCCAAGGGCTCTGCAGCTCAAGGAGAAGCAGCCCAGGAGATGGGATGGGTGAGGCTGGGGTGTTCCCAAGGAATTCCAGTGATGCTGCGATGTTTTCTACATGCAAAGCGGAGGAGACAGCGGTGATGAGCTGAAGCTGGTGGCGGGACCTGGGGAGGAGCAGCCATGGTGGGTGGGAAGGAGCAGCCTTGGTGGCTTGGGAGGAGCAGCCTTGGTGGGTGGGGAGGAGCAGCCTTGGTGGGTGGGGAGGAGCAGCCTTGGTGGCTTGGGAGGAGCAGCCTTGGTGGGTCAGCCTTGGTGGGTGGGGAGGAGCAGCCTTGGTGGCTGGGCTGGGGAGGAGCAGCCATGGTGGCTGGGGAGGAGCGGGCTTGGTGCTGGGGAGGAGTGGCCTTGGTGGCTGGGCTAGGGAAGAGCAGCCTTGGTGGGTGGGGAGGAGCAGCCATGGTGGCTGGGTTGGGGAGGAGCAGCCATGGGCAGAACCGTGGGATGAGAAGGGGCTGCAATGGCCGGGGTTCTCAGGACGAGGATCAGGGGACTTGGAGGAGGGAATGGAGAGTGAGGGGAGGGCGTGCTGAAGATTTGAAGCCCTTCCTCTTCTCCCAGGTCTGTGCTGTCACTCCCCAGGAGAGCTGGGCCTGTGTCCCCGCAGAACCCCGCTTCCATTAAGCAAAGCGCTTTTCCTAAGTGCTTCCTTGTAAGACCTGGCTGCCCTTCCCCAAGCCATTAGCGGGGACAGAGCGCTAATAAGGGGGACCGCGGTATCTCTGAGACAGGCTGACCTCCTTCAGGGAAGCAGGCCCCATTACAGCATAATGATAAATCATGGGCTTTCTGCCTCCATTATGTCCCAGCAGGCTCTTCCGAATGCATAAACACCGCCATAGGAAGAGGGCGTGTTCAAAGGACGAGGCGGAGGCAGAGGAAGAGAGGGGGCAGTGGCAGCTCTAAAAGATAGATGCACACGTGAGTCCAGACATTTGCATGCGGGAAACCTCAGACAGCCTCGCCAGGAAAAGCCTCCACACACGTCTGACCGAGCCGTGCGTCGCGAGGGGCTCCCCGTGGGAATCATAAAGGCATGGCCTCCCCCCGGGCCGGCTAGCGTTACCAGCGCAGTGCTTTTTCTTTACTGCTGCACTTCAAAGACAAATAAACTAATAGGCAGGAGGGCGAATCCGTGATCAGTACGCTGATCCCTGAGCCTATAGTCCCGTTGCCTAGGCTTCCGGCTGCGCCAGCGGTCTGCGTTGGACAGTGGGGTGTGGGGGACGCTGCTGGACTCTGCTCTCTTGGTGCTCAGACCGACGCAGCACTGAGAAGGGGCCAGTGCTCGCTGAGTCTTCTTTGGCATCGACCTGGATAGACTTACCACTGTACACAGCGCACGGCACTGTGGCTGTCGGATGGCCCTGCCTCCAGAACTGGGTGCACCCGCCGTCACCCACTGGCTTTTAGAGGGCTCGGCACTGGCCTTCACTCTCTGTAGCAAAGTTAACGTGAACCCAGGATGGGGAGGGCCCCGGGCGGGCTCCAGAGACGCTGATCCTATACTCTGTCTACACAGCTGGCTACGCTCACCAGAGGTCTTGGTCTAACCGGACCTCACCTCTGTGCGCCTGACCCAGACTCCACCTTAGACTTGACTCTGCCTGGGATATCAAGAGCTTTATATTTAGACAAAACCCATATTTGCAACGTGTTTTCTACCCATGGCTGTTAGCATGGCTCGCCCATTCTGTGTTTCTTTCTTCGTTCAGTCATGACTGGTGTAAATCCTATCATTGGGATCGTCCTTTGGAAAAGGTCTAAACTGGGCAACTGAACTTGGCTGCCCGATCTGCCCATGGGGAGGTTTGCAAAGATGAAGACCAGTGGCAGGACATGATGGGCAAGGATCAAGGAGTGGACCTGTTCTTAGCGCCTGTGCCTCGGGATGCCCACTCTCCATTGAGCTGCCCAGTGGATGTCTGGGTATAAGGTAGTCCCTTCAAGTTGTCTCCCTGGTCTTATTGAGAAACTTCTACTTGGTTTGGAGATTAAGTAAGCTGGGCATGGTGATGCACGTCTGTGATCCTAGCACTGGAGAGGCTGAGACAGGAGGATCACAGACTCAAGGAGAGCTTCAGCAACACAGCAAGATTCCCAGGAACACAGCAAGGCCCTGTTTCAAAATAAACAATGTGATTTAATTAATATCTTTTTTTGGGTACTAGGGATGGAACCCAGGGGCATTCTACCTATGAGCTACACCCCCAGCCCTATTTTTTATTCTTTATTTTGAAACAGGGTCTCACTGAGTTATGGAGGGCCTCACTATGTAGCTG
The DNA here is from genome assembly GCF_963383645.1 of Muscardinus avellanarius. NCBI lineage: Eukaryota > Metazoa > Chordata > Mammalia > Rodentia > Gliridae > Muscardinus > Muscardinus avellanarius. The sequence continues at coordinate 118,800,100 of NC_137793.1, forward strand.
AGGCTGGCCACAAACTGTGATCCTCCTATCTCAGCCTCCCAAATGCTGGGATCACAAGCGTGCACCACCACACCCGGCTAAGCAATGTAATTAAAAAAAAAAAAAAGGTTCCTGTGGTTCTAGGGAGGCCAACATGGTCTCTGGCAAAAACCAAGAAGTCCGTGAGTAAGCTAAGCCAGCAGGTGCACACCTACCTTCCCTCACATTCCGGCCAAGCCGCGCTGTCAGGACTGACCTGTGCCCTGAGCTGGTCCAGTCTCAACACTTGTTCTGTAGTTGCTGGTACAGGTGAAGGTGAAGGGCCAGATCATCCTTTCCTGGAAGAGAAACGTTCCTTCCTGGGCTACTGGTGCATGGCTGCTCAGTACGGACAGCGTCTCTGTTCCTTCCTGGGGCTGTGTGGCTTCCACCCACTTTGCTAGCCATACCCCAGTTCAGTAGGTCGTGGGTTTTGAGCCACCATGATTCCGCGCCCTTCTGCTTCATCAGCAGGCTGTGCTCTCACATGCCTTCTTCCTCAGAGTATTTGTGAAGGGCTCTTTGACCTCAGCTGTCTCAGGTGTTTTACTGTGCTTGCTGGCCCAGGCTTTTGTGAGGGGAACAGTTTTATGAATCCCACGTGGGCTCTGCTTTTCAAAGATACCCTTATGCTTTTGGTTCATTTGAATAGAATCCCCGCCACTGTGTTTAGACTACAGACCCGTTTGTGACCAGCTCCTCCACGCCGGCCCCAAAGGCTTTTCCCTCACGGACTTCCACACCGTAGCCGAGGCAGCTCGTTTTTGTAGTGAATCATAAACCTACAGCAGGCTGTTTCCAAGGACCATTCATCACAACTCCATTTCTGGGTGTGACCTCAGAGTCTAAGCCCAGAGCTCAAAACCCGGCCTCCCAAGCTGCGTAACCATGTCAGACCCTCTGCCAAAGTCCAGACAACCCACCACAGGTTTTAGGAACTCCTCTGTCCAGCATGCGGCCTGTGTAGACCACAGTGGAGTCTGGCATTGCCAACGGGCCCTTGAACTATATGAAAAACCCTCTGGCTAATTATTGGGTAGGAATTTGGCTCATAAGAACGAAAAAGAAATGGTAATATAATTTTTAAAAATTATGTTTTTAGTGCAACAGTGGCACAAGTCAACAGAATCTCCTCGTGGGTAAGTTGCCATTTCCTTATTTCCCCCTCACTACGTTTCTGTCCTCACTCTGTTTGTACATGGCCTGATGCCCTTGGAGTGTACCTTTAGCTTCACACACAGGGCAGGTACCAGTCGAGTGCCCTCTCTTCCATCATGGCGGTGACATCGGCTGTGGTTCCAGCAGGCCCGGGGTGGGGAGGAGCGGCTCTGGTACTGGCGACTGCTCTCTGCTACTGTCAGGAGGACTGGGCTTCTCCAGGCAGCACTGCACTGTCTCCTAGGGTTCAGAGCACGACGTGGAGCACCAGGCAGCCCCAAGAGGGGGCAAGGACATCTGGAGGAACTTGGGCTTTGAGGGTCAGGCCTGGGAAGCACAACCCAGAAAACAGTAAGATACAACAGATTGATTCTGAGCCAAGTCTTTGAGAGGAATTAAAGAATAAAGCTAGGAAAACAAAATACCAACACCGAGATCAGAAACAGACAATGGATTTTAACTTACAAGTAGAACCAAAAATAAAGACCAATTCAAAAGGAAAAACAAACAAAGGAAGTGTTATGGAACTGTAGTCTATTAACTGTAGACAGACTTATTGGATGATGGCCACTTTAACTAAGGGCACCGAGAGCTATTAATAGGAGGGAGTAGGGAGACTGCGTACTGCAGAGAGAGAGGAGACTGCATGCTGCAGACAGGAGACTGCATGCATGCTACACAGAGAGAGGAGACTGCATGCCACAGAGAGAGAGAGAGGAGACTGCATGCTACGGACAGGAGACTGCATGCCACAGAGAGCTCCATGTCATTCAAAGGCCATGGGCAATGCTGACCACACTCTTTCTTTTTCTTTTTGTGGTACTGGGGTGGAGCCCAGGGCCACTCTACCTCCAAGCTATACCCTCCAGCCCTATTTTTTATTCTTTATTTTGAAACAGGGTCTCACTGAGTTGCAAAGGGCCTCACTAAGTAGCTGAGGCTGTCTTTGAACCACGATCCTCCTGTCTCCGCCTCCCAAATGCTGGGATTATAAGCATGAGCCACCATGCCTGGCTGACATTCTTGAAGAAAAAAATGGGCAAGAACCCACTGCGGTGGTCCAGGAACAGAAAGAGCTACCCTGAGAGGTATACATGTACCCACGTGTGCTACTAAACAACATCAAGGAGATCTTATAAGGTGTCATGATTACTGATGAACAGGAAGGATAGTTATGGAGGGCAGCTTGGAGCCTACCAGGCTGCGGCCTACTTACAGGGATTGAGATGTCCGCCCGCTCTGAAGTCCTGGCACATGGCGGCTCCCCAAAACCTGTTGTTGAGTTAGATTGAACAGTACACTGGAAAGGAAGCTGAGACGGCAGCACTGTGGGCCTGGCCTGGGAAATGTCTGGTGCCGGCCACTGCGGGGGGTTGCCTGGCACTAGGACCTGGGTCACTCTACCCACAGACCTCCCTCAGGGCAGATGGTGCGCACTCTGAGAGCAAGATGAAGGATTTCCTGCGTGGTTCCTGCCCCAAACTGAGGAAGGTCAGCGGAGGTTGGGAGTCTAAGTTGGTGTGGGCAGCACAGCTGTGTGCACAGGCCTGTGTGAGGGTGTGGTGGCAAAGGGCTTGGTCCAGGAGAGTTTCCTTGGAACTCAACCACTAGGGCTGCACGGGCTGGACCTGACATCCTCACAGTTAGAATGCTCTTTAAGAAAGTGATGCGCCTCACTCCGTAACGGCTCCTGGGAGTGCCGTTTTTAAAGCATGCACTTTGAAGACGGTCTGCTTTCATACGGCCACAGTAAGAATTTCAACTCTTTGAGCAAAGAAAAACTAAAAGAACTGCGCAGTTCAGAGTATGCAGCAGAGGTTAGTTCTGTTGGAGGAATCACAGTTGGATATTTGCTAAGTACCTACACTTTTTTCACACAGGCTACGTAGGTGGTAGTTGTTGCTAGGTTATGTTTAACTACAAGAAAGAAGGTTCCGCAGTTCCGTGGCTCATGGTGGGTCTGCTATGTACACACGAATGAAGAAGGACATCTATTGCCTGGAAGATGTCAAAGGTATAGAACTCCTCCCTCCAATAATCGAATTCCATAATTAGAAACTCATTCCTTTTGGCCTAAAGCATCCTAGTCTGTTAAAATGCAATTGCCCCTGAGAGATGTAGCACATTAAGCCTTAGAAGCCATTAGTGGGGGTTAGTTTAGCAGACCTTTCTTGAGGGTTTGGGAAGAAGAGAAAAAGATCTTGGGAACAAAGAGGCGAGGAAGCAGCCTGTCTTGATGGGCTTTGCTTGTTTCTGCGTTAATCCTCACATGATCCCAGCTTCATTTTTCAGTCAGGAGCTGAAAGCTCACAACATTAGGCAAATTTCTCAAGGACACTTGATGGTAACTGACAGATCTGGCGTTCCAGTCCAGCACTTCTGACTCCTTCCCCTGGATGAAGAAGTTTAGCAGAGTGCTGACAGGAAGGAGGAGCTGGGCTCTGTGCACAGGAGAGGCAGGTGGCAAGGAGAGGGACCATTTGTGAGTGTGGTTGCTGGCTGGCTCCACGGCCCTGCTGGATTCAATACAACAGTCTTTTATTTGTTTTTAAGGTTTTTTTTTTAACTCTACACAGAAGAGGACTAGTCTAGTGGTTTAGCTCAAGAGCTCTCTATTCAGGAGATCTGGGCTTCCATACGGTCTCTGTGTATTAAGTGTGTGACTTAGACCAGTGTTTATCGTTTTTCTTGTTCCCACATCGGTAAAGTACACACATGTTAACTGAGCCTTCTTCATAGGATCCTCATGAGGACCAAGGGAGGTACTGCAGGTAAACTGCCCAACACAAGACCAGACCAAGTACGTGCCCCTGGGTGGGTGTCTGCCCTGACTGTGCCTGCAGTGAACCACAGGGCAGTGCTGTCCCTCGGGACAGCCTCACAGCCTTCTCAGGAAGGGAGACACCCAGACTCTGGCCTTCACACCCAGGAGACGTGGCTTTCTGGTATCTGAGACCCCCTTTGGTCACTGGTCCTTTTCCTTCCGTATGAGGCTCTCATCATCCTGTGATGTTACAGGTGATAATCTCTCCTTGAAATGCCTTGAGACAGCCTGTGATCTCTTCTTTATTCTTGCTTTTCCTGAGAAAGATTTCAAATGGAAAGCACCACTAGGGAGCACGTGCTCTTTATTTCAGGGGCAGTGGACAGTTTAGGGATGGCTGTGATGAAGGGGTCACCTTCCAGAGAAAGGGTCTGCAATGGGCAACTTTCTGGGGTGGAAAGTGGCCACCAGTCTTCCATGTGGCCAGCTTCATTGAGTCTGGAAACGTCTGGCCTCCAGTATATGACGTTGGGGAGGTCGATGTCTCCTAGGTCTGCAGTTTAGTGTCTCCACGCTGACTTGCCAGGCTGGAAACTTTCCCGCTGGGGCCTGAGGGAAGCCTCAGGCGTGCCGGCACATGCAGCCCCAGACTAGAGCCTTGGGGTTCTCTAACCAGGTTCTCTAACTGTGGAGAGGTGGTGAGTAACCCCATGTTTCCACTCATGGGAGCTGCTCCCAATCTTGCCCTGCCCTGCTCATTTCTACAAAGCCACCTCACATCCCAATTCAGGAGCTTCCCAACTCTGAATAAGAAGCAAAAACCACTGGTGCTGCGACTTTCTCCAGGAAGGGAGCATGAGAGAGAGGCATCTGAAACTGTAGAAGGCTCTAGAAGCAGGGTTTGTCAAGTGGATGAGCGCCAGGGTCAGTGCATGGAAAACAGGAGAGGGAAACTCCCAAAGACCCCAGATTCACTCACTGCGGTGGAAGCCTCCAAGTTAAAGGGTAAGGGAGGAGGACCTTCCTTCCCTTGTCCTTCAGAGAACTCAGGTGGCAATGGCAGGGCATGTTGTCCACTAAGAAAGGCTGTTGTTCTAGTTTTTGTGGAAGAAAATTAGAAAGAGGGAGAGGGCTGGCCACACTGACCACTTGAAGGATGCCTCAAGAGAGGGGCGAATGGGCTGTGGTAGCCAGGAAGAGGTGGTGAGGAGGGAAAGGGGCCGAAACACAAAGCAAAGCTTAGCTCCTAACACCTTGGCTTTGGTTAGGTTGGCTGCTGAGTGTTAAACACTCAGTTCATCTACATTGATTTGCAATGAGGGCTGGGAGGCTCTCAGATCCTGGATGGAGCCAGGATCCCTTTCAAATGAACTCTCTGCGAAAAGAGCTGGCAGATAGCATCTGTGGAGGGCCCTGCGGGAGGGAGGCCACTGTGATGCTCATACTGGGCAGAGAATGGGGAAGGTCTTCATTAGTCTGATAAAGACAGGCAGCCAACTTTTCATTAGAGAGATGCACAAAACCACTTTCCTTGGCTTGCCTCCTTTGCATTACAAAAGCATTATCAGGCCCCAGCTCCTAATTCCACACAAACACCAGGCTTAGAGGTGCCTTTGAGCTGAGATCTGCCTCCTGGAGTGCTATCCCAACCTCTAGGAGCTCTGCGAAGCAAACATTTCATATTAACCAGGGGCTGAGCTTCCTGCCTCCAACCACTAAAGTACACAGGCAATCAACTTTTTACCCCTACTGTCAAGTAAGAGAGAGTAGTAGAATGTTGACTTTTTGCAAAGAGGGGAAATTTATTCCAGGGTTTATGATTTGGGTTCTGGATTATGAAAAAATTCTAATGCTGTCTGGTGATTTCTAGGTCTAGTAAAATGATTTTAAGCAAACTAAGTGGCACAGATTGCTATTGTTACTTTTTCTGCCTCATGTTACATTATGAAATAACAGATGATATTTATAAAATTCTATAGTAGATTTGAATTAAGGTTTCAGTGTGAAGGTGTTGATACAGTGGCACAGATCAATATTCCTTATTCAGCTTGGCAGTGCTTTTCAGCGCTGTCCTCTGCTGCCAGCTGTATCTCTTTGTCTTATTTTCTACACTCTCAACTCTACTAAGCTGAGAAATTTGCACACTGCACAATGTGCTCCTATCTGTCAAGACTCCTGGGTCTGTTCCTCCTAAATGGCTGTGTAAATATTGGCGTCTAATGTTGAACACTGCATTTTGACAGTGGGTTATGCCCTTCACTGGATTACTTCATTGTTGTCTTTACAGTAATAACACTATGTTTTGTCACTTTAATAATACCAAGTTCTGCAAGATAAGTTAAAACAAAATTTACTTAAACCAACCAGATTATGGAGACACTGCTGCTGTGTATCTCATGAGCTCTGCTCTAGTAAAATGGTTTGAAACCAGCTAAGTAGCCTATGCTTATAAAAAGTACTTTGCATTTGCTTTTTAAAGATGTTTTTAAAACTTTTATAGGCAATTCTTGTCGCAACCATCAAAAATTTCCAGCATCCTCACACTCTCTTCTCTAAACTAAGCAACTTGCTTCCTGGGCCAAGAGCACTCTAGCTCTCTGGGGGAGGTACAGGCTGGGTTGAGGCAAGTTTATTATGGTCTTTATTGTCATTGTTGATCAATTTCCAAAACGTTTTAGTGGGATAAATTCAAGAACAATGACTATATTCTGGGCATGGTGGTGCACACTTGTAATCCCAGCATTTGGGAGGCTGAGACAGGAGGATCGCAGTTTGCAGACAGCCTCAGCTACTTTAGTGAGGTCATCTGCAACTCAGTAAGACTGTTTCAAAATAAAGAAAAAAAAATAGGGCTGGGGGTGTAGCTTGAAGGTAAATGCCCCTGGGTTCTGTCCCCAGTACCAAAAAATAATAATAATAATAATAATAAAATAAAAAGTAAAAAATAAAAAAATAAAAGACAGAACAATGAATTTAAAAAACTATGATTTAACCCATACATTTCTGAACATTTACCACAATATATACCAGGTCATGGGATGTTGGTTAAGGATGTTGGTTGGAGTAGCTTGGTTAAGGCATCCTAGATTGCACTGGTTTTTAATCCTAGGGATGGGATAGTTTATGAGCCTAAAATATCTTCAGATGAAATTAACATTTGGAGTGATATTCCTAAGGGTAGAACCACTCAGTTATCAACTTCTTTTTATACATTTATTGGTGCACTATAATCTCACATCATAATGTAGTTCAGCATGATATTGACATACATGCACACAGTACTTCATGAGATCTCTCCTGACTCCCTCCCTCCCACTTCCCTCATTCCCCACATAGGATACTGAGAATGACATTGGTATTCTCATATACACATTCTCATATGTTCTCATATATTCTCATATACATATTCTCATATGTCAATAGAAGTAATTCCTTCATTGATGCTATTTCTTTCCCTCCCTTCCCCTAGACTACCTCTATGGTTCTAGCAGAGTTTCTCTTGCACTATCTGAAGTTTTCTGGATTCTTTCCTTGGCCTCTATGTTAGTCATTTTGATTATTATATGGCATGGAGAAGTTCTTTGGTGATGTTGTCTCGTTGGTATTTTGAATATGTCTTGTATGTGATGTCCAACTCTTTTTCTATGTTTGGAAAATTTTCTGATATTATTTATCTGAAGAAGTTTATAATGCCCTTGGTTTGTGCTTCTAGGCCTCTTTCAATGTCTATATCCATAAATTACGTTGTTTCATATCATCCCATATTTCAGCAGGGCCAGAGACTATGATGCTCTGTTCAGAGCCTGTGACCTACTGGCTTGGATATAATACCCCACAGGTACCACCACTATTCTGCTTATTGCAAACTCAGGCAAACCTTTAGATCACTGACCTCTATCTGATATGGTCACTGGACATAAGTTCAATATGGCCTGAAATCACCATATTCTGAGCTTGTGGACCAGTTAGTTGAGCTTTGATGGCTCAGGAGCACCATTGCTGATCTGCTGGTTGTGATCACATGGCCAAGGTCATACTCTGATTGCATGATCACGGGGCTGAAACTCTGCTGGTGAAGAGCGTGTTGCACTCCCAGCCTTAGCTGTGATCACACAAACACCTGCTGGCCCGTGGCCTCCCTTCTTTCAAGGCCCAAGCTTTGGCAGGGAAATATTGTAATGTTTTGAGGCTGGGGCTTGGGTGGCTCAGTTATTTAGCCCCAGGGACATCATTGCTGCTTTGGGCATGAGTGTAGTCTTCTGGGCCTGTGTCATGATGGGCTGAATTATTTCAGTCCACAGGCACCACTGCTGGTGGTCTTGTGGTGGTTCCTAGAGACTCTGCAGGGGCACAGCTAACCGCTGACCCTAAGGCCCACCTGCCTGAGTGTCCCTAGGGACTGTCTGCTAATTCATGTTTCTGCCATTTTGGACTGTAGTTCCTGCCCCACCTCCACAGGGATGATTGGCATCTCACAGACCCCCTAGGTCTGTTTGTTGGCACACAAGTCCCTATGGACAGGAAGGCTCCTGCTGGAACAGTTTATCAGCTCACAGTCTTGGCAAGTGCCACTCAGGCTCCTGCAGGAAGGAATGAGTTAAGCTTCAGTGAAAGAATTTCACCAGGTAGTTTGTCTGGGTGTTCTGGGAGTTGTAGTCTTCAAGCACAGAGAGAAGAATGTGATTGCTTTTGATGATGGTTTTCTGTAATTACTGGCTCTGCAAGATTCTGCTTCTTTGCTAGAGTTGGTCTCTGAGAGCCACCAGGTCCCACGAGGGCTTGCCAAGCCTGCACCCACCTCTGCGCCTCACTCACCAGATAAAACTGGTGGAACTCTTTTAGTCCTCTTCTCTCTGCTGCGTTCAATCCCACCACACCTTTACTGTCTTTCTTCTGTTGAGTTTGACTGCTCATCTTCCCTCTCCAAGAAGCAGCCTTCCCTCTGGTTGGGTTTTGATTCTCAGAGCCAAAGACAGCCAAAACACACTGCCTTTCTCCATTCCACCATCTTTAATTCCAGTTATCAATTTCTAATAGATTCAAGTCTTCTGGTTTTAAGTATGTTGTGGAAATTATACAAGAATCAAAAGAATTTTTGTAGTTTATATACTCATAGCTTTGGTATCATTAGTATACTGTTAAGGATAGTTTATAAATTAATTAATTTCATCTATTACATAAAAAATAGATGTTATAGTCCTGTAACTCCAGTACTTGTGAGGCTGAGACAAGAGGATGAAGGTTCAAGGCCAGCCTCAGCAAATAATGAAACTCTCATCAACCTAGTGAGATCCTGTTTAAAAAATAAAAATAAAAAATAGGGCTAGGAGTGTAGTTGAGAAGTATAATGTCTCTGGGTTTAATCCCCAGTACCACAAGCAAATTAATTAATTAAATTTGCAGTGATAGTAATCAAATTGTTTTTACTATTTGGCCTCTATAGTGCAGGTGTGTGTGTGTTTAGTTCTTAGTATTAACAAAATGATGCAAATAACTGAAGAGCTAATAAATACAATTACTGATGTTTGAGCATGGAAATGAAGTTCTTGCATCTTGCAAAACTTATCAGAGTGGTGGGCCATTAAGATATACAGAAGTAATGTCTTTAAATTAATTGACACAAAGCTATGCTATTATTTTTCTAACATCTTTACTTATTAAAAAAAGTTATGAAGACTATAGGACCTTTATAAAGGTTGAAATTAGCTTAAGAATGTTTGATTTCTTCCTTTCTTGATTTAGGCTTTTATGTAAGTTGGCTCTTCACATGTATAATATGATGGTGCATAGCCACAGAGCCGCTCACTCTTGGTAGAAAGGAGCCCGGTTGTTGAGATTCCTCATTTTGAAGCAAAGGCTTCTCGGGTTATAAAATCATTATCATTGTAGCTCTAAGGAAGATGAATGAGCCTATAGCAGGAACTGTATTTTGTGTTGTATAAGCATCTGAGTAATTACAGTAATGCCATGGCATGTCTGATAACCCAAGCAAATGTGGATGAAAGAAACTTAACGCCTACAAATATAACAGTGGTGTGAATTTTTGTAGAATTGGAGGTAAAGCATGAGAATGGTGGGAGTCAGTGGACGCAGCCTCCTATCATTGCAAATGCCACCCCATTGGTAAAGCACAGTGGATGTGGCAGCGACATAATCTCTATCATGAAGTACAGTAGCAAGAGACAAGTTAGCTAATACAATGTCTGCTCATCTCCCTACAACAAACAAGAGGAATCCTAATACTCCTAACATAGCAGGGGTCACTGTTGTTGTGTCTCAGAGTCTATTTTAATACAATGGTGCACATAAGTTTAGACTCTTGTGTTATTACTCTCTGATGCTAATTCTATATTTCTAGAACTTTTCTGGGCAGTGCTGTATGTAGGTGTGTTGGACATGAAGTTAAAAGTTTTTATTCACTCTTCTAAACAGTGAGCAACTGAAAGGCAGGACAATGTTTTATTCACCATCATAACCCCATTTCCTAGTGAAGCCTTTTGAGTTTCATGTAAACAAACCTGGACTGAACAGCTCTCTCACCACCCATCTTTTTCTCTGCTGCTTATCTTTCTTTGGCTACCATGTTATCACCTACCTTATTTTGCATCTAGTGTGGGAATGAGCAGCACACACATGCCCTCAGAGTGTCATTCTGGGACAGAGGAGTGGCTAACTCTTGGTGGGACTCCCTGCCTGAGGCCTTCCTGGCCTGGGAGCAAGAGAGCTCTCCCTCCTCTATGCTCTTGGAACACTGTTCATATTCCTGTTTAGCAGCACTCATGTTCAAATTCATTAATTAATGAAGATTAATCAATAATTAAGCATTCTATAGCCACCCAGAGGCCATTTCATGGAGCAGTGATATATTTATTGCCTCATTCAGCAAAGGACTCAGGAGCTCTCTGGCACTGCTCACAGTTGGTTTATTATAGGATTCATGATTCGCAACCCCAGGCTCCAAGAACCTCCCTCCTGGCCACTCGCCCATGCAGGGACCTCAACCTGGCCCTCCAGCACAGCTGCTGTCTGCACCAGCCCAGACCTCTCAATCTGTCCCTTGTAGACAGTGAGCTTGGGTTCTGTGAGCTTATCTAGCCTGAGCTGGGCTGGAGCCAGACAACTCAGAATGGTCCCTTTATGACAGCCACGGTCCCCATGGGCCTATAGCAGCTGGTGCTATGGCTCACAGGAGGTCCTGCCCTAGAGCCAAGGAAGGCACCCAGAGGACCTAGACGAGTACAGGAGGAGATCCAGGGAGGCTGGTGCCAGCCACACAGCACGGTGGAGTCTGCTACTAGTATAGCATCCTGGGTCTCTAGAAATGAGGACATTTCTCAAGGTCAGGTGTGGTGCCCGCACAAGGTTCACCCTGAAGACCCATCAGCTGGCGTCTGGGGGCAACTATTCTGGCACTGATTTCTGTGTGTAATCCAATAGATCCTCTCACTGGCCAAACTCCCACTTTCTAAGACCCATCAGCTGAAGACCATCAGCTGGGTCTTCAGGTCCTGCCTGTCAGTTTAGGGAATACCAATCTGGGGTGTAAACTATGTAGGAACTCACAGACATTCAGCTGCAAGCTCCCAGAACCCTTTCCCTCTGTATCCAGGGAGAGAACCGCCCCATCCTGGACTGCCCACTCCAGGACACTAAAGCCTTGTCTCCTGTTGTAGGAGGCCAGTGGCAGCCCAACCAGCCAGCACTTTCTTGGGCAGAGGCTCAGCTGCAGACACCCTGGTTTCCATGCACACAAAGCCATGCTCAACAGGGTTCCAAGGCGCTCAGCAGCTAGTGACAGGGACATTCACTCTGCTAAATGTTTAAGGAGATAAAGGTAATACACGCACGTTTTTAAAAATAAGTAACAAGGAAGCCAGGGGGTATATGCAATGCATTGTCTCCTGTCTCCAGGGCCTGCAGATGGCAGTGGCAGGATCCCTGGGGGGCCAGCCCAGCAGGTAAAGGCTGCCATGCTGCTGCTGGCCGTGGCTTCCCCAAGCTCCTTCACCTCCGTAGCCTTTGGCTTCCTGCCTTTGAATGAAGATAATGATACCCTCCTCAAGGGGTTGTTATGAAAAGTAGAGAGGATTGTTTGGAAAGTGCAGAGGTTCCTGCCATGTAGGAATCATTTATAAATAGTCTAAGTGTCACTTATAAATAGTAGTAATTACAGCTACTGCTCTCTTTGGCAGTGTAAATTGTAATCCTTTTATCCAATGACAGCCATGCTCCAAAACCTTCAATGTTCACTAATGATCATAGGAAAAGAATTATACCACAAGGGAAATAAGAGGGTTTCCACACGCAGAGACAACTAGTGTGGTGCTTAAGAGCAAGGGTCCTGCCCTGCTGGTGTGGGCTGAATTCAATCACTGCCGCTGACTAGTTGTGTGACCTTGAGCAGATTGCTTAGCCTTTCTGGCTGGGACCTCAGCCTCCTTATCTACCAGATGGGGATAATAACACCTATCTCAGAGCCATCATGAGAATTAAATTCTGTATTGTACACACAGCACTTAGAACAGTACCTGGCATTTAAATATTCTCAAATGTTAAGCATTAAAATAATTATTTATAATACTGCTACTTCAAAAGATAATAACTACATCCCATTGGGGCAAAATACTCTAGCACTTGGTCAGAGTGAGCCCCTCCTCTCTGCTCTGGCTGCTCCCACCTTTTCTTACTCAGACACTCGCCTGCAGTTTTGTCTACTGTGGTGAACTCAAGGGCATTTAAAGGGCTTTTTCTAGCCCTTGAGCTGCCGGGGTCTAGGAGGACTCTAGCTTCAGGTTTCTCAACAGGACTTAACACTGTGTGTGTATTTTCACTCTAAGAGAAAAAATTACAATGAACTGTCCAGGACGTGGTGCCCAAAAGCTCCTGCTTCTCTTGGTGGAAGTCATGAATGAGGTAGATGACTTTTCTCCCAAAGGGTTATGGTTTAAAAAAGGGAGAAGCAATGCCTTTATCCATGGCTTCAACATGAGGCCAGCTGTCTGAAGAGCTACAAAGCCAATCAACAATGTGTAGGGAAGATGACCTTGTAGGAGGCAGTGGCCTCTGAAAGCTCTGGAGGATGTGATACAGATGAGCAAGGTCATCCCTCAGTGCCTTCTAAGTGCACAGGGGTAGAACACGGGGAATGTTCTAGAAACTGTATCTGCAATTTTTAATCAGTAATTTGGGTGTGCGTCAAACACTTTTACAGTTTTTTTTGAGGGGTCTGAATTTGTTACAGTTCCTGGGACACAGAAAGAGCTCATGTATTATGAGCTCCTCTCAGCTCACAGGCAATGTGGAGGGGCAGAGATGTCTTTCCCTGTCTCTATGGGAAGCCATTTGTGGTAAACAACAACGTCAGCTATAGCCTGGGGTTCATGAGAGGTCGTGCTCCAAAAGGATTTTCCTTGCATGGTATCCAGACTCTTTGTCATGTAATCTGGGATTGAGATCTTTCAAATAAATAAAAAAGAAAGAAAAAAAGAAAAAAAAAGAGAGAGAGGAAGGGAGGAAGGAGTTGGGCGTGATGGTGTATGCCTGTAATCCCAGCATTAGCACCTTGTCCCTGGTGCTATTCACCTTGAATGGGCAAAACTCCCATTTCTCAGTATCCCTTGGAATACTGAGCACCATAGGTTCCTCAGCAACGTAGTGAGGCCCTCTACAATTTAGTGAGAATGATCCTATTTCAAAGTAAAGTAAAATAAGGTTGCTGGAGTTATAGCTCAGAGGTAGAATTCCTCTGGGTTCAATCCCCTGTAGCACCTACCCAGGGGGAAAAAAAAGAAAAGAAAGAGAGGGAGGGAGAAAGGGTAAAATACAAACTACAAAGGTAAAAGAAAGAAAGAAATCCAATGTAATGAACTGCGTCTCTGAGCGCACACGAAGGCAGGGAAGCAGCTGGAGGCAGCTGGACGCTTGAGCGGCCTGGCTGTCAGCTAGGTCTTAGGTGAACACCCTCCCCCGGAAGAGTCCACCCCTTCCTCCACCTGGGCTGTCACGGACGCTTGGGCGAAAGAAGCAAACAGGCAGATAGAGTTCAAACTAGAGAAAAAGGAAACCAGAGTCTCTGAGGGAAAAACACAATCAGCCACCAAGCAAGCAGGAGAGAAACCTGGAAAGCAGAGATGCTAAACGCCAGCGAGCCAGGCTCTCAGAAGGAAATTAGATCTGAGCTGCCAGGTGAGACAGCCGCTGAAAGGTCAGTGCTATTTTGGGCTAAATATGAAGAGGCTTCCGGCATCACAGGACAAAAAAAATAAATAATTAAAACGTACAAACTAGAGGGTTCAGGGAACGGCAGCAGCATTGATTAAAGAAAGGCTGTTGGTTTTGTGGCGGAGATTAAAGGTGCGTGCCAGGCAGGAGCGCGGCGGAAGCTCAGCTCTGCCCGCGAGAATTAGCAGCACTTTGTGGCGACCGATCGGTCCACACCCTGCCCACTCCTTCTCCCCATGTCAGTGTTCACTCCTCCTGGAATGCATTCCTTCACCTGCAGCCAGTGCTTGACCACCTGCTCTGTGTCATGTGCTGGGCAGGTGAGTCAGTCAAGGAAGCTACAGCCGATCTGGAGACAGACGCTCCTGGCTGGAGGCGGTGGCCTGGAGCGCAGAGCGCAGGAGCAGCAGGTGAGCCAGCAGGTCCGGCTGGATTCCGTAGAATGGAGCGGTCTTGGTGGAGCAGAGTGAGTGCAGAGGCGCAGGACGGGCACGCCAAGGGAGAACAGCATGATGGCTTGCAGAGCTGGGCAGGGGGCCCCGCGAGCTGCAGCCTGGGGTGTGTGGACCAAGCAAGGAGGGATGCTGTGGAAACAGGCCGCAGAAGCCAAACACTTGGCAGAGTATGGCAGGGCAGATGGGTTCATGTCGGCTTTACCAAGCATCCTGGAAGGCCTGGTGTAGAACTCCATGCCTTGGGACCCATCAGTGGGATTGCATGGTTCCTGACCTCCAGAAACTTCTCATTTGACTGACAGACACTTGTTGAAGTCCCACCTTGTCCCAGGTGCTATTCACCTTGAATGGGCAAAGCTTCCGAAGCCTTCAACTGGGATGGCATCGGTGGGTCAATTCCATAAAACATGAACACAGCATTGGCCCACGGGCTGCGGCATGCCAGAGGTGCGGGGAGGAGAGGAGACGGTGAGTTTCTGTTCAGTACCTACTGAGTTTAAAATGTAGCCCTCCAATCATGGCAGCTTGATAATCTGCTCTGTTCTCACCGTCGCCCTGGACTCTGCAGGTTGACTGGGCTCAGCGTGTGGTTTTCTCTGTTGTTTTTTCCATGTGGTCCATGGAGGATGGCAGGTGGAGTGCCTAGAAGGGGCCGCTGCTCCTCCTGTGTGGCCTTCCCTGGGACAGTGACACGACTCCCCCCACCTGTCTCTCTCCTGTGGCATCCCATAGACCACATGGCTCTTCCTCTGTGGTGAGCTCCACCCAGAACCTGGCTTCCCTCAGAGCATGTCTGCCAAGAGTGTGGGTTTGCACAGAGGAGAGGACAGCCCCACCATCACCTACAGGGGATGTGGAGGTTGTGGTGACAGCCTGCTCAGGGTGTGAGCTTTTTCAGGTGCAGGTCACTAGAACCAGGCAGCCCTTGGAAACAAGATACCATGGTTACAAATGACCATCGGGGCTGCAACAGTAGGGAAACCATGTCCCATGAGGAGGAGGCGGAGATTCAGCTGGGCTTTGGAGGATGTGGCCCCCCACCCAGAGGAGCCAGTGTGAGCTTGGCTTCCATCACTTCTAATCATGCACCGTTGAGAGTAATACCCCACAGGGCACTGAGGTAATGGTAAGAACATGCATAAGAATCTCAGAACATGGCGGAGTTATATTAAAAATGAATTACTCTTTTGACCATTAAGGAGGAACACCCTAGCTGCGTCATTGAAAGCCTCCAGGTACACTGGGGACATAATGGTGGCCTGTTGCAGCACCGTGTTGTATCCCACTCAACTCAAGAGCCTGGTCCACGGCGCCTGCACCTGCCACAGGCTGCGCTTCTCAGCCTTGGGCGTGGATAATCTGTCCTGATGTCCTCACATGTGATTGCAGAGCAAGAAAGGCTGCCTTCTCTCCAGATGTCCTCTCCTGAGGTGCCCGAGGGGCTTCCACTCTATAATGAGTAGTTCATCCCTTCCAGATAAGATACCCTGTCCTCTGGGGTGGCCAGTCACAGTGAAAAGGCTCTGGAAGAGGTGATAATATAAAGATATCATCAACTCCTAACCGCATGCTATATGCTTGAGATTCCATTTCAACACTGATTCTCAAGATGGCCAGGTTCTGCAGTGGTAAAGACATTCCTACGACCTCAGCTCTTTTGTAACCCAGCAAATCCTGCTCACTCAGGCCAAGCCCCCATGTTTGGGCAGCTCTCCAGGGTGCTGTCCTAGGGTTTGGTTCAACCCTGTGTGCCTCCTCGGTCTGTGTCAGCTCCACATGGACATGGGCTCCTGTGACTACCACCGCAGGAGAAGAGCTGCTGAGAGCCCACATCGGCACTCAGAGGCTCCTGCAGAAGTAGCACCCCGCCTCCTCCTCACATCCCGCTGGCCAAAGCCAGCCACCTGCCACCCCTGGCCTGAAGGGGGCAATGCCTTCAGCCTCCAATTGCCCAGAGCAGAGCAGCACAGACCTTCTGAAGGGAGGAGACATCAAAGCAGAGCTTCCAGGAGGGAGCAAAGGGGAGAGCAGGCCAGGGCCGCTCGTCATCTGCCTTCAAAGGCCCTCATCCCATCACCAGCATCAGAAACCCACATTCAAGCTGCTCTTCTAACAGCAGCTAACCCAGGCGCGGGCGCTGGGGTGGGAGATGTGTGCCTGTCAGGAGGGGAGGCTCCCTGGAATGAAGAAGAGCACCTGGGCTGGAGCTGAGCATTCAAGCAGAGACAGGCCAGTAAAAGCAGAAAGTTATGCCCGGGGATCAGGAGATACTGCCATACAAAGTTGAGAAAGCAAGGGTAACTGGGACGGTATTGGCTGCTTTCAGCTCGGGATGCTGGAGCGAATAGAGGGGGAGCCTGGGCCCTAATGGCACCTGGTGGCTATGCTCCCAACAGTGAATCCCAAATAGGGGATGCTGGCCCCACTCCTCCAAGGCTGCCGCTCCTGGCCTCTCTGAGGATGTCTCTGCCACCTGCAGGACTCACACCCTCCTTCATTCTTCAGCTCTGAAGGATGGGGAGGTGGTGCGAGATGAAGAGTCACCAGCACTCCTGCTTTAGTCTTTATTTTAGAACAGTTTTAGATGTACAGAAAAATGTGGCAAAGGTACAGAGAGTTCTCATACATCTGATCCCTGGTTTTCCTGTTATCTCCAAATTCAGTGAGGTGGTCTGTTTATCACAGCTGATGAACCAATATTGATATATTATTATTCTGAACTAATGAGTGGTCACTTTTAAAAGCCAATTCTACGTATAATTTAGAGGCTGATAATGGTCACAGTATATATTCGTAAGCAAAATAGAAGGGTCTGTGAAACAGGGAGACTTTGCCTACAAAGAACAGAGCCTTTCAGAACCTTATCTTGGCAGGCAAACAATAACAACAGAATTGCAAACAAAAGGGGCCCAAATGGGCTTCTCATTTATGCACTGAAATTCAAGCTCAGTTTAGTAGAATGAAACTAGCAGCGTTATCAGGAAATTGAATCTGTGACACCTTAAAAAACTAGGAAAAAGCCCTAGTCTCTAGGAAGAACCGCAGCTGTGTGGGATTGCTGTCTCAGCACTCGGCGCTGTGGCTTTAAGGATCCTCAGCCTGCAGGTCTGGGGCCTGTCTCCTTTGTGTGGGCTCTCCACTGCTCAGGGTGCCCCGGCTGCCAGCAGACGTCTGGGTATGTCTCTGGCACCTTGTGTCTCCTGAGCGGCAGCGCTCCACAGGACACCGGGCCCTTGCCCTTGGAGCCTGCTGGGTTGATGCTGGACTGGTTGCTGTAGGGGACTGCTCAGAGCCAGATGGACCTCCTGTTTGATCCCTGATGGACAAGCCCATCACTGCCCTGACTATGAACACCGCTACTTCCAAAGACACCTGCCCCCATGTCTCATCCATCTTGGGCACCCACTACACTGAAATCAAACCTAGAGTTGCTATATTTGTTTGGTCACTGTGAGGCAAACTTTCCATTACTTGCTGTTGTTTAAAACTCTGATCATTGTTTGGAAATCTAATATAATACAAGGACCCTATACTAGTAGTAGACTTGAGTTGCTATGAAAGGCCTGTAGTTGGCACACATGGTAATGAGTGCTTTTTTGGGGGTCACTGCCAGAGTTCCCCAATGACCAGGGAAGGCCATGGGTAGGAAGAGACTCTGGGGGGAGGGTGTGGGAGGAACAGAAAGGATTTAGGGTAAGAGAAAACGCAATCAAGCCAGTCATGGTGGTGTACACCTATAATCCCAGTCCTCTGGAGGATAGGAGAAGTGGGTTGTAGGTTTGAGGCAGCCTCAGCAATTTGGAAAGGACTTTCCTCAGGAATTTAGTGCTACTAAATTTCAAAATCAAAATGTTTCAAAATTAAAAATAAATAGAATAGGGCTGAAGGTGTAGCTCATAGATAAAACACCTCTGGGCTCTGACATCATGGTGGATTGATCCCTCTGATGAATGACTCTAGTGATCGCTGAATGGACTACCAGGGGTATGACCTAGTTGGAGGAAGAGGGTCTCAGGGTCTGCCTCGAGGGGCTGGTCTTCTCACTGGCCCCTTCCTCCAGCTCGCTCTACTTTCTGACTGTCATGAGCCGAGCAACTTCCCAGCCCCACACCCTTCCCCAGGACCCCCTGGAGCCAGCCGACCATGGCTCTTAGCCTCTAAAGCTGTGAGCCAAAGTGAGTCTTTCCTTCCCTAAGCTGTTCTTCTCAGGTAGCTTGATCACAGTGAGGAGAACCTGACCGACACAGACAGGCTGCTGCACAGAGCCAGGATGCTCACTAAAGGAGTGCAGGGGCAGTCTGCCTGTTCCTGGGGCCTGGCCCCACCTGCGACTCAGCGTCTGTCACGCCCTAAGCATTAGCTTCCTCTGTCCTAGATTTTGCACAAACCACAACATCGCTTACTTCAAGCTCTCACCTTTGATTTCTAGATTTAGTCATGTTCAAGGTTTCTATTTCATTAGTGGAAAAATATGAGAGCCCTCCAGTGGCCAATGATAAAACTATAAATTTATACCACTTCTAAGAAAAGCCTCTTTATTTAGCCCTGCCTTTTAAAAAAAGTTGTCTCCATATTTTAAAAACGGAGAATTCAGTGTCAAAGAAGGTGGACTTTTATTATCGTCTGATTGGCTCTCAAATCACTTGAGTGGTTCTTACATTGCTAGCCCTAGACAAAGGCATCACGCTGGAGATAAAACTGGAGCTAAAACTTTACAACCCAGCTAAAACAGCCTGTTGGTATATTTTCTTAAATGGAGATTTGTTATGTAAAAATAAAGCAACAACAGAGAGCTGACATCCATGATGGTCAAGTTAAGGAACTTGGACTGCTCTCTTTGAAGATATAAATCTGTAGCCAAGAGGAGCTGCTCCGAAATCCTAATAGGGGTTTATATAGATGTATGGCTGGCTGGGCTTTCCTCCCTCTGGCTTATCTGTGCTGCACACTTTCTCTTCTCCATGCTAATGGAGGGGATCAGTAGTGCAGATAATTGAAAGGTTTTGTGCCAACACACTGCTTTGTGGCGCTGCCAACAACTCCCAGTGTAGCGTGGCCAGTGAGAAGCCGGGCCACGCTGCGCTCCACATAGGGCAGTCCTGCGTGGTAATCGCGTCTCAGGTTTACTGAGCCCCACTACATGCCAGATAGAGTATTTTAAATTCAATTATCTCATTACAGCCTCACCTCTGGCCCTACGAAATTGGTACGATTCTCCCTCAGTAAGAACGGGGAGACATACTCAGAGGGTCAAACAACTGCAGCAGCACTCTACTCACGTACCTGCTTATTAAATTTCACACATGCCGCCATTTCCCACTCTTCCTTCAGATGCGATAGGGCCTCGACACCTGATTGGGAAAAGTTTTCTTCAGAGGTGAGCTTTGGCAGTATTAGAGCACTGGTTCTGCCGTCTATAAAGGGATAGTTCAAAGCTAGACATTATGGGTAGACTTTCTGAATTGGAGCTTTTCGAAAATTTTCAGTTAAGCTCTGGATAAGAGGTTTGAGGCCCCAAGTGCAATAGATAGAGTGACATGTTTTCTTGCTGAGACTACAAGATGTGGGCTTACCCACAGCTCCTGTTTGAATACTGTCCTCAGTTCAGCTTTGATCAGTTCAGTCCCCTTTGGATCTGTAGCCACTTGGCATTTCTCTCACTGAGATCTTCCTCTCTCTCTAGCCAGCCTTTTGTAATGCTGTCCTTTGTCATCTTCTCACCTGACTAAATGTCCTTCATTGACCTTCAACCAGGCGCCAGATGCGATGGCATTAGGTCTCAGTGTTCAGGTCTGAACTCACTCCATCCCAGCTCCACCCCTCCAACTGACAGATAGCTTTTCCCATTGAATGTATGTCATTTGGCCCCTCAAACTCACCAATTCTAACAAAATTCTATTATTACTTAAAATGCCTAGGCATTTTAATGACCCTTTTTAAGTGATATGCATTACTATCACGATCATTACCAAGCAGTGGATGTGTTCATGTGTAAAGTTCAAACTTCTCAGCCAATTAGAATAGTGACAATTTGAGTAAAATATGAAAGTAAACCCTAAGATGAAAGGTAGAGACAACTGGGGTGGGGGAGAGCTCAGGAATCAATAAGGACCAAAAATTAAAATTTAAATGAGATCACGGTGACAGGAAAGATTAGCACCGCATCCCTCACTAATCCACACACATATACTTCTTTCTCTGCTTTACCAATCAACATCAGCACCATTGATCAATCTCCAGGTTCCTAGTCTCCAGTTTGCAGAAGTCAAGATAATTCTTCTCTTCCTGGCCTTGGTCATGGTTGACATCGGGCTCCACTGGTTGGAGCTAAAACTTTACAACCCAGCTAAAACAGCCTCTTGGTATATTTTCTTAAATGGAGATTTGTTATGTAAAAATAAAGCAACAACAGAGAGCTGACATCCATTATGGTCAAGTTAAGGAACTTGGACTGCTCTCTTTGAAGATATAAATCTGTAGCCAAGAGGAGCTGGTTGGATGTAGACATCCTTGAGTAGCCAGGTTTGGAGGAGTTCAAGGAAAAAAGATAGCAGGAAGCCAGAAGGATGCAAAACAGAGCTGCAGGGTCAAATCAGAAACCGTGGCAGGCTGCACACAGGAGACAGGACCCCGAGGAGCGGTGGGGTCCACCATGGGAGAAGCAGGAATCACAGTGGATTTGGATAAAGACACCTGTGGCCATCAGCAGCAAGGGCTCAAGGGTGCCCTGTGATGTCTCAAGTGGAACATGGCCACGCTGTTTTCATGCATCTACTCCAGCAGTTTTACACAAACAACGTACTTCTTACATACTTACTGTATGCTTTTTCTGTCTCATACCTTCTACTTATGCATTTTATGTGATTTCTAACTTTAGGACTTAACTTTTGCCTCTCTAGTCTGACATATTCTCCTATTGGGAGAGGTAGCTCATGGCCACCGGATATCTGGTTTTTTCTTTCTTAGTCATTTTAACCCCAGCTAACTAAACTCACAATTTTCGCACTGAATGTTTTTACAACGCTCCACTTGCTATCCTGGAGTTTGTAACTATACTTTACTTATACAATACCTTGGCAAGAACCAATAACACCCTGAGTACCAGAGCAACAAAAAAAGACATGCAATTTAAAGTAGAAATCATTTCATCATTTACTTAACAGCATATGGAATGTAATATGTGAATTCCCAGGAGCCTTCACTAAAAAGTAAAGTGGAGTGTCAAGATGCTCCACCATGAACTGAGACAGGTGGGACCCTGACCAGTGTGCACAGATGTTTTGTGCTGTGATTCAAGTACCACGGGCAGCACTGTTGTAGGAGATGTGTCTTTTTGTGAAACCTGAATGACCCTGAGTAGGAGGCAAGCATAATAAAGTGCACTTTTCTTAATTACACAGGTAGGTATGCTCTAGAAAATTCAAGTATGAAAAATAGAGCTAAGCTCCTGACAAAGAAAATGATAAGCTTTTTTTCTAGCTTCCTGGATGTGCTTCAGAAAGTTTAGGGACTTGCAGACACAGGGCAGCTCTTCATTGCTCTAGGTTGCGGCCACCCACTCAGACGCCTGGGCTCTACCAGGGAAGTGGCAGGAGGAACTAACAATCACTGTGTCAGTCAAAACCACCACACAGGACTGTCTCACGTGACTAGAAACCTTGGTTTCTTACAAATTCAACAGCTCAGAACGCACTAGAGTACACTTTCCCGCCTGTATGGAAGCTACATATGGTCATATGACTAAGTTCTGGCCAATGGATCTGAGTATAAGTTTTGTATTTTGCTCTAAAGAGTTTCCCCTTTCCTCCTTCTTCTCTTTTCTTCTAACTTGAGTGAAAGCGTAGTGGAGGCTATACTTCTATGATAGTGGGGGCATCCCTACACATGGATTAAGGTGGTGAAGCAGCTGAGTGCTTGGTGCTGTGAGGTCCACATTGGCGTGGGATGAAGAAGCCGGGTCCCTGGGGCTGTGGGCCTGCTCCATGGTGGCAGGGAGCCTCTGCTGTTCTTGTAGTCCCTGGCCCCAGATGCAGTGCAGTACAAAGTCCCATCAGGACTCCAGGAACCCGCGGTGCCCAGCACCAGGTACACCCACACACCTTTGCCTCTGTCGCCTGCTTCTCCTACAACCTGGACAGCAGAAGGAACATTGGCCTGGGCTCATGTGCAGTGGGAAAGGGGGCCTGCCACACTCCTGAGAAGCTCTCCACTGGTGGGGACCCTGCTCCTCTTTTGGGTGGACAATTCTGGGATACATTCCAAACCTGTCTCATGGAGTTCCTGTGAAACCTAACTCCTTGTGACCTTATGTTTTACTAACTGTTATGGAAGCCCCGAAGAAAGTAAATAGGCAGCTCCAGGGACAGGGCTGCAGCAAGAAGGAGCCAACAACAGTAATTAAAACAACCTTCCTCTCATGCAGTTGCAGGTCAAAGAGGGGTCACAATCCTGACCAAACTGAATTGTGCGGGTGTAGTTATGAGGGATACTAAGGATACAGCTTGTGAAGCTGTAGCAAGTCTCTTCTGTAAGAGTCAAGGGCTGATAGAAGTCCTAGGGTAGATGTATCTGGAGGAACAGGTGGAGTGTCATGTCATGCCTCCGTATACTCTCTGGACATAGCCTGAGCTTGGCTTTGCTGAGCACCTATCCAATGTGTCAGGTCTAGTGAAGGCTTCAGAAATGCTGTTGTCTTTAAAATATGCCTAGTCATGTTCTCTTTGAGCAAAAACTAGAATTGAAGCTTAGTACACCCTAAGTGGGGAAGTCTAGTTCCTGGAGAAAGTAGCTTCTTGCTCCATATAACCTTAGTACTGGGCTAGCAAATAGAGAGTTGATCTTGCAGGAGTTAAGAACCTGCAAGAGAGCAAAATATATGGCTACATAAACCCTGTGGCTATTTCCCAAATGTGTGGTTGAGGTGTATATGCTTAGAAGCCAGCAGAATATGCACATTGGCTTTCTGACCTGTGGACTCAGGGATTCAGTTTGATAAAAAAAAATCAAACAAACAAAAACCCCAGCCAAACTAACACAACTAATGGTGCTCTTGAAACAGTTTCTGTAGAACATCATTCCACCATTATAGTAAAACTGAAGTAATAACTCATCTTTGCAAGAAGTGTAAATATGGGTGCCATTCCCAAAGACTTAAAGGTTGAAGGTGTGTGGTCCTCATCAGACCCCCATTCTGTTCTACCCTACGATCTCAGAGAGACCAGAGGGAGGATAACCAGAAGCAAATGACTGTGAAACACCATGTACTCCATCAATTGATAGCTCCACTAGTAGCTGCTCTGCTGAATGTGACACCTGTACTCAAGTTGACCACTAATATCCTATCAATCTGGCAAATATGTCCATCGCCAGCCACCAGGAGCTGTTTGCTATTACGATCAACAACAGCAGATTGCATCCAGCACAGCTGTGTCTCCTTCACGTGCCACGCTGCTCCCTGCATGGCCCGAATCATCTTGACAGTCATCAGAAACCTGGCACAAGCCCACTGTGCAGACTGCCCAGTGATGGCGCTAATGGTCCTAGTGGACGGGAAGCAACACACGCTCTGGAGGCCCCAGCACAACACACACATGCATATCTCTCAAAGTGTGGGAGATAAGCCCCCCAACAGGTCCAGGTGTAAAGGATTTACCACACCAGGAACATTTTCAAGGAGCCAACGATCTGGATGGAATGAACAGCCCTTTCTTGTGCTCTGTACTTTGGACTTCTGCCATGGTCTGAATGTCCCCTCCAGAGCCCATATTAAAAAGGGCTTGCCATTGTGAAGACAGTAAAGGTGGACCTTCTTGATCCAGGTGGCCAGGTGGAGAGGGCTCCGTCCTGAGGGAAAAGTTCTCCACGGGTGGAGAAGGCTGCTACCAGAGAGTGGGCTCCTGTTGGAGGTCAGCCTGGCCCACCCTTCTCTTTTCTGTGTGTTAGGTTGCGGCACAGAGCCCTCCACAGAGGCTAGCCATGCTCTGGACTCCCTAGTCTCCAGAACTGTAAGCCAAATAAACTTCTGCTGTTCATAATTGTCCCAGTCTGTGGTATTCTGTTATAGCAGCAGAAAATGCACTAAGACAGCCCCTTTGGATTTGGGCAGTAGCTAACATATGCCATTCTGGGAATGTGGCTGTGACCGCATTACTGAACGGCTCTCAAGCTGTCAGTTTTGAGTGGGGAAGCCCACATCCTCAGGATCCTGGAGGAGGGCCATGGCTTTTGGAGCCAAGAACTGCTTTTTATGTGCTTGGTCACAATGGTGCACTGACAGTTTCGGCAACCGTTATCTAATAAGGGCCAGAGAAATGTGCACTCAGACCACTCAGAAATGAAGGTCCTGGCTGCCCACCAAGCAGCGGCCTGCAGCAACCGAGGTGCCTGGCTGGAGCAATGGACATCGGCGCGCTCATAGGAGGAAGAGATTTTGAATATCAATCAAAGCCTCTTGACCAGTTGCAGCAGTAAGACTGTTGGTTGCTCCAGTAACTCGTGTTCATCACATCTCTTGCAAAGGTTGCAACTGCTCACACCCTTGAA
This sequence comes from Muscardinus avellanarius, assembly GCF_963383645.1. NCBI lineage: Eukaryota > Metazoa > Chordata > Mammalia > Rodentia > Gliridae > Muscardinus > Muscardinus avellanarius. Next base: position 118,825,258 of record NC_137793.1, read on the forward strand.
GATTCACTGACTGCTGGACTTTGTGTATACATTAACAACAGGGTGGACTTTATGTGTATGCGAGCCACAATAGGGACCTCGTGTACACAGACAGTAGTGTGCACTTCATGTGTGCCTGGACCACAGCGTGGACTGTGTGTCTACATGGACCACAATGTAGACTTCACACATATGTCAACCACAGCGTGGACTGTGTGTCTGCATGGACCACAGCGTGTACTTCACATGTAGGAGAACCACAGCATGGGCTTCACATGTATGTAAAGCACAGCATGAACTTTGTGTCTACGTGGACCACAGCGTGGGGCTCATATGTCCACGATCCAGAGTGTGAACTTCATACCTACATGAGCCCAGCATGGGCTTGGTGTGTACATCAACCACAGTGTGTTCTTTGTTTGTACACTCACAAACCTGCGCCAGGCAAGGGGTGGACTATGTCAGAAGTCCCTCATGCCCCAGCCCACACCACCTCAGCACACATGTGCTCCTAGCCATGACAGTGCAGTTTAATCCAGGCTTCGGCCCCTCATAGTTGCTCTGTAGGCCTTCCATTTTTGCCCTAGATCTCCCTAAAACCTGGAACCTAGCAGAGGCTTCTTTTGACAGCATGTATTTTCCTCTAAGAATTTGTAGAGTGACCTATCTGGGGTACAGTTCTCAAATGATGAGGGTGGGAACAGTAGACACACATTCCAGCCTCTCTTCTCCAACTGGATAGTTGTGCAGGCATGCCAAAAGTTTCTCAAGAGGTCCCCGTGAAGTCAAGCTCCCATTGCTCAGTGGCATGCCCTTGCGGTGGATTTTCTTTTTTTACTATTCCAAACCAAATAAACTACTTGATAATATGTTTATGTCATGGGTCTGGGTTTGGAGGTAAAGATAATCTCTATGTTTCTATCTCCTGGTCTGACGTAAAAGAAACAAACATATATATGCCATTATAGCTTCAGCCAAAGTATGTTCAGTTAATGTATCCTAATTCTAATATAAGTACTATCCTGATGTATCTTGTATCTTCTATCTTGATGTATCTTTTCACTTTTAATTTCTATATCGAATTATTCTCACCTGTTGTTTCTAGTTTAAATCCCAGAGAGAAAGACATTGACTGGCTTATGTCATCACTTCACATGAGGTCAATCCACAACCTAGATACTGGCCTGTGGGAGAGTGCATTAGTGGACGGATTAGTCTAGCAAGGAGGCAGGTGTGTGGCAAGAGGAAGATGACTCCTAACAGGACCTATGGCCTGACCAGCTCGACACTGACCAGCTCGACATACCTCCACACCCTCAGCCACTTCCTTCCCATCCCCTCATCTACATTCAGTACCATCAGGTAGGTGACAAAAATGTCCTAATGCTCCATCTCCCACGTATCTCCTTCATGTGTTTCCAGGATTCTGTCATGGTAAGTTGTCCATTTTGACCATTACTTCCCCTGCTCAAGTATCTCATTCAGGGTCCCCACTCCCGTTCTTCATGCATCAACTCTAAAACACTAAGCTTAATATTTAAGGACACACATAAACAACATTCTGAAATACAAGGCTTTATAGGGCAAAGACTTTATCTTCTGCACCTTTTAATATCCCAGCAGAATCCTAGGTAAACAAGAGGTGTTCTGTAGATGCCTATTAAGTTTAATTTATTTGATGTTTCTGAATCTTTCTCCTAGCATCTTCCTGTGTACTTACGGAATTCTCCAATCTAAGAAAACAAATATTTTTCAAGTGATAAACTAATTCAAACAAAATAAGAAGGTTTTATGGCATTAAAAACAAGGCTGTTGTCAAGTGGTAGGAACAGAAACTTGGAGAGAAAAAATAGATTGCACACTAACATATGTTATGTCAAGTGCAAAAGCTAATCCCAGGGACATTCTTGCTTCTTTATCCAACCAACAAATTAATGTGCATTGCAACCCGATCAATTTTATTAATTTCTGTGTAATTAATCATTAACCTGGACAAAAATAAATTCATAAAAATTTGTCAACATAAAAGATACAACCACAATATTCCTTGGGGGGGGTGAGAGATCACTTAATTAAACTTTAAATGACTTTTACTTGATAGATTTTTTTATTTTAATAGTTTTAAATGTCTCTAGTTTAAAAATAAGGATTATAAAAAGCTTGATTATGTGTCACTAAAGTTGGCATTTTGTTGCAGTTCAGTAGGCTATGGCAAGGCACTCCATCCCTGTAGTGTGTGCAGAGCACAGGTGTACCTGGAGTCCTGTCAGGTGGAGGAGCTGGCTCCCAGGGGCCCATCACTAGGAGGCCTGCAGTAGCCCTTTAACCACTCCTGGGATACAGATCTTCTCAGATTTTGTTGAATGACTCAAAGTCCCTCACCAGAGCAATGTGTACATCAAATATGTACAAAGGTACATCTCCTTACCTGGAAGATGTCGAGGAACTTCCTTGGACGTGGGGAGTTGTAGACACTACCTGAAGTAAGATGTTGACCTGAGGTCTTGTACCTGTGTCAGGTAACATCTTCACAGTCACTCCTAAGGAACACGTCACGTTTCTGCTCTTCTGCGTGTCTGAGGCTGCCGATCACTGAGTACAGAAAAGCCATCCTCCTTCCCTCAGGGGTTATGAAGAGCTGCTCTACGTATGTGCTAGCAGCAGTGCCAGCGGGAACCACCCTGAGTGAGAGCGGAAGGTAGAACGCGGGCCCAACCCCACCCCTCGCCTTCCAGAGCTTGTAGGAGCTTGTGCACGTTAGTTAACCACTTTGTGTTCAAGTTTTTTGGTTTTTTTTCTTTTGTTCCTGTATATTGAAGGTTACAGTAAATCCAACTCATAGGGTTTTGTAACTACAAAATGGCTGGACATAATATAAATAATTTAGAAGAGTACGTGGAGCATACTAAGGACTGGATAAATTAAGATTATTGTATCAAGATAATAAATTATGACTACCAGACTCAGTGGGGAGAGTAACTTCAGCTGGAGGATTCTGCCTCTGTCTAGTGCGAAGAGAGGAGTGGCTAGCTGGGTAGGAGGGAGAGAGGAAGGGGTGCCATAGAGGCGGGGTGGCTGCTCCCACCCTCTACCTTCTGAGGTCTCCTCCAGAGCACGTGGGAGCGCAGTGTCCCAGCCCTCTCCAGAGACCGGGAGGAGGCGCTTTTTTTTGCAAAGCGTCCTTCGCTCTAACATTTGCAGCCATGCATGCAGCTCGGCAGTGACTTGTGTGAGGCCACACGGGGTGGTTACGAGAAGACGAGGCACCTCCTGGTTCTTGCTTGGTTTCTTCTCCAGCGCACCAGATGGACTTCCAAATGAAAATCCATTTATTTGATTTATCCAATGAAACACACATCCTTCTCAAATGACAAAAATTATCTTGGATGGACATTAGAGCAAAATTTCCCCCTCAAGGGCATGGAGCCAGGGCTTGCAATGTAATAAAAAAGTCATCAGAATTATTAGCACAGCAGGATGAGGGGCCAACTATTTTCTGATCGTCTGAACATCTCCAGTAACAAGTCAGTCTATTTTAAAAAACAAATTTTAAGTTATATCAGCCAACAAATAATTTAATCTATAACCATTAATATTTTGTTATATCAACCAAAAAATAATTCCAATTTTCATGAAGTACTAAGCCTAGTACTATTATAAGCTCCAAATCCTACAGTAATGTTTTTGAATATTTTCTTGTACAAGCCAAACTAAAATCGCAGCCATGATTCCGGCTTTTTTTAAAAGCTTCTGGCTTGTTTGAAAGTAGAATGAGAAAAAGAATACGGGAATCTCTCACAACCCCTGACTTACCAAAAGCCTAACTAGTATTAACACCGGTGACAATGACCTGTGCGCCTGTCCTCAGGGCACGCTCTCAGTCATAGCAGACTTCCTGACCACAAAGCTGACGTTTCTGCAGGGCAGTGGACGGGCTGGATTTGAGCGCAGCCAGTGGGAACCAGAGGTGAGTTCCTGGCCAGCAAGGACATCCATTACCTTGAAAAGGCTCCCTCACATTTTGTTTCAGCATTGCAATTCCCCAGTCGGAATTCTAGCCATAATCCCACACTTGGTATCACTGACAACTACAACTTTCCCTAGCTCTGCCATGGAGACCAGCAGCTTCAGTCCTGCGGTCTCTCCTCCTGAACATGGAGAACAGCCAGAGAAGATGCGGGATGCGGACCAACGGCTGGAAGGTGAGGACTCAGGTAGGTCTGTGGCGTCGGAGCAGGCATCCAGGCTGCACTGACTGGGCAGAGGCTGGGGCTGGGCCTCCCCAGGCTGCCAGCCTTCCTCATCCCACTGTCCTTCCCTCCCTGTGGCCTCGTTCAAGCTAGCTGTCTACTGGCCAGGGGCCTCCAGCTGCCTGCCCTCCATTGACCTGCTTGGGAAAGTCCTCTTTGAGCCTCTTTGGAGCACGGGACACCCTGCAAGGCCCCTCCACACCCTGCCCATCTCCAGCAGAGAACTCACCCAGGTGAACACACCAGTGTCGTCCTCACCAGGCAGGTCTGGAGGGCCTTGGAGCCAGGGACTGTGTCACTTATTCAATAAATGTGTGATTCGCTTTTATATCCCAGGGAACAGACCTGTGCTTAGCCAGAGAAGGTAGCCAATGGATATTTGGTGAATAAATAAATACAAATAATAAATAAATTTTGAAGTGAATAGAGGAATGACCAAAATATAGGGACTGACTCCTAGAGAGGTTACCCCACTTCACAGGACACCTAGAGCCGATGAGCAGAAGCGGCCGACAGAGGCAATGTATGGCCACCTCTCTTCCGGAACATTGTGCAGAAAGGTTCAGGAGAGTGTGATGAGTGAGATTAAGCAGTTTGATAACTTCAGTCTCCGGTCGCCATTTCTCAGGGTGGACTGCATGATGGATGTGGGCCTGTCAGACTGCTCTCGGAATCCCGGGAGCACCTGTCTTCCAGCTTCCAGGGCAGCTCCTCTCCTCTCTGAGCAGAAGCAAAGCAGTGAGCTTAGTCACTGGCCTTGGCCATCCAGAGACTGCCTTTGTTTCTTGGACTTTCCACTGAACAGTGTTTCATTGTTCTTCCTTGACCCGTTGGGTAGACGAACCAGGTTTTACCAATCTTTAACATGCCTAGGGATGGAATGGAGGGAAACACCCCTGGGAGCTTTATAAAACCAGATTTGCAGGACAGAGAAGCTATTTTTTATTAGAAGCAATATCAGAAAATGAACCCAGGGACCAAGCAATAACCAAAGGATCTGGATGAAGCTTTCTTAGAGAAGGCACGAAGAAGAGCCCTGGGTTTCCCAGAAGGACGCGGTGCAGTGGGCACTGTGCTGACTTCAGAGACGAGAGGGAATGATCAACTGCTAAATGAGATGGACGCGCATCCAAGCGAACCTTTAATGTGACGGTGATGGAATGAGGTCCTGGAGATGTGACATGCTGAGATCAGTCCACCCTGTGTTTGTCGGGCCCGTGGTAAAGCAGGCTCACAGATCCCGCTCTTTCTTTCCCTTCCTTCATTCTGTTTGGATTTGAACTATACTACACAATCTTCAGAAAACATACCCATCAGGCCCACACTGAATGCACAGAATCCTTCCACATTTAACAAGACTCATTGGGCACAGATGTAAGGTGTGCTTCGCCTGTATTCAACACTAGCATTCCCAGAATCCTTCCATCTCAACAGACTCACTGGGCATACATGTAAGGTATGCTCGGTCTGTATTCAACATTTGTATTCTCAGAGTCCTTCTGAAGTCAGTAGACTCCTGGGCTTATCTGTAAGATATGCTATCATTTGGAATGGCAAGGCTGAACCTGATGTCCACTCAGTCTTCATGAAGCAAGTATCTAATGGCATGACAGGACAGTTTCAACATGGCCTGCAGTACAAGACCCCGGGGACACAGAGCTGACCTGCTGCCAGGCTCCAGTGGGATCCCATTGTGCTGCCAGCCCCCTTGTGGTGACAGCTCACAGCATTGGGAGTCTCCTTCCCGAGTGGTAAGCAGGCCACAAACTGTTCACTGACATGCAGTCTACTTCTCAGAACTGTCTCTCATATTTTCTCCAGGGGTCCCTGGTTTGAGTCACCCCAGCCCCAACTTGAATCCCCATGACCATCCTCAATATGTGGAAGAAGTTGTCCAAACAGTGACCCGGGGCATTCATTCTTGCATCCAGTCAAGGCTCATCAGAAGGTGCAGATCGATGGCCTCGGGCCAAATCTAGTTTGCAGCATGTATTTTGTTTGTTATATTTAATGTTGATTCGCATAGTGCTTTAAGTTAGAACGAAAGTGCCCATAAATGGTAACTAGTTTGGATTTCTAGATTCCTCCCCAAAGTACAAATATTACTACCCTAGGTCAGGCTTTCTACATGTCAATGACCACGTGGAGAGCAGTGGCCACTGGTTCTTTTGACAGAGCACGTACTTTCTGACTTGCCACAGCCCTGGTGATACTGCTGCCAAGCCGAGGTCCAGTATAACACAGCTTACCAGCGTCACCCACCTGGGTCCTCGGCATACATCCACTACTCACTTTTTAAGTACTGGGCTTGCCAACCTGCTGCAGATAAGGATGGTAATACATCTGAGGAGTTTAGGATCAGTTACAACTTTTATACTGACCTACATTCTATTAGTGTGCAGTATTTGCACATGGCTTTCTTTGTTGTAAGTCATGGTCATACAGCTCTGTGAAATGAGTGAAGTGGTTACAATCATGCCCGGTTCTTAGGGGAGGGTAGGTAAAATCATTTACCTTGAGCATACAGATATCCTCAAATCGCCCACCAGGGTCCTGGCAGGGCTTCTCCACAACCATGCCAATAGATGTTCTGCCCCTTGGGACAGAAAATAAGTTCCTAGTGTCTTCCACCCCCCGTGCTACCACACGGCTTCTGAAAAGCCTTCTTTATATACAGTCGCAGTCATTTCAGCTATATTGAAATAACCAAATTAGCCTTTAACCTTAATTCAGAATAAACTGAATTTTCTAATTGATAACATTTATTACTGCAACTGTTTGGGGTTTAAATTAAGTTCTAACATTAAATGAAATAGCTATAAGGGCCTCTGTGTACAGCTAGTCTACTGCCTTCGTTCACAGATGACAAGACTAAAATCCAAAGAACTCAAGGGTTGCATAGTCATAACACAGCAGGTGACAGGGGCGCAGGCTCCCAAGCCTAGGCACACCTTTGTGCTCTTCACTGTATTTATGTTTGGGGAAGTGCTTAATGAGTACAAAGAACGTGCAAATTAATGTAAGAAATATAAATAAATTAACAATGGTTCTTAGGCCTTTAAAGAGCTTAAACCTTCTCTGTGGAGCAACCAACTAAACCCATTCATTCAAGAAACCACACAGGGCTGTGTTCAGTTTTATCAGGTTATGTAAAAGATAGGATATGAATTGTGCTATCAGTGAACCTGGGAAAATGTCTTACTGCAGTTATAGACCCAGCACATGGATTTTCTAGCAGGTTTTTATCCTATAAAGAGTTGCAGGGAAAAAGCTGCAGAGATGGTACTTACACTATGATCTGGGCAGAAACAAAGCAGAAAAAATGAGACTTTCCTGGGAGGAAGCTGGCCCGCCTTCTGGGTGGACAATCACCCACTTCCTGGGTGGACACTAGCCCGCCTTCTGGGTGGACAATCACCCACTTCCTGGGTGGACACTAGCCTGCCTCCTGGGTGGACAATCACCCACTTCCTGGATGGATGCTGGCCCACTTCCTGGGTAGACAATCACCCATCTCCTGGGTGGACACTAGCCTGCCTCCTGGGTGGATGCTGGCCCATCTTCTGGGTGGACAGTAGCCCACCTCCTGGGTGGACTCTGGCCCGCCTCCTGGGTGGACAATCACCAACTTCCTGGATGGATGCTGGCCCGCCTCCTGGGTGGACAATCATCCACTTCCTGGTTGGACGCTGGCCCGCCTCTTGGGTGTACAATCATCCACTTCCTGGATGGACGCTGGCCCGTCTCCTGGGTGGACAATTACCTACTTCCTGGATAGATGCTGGCCTGCCTCCTGGGTGGACAATCACCCACTTCCTGGATGGATGTTGGCCCGCCTCCTGGGTGAACAATCACCTACCTCCTAGGTGGACACTAACCCGTCTCCTGGGTGGACGCTGGCCTGCCTCCTGCATGGACAATCACCCACCTCCTGGGTGATTGCTGGCCCACCTTCTGGGTGGACACTAGCCCACCTCCTGGGTGGACACTGGCCCACCTTCTGGGTGGGTAATCACCCACTTCCTGGATGGATGCTGGCCACCTCTTGGAATGGACCATGACCCACCTCCTGGGTGGACATTGGCCCGCCTATGAGGCCTAGGGTTGGCCTCTGAACCAGCAGGTACAGTGTGACCATGTGGTACAGCAGGGGCTTTGCCTGCACATCAGAAGACATCAGGTCCCACCGTAAGTCCCCACTCAGGGGACCACCTCCTCTGGGCCAGCGCGCCTCACACACGCAGCTGAGCTGGGGAAGGAGCTGGCCGCGCCTGCGTGTGCTTGCTGCCAGTGTGGAAGGTCAGGTCTGGAGGCCCTTGGCTGTCTGTGTGTGGGGTGTGGCCGAGTGCAGCAACCTTGGGGCTCAGGCACAGTAGAGGGCCATGAGCTTCAGGGTCTGGAGGGAGGACGATACGGGATGCTCTCCAGGGTCCTGTGAGGGGCTGACTAGCTCACCCAGGAAGTCAGGTTTCTTCACGCTCTGCTCTGGTGAGATGGAAGGGTGCTGATGACGGAGCGGGGTCAGGCCGATCAGGGCACTGACTCGGGCTGGAGGTCACTGTGGGGAGGAGAGGAGGCTGGAAGTTCACTCCGCAACCACAGCTGGGGCCAGGCCCCGCCGGCCACCAGGAGCTGACAACAGGCCTCTAACTCTGGCCAGGGTTGCCCACAACTCAAGCCACACAGCGCCTGCCATCGGCAGTCACCGGGAGAGTCTGGGGATCCTAGAGTACAAGATGAATGGTATAACATATATATATAATATATATTTGGCTGCATGCCAATATCAATTGAGAAAATATTCTCAAATTAGTGACATGTTTAGGATACATGAGTATTGAAATAATCCAGGGGCAGTACAATTCTAAAGCAAGTATCACCTCATATATTTCTCTCTTCACAAAAGGAAATTTACTTAAATAATTCAATTTTTTCACCGATACAATGTGCCCGCCCCTAATGTTACATTTGTACTTGGAACACATCGATATATTACACAGGAATAGCAAACATTTCAACTTCCATTCCTCGTTTTGCAAAAAACAACTCTCTGTATTGTTTTGAACAAATGACTCTTTTTTCAAAGCCAATTTCTCAGCTTTGGGGGTTTGCCTGTAATTGGGAGCATCAGGAGTGAGCAGAGAAAGGAGAGTGCATGCTCACAGTTTGAATGAGAGTTCTGCTCTTCAGAAACAAACACAATTCATTGATCTCCCAGCTCCCACAAGCTTGTTCCTACCTTAACAGAACAGTGGCTCCCTCTCCCTCAAGATTGGAAACACAGAAGCCACTAGATTTTGGTTTTGCTTTGGGATACCTCTCTTGCAACCAGGCACTGAGAAACACATCTCCGTCATCTCCAGGCATCCTCCACTTTAAGACTGTGTAGGGAAGATCTTTCAGAGGTGAGGAGGGCTGATGTTTTCTCCATACATTAATAACCAACAACGGTGCCTGATGCCCATACAGTGTACAACGTGCATGGCTATTTATATCCACACACTCATTTCCTTAGTGAGACACTGCTTTAAAAAAAATAGGGCTGAGGGATGTAACTCAGAGGTAGAATACCACTGGGTACCATACACACACACACACAACCAAACAAACAAAAGAAAAACCTTGTACTCCTAGCCCAGTTGTGGAGACCAGAACACAGCCCTGACTGTAGAGCCCTGCACGTGTGGTTGCGCATGTATCTGCATGTGTAGTTCATGTCCTTGTATGCCAGTCCACTCTGCCCCTTTAATCATGACAGGAAAGAAGGCGAAAGGTCTTTATACAAAAATCCTATGCCCGCTAAAGAGATGAATGGGAGCCAGGCATGGTGATACACGCTCGTAATCCCAGCATTCCGGAGGCTGAGACAGGTTAATCGTGGCTCGCAGACAACCTTAGCTACTCAATGAGATCCTGTTTCCAAATAAAGAATAAAAAATAGGGCTGAAGGTGCAGCTTGGAGGTAAAATGCCCCTGGGTTCCATCTACAGCACCACACACACACACACAAAAAAATGGACCAATGAGGAGGGTAAAAGCCAAGGCAGCTCCCTCCCTTGCACTGTGGGGACCATAGGGGTGGGCCTGGGGAGCTGGGGTGAGGAGCACGGACAGCGTGCAGCCCTGGAAGGCTCAGAGAGGCCAGGATGGAGACTCCAGCTGGGCTCCCCGGCGCGAAGCCTTCGCGGTACAGCTTTGCTTTCTCGGAGGGAAGTCCCTGAACATCAATTCAATCCATTTCAACATGTATTTATTGAACACCAGCCATGTGTTCAGTCATGAACACAGTGCCATGGGGAACATAAAAGAACATATTACATGGTTCCTGCAACAGAAAGGAGCATGCCGCCTTGCAGAGAGAGGCGAGCTGGTGCCGCAGACGGGAAGTGTGGAGGACGCGTCTAACTGCAGGGTGAGCCAGCTAAGCCGAAGACTGGGTGAGAGGAATGAACAGCAGCCATGCTGGAAAACCAGCCAAGGAAAGACTGCAACTGTGGACATTCCAAGAGTCCCCTGTGGAGAGAGAATAGGCCTAGCCATTGGGGGTGGCCCACGTACGGTAGCGGCTGCCCGCAGCCAGCCCTCCCCAGGCCCCTCGGGAGCCAGGCGCTCTGCCTCCACAGGAACAGACACATTGCTGGAGGGTCTCACTAGCGGGGGAGAGAGATCACCTTGGAAAGAGCTTCTCCAGGTCGGGGGGGTCTTCCCTCTGTCTCCCTCTCCTTCTATGCCTTGCCTGCACCATGTCTTGGGAGCCACTCAGGACGATCCTAATTTGTCATCCACCTGAGGGGCCGTGGGCCATGTCTCCCAAGCCGCCTCCAACCTGAACAAACAGGTGTTTTTGCATCTGGTCAGTGCAGAATATTTTTTCTTGTTTTGTGGCCCTGATGTTTGAACCAGCCTGGTTATCATCTCTCTCCAAGCTATACCCCCAGCCCTTTTCATTTTCTTGATTTGAAACAGAGTCTGGTAGGTTTCTGAGAGTCTCGCTATGTTGCTGAGGCTAGTCTCAAGCCTGCTCCTCCTGTCTCAGCCTCCCAAGCCCTGGATAGCAGGCGTGAGGCACCATGCCAGCTCGTGCAGAGCACTGATGTGGCTGAGGGTGAGGAATTGCTAGAGGAGCTTCTATCAACCATCTGAGTGCAGGGCAGTCTTTGGGGGTGCAGGGTAAGGGGCAGCCCCAGAGGGAGGAGAGAGGTCTCTCACTTTTAGTTTCATCAGACCAACATGTTGTGGTCTTACGTCTTATCCCTCCCTCCCTTGCCAGGACTCCCCCACTCTGCTTTGATAAGGGAACCAGAAAGCTAAGTACCATACGAGCATAGCTCCGATGCACACGTGCACCTGCTCATTCAGAGGCTGGACACCTCCCCCACTGCGAGGAACGGAGGGTGTTCTCACACCCAGCCGGTCGCCTCCACGTGTCCAGTGATGGCCAGCTCCCACACTGAACCCTACACAGACTGTTTTCACAAAGTCCAACAGAAGGTTCCACCTTAACTGAGCACTTTCCACGCACTGTGGCTGTGGCTTTTGTCGTTTGGGTGGCAAATTTTGCCTCCATTTCCGTTTGCTTCCACTACCGTTTCAGAAGGAAGCCGTGTCCTTACAGGGATCTTAGCAACCTCGGCATATGGTTTTTGTTGTTTCCTTCTTGAAAACTTTCACCTCTGCGCTTGGAGGAGCACCATGGCTTCTCTCCCCCTGTGCTTCAGGGACATCGTTGAGCAAATTAAGGGTCACTTAGGCAAAAGCACTGTGACAGTTGGCTTGGTGACGGAATGGCTACTAGAGGGAGGGTAGCTTATACTGCCGGGGTACACTGCGCCAGGAGGATCCACGTCCCGGGTGAAGAGGAGCAGGATGGTGATAGATCCCATCACAGTGCTCAGAGGGCATACAACTTAAAATTGGTGAATTGCTATTTTTGGAACTTTGCGGTTTATGTTTTCAGACCATGGCTAATGGAGTAGCAGCAGCCTTGGAAAGCAGAATTGTGACCATGGGTGCGAGTAACCCCTGCAGAAGCATGTTCGCCTTGTCAGACAACTTGGTTCTCCATATGCAAACCAGCACTTGAAATGAGGTCTGTGTCCAGTGAGAATCACCCCAGCAAAAATACGTAACAAGTCTATAAATGTGGGGCTGAACACACAGGTGGAACAGACAGTTACTAAAGATTTGTGCTTGGGTTTCCTGTGTGTGAAAGTTTTCATAATAAAAGCATTTTTTAGGACTGGGCATAGTGACGCACGCTGTAACTCCAGTACTTAGGAGGCGGAGACAGGATTGCAGGTTCGAAGGCAGCTTCAGCATCTTAGTGAGAAATTTAGCAGTTTAGCAAGACCCTGTTTCAAAATAAAAATAAAATAGGGCTGGGGATATAGCTCAGAGGTATAATGCCCTAGAGTTCAATTCTCAGAACCATACATGCACCAAGAAAGTGTTATTTAAAACTCAAGATTATAAAGAGGGAACTGAAGCTTCCTGTTTTAGATCAGGAATACTCATCAGAGTGATTAAAGACATTTGAGGCATTTTTCATGATTTGTGATGATGGCTCCTTTTGTCTTACAAGGTATAGTGAAAACTCATTCTGGATAATAAACTGCAAAAACCGCACACATGTCTGTAATCTCAGTACGTGAGAGGCTGAGACAGGAGGATCACAGGTCCAAGAACAGCCTCAACAGTTTAGTGAAACCTCAGTCACCTAGTGAAACCATGTTTCAAATTAAAAAACAAAAAAGGGCTGGGGGTATAGGTCTGAAGTAGCATGCCCCAGGCTCAATCCCCAGTACCATAAAAGAAAAAAGGGAAGGAGTTGCAAACTCTGAAGACCTGTGTTAGGAAGCATGTTGAATTCTGCTAGGAGGAAGGAGTCACATAGTGATTATGAGAGAGATTTTTCATCCCTATTCTTTTATTGAGTCTAACCCATCTAAATCTTCCCTAACAAAAGATGTAATCCAACTGCATCAGTATATGGAAGACAGCTTAAAAATGAAAAACAAACAAAATGAACAAGACCCCACTGAGTGCACACCACGAGGAGGTGAGGCCTTTACTTGGAATCCACCTGTTGTTCAGGACCTTTCCGGCCATCACGGCCTCCTTGAAACGCCCATAGAAGAGGAACAAACCATTTTAATGGTGAGTTCTGGGCTGCGTGCAGGCCAGAGTAAACTGATGTTCACCCAGCCCCACGCCAGCTGGTGCCCACGAGACACATTCTCTTCTCTTCCTTTACTCCTCCTGTGATGTTGTCTGGCCGCAGGGCCAAGTCTTCCTGGTGGTGGGCTCATATGCCGACCGCACATTTGTCCAGCACCATTGGGAAGTGGCCTGTCAGCCAGGGGCAGAGGCTGCTGGCCTCTCCCAGTCACTGGCTTGAGATGTCTGTCTGCCGGGTGCTAGTGTTCACAGAGGCCCCCTCTGCTTCAGCTAAGGACATCGACTATGGAATCTTTTATTGCTTTGAGTGGAAAAGCCAAAAGAAACTAGTGCTGACACTGGGCCTGGCACCTGATCCTGCCACAGCTTGGACTGAATCTTGCCTGCTGGTGTCAGTGGACAGGGACATTGAGCCTTGCTAAGTCAAGGGAAGTGCCTCCTCCTCCACTCTGCATTCACAGGAACGCTCTGATTGCCAGGCACGGCTGGGGGCTGGGGTATGCATGGCTGTGGTCCCTTCCACAGATACCACCACCTGCAGAGGACACAGCTGGCTGATGAGAGGTAGAGGAGGCCCCTTCCTGTGGGGAGCTGACTGGCAGGCAGGGAAGGTTGGATCCCTGACCCCAGATGCCTGTTGCCCCAAAGGCCACACACTGCCGGGTACGACAGCACTTAGAGAGCTATAGGTGTGTCTGTCTCTGTTTTCAATGTTTAATATGTGGATTAAATAGGATATGGAATGCCCAGAATGCGAGCCTTTGGATCAAGCAGGTTTATCCAACTGCCTTTTTCTTTGGGATTCACAGATCTGAAGGGATTAACCACAGACTCTGTCTCATCATCTCTGGTGACTTCCACTGCCCGCCTCTCCCTGGGTACTTGACTCTTCTGGTGTAAGAGAAAGTGAGCTACATTTTTTAAAAATCCTAGCCTACCCATTTCTCTACCTGTTCAGGTCTATAAGGAGCAAATGAACCAGTCATTTATTTTCCAATTTCTTAAAGAAACCGTTAATGAGCGCCTAGCAGAGTCCACTGTCATCATGTGGGAATTTAAAGGTAGCCCAGTCACTGCCCTTAAATCGCTCCTGGCCAAGGAGAACAGAAAAATACAGATGCTACTGTTGAAAAGAAAAGTGTGCTCTCATTGAAGAGTTCACAGTGCTGAACAGGGAGGTGCTCAGTCCACATAGAAGTGCTCAGCAAAGGAGGTGCTCAGTCCACATAGAAGTGCTCAGCAAAGGCTTCCTAAAGATAGTGACTCTCAGTGCAGGTCGAGAAGGTTAGAGGGTTTCCCCACTCACTCTTCCCAAGGCAAATAATTTAGCCCACTGTAAAAATCAATTTGTGGCAAGGCAAAGTGCTTTATATCAGGTTCTGTTGTATGTAAAATGTGCCGAACTCATATCTGGATGACCATGCCAGATGCACAGAACTCTGGGAGTCTATGTCCCTCTGCCAGTGGTGTGAGACCCTTGTCAGTGAGGTATGGTTGCTAGACTGCTCAGAAGCAGCCAGCTAATTGTAATAACAATCACGATCGGGCCAGATGCTATTTCTTTAAAACAATCAATGATTGCCTGAGACACACTGCACCCTGTGGAAGTTGGAGATGAACAAGGATCCATTAAATCATCTTGGCTGTGTCCCTGGAGGCCCCACTCAGACCAGACTGGGTCACAGTCTCTGCCCTGGCTCCAGATCTGCAATCGGGACAGCCAGGGAGAGGGGGGCAGTCAAGGCAGTGGCTCCTGGTTGTCAGAACCCACACAGCGAACAACCTGACACTCGGGGAAACCTGACGCCTACCTTGGCCGGGAAGCAACCATTATCCAGTCTAACACGCAGTGTCTCTAGGTCTTAAAACAGTCTACACCCACTTACATGGTGCTCTTTCTGCTCTTTATTTTTATAGTGAGGGAACTTCAGCATGGAATTTCCTTCTAAGTCAGCGGGTAGAGAGTGTTGGCAAATGCAATACCATGCATATGTTTATGTTTACATATAGGCTTATGCATATATTTGTGTTTTACTGCTAATTCTGAGTGTTCTTAACCTAGGCCTCCTTGTCTTGCTGTTTGATGCTGCCTCTTCTCAGTCCACCCCAGCTCCGCCGTCCTGAGTCACCCACTAAAGGTGTGGAGGTAAACAGAGCTGTTTCCTGGCCTTGAGTAGAGTCCTTCAGTTCATCAGAGTTCACATATGAACTTCATAGGACTTTTTTAAAAATGTCCTTAATAAAATTAAACCCGTGTGCACACACCATTCTCACAACCATCCTAACACCCAAGGAAGTGATGGAGCAGAGCCATCATCTCACACCTAGAGGAGGGACAGAGAGGAGCCATGGCCTCACACCAGGGGAGGAGGGACGGAGAGGAGAGGGGAGCCATGGCCTCACACCAGGGAGGACGGCTGGCTCTCCCAAGCTATACTCTTCCACAGTGTAGCCCGCAACCCCCAGTTAGCACCAATTTTCTCCTTGGGAGTTCCCAGTATTCTAATACTTCTCCAAACAAAATTTATGTGAATTGTTTTAATTAGCCTAATTTTATTAGTAGCAGTATTATACTTGCCTCTCTTTTGAGGCCAGTGAGAAAATTCTTTCAGGGAATCTAACCTACAGCAAATGAGGGATACGAGAGGTCGCAATATCTTTGGAAATCGTGTCCCTTACCCTTTCTGGTTGATCTATTCGAAGCTGCAGATAGGTCCTGGTCAGTTGCCAGCAGTTGTGGCACACACATCCTGGGACAGGACCAAGAAGCACAGACCCCTTGTCCTTCTCCAGAATGTCCATTTCTTCCCCAGTGGATGTACAGTCAAGGGTGAACCATCACCAGGCACAGATTTTCTCGTGGCTCTAATTCTTAGTTCTGAGAACGGTCCTGTAGGTCAGTGTTTCAGCTCCTCTATTTTTTTTTTTAATCTGGCCATGGTTGTCAAGAGGAAATTAATCTTTTACAGCCAAATGAAATTTGGGCTTCCCAGAACTAGCCACTAATGAAAAATGCATTAATGGCAAGCATCAGAAAAAACCCTGGCTCTCAGTCCAGAGGGTGCATTTAAATAATTCTATGAATATAGATCAATAAAGCTAATTTACGTACAGCCTGTGCATTCAGTACCCAGATCTGAAGGAAACTTTCTTGGGTTGCACTGTTTGTATTAATTTGCGGTATCTATTGTTTTGCATATTAAATTAATCTTGGTCTTTAGACAGAACCTCGTATGTGATATTAAAACACGAGGCTTGGGAGTGGTATTAGCAATGCTGTGATTTCATAATTCTCTCTGCCCTGCCTGGACGTCATCTGGACGCTGGGGAGGCCCCTGGAGGCCGCTGCGAGGCCTGAGCTGGATGGAGAGCCACGGAGGCCTGAGCGTTCAAGCCCGAAGGCCCCCACACACTGGGGAGGGAGTCTACTGAGCAGGAATATGGGGGGCAAGTGGAGACCCCAGTTCAGAGCACAGGAGATGGCCACCGAATGTGGCTGCCCCTGTGCAGCCGTTTATCCACAGTGTCCACAAGTCCCCTCCCGACTGGTGCAGAAGGTGGAGGTAGGGCGAGACTTCAGGCGCTTACGGGAGGCCGGCAAACCTGGGGGTCTGCTCAGCTGGCTGCCCTGCCCCTCCACTGTGTGGCTGGCAGGAGGGGAGGAATGGGCAGGGCAGATGGCTCTGCACCATCGCTCATTTGCAATCAAACCACATCACCCTCTGCCCTTGAGCCCCAGAGTGCCCAGGTAGAAGATGAGAAGTTCATGAGTTTCCGGCCTTCCTTGACCAAAGATTCAAACTGGAAATGTGCAGTGAGTAGCAGACCTCACTCAGCTCTAGGTCACCACTCCATCGACCCACGGGCTTCTGTTATAGTGGAGACAGGTGGCTGGAGGCTGGGTACAGCAGTGAGCAAAGACCGCTGTGGTCACGGAGCATGGTGTCCAGCGCAGGATGGGCCTCCTGGCCCCCAGGGAGCATGGTGTCCAGCGCAGGGTGGGCCTCCTGGCCCCCAGGGATCATGGTGTCCAGGGGCATGGCAGGCCTCCTGGCCCCCAGGGAGCATGGTGTCCAGCGCAGGATGGGCCTCCTGGCCCCCAGGGAGCATGGTGTCCAGGGGCAGGATGGGCCTCATGGCCCCCAGGGATCATGGTGTCCAGGGGCATGGCAGGCCTCCTGGCCCCCAGGGATCATGGTGACCAGGGGCATGGCAGGCCTCCTGGCCCCCCAGAGCGCGAGCAAGAGAGACAGCTGTGGTCACGAGACACGCCGTCCAGTGCCAGGATGTGCGTCAAGGCCTTCACAGGGCTCTGCACTCAAAGTTGGACTCCAGACTCCACTCTCACTGTCTCTAATCTCACGCTTTTGGAGAAGGCACTCTGCACTTTTCCTCACCCTTAGCCACTCAAAGCGTGAAGCCTGCCTTGCTGGTGGAGTGAGAAGTGACCACAGGACGGAAGGGCGGAGCCCGTGCTGAGGAGCCGAGGCCACAGAGGGAAGGACAGGAAGGCGCCAGAGCAGAGGGCAGGACGCTCCCACTGTCCCAGGCTGGTGGAGAAAATGGGCCCCAGCAGAGCAGAAGAGGAAGATGGACACGCGCCCACAGCCCTAGCTGTGAAAATGCGGCTGAGCTATGAGAGTGCACCCGGGAGAGGAGGGCCCAGGGGGAGGCTGGGAGGAGCAGAGCCCAGGCCGTGGGGGCTGGCACCTGGTGCCCAGGTGAGCCAGGCCCTCCCACCGCGGGGCGGCTCAGCGCAGCAGGGAGGCCGCTGCTGACCGCCGTGGGCAGAGCCTGCGGGCAGTGCCACGCACAGGTCTCCTGTTTCTGTTTCAAAGCATGGACTTCTGCTTTGAACACACAGCCAGCCTCTCCCACCTGCCAGAGGCCTTGAATCCGGGCATTTAATATTCTGCACGCTCTTCTCTGCAAATTGCCAAGTAGAGAAGTTCGTTATTTTCTCGAGGCTTTGGTTATTTTTCAAAAGACCCCCTTTCCTGAAAATTCTCAGTTTCTGAGAATCACAATAGCTGCAAGACTGGAAGGTAGGAAAGGCTGATCTCTCTCCTGTGCCAGTGAGCTTGTAGCATTCAAAATGACAAGATAAGCCCGGTGTGGTTGCGCCTGCCTGTAATCCCGTACTTGAGAGGCGCAGACAGGAGGATCGTGGGTTCATGCCCAGCCCTAGCAACTTAGCAAGATCCTGTTCCAAAATAAAAAAATAAAATTGGGGCAGGGGTGTAGCTCAGGGGTGGAATGCCACGGGGTTTGGTTCCCAGCACCACACACCACAGGGTATGAGATGAACGACTTGCGTGGTGTGTACGACTGCAGGGGAGTAGCGCTGTGTCAAGAGAGGCCGAGGAGCTCAGCTCAGGAGCCCTGTCAGGAGACACCCGGAGGAGACCCCACCCTGCGGGCCGCGGGGCCTTTAACAGCAGGAGGATGGATCACGTTCACCTCTAGGTGGGCGACACGGAGAAAAACAGTCTCTGTGTCATCCATGTGAACGCTGGAACTTCCAAGCGCAGAAGCCATTAATCAATAGTTTGTATAAACCTCCCCCTTGTTATTACCATTATTGCTATTTTTATTTCACTAGTTTTCTGTTATAATAAATTACAGCATTATGTGTAAGGCTTCTCTACATTTTTTTTTTCAGTACTGAGGATGGAACCCAGGGGCATTCTACCTTCAAGCAACACCACCAGCCATATATATACATATACATATACATATACGTATACGTATACATATATATGTATACACACACACACACACACACACACACACACATATATATATATATATATATATATATATAATTCTTTATTTGGAAACAGTGTCTCACTAAGTTGCTGAGAGCCTCACTAAGTAGCTGAGGCTGGCTACGAACCTGCGAACCTGCGCAATCCTCCTGTCTCAGCCTTCCAAGTGCTGGGATTATAAGCGTGCACCACCACAGCTGGCTTACATTTTTTTATTTTACAGTTATCTTGAGTAAGACTCAAAACCTGTTGGAAAGGAGCAATGTTATTTTCTGTTCCATTGATGAGATGACTGGGGATCAAAGAGTTTGGGATTACCAAAGAACTAAGAATCACTGGAGGTGAAAGTCCTCCGCGAGCAGGGTGCTTTTGGATTCAGAGTCCTTTGGATCCCAAACCGACTCTTTAAAACTATGCACGTATTGGTGCATTGTAGTCTCACAGTGACAGGGACACGCGCAGCGCCTGCCGACGCCCCAGCCCTCCCATGCCCTCTCCTTCACCACGTGCTATAGAGATTGGCTTTGGTCATTTCACACAAGCGCATTAGGTCGGTGGAATCTTCCTTCACTGATTCAGCCTCCGCCCCTTTGAACCTTTAAAGGTGGCTGTGAAGGAGAATGTCTCATACAGGACTGATAAGCTAGCCCCGTGTCCTCCAGAAGATTCCGTGCACTTAAAAGGGAGGAGTCAGAGTGGCAAGCATAAAGAAATCAAACAACAACAAATGCTGGCGAGGATGTGGGGAAAGAGGAACTCTTTTATACTGTTGGTGGGAATGCAAACTAGTTCAGCCACTATGGAGATCTGTGTGGAGATTCCTAAGAAAGGTGGGAATAGATCCACCATATGATCCAGCTATACCATTCCTGTGTATCTTTCCAAAGGGGTTGAATTCAGAGAAATACAGCAACATATGCATACCTATGTTCATAGCAGCACAATTCGTAATAGCCAAAATATGGAACCAACCCAGATCTCCATCAACAGATGAATGGGTAGCAAAACTTTGGGAAATACACACAATGGAATTCTATTCAGCCATAAAGAAGAACAAAATTATATCATTTGCAAGAAGATGGAAAGCCCTGGAGAACATTATGTTAAGTGATATCAGCCAAGCACAGAAGGAGAAGGTACATATGTTTCCTCTAATATGCCCAAACTAGGAAACACAGAGGATACCAGTGGAACTCCAGATAATGGAGGGGAAATATCAGCAAAGTTTGAATGGAAAGATAGAAGAGGAGGAAGGCTGATTTTGATTAATGAGGGTCTACACCTGAACATGTGCAAAATTATGAATAAGACATGGTTAACCTGGACAACCATTGGTGGGAGGGGGGAAGGGAAAACGGGGGCGGGGGGGAGAGGGCACCAAACATAGTTTAAATGTATACTATTTATGTTCAATAAAAAAAAATTATAGCAACAAAAAAAGGAGCGATCTCGAGTTTCTCCCACACACTGAGAAAAGCATAAACAGAATTGCTTTTTCACCTCTTCTAAGAGATCACCACTGTATAAACCAAAGGCTGCGCTCTCATGTCTACAGGCAGGAGAGCAAAAAGGTCCAGATCTACCTACCTATTATTCATAATTCAAAGTTTTTAGTATATTTGCAAAGTTGTACAACCTGTGCTGTAGTTTAAATTCAGAATATTTTGATCACAAAAAGTATACTTCATCTACATTAGATGTCCTGTCCCATTTGCCCCAAGCCCTAGAAAGCCATAATTACATTAAGTTTACTTGGATTTGCCAAATCTTGGCATATTTTTTAATCAGAAGGATTTTGCAATATAGAGTCTTTTGTGAATGGTTTCTTTTATTTAGAAAGGAATTCAAGTTTGCCGGGTGTCGTGGCGCACACTTGTAATCCCTGTGCTTGGGAGGCAGAGACAGGAGGATCATGCAGGTTGGAAGCCAGCCATGCTGGCTTAAGAGACCCTGTTTCCAAATAAAAAAATATAAAATAGGCCTGGAAGTGTAGCCCAGAGGTAGAAGGGCTTCCAGAAACCCCAGTACCACCACCAAAAAAAAAAAAAAAAAAAAGAAAGAAAGAAAAAAGAAAGAAAAGGTATTCAAGTTTCACCTATAGCTTGTATCAGTAATTCATTCTTCGTAAGGGCATAAAAGGTTGTATCACATGAATATGCTATATTTAATTATTCTTTTTCTTTTTCCAACCAATGGACATGTGGGTGGTTCCTACCTGTTGACTGTTATAACAATTCTGCTGTGAACACACACGGTGTGTGGGCGAGGGCTTCATCTCTCTTGAGCACACACCTGGAGCGGAACAGAAGGGACTTTTTTTTTTTTTGAGAAACTACCAAACTGTTTCTAAAAGCCTCTGTGCCGTTTTACATCCCTTCCGCAGTGGACGGGCACCAGGGCCCCCACCCCCACAACACGTGACAGTCGGCTGGCGTTTTGTCCTGGGTTTGTAGGCTTGGCTGGCTTTGGAGATTGCAGCCTTCCTAGTGGGTGGGAAGCGATAGGTCACGGTGCGTGGCTTCGTTCTAACAACTGACGAGGTTCCGCACCTTTTCTTAAGTGTTTTGTGATCCTTCTTGGGACGTCACATCAGACTATTTGCCCATTTTTTATTAGGCTATTTATGTTAGATTGGAGCGCACGGGGCCCAGCAGGCTTCACGCACGGCTGTGTCATGATGATGCAGTGCGCCCTGACCTGGACGAGGAGCAGTTACCAGAAACAAGAAAACAGTCGCAGGGGATCCTCCAGCCCCGCCCACCGAGGCGGCCCCCACCTGTGGGCACCCCAGGCCGCTGCTCCCAGGACCAGGCACCACCCTCTCCTTGCTCGCCCTGCTGTAAAACTTCTCTCACGTCCTCCGATCTTGCCGATCACCCTACAATTGACCTTTTCATTATTGAGTTTCAAGGTTTTTTTGTTGTTGTTCTAGATACAAGTTCCCTAGCAGACGTGTGATTTATAAATATTTTCTCCCGGGGGGTTGTCTTGTCTCCCCATGTCTGCCGCCATTTGGCCTGTTAGTGTTCGGGGTTTTCCCTTCTGATAGGTGAGCCATGGAATCTTGTTAGGGTGAAAACTTCTAATGACTTAGGATGGTTTGCTATGCCTGCCTACCATTTGTATGGCTTCTATTTTCAAATATTGCTTCCTCTTTTATTTATGTACGTATGTATTTATTTATTTTTATTTTGTGGCACTAGGGATTGAACCCGGAGGCATTCTACCTTCAGACTAAACCCTCAGACACTTTTATTTCATTTCATTTCTGCTTTGAAATAGGGTCTCACTAGGTTGCTGAATCACTGCTTGCTGAGGTTGTCCTTGAACTTGTGATCCTCGTGTCTCGGCCTCCCTAGCACTGGAATGACAGGCCTGTGCCCACGCCTGGCATTACTCATTCTCTTGACTTCTTTCAGCATTGTGAATCCCACACCCCATCCGTGGTCTCCACGGTTCTAAGAAGTCGGCTACTGATCCTATGTGGATGCCTTATATATTTTTTCCTTGCTACTTTCAAGGCTTTTTCTTATCTTCCTCTTTCAGTGCTCACCTGGATGTGATGGGGATGGATGTCTCTGGTTTACACTACCTGCCTATGGTACACTGCAAAAAGAGGGGGGAAAAGACAAGCTAGAAAGAAACTATTAAGTATAAAGAATCAGGAGTTTCTGGGCTTGAAACGACCCAATGGCCCCAGGTGGCAAACATTACTACCGTGAAGAGCGTCTGTTGAAGGTCAATACAAATGTGAGCATTATAATACAGCTCCCAACCATGAAACACATGGTGTTGTGCAGATACATGTCTATTTAATACTGAAGACAGACGGATTGTTAAGCGGTAAGTTCAAGTATGAAATGGCTGAAGTTGGTTTGCAATAAGATTAGAAAGGGTTATATAGAGTCTCTGGACAGTAGTGGCCATTTTCACATTAGGATGATAATAAAATAATGATCTCACAAGTATCTATACATGGAAAACATTAATTTGTAAAATTTAAGTATGTGTAGTTTATTTGGTGTCAATTAACTTCAATAAGCTGATAAATAATTTTTAAAAGATACATCCTATTTTCTTTGGGGTTACTTCTGCCAGTCATATATTACTTTAAATTGGGTTGTTTACTTTGTATAATTAGGGAATTTTCCATATATTTTCCCAACTTTTATCTATTCCAATTTCCTGTTGTCAGACAACATATTTTATATTATTTCAATCCTTTAAAATTATGAATGTGTGCTATTGCTCAGAATAATGTCCTATCTTGATAAATGTTCCATGTTTTTGGAAAGAATATACATCTTTCTGTTGTAGGGTATAGTGTTCTATAAATGTCAATTAGACAAAATAGGTTGGTAGTATTTTCAATAAACTGTAGACCTATATTCTATAAGGATATGTGAGGCTATTCTAGAATATGTGCATACATATTTTCTATAGGTTCCACCAAATACAGAGAATATTGTGATCCTAATTATATAGTTGTGGTTGTGTCTTTTATCTATCCAGCTCTAATGATCCATAAATTTTAAAACTATGTTATTGCATGTAAACATTTCTGATTATATATTCCATTTCTGATTATATATTCCCTTAATGCACTGATTCATTTCTAAATGCAAAACATCCTTCTTGGACTTTGGCACCGCTCTCTGTTATGACGTCTGCTCTGATAGTAAAATGCCGACTCCGAACATCTTCTTATTAGCATTTACGTGGTATCTATTTTCCATACTTTTGTTTGTTTTTGTATGTTTAAATGTGATTTTACACATTTATGTCACCTACGTAGATCTTGTTTTATCCAATCAAACATTTTTTTAATTAGAATGCAAAGGCCATTTGCATTTCATGCAATTCTGAATATAATTGGTGAAAACTCTCCATTTTGTCATGTGTTTTTAACTTTTCGAATTTGTCACTTGTTCCTTTTTCCTGTTTTAGAAAAATTAGATATAGTATAGGAAGTTATCTTTCCAGTATTGAATTACTAGCTATACATTTTATTTTACATTTCAGCACGGGGTTCTAGGGTTGAATATACATCTTTAGGTTGTCATAGAGTACCTTCAAATTATACTACACACCGCTTAACAAACAGCACAAGAACATTTCAACAGTGTATTTTGTATGTCTTCTTTCATCATATACTTTTGTAAATTTTACCTTAACATGAGTTAAAAATAGTAAATTCATTTTTATTTTTGTTTTAAACATTTAAATACTTTTAAAGTGATCAAAATAAGGAATAAAAAATAGGGCTTGGGGTATAGTTTGGAGATAGAATGTCCCTGTGTTCCATCCCCAGTACCATAAAAACATAACATTGAAAGTATCCTCTATGTATTTGCCATATCTGATGCTATTTCTTTCTGTCTATAGATGTGATTCCAGATATTTCTTTCCTGCTTCCTAAAGAATTTTTCTGTTTCCTGATGTGTGTATTAGTTGCTGATGGAGTCTCTCATCTTTTATTTTTCTTGGAATATCTTTGTTTTGCTGACTTTGAGAGATTTTTTTGTTCAGACTAGAGTGTAGATTGGTTTTTCCCTTACATATCATTGAAGTGGGCTTCATTGTCTCCTGCTTACATACTTTCTAGTGAGAAGTCGGTTGTCATTCTTATCACCATTGTTCTATAAAACTTGTACGCATGTGTCTTTTCCTGTGGCTACATTCAGTATTGTCTCAATATTTAAATTATTCCTTTATCTTCATCAAGAGCTTTTAATCATCCATTTGTTTGGTGTGAATTTTAAGTTTTATGTTTGTGGTTATCAAGGTCTTGAATAGATGAGTTTGCAGTTTTAATCAAGTGTGTAAAAATGTTGACTGTTATATGTCTGTGTACTCTTCCTGCCCCTCTCCTCTCCTATGACTTCAGCTGCCTCGTGATGGAGGGCTTGATGTGGTGACAGTCGTGGAGGTGAGGTCATTTATTTAGCCTTCTTGCCCCAGCTTCATTTTAGACAGCCCTTCTTTGTTTTCACCTTATTTTTTTCTCTCTGATGTTGCAGAGCTTGCTGTGATGTTAACCGTTGTGTATGACGGATTTTTCATTTTAATTTTGCATTTTTATACATAGGACTTTCATTTGGTCTATTTTTATACAATTTCTTCTTATATTATGTTTAGCTTTGCCTTCTTTACAAAGTATATCTGCAGTGCCCTTTTTATCTTTTTGCTGTTAATTCTATTATGTTTCTGACTTCTGAGTCAGTTTCCACTGATTGGTCATCATCTCCCTGCATGAGCACGTTTTCCTGCTTCGATGCTTGCCTGGAAATTCTTCGTATATCAGACACTTTTTTAAAATGTACTTTTATTGGTGCATTGGCGCACGCTCACATCACACGTAGTTCAGAGCGATAGGGTCACACCCACACGTGTCACCGGGGAGAGCCTTCCCCACTGCGCCCTCCCCTCCGCGCAGGGTCCTGAGATGGGCAGTGGTGATGTTACACATGGGCATCATGTCAGTAGGATAGCTTCCGTCATTGATTCCCCCTCCCACTCCACAGCCTCCCTTAGACCTGCTCCATCCCTCCACTGGCGTCTCTCCTCCATCACCGAAAGTCCCACTGTGTTCTGATGACTCCTTAGCTTCCACATATGACCCTGCACTTCTGTGACTGAATAACCTCACCTAACATAATGCTCTGCAGGTACTTCTACGTTTCCTCCCAATGACATAATTTTGTTCTTCTTTATTGCTGAGTAGATTTCTCTCATAAAAAGCCCATAATTTTATAATCCATTCATCTGTTGATGGACACGTTGGCTGGTTCCATGATTTGGCTATCATGAACACTTTTTTTTTTTTTTTCAGACCTGGGGATGGAACCCAGGGGCATTCGACCTCCAAGCTATACCCCCTGCCCTATTTTTTTTTTATTCTTTATTTTGAAACAGGGTTTCACTAAGTTGCAGAGGGCCTCACTAAGTAGCTGAGGCTGCCCATGAACCATGATCCTCTAGTCTCAGCCTCCCCAATGTTGGGAATACAAGCATGCCCACTATGCCTGGCTTTGAACACTTCTGATATTATGTTGTTGGTGCTGTCACTCTTTTAATACTGGGCTGTGTTCTAGAAAGCAGTTAGGCTACTTATTATTACTTTGATCCTTTCGAGTCTCGCTTCTATGCTCAGTTAGGGCAAACCAAGGGCATTCTTTGGTCTAGAGCTAATTTATTCCCTAACAAGGCAAAACCTGTGACATTCTGCCAGTGGCCCATGTTTTATAAGATTTCCACTATGGCCCTTGAAAATACTAACTGCTCCCAACTCTTTGTGAACTCTGGGGAACCAGCATACAAGTTTTCAGTGGTTCTTTGCCTGTAGATGAGTAAGTAGTCATTTTAGTTTTTATCAATAATTTATTACTACTATTATTTTGCTCTTCAGGTGCCCATGAGTACTACTCAATTAACAGCCTGAAGGTGTTCCTCTATAGATTTCCAGAGATCTTTTGATAAGCTTTTTCCTTCACTTCAAAAATTCTGGCCTTCTTCCCCAGATATCAATCCTTGCCTCTTCAATTAGCAAATAGCCACCAGGCTCTGAGCCTCCCACTCCGTCCTGGACTGAACTCCCTGGGAAGTAGGCTGGGGCAAGGCAGGGCTTCTTTTCCTGTGCCCCAATTCCCAGGAATCACAGGCCTGGATCATTTCTTTTCAGTGACTAAAAATGGTCATCTTATATGTTTTGTCTAGTTTTCTTTTTAATCTGATCTCTATTTATACACCATTGTTAGATGTGAAGTTCCATGCTTGTATTTCTCATAGCTACCTCTGTGAGGGCCATTTTTCTCTTTTATAAATCATAATAACACCTATTTCAAGGGATAATTATGATAAAAGTATCCAACTTAGAGCCACATCTATAGCAGGTAGCAGGTAAATATGGAGGCCTCTCAGTTTTCTTCCACACAGGTGACACAGAACTTCCCCCTCCTTACTCTGCTCACTCCCTGTCCTAACCACAATCCACAGAAGCAGAGTATTTCTCCAGGTCCCCACCACACCAGCAGGGAGGCTTCCTCTGCCTGGGATCTCTGAGCCATCATTGCCTGTCCAACCCGTAATTAATCATAGATGGCCGTCAACAGCACAGGCACTGCTGTCCAGAAAGCTACTTGAAACCTTCATTGCTGGGTATTGTCCAGTGAGTCTGTCTATCCAACAAGACACCCGCTGCCCTGGGGGCAAGCGGGCATCTCGGGGTAAACGAGTCAATGCTCACAGCCTTTGACTCTCTGGCACTTGTGGAGAGTAAAGTCAGTAATTTAGTTTCAGCAGTATGGAGCTAATCACATGGTCCCTCCCTTTGTATCTCCTCAACACCATCCTCAATGAAGTACAAGTGTGTCCTAGAGAAGGCATCATGTTAATAGTGTGAAATTTACATACAGTTCCTGGTTTTAAAAAAAAAAAAACATGCTTTCCTCTTCAAATCACCTCTCAATGATAAGCTGCTAATCTCTTCTCTCTGAGACCCATTCTCTGAGACCCATTCTTTGGCATTCTTCAAAGAAAACAATGGGTCAGGACAGGGCAGAGCCTAGGAGGAGGCTGCATGGGGCACAGGCGTCCCAAAGAGGCCGCATGTCCTGGTGTGTGAGGCCACACCCACACTGTTCCCTGTGAGGAGCATGGGGTCTGGCCGTCTCTGTCAACACAGCATGGTGCTCTCTGATCAAGAGGCCAAAACACCAGGCAGACGAATTCCCGTGTTTGAGAGCTGGGCGTCGTGGTGCACACTTGTAATCCCAACATTCAGAAAGCTGAAACAGGAGGATTGTGGTTCGCAGACAGCCTCAGCTACCTAGTGAGTCCCTTTGTAACTCAGTGAGAGCCTGTTTCAAAATAAAGAATAAAGCTGGGCGTGGTGGCTCACACTTGTAATCCCAGCATTTGGGAGGTGGAGACCAGAGGATCATGGTTCATGGACAGCATCAGTTACTTTGCAAAGCCTGTTGCAACTCAGTGAGACCCGGTTTCAAAAAATAAAAAAGACTAAAAAATAAGACTGGAGGTGTAGCTCAGAGATAGAATGCCCCTGGGTTCCATCCTCAGTACAGAAAAAAAAAAAAAAAGCTGTGTTTGAGATTTCTTGGTTATGGTCAAATGAACTCGTGTGCTTGGTGGGCACTGTAGGATGTATTGTGCCAGTAACATTAAAGAGGTGTGCCTGTTGCTGCACCCTGTGTTGAACACCCACGAGGAGCTTGGTGCTCCAGAAGCCATCCACAGGTTTTGAAGGGCCAGCTGGTGTCCGGTTTTCTTTCTCCACCTTATTATCATGCATTCTTTTTCTTCAAACTGGACATTTGCAAGGAATCTTGACACTCCAATGAGCGACGTTGTGGTTTTAAAAACGCACTGCTTCTCAGTGACTGCCAGAGACATTGAGCGTTTGCTGGTCAGACGACAGCTGGTGTGACTGTGAACCCCCTCAAGGCTACTGGGCCCGGAAATGACCTGCAGCCTCCCAGCCCTGGCACTTGTGATCAGAACACAAACACAATGATGTGGAGGTTAAAGGAATCTGCGAAACAGAATCTATTGTCCCAAAAGAGGGCCGACCCCTTCATCTCCTTTGAGCTGAGTCATAATGAGGGTGTTATTCTTTCTTCCAGCCTGAGAGCCTGGGGCACTATGCAGAAAACACCTTGCGTATCATGGACCACCGAAACTGGAACAGAATGAGGAGCACTCACTGCTGTCACCCTGCCCTACCCGACCTAGAGGACATTTTGCTAAGTGAAACCTGAAGCACGGTCAATCTCTCCAGCTTCCTTGGAGTGTCAAAAACATCCCTTTCTTCTGATTCCAAAGTTCCAGATGCCTACCCTCTCCCACTCTCTCCTACACCCTTCTGTCTACATTAGGAACGGCCTTAACGGTAGTCCATTCTCACACTACTAAGCTCTTCCTCTCTCCTCCTCTAACATGGATGAAGTCTTCACTAAAAGTGCTGAATCCAGTGGAATGCTTTCAGCACTAACAAGTGGGGACTTAGGATCCCGGCACTTTCTCTGTTCATACCTTCAAGCTCCCTCAGTGACTCCCTGAGAGATGGGCCAGGCATCCGCTAAGGCCGATATGCAGGGTGCGGAGTGAATGTCCTTGAGGAGTGCAGGACGGTCAGGAGGAAGCTCTCGCAGGTTCAAACCGTGGGGCCGGAGGGGCCTGCTCCTTCACAGCCTTCTTTCAGAGGCGCACACTCCCTACACAGAGCTTCTTCTCCAGCCTCCCAGATTACGCGAGGGCTGTGCTGTCCTTTCCTTGACCTGTTTTCTGGGATAAATGAGCCAAAGCCCATAGCTGCTTCCTGTGTGAGCCTGCTTTACAGGAGGAGGAGGAGGAGACAGTGGGTCTCGGTTTCACCTCCTGCACCTCCATGGCTCACTTCCTGCATCCCCTCTCCCTCCGACACCCACAGGGAGCCCCGCTTTCCCTCCCTGGTCAGTACTAAATCCAGCCCTTCCCTTCCTCTGAGCACAGCAGCCCCTCTTGCACTTCAGGAAGTCTGGGGCCACTGGGGAAGTGAACTGCGCTTGCTGCAGGGATGAGGCACTCCATGATGCAGGGCCTGGAAGCCCCTGTTACGGGAGATTTACTACCCTGCTCCCAGGGTGCACTCCAGGCTGAAATTGGCTGACAAGGTCTCAGCGGGGGCAGGATTTATTCCCACATATTAAATTATTTTTTTTAATTAGTTCAATGCCCAGGTCGTTTCTAAACCAAAGAAATGTGAAATAAATAAGTTCCTGAAGTAAGGAGGAGACAGGCCGTGGGCTGCGTTGGCTGCTAAGTTTTTACAAAGGTGTTTGCAGCCCAAGACACTGGGCACTTCTTGGCTCCAGCACCTAGGAGCGCAGGAGCCTGTCCCCCACCC
Organism: Muscardinus avellanarius; assembly: GCF_963383645.1. Classification (NCBI taxonomy): domain Eukaryota; kingdom Metazoa; phylum Chordata; class Mammalia; order Rodentia; family Gliridae; genus Muscardinus; species Muscardinus avellanarius. The sequence goes on from NC_137793.1 coordinate 118,855,335, forward strand.
GTTACTTCCTGTTATTGCCCCCTCGGCCTCCCCGTGCAGGCTGGCTCACTGTTTGTCTTCTTTTCTCCTTTTGCCCCTTTCTTTCATCACTGGTAGGAGGCGGGCTTTGGGCCTTTCCTGGCTATCTGGAATCCTTTTCTCATCCCAGGCCAGGAGTGAGCGGGCGGTGGAGGTGGAGGGAGGTGGCTGAGCCTGGCAGATTGTGGGGAGGAGGTGTTATCGCCCATGCCTGTGCATGTGCATGCACACACACACACACACACACACACACACACACACACACACACACACACACACACGGATGGCAGCATGATGAGGGAGCCAAGCCAACAACACCAGGAGCTATTTAAGGACTGAAACTGGGAATCTGTATATGGCTGGATCCTCACTCCCATGATGCTCTGTGTGTGGTGGGCTCCTAGAGGCCTGGGCCCAGGCCCTGGGTAGGCCTCAGTTACTTCCTAGATCCTAGTGCTTTAGGAATGGGAAGAAAGGCAAGTGGTCCCTTTATTGCGCCCAAGGTATTATGGATCCCACAGGAGAGGCCCCGTCATTCCCAGATCCTTCTCTCAGTATAGACGGGCAAGGGCCAGAGATGACACCGGTGGATGCTGTGACTGCAGAGACTCCTCGGTTTCTTCCTGTGGCTTCTGATCCGCGTGGGGAGAAACTGTGTTCCATCCCCCCGACAGGCCTTGCCAACCACGCTCCACGCTGGGCCACAGATTGATGGGTAAGCGCTGTTTTTATAAAAAAGAAAACCGGGCATGGTTGTGCACACTTATAATCACACTACTTGGGAGGCTTAGACAGGAGGATGGCAGGTTCAAGACTAGCCTCCGTAACTTAGCAAAACCTGTTTCCAAAGAAAAATAAAAAGGGCTGAGGATATAGCTCAGAGGTAGAATGCCCCTGGGGTTCAATCCCTAGTGCCAGTAATATAAAATAAAAAATACAAAAGGAAGAGCATGAACAGCATGACACATTCTTTGCACTCCCCGTACTTAGGATAATGCAAAAATTGTAACAGTGATGTGCCAACACTGTCTCTGTTCACACGATGGTACTATCTCTCTTACCCCTAACATGGGTGAGAAGGTTGCCTTTCTCCTCCTCTCCCCTGTTATCAGATATTCACTGATTGATCTGTTTAATCAATCAGTGAATACCTCTCAAGGGCCACTGCCAAGGAGTACTGTGAATTTCAGAAGTGGTCTTACTGTTCAATAGCATTATTTATCTAAATGCAATGGAATTTTTTTCACATTATTGCTTCAGAGACTTGATGCTTCTGTGACTTGGGAACAAAGTTTTGTACCAAAAATATTATTTTTCTCTCTTAGTAGGAGGTAAAATGCTGCTGAATTAACATGCTGAGCTCTGTGCCAAGTACAGGAACCCTGGTAGTGAGGACAGACACAACCCTGATCTCCAGGAGCCCACGGCCTAGAGACAGCACAGGCAGATAAAGCATGATGGCAGGGCGTCGCGTCCAGAGGCTTACCAGCAGCACACACCCGACTCTATCTGAGCACCTGGTGAGCCCTGAATCTGCCTGGGAGAACGGCAATGGCTTCTGCCCAACTTCACATCCTCAAAGCTAGGCCATGCTCTGTGCCCACGTAATACAGTCCCATTGCCCTTGTGGGAAATTCAGGGACGTCACAGTGCACTCAGAGCTTTGTAAAACTCTTATTGCAGATGGCATAGCCTACATCTACTGCTCTGTCTAACAAGGATACCTTCATTCTTCTGAGAATGGAGCCCCGTTTGGGGAGAGAAATGTGGTTCCCTCTTCTTCAAACCCATGATGCTTAGTGCATCAACCATAGCACTCTACCACTGAGCCCTTTCTTGTGGGAAGATAAACCTGCCCTCTCTGGTGGGAAGACCCAAAGGAAGCCCTGATGTGCCCATGAGTGTTCCAAGCTCCTGAAGGAAGTCCCCCTAAGAGCTGAAGATGGAGCCCAAAGATAAGCAGAAATGAGAGGGCGAAGAACAGACAAACACAGATGAGAGGAGAAAGAGACACGTGCTGCAGGTGCGCAAACCTGTTCACTCATCCCGAGGCCCAGTGGCCCTCTACTCCTTGGCATTTGGTGACAAGCCACAGAGTGTCATGCTTCGTCTCAGTCAACGTAAACAGGCCTTTGTCTCTTGTATTGAAGAGCCCCAGCTAGGTCAGAGGGCCAACAGAGTCAGCTCTAGGATTTGTCCACAAACTAGAATCCAGTCAGTCCTGGCCTGTGTGAATGCACCAATCTCACAGTGAGATCGGTGCCCGCAGACGTGGTGACCTAGAGTTAACAGCTTCTCCTCCAAAGTGCTCCTACCTGTCGCAGGGCACAGAGAGATAGTGCAGGCTGCATTAGACCTCCCTTAGGAGAGTTTTCAGGTCAGCAAGCGTTGCTAGGAACAAGCAGCCCCCTGAATCTCAGCTGGCTCTCCTTGAGGCTGAGCATACCAGCCCTCCCCAAGTGGGGCTCCATGGGGAAATGCCAACTTCCTCCAGCAAGGTTACAGATCAGAAATGGAGACAAGTATTTGGAAGCCAGTCTGGAAAACAGGACTGCTTTCTTTACCCCAACCTTGACTTGAGCCTGTACAAGCTCAGCCTCTGCTGCCCCAGCTGGCTGCTGCTCAGACATGCTTCACCTGGCTGGGAGGAGGGCTTGCCGGCCACTGGGCCCCTCCTCAGCCTCCACCAGGCACCAGTGCAGGCAGCCCGCCTCAGCCTCGCTCACCCTCCTCCGCCTCTACTGTGGTTCCTGGGTGGGGACCCCATCCTGCTGACCCAGGTCTACTCCCCATCCTTCTCCCTGGTCTCCGGCCTCCACCCCTGCTCTCCTTTAGTGGTAGTATTGCCAAGAGTGCAAATGCACACCCTGTATGACCTCACTACCTCCAACTGCAGAGTCTCCTCACCGCAGGACCTCAGAGCACAGTCCGCCACACCCGGGCAGTGGGTCCCTGGGCAGGGCCTGCGCTCACCCACTCCCACCCTCACAGCCTCCCTCCTCCCCGCTCCTGGATCCTGTCCCTCCCACTCCAGGTCTCCGCCTCAGCTGCCCTGGGCCCCCTCAGTTTTCTTCTCATGTTATTCTCTGTGTATTTGTTTGCGTGCGTGTGTGTGTGTGTGTGTGTGTGTGTGTGTGTGTGCGCGCGCGCGCGCGCGCACGTGATAACCTACTCATGCAGGATGAAGGCATTCTGAGGCCTTAAGTATAAATATAAAATTAGGGTGTCCTATGAAAACTTGACCAGTGCTAAAATACAAATCCTGCATTGTGCTGATTTCCCCTAATGACCCCACCCACCACCACTGCAGTATTTCAAATGTCCAAAGGAAGTTTCATGACATCTGGGTGCAGAGTGTTCTAGGTCAAATATAGACTAAGAAATCTCAGTGGATTTGCAAATGTCAAGGAGCTGGGACTCGTGAGTCATGACCTGCACAGCCACGCCCCGCCTTCTCTCCTGGTATCAGACCTGCACCCCAGAGAACCTTCCAGCCCTTGTGGGGAGGGCGGAGAGGTCACGTGCCGTCGTCCCAAGGTGCCGCTGCCGCCTGGAAGGATGGCTTGATTCTTCCCCAAGCAATTACTTAAATGGTGTTTTGGCCCCCTTTTCTCTGGAGCAGGACATAACCTTTATTGACATTGTGGCCGCTGCCACATCTGTTACTCTGACAGGGAGAAGGAGCTGGCCGAGCCTTATGATGGATTCGGGGTTGTCAAGCCCTGAGCACAATTTGTCACAGGGCAAAAGGGAGCCTGTTGTCGGTGGAAGGTCCCTGGATCCCACAAGGAGGACGCTGCCTTCCTTCTCCTTTTGCCAGTCTCCCAGGCAGCCTCAGGGAACCAGAGAGAGGGCACCCATTTAGGAAGGGGCTCTCGCCTCCAACCGCTGCTGGCCAGATGTGAAGGCAGGTCACAGTGCAGGTAAGGGAGTGGCCCTGTGCCTGCTCTGGAACCCCAAGTCTACGCTCGGAGACGGACTGAGAAATACCTGGGCCAGGTCTGCTGAACAGAGCTGGTGGAGACCCGGCTCCAGGAGCACACCACAGGGCTGTCCTCACACAGAAGGCCTCAGGTGCCCGAGTGGAGGCACTCTGTCTGCAACCACGCCGAGGCCACTCTGAGACTAGCGATCCTCTCCGGGCTTGGCATTCCAGAGGAAGCTGCAGCTCAGACCGCGCTGAACCAAGCCCACAGGAGGGAGGCTGTAAAACCCAGGAGATGCTATCTCCCAGACGGACGTGGAGTGTGTCATCCCCTGAAAGTCAAGGAGACGGCTGATTTAGAGTTTCCAGCTGGGTCACACAAGAGTCAGCGGCGGCTGCTTCCAGCTGAGTTCAGAGTCTGAATATTTATGGTGTCAATCTGAAATCCAGATAACCACAAATAATACAAATCCATTAACCCCCCCACACAAGGAAAGCTTTTTGGCTGCTGATGCCTTGATTGCTGGGTGAGGCAGGGCTAGGGCACCATGTGCTGCCCTGGGCCTTTCTCCATCTCATCCCTCTCCCTCTGTCTCCACACCCACACCTCCTCGACTGTGTGCCCTGTGCCACACTGCTCCAGACTGGCAACGCAGCTTCCCAGGGGTGCCATCCTCTCCTGCCAGTACTGACTTGCTCTGCTCTGCTCACTGGCCTGAGAACCACAGCGCCAGAGGAGAACATGTATAACAGACCACCAGGTTATCAAAACTGACGTTCCCTGGTCCTTGTCATCTCCATAAAGAGCTCGCCCATCAGCTAATCCTGTCTCATTCCCTCTTAGCCGCCCTGGATGGTATACATGGGTGTCCAGCGATCTGTAGGACCCTCTCCATAGCATGCCCCACTCCCGCCTGAGTGACTTTGTGGGGGCCCACAGCAGCCCTGTGAGGCAGGATGACCAGGCCTGCGCCTTCCTAAGCAAAGTACACTTCAGCAACCACCTGAGAGTTCAGAGCCACATTAAGGACTAGAAGCTTCCACCCAGAGAGACCGGTGTGGGGAAGTTCTCCAGCACGCGAGCCGTCTTCACTAAACGGCTTCATGAAGAAATCAGAAGAGCCGAGCTGCTGCAGGGTTGGCCCTGCTGCTGAGCAGAACTACCTGCTTCAAAATGCACCACAAAGCCACAGGGATGGAAGCGGCCTGGCAGCTTCATAAAGAGGCACAGATGCACAGGACAGGGCCAGTAGTCCTGGACAGCTCCACACACCAGGTGCACACTGCCTGGGTGTGTGTCAGAGACATAAGCCGAGAAAGCCAGCCTCTTGGCACAGGTGGCTGGAAAACCAGGCGCTGCACGCAGGGACAGAATTCTGTCCCCATCTCTCACCATGTACACAAACGAATTCAAGAAACATCAAAACCCAAAATGCAAGAACTGGAACTCTAAACCACAAGAAGAAACATTGGGGAAATACTTTACAACATCGTTATAGGAACTGATTTTGGGGTTGAGACTCTAATAGTACAGAAAATAAGAGTTAAACTAGACAAATCAACAAACTAAGGAGCTTCTATGACGCGAAGGAACTCACCAACAAAGTGAAGACAAAACCCACAGAATGATTTAAAAATTGCAAGCTATTCATCTGACAAAAGATTAATGTCCAGAACATAGAGGAAACTTTAAAAACTCCGGAATGTAAATGCAAATAATCCAATTAAACATGGGCAAAAATACAAATAGACCCTTCTCAACAGAAGAAGTTCAAATGGCCAAAAACTATATGAAAAATGCTCAACTTCATGAGCAAGCAGGAAATGCAAGTTTGAACCACAGCGAAACATTATCTTACCCCAGTTAGAAAAGCTTTTATGAAAGAGACGAAAACTAATACGGCGAGGATGGAGAGGAGAGGGAGAAGAGGGAGTGTTCTCGCCGCTTGCTGGGAAGGCAAGGAGCACACCCGATGTGGTGAACAGTATGGAGTTACCTCAAAAAACTAAAAATAGATCTACCATATGATCAAGCGCGTCTGATTGTGTACAAAGGGAACAAGACAAACTCATCCACAGGACACCTGCCTGCCTACGCACGCACTGTTCACAATAGCGAAGATACACAATCCACCCGCGTGCTCCGTCTCCATCACTGTTACAAATGCCCAAGCAAAGCCGCTTGGTGGAGGCGAGCCTTACGCTCACAAAGCTGAGTATGGCAGAGCCAGCATTTGAACCCGGGGGCCCAGAGGCTTGCTCTGAGTTACTGTACCATGATGCCTCCCCGAGGTCTGAGGGCCACCCGCTTGGAAACTAGAACTCCAGGGCCTGCTCAGGAGCATAAGGGACCCAGGCTCTAGAACCTGTGCTGCATCCAAGCACATTTCTATGGACTTGGATACAACAGAGACCAGTGAAAATAATCAAAGAGATGCCCCTTGGTCTCTCAGCCCATCGCAGGGGATGGACTTTTAGGTTTAGTCTGTTCTCTTTTTCCTCCTTTTCTTCCTCTTCCTATCTTACTTCCTTTCTCATTTCTTTCCATTCCTTCCCCATTCCTTCCTTTCTTTCTTTTTGGTGAAAAGCAAGTTTTAGAGTGGATTTCTTTTGGGTGATATGTAACTTCCTGTTCTTGGAGCCAAAAGACCTTTTAAAAGCTTATTTTAAATCTCAAGTTACTTCTCAAGCAGTTAGTATGTCTTCCAAAGTCACATGTAGATGCATCCAGACTAAATAAATTATATAACTATCAGTTACCTAACCCTTAGGGAATGTGGCCACAGGCTTAGAAAAGGCCAGTGCTTGGAATCTGCCTAGTTTTACAAGACTTCCATGTCTGAGAAGTTGTCCAACATGTTTTCAAACTCTTGAGGGGTTTTGATCTTCATTCACTAACACAAATAATGAATCATTTTAAAAGTCTAAGGCAATACTGTCATTCAGAGAAATACAAGCTATTCCCCCACCCTGCCCACTGTGTGTGAGTTAGAGCAGCAGCAGCTCACAGCAGAATCCAGGCACTCGGAAGTTCCAGGGATGGGTGGTGGGTACAAAGGTGCAGAGGGAGCCAAGCACCCAGGCACTGACAGACGTGGTTCTTTCTGCCTGGTCAACGGCATGACTCGTTCTGGCTTCCAGAAGGAGCCCATGGCAGCCTCGGGCAACCTGACCCAGGCAAGAGCTCATAAGGCTGCTGGATCCCTGGTACAGTGGCCCATCTGGCTGGCCTCACTATTTGCTAAGCTGGAGTCAATTCAATTTAGAAATGATGGAGCACCTGTTATATGCCAGGCCTAAGCATGTAGTTTGGGCAGTAGTGTCATCTCTGAGAAGTGCTTGCTGACCAGTCAATACGTCTGCACATCGCCACTACAACCCGGCTCCCCAGGGCACCCTTCACTCTACCCACCTCCCACCTGCTTCCTCACCACTGCCAGACTCTGCACTTTGGGTCTGGAGTGTCCCCCAAGGGCCCTGGGCTGAGTGCTTGGTGCCCAGGAGGGTGCTGGTGGGAGGTGAGGCCTGATGGGAAGCCTCAGGACACTGGGGTGTGCTCTCCAAGGAGATGGTTGCACCTCGTCCCCTCTCTCTCTCTCCCTTTCTCTCTCCCTCTCTCTTCCCCTCTCCCTCTCCCTCTTTCCCTCTCTCTTTCTCTCTTTCCCTCTCTCCCTCTTTCTTTCTCTCCGTCTTTATCTCTCTCTCCCCTTTCTCTTCATCTCTATCTCTCTCCCACTCTCTCTTTCTCTCTGTCTTTCTCTCTCTGTCTCTGACTGTGCTCCTTGGCTAACAAGGTATTAATGATTTGCACCACTGTGCAGTCCACCATGAGGCACTGCACCTCCACAGGTCTAAACCAACAGGGCCAATCGGAACCGCCCTTAACTGTGAGCCCAAATGGATGCTTTCCTGTGAACTTGATCTCACAGGCTTTTGTTATGGTGCTGGAGAGCCCATGACACTCCACCCATCCCTCTTGGTCTGGTACTGCCAGGTGTGAGTCCTGGACCTGCCATGTCTTGGGACTGTTCAGATTTTACTGAAGTCTATGTCCCCGGAAATGCCTTAATCCTGGGCAAACAAGGACATGGTTCCCCTGCTGCCCACACCCCCACCCCAGCTGCATCTTATCTCTGCCTCCGCTCGCACAGGCCCGTGCAAGTGAAGCAAGGTACTCAGAGGGTACAAAGCACTCAGGTCCTTAGCTGCCAACCAAGAACCTGGGGAAGACAGGTCGCTGCAAAGCACGGGTGATGGGACCAAGGATCGCCCGCAAACGTCTCACCTGGATGGTCACTACTTGCAGCCCCATCTTCCCTTCCAACGCCTGACCTTTCTGAAGCAAGACTCTTAATTGCAGCCCCTGGTGACAAGCTCGGGTGAATGGCAATGACTCCACCACAGCAACACTGTTGATCCGGGCACTCCCACGGCCTCCCATGGATCTGCTGGCCAGGCCCAGAGCCACACGGAGGATGGGAAGGGTGATGTCACCCTGCCGAGGAAGTGTGCGCTGGGTCACCTGGGAGTCCATCCTCCTCAAAGGGCATGGAAGGCCATTTATGTTTGCTCATGTCTCATAAATCACTGGCTTCCATACTTGAAAACCTGAAGCCACATGCCCAGCCAGAATTGAGAGATGGCCACTTTGCCTTTGGCAGCAGGATCCTAGAGCCCTTTACAGAGCCGGTACCAACCGCCCTAGAGACTGTGTCACGCCATCCATCATGAGACACCTAACCAACGAGGCATAAAGAGACGGCATGGGGACGCTTGTCCGAGAGTCAGACCACTTCATCAAGGAGCAGACGGTGTGGAGGAGAGCGCCCAATACGAGGGCTGTCCAGGGTGGGGAGCCCCAGGGGCCTTTTGTGTCCGCTAAGACGAGGAGCCCAGGAGGCAGAGCTACCTTTACTTTGAGGCACAAACTGTTTGACAGACTACTGAGTAGTCGCTCACTACTAAAAACACGCCACTGACCCAGGTGTGTCCTTCCTGCTGGTCCTTCCAAGAGTTCCCTGCGTCCACCACAGAGGCCACCACTTACAGTAGTGGGATGCAGCCATGCTTGATTGCTGGGCCTGTCTGCAAAGGCCCACTGGCCAACTGTCCTCCAGGTCCCACAGGAGGAAGGAGACACAGATGAGGCTCTCCTGCAGTAGAATTGTAAGGCCAAAAGAACTTGCAAATGCTGCCCTCCAATCCCTGTCTTCTCCTCCACTTAGAAAGGTGCCAGGGTCAGAAGAGACAAGTGCTGTGTGCTGAAATAACATGGTGAGCTCTGGGCGAGGTAGAGTGTGAACTACTGACCCATCGCCCATGGCCTTTTAGTGCAGCCTCTTTGGCTTTTGAGGCCAACACGAATATATTTCTGAATTCAAACACTCATGGGAAAATATTTTTTATCAACATGTAGTGAGTTTTATGTAGAAACCATAACTGCCATGTACGTAGCAGCTTAAAGATTATTTGTTGAATAAGATGAAAAAGCAGATACAGGAAAAATTCAGATGAAACCACTGTAATTACAATATTCCACTTGAAGACACCAGCCTTTAAAGAGGAACTACCAAGCCAGGCTGCTGGCACACACTTGTAATTCCAGCCTTAAGGAGGCTGAGACAGGAGGATAACAGTGAGTGAACAGCCTCAGCTACTTAGGCCCTTGGCAATTCAGTGAGACCCTGTTTCAAAATAAAGAATAAAAATAGGGCTGGGGGTGTAACTCAGAGGTAGAATGCCCCTGGGTTCCACCCCCAGTAAAACAAAAAATAAAAATAAAAAATAAAATAAAGAAGACCTGTCAGCATACATGGGTCTTGGCCGTGCTGAGCTGGCTCTGTTGTAAACACACCGCATGTGTCGTTTATCCACCACGGTAACTCACTGTGCTCCTTGGTGTGCAGCTGCACAGCCCATCCTGCCGCCCCATCCCTGCATCCCCATCCCTGCATCCCCATCCCTGCATCCCCATGCCTGCCTCCCCATCCCTACATCCCCATCTCTGCCTCCCCATCCCTGCCTCCCCATCCCTGCATCCCCATCCCTGCATCCCCATCCCTGCATCCCCATCCCTGCCTCTGCCCACAGGGGTCTTCTGTGCACAGGCTCTGTGGTTCTAGTCTCCCTTCCTTTTTCCATAGAAATACTAGTCAACGGCTGGGCGTGGTGGCGCATGCTTGTGATCCCTGTGCTTGGGAGGCTGAGACAGGAGGATCGTGCAGGTTCAAAGTCAGTCTCAGCTACTTAGTGAGGCTCTCAGCAACTTAGTGAGACCCTGTTTCCAAATAAAATATAAAATAGGTCTGGGAGTATAGCCCGGAGGTAGAAAGCTACTGGGTTCCACCCTCAGTACCACCAAAAAAAAAAAAAAAAAAAAGAAAGAAAGAAATACCAGCCAACAGATTTGCATGCACCCTGACCCAGTACTACCCATCTTAGCTAAGTGGCAGCTGCAAAAGTCCTATTTCCAATCCAAGGCCCAGTCCGAGGTATGGGTGGACAGCAGTTTTGGGAGACGTTATTCAAACTGCTACCACAGGTCTCCCAACCTTGTCTACTAATAGGAACACACAAAAAGAAAATGCATACCTAGCAGCAAAATCTTAGTTTCTAAATACCATTCTTCGCTAAGAATAGGCAGGGATCTTTTGGGGAAGAGGAAAAAATGACCAATTCCAGAACGAGGCAGGGAAAGAAATTAGGTGAGGGAAGGACATCTTGCATAGAAAGCAAAATAGTACCAGAGAATGATGAAGTGAAGACAGAAGGGAGCCTGAAGCAGTGTCCACTGGCCACATGCGGGACGATCTGAGTATAACATAGGCAAGGACAACCACAGACTATAACCTCCCAAACAGTATTGAAGATCTTGGGTCTATGCACACATATGCGAATGTTTATATGCAAAACACACAAAGGTATATATGCAAATACCAGCCATACATGGATATGTTTGTCACTTCTTCTACAGCAAATATTTATTCCATTATATTGAGGTGATAGTTCATGCAACTCTTCTGTTACTGATTCAGATTGTTCCCGGCTTTCAGCTCTCATGACAGGACCACAGTAAGTGAGCTTGTAGGCACCTGTCTTCAGAAGCACTAAGAAGCCAGGACAGAGTGAGAGGTACACATCCCTGCCATCACACATGGAACTCAGGGAAGCTCAATGACCACCAGTCAATCCATGATACGGGCTTGTTAAGGGGGCAGACAGAGCAGCAGCTTGCAGTGAAGATATGCTCTCAAAACACAGATGGAGCCTTTATATGGGTCAAGGGTGCTGCAGGGAGGAAAGATACTATTCTCATAATGAGTAACTCTTAAAGGTGACCTTTCCAAAAAGCAAATGCTGCCCTGCCTTATTTGACAATAAAGGGCTCTCAAGAGATCTACTGCATATCCAACTCATATCCAGAATCTACACCACAATTTTGTTTCTGATTCTACCCAGATATGAAGTACAGATGTATATGCCCTAAAAGAAGACAAGCCCTTTGTCAGAGCTCTTTCTTCAACACAACATGTCTTGATTTTAGCAAAAGCCTTAAACATTAAGCTTCTAGAGCTATGTCCCCACATCATAAGCCTGAGAAACTGGAAGCCAAGGAGTCAGGAGCACTGACCAAGGAAGTGCCAGAGACGAGGCCTGAGGGCAGAGACAGAGCCCACCACTGGAGACAGGCTTGAGCCTTTGCTTTTGACCAGTGTTTATTTGTGTGCATGTGTACTAAACACGTGGGTTTTAAGGCTCTAATCTGCGTGGGGCTGTTGGAATATGCTGGCTGCCTGGAAGATCACCCCTCCCACTCCCGAGCTCCCTTCCAGCACTTTGGGTAGCACGTCTCTGATGACTGTAGTCCCCTCCAGAGTGCAGAGGTAGAAAGCGCTTCCATGACACAGAGCAGTTCTGCTGGGGCTTGAAAGTCACTTCACATTTCTCCCTCAGTTTTTCTATTTTCTTTATTTTTCATAGGAGAAGAGTATACTAAATCAGTGATTTTGTAGACCCAAATAGTCTTTTCTAACAAATCTAACACTGAGTTCAAATTGTAAAGCTGGTTTGGTAAAAGTGGGAGTTTAAAACCTGAGGCTCCTTGACTTAGTTCTCTTGGAAGGAGCTGTTAATCACCAGGAACAGCAGAGGTTCAACAATCCACAATTTTCCATCATCGAACTGATGTGCATATGGTTTTGGACAGCCATCTTCTATTACATAAACTGAGACATGCCTGCATTAAGCTCTGGTTTCTAGAAAAAATATTTTCATAAGTCAAAAACATGGCACCTTTTTCAAACCCTACCCTGAGAGGTTTCCAAGATGCCACATGCCAAATTCCAGGACCTTTTAGCCTTTACCTCTGAGTGTCTAAGATCACTGTGAGACCTCTCAATGACCCAACTCTGTCCTGTCTCAGGGAGAGGAATCTCTCCAACAGATAAACCTCTCCTCACAGGATTTATGACATCCCAAGGCACAAACAAGAAAGAAGGTTCCTTATGCAAACTGCTAAGAGTTTAGCAATGAGACAATCCATGTTCTTAACCCTGAGGTCAAATGTCTTTGAAGATTCAGGAAAACATGTCAGAGAAAATGTTCCTGACTGAACTATGACCACCTCTCTTACAGCCAGCCAAATCCCAGTCCCACTTTTCTGACTGAGTAGCCTAGCGGCTCTTGGCAAGTCATTTCTTCTCTCTGACTTTCCCCACATTGGAAGAAGACTGACTTCCTCCAGACTAGCGAAAGGTTCCAGAGATTAGGCAGATAGAAATCACAATGCCGGGCTCTATGGAGGGGTGTTACAGGAACATTAAGTTCCATTGTGATTCATGGAGGAATGTGCCCCCAGACTTATGGGGAACCTCATGTTCAGCTGAAGGAGGGGTGGAGTGAGCCCCCTTGCTGACATACACGGTTTTATTAGTACTGAGTCCACATTGCAGAATGCAGGGTGGGGGGCCGGCAACACTCGCTGGATTGATGACTGCCTAGCTCCTACAGTACTTACATGGGGAGAGTGGAATGTTAAGTGCTTTTTAACAGTTGAAAGCATGTTAGAGCTCCCATGTCAAGATCCCTTTGCTGGTTACCAAATCCCTGGAGTTAAGCATTGAAGTTGGGGGTTGGGTGGGGGAACTAGAATTCAGACTTCTCCACCTACAAGTCCTAAGACTAAACTATGAGAGTCTTGATGCTTTGGATAAAAAGGATGAGTGGAGAGTGCACGCCCTCCTTCAGCTGCCCAGGGCTGGCTCAGTTGGGCTGCTTTGCTGAGACCTTTTTGCACACAGGACATGGGCTCTCATAGCCGCTCTGACCCAGGACCAACTGGAACCACTGATCATGGAGCTGGCTCCTGTAGGCCATGCTAACCACCCAGTGCTGCAATTGGCTTCTTTGCTAGGTGAAAAAAAAAATAGCAAGAGATAGAGCGACCATGCTCACACTCAAGAAGAGCTACATATTTTATGATAAGATTCATGCATCCTGTAAATAAGCTTCCAGATAGGTTCAGTGAACCAGGCTCCTGAAGAACCTACTGCTATATTTGTTCTTCTTCCCAACTCTCATGTCTGCGAGGGGAACAGAAGCAATGGATCTGGTAGAAACACCCCTTGGTTCCGGTTCCTCAACAACGGGGTCCAGTGAACATCTCACAGCCCGCATTTTCTTGGTGTAAGCCCCTATTAACTCCAACTTCCAGGTGTTGACCACACAGTGATATCACTGCTCATAGCCCTGCCTCTGAGCTCAGCAGTACCTTTAAAAGTCTTCTGGAGTTCTAAAAAAGTGTATCTTGCTCAGAGTTCATTTTTGTTTTTACACGTAGTTTATGGTTCATAGGTGGTGAGCAGGCCCTGACTCCTGAGCTAAGGACGGACTGCCATTTCTTTCTGTAAATAATGTTTATTGACCGACACCTGCACTTACATGTCACCCACATCACTTATATGCCTGTGGCTGACTTCACAGTACAGGGCAGAGTTCAGCACTTGAGGTGGTACCATGTGCGAGCAAAGGGTGAAATATTGATTATCTGAACCTTCTCTGAGAAAACTTGCCAATTATGGTCTAATTTAAACTAAAGAACAAAATGTGATTTACGTGGTAAACTAAGGCTTCCTGTAGCCCACTAGGTCTCCAGAACTGAGCTGGGCAACCTCTTCCCACCCACATTCCTCAGCCTCACCTGGTAGCTAAACTAGCCAGGGCAAGAGTCTTTATACCAGGGAAATTGTCAGGCAGTACCCACTGGGATTTGTTTAAAGATCCAGGTGTTAAGTATGTACCAGCACACATGGAAATGCTGTTAGCAAAGCTCCATTTAGACCAAGCACGGACTACTGGCATCTGGCAAGGATCCTATTAGCTGGATGAACCCAGTGATGTTAATGAGCCCTGCTGGATGTCAAGAATTTAATTTTGATAATTATTGTTATAGCTCAGTTTAATGTATAAATCTTAGGAAATACAAAAAAATGGGGTGGGAAATAAGCTAGCCCCCTTAGACATCATGACAATGTTGATGTCTTCCTTCCATTCTCTTAGCATTTTATTTAAGGTATGAGAACATATGCCATGTTGATATCTGTAATTTTACCTTGAGGTAAAACTCTTTGGTGTTGAAACTTTTTCTGCAGCATCATTTTGCTTAGCTATTTGGTATTCCACACTTTAATTCAATTAACCAATTCTCTTTTGAAGTGCACTGGAAAGTTTGTAGTGGGAACCAATGAAAATACATATATATTCATAATTCTGAAAATTTCTTTAGGGTAACTTCCAGATCTTCATTTTATTAAAACCCAATATTTATGGTTAATTATTTGTTGTTATATTTCTTTCTCTTTTTTTTTTTTTGAGGTACTGGGGATGGAACCCAGGGTCATTCTACTTCTGAGCTAAATCCCCAGGCCTATTTTTTTATTCTTTATTTTGAAACAGGGTCTCACTGAGTTGCAAAGGGCCTCACTAAGTAGCTGAGGCTGGCTGCAAACTGTGATCCTCCTGTCTCAGCTTCTCAAATGCTGGGATTACAAGCGTGCACAAACACACCCAGCTTGTGTTATATTTCTAAACCTATCTCAATCATTTGCTCATTAACAAATTTAAAGTAAGATTCTTATGTGTCCGACACTTTTCTAGAAGCTGAGAAATGAACAATGAGAAAAATATGGAGGAGACAATCGTGCCATGTTGAGATTGTGCCTTAAATACAGCAGTCACGGGCTTTACAATGGACATTAATAACTTCGCAGTGCCCCTCCATCCTATTCAGTAGCACACGGATTCACTTATGGCCTGACACATGCCAGAAACTCAGAAGAAACTGAAGGGCCATGTTTACTGCACTGGCACTGATGTCGTCATGAGAAAAACACTCTAATAAAGTCACAGTATCTTAGCTAGAAATCCTGCTTATAATAAAATCCAGAGCAAACCAACTTAAACCAAAAGGGAAATGCATTATAAGGAGAAAAGTGCATGTCAAAGAAAATCCAGCTTCAGAAAGATGGTCAGCTATGAGAGAAATAATGTAGTCTAGGACTCCAACTCTGTCAGAAATCTCATATCTCACCTCTCTCTCTCTCTCTCTCTCTCTCTCTCTCTCTCTCTCTCTCTCTCTCTCTCTCTCTCCCTCCCTCCCTCCCTCCCTCCCTCCCTCCCTCCCTCCCTCGCTCCCTCCCTGCTTAAATATTCCTGTTCTTCACAGGAAAACCTCCTGTGCTTTCTTTTTCTATCAATGGTTAACCCAACTCCTGGTAGATAGTTTACATCATAGTTCAGTATACTAGGAATTCTATGACTGCCAACCCCATAAACCCAAGTTCTAGGAGCTGTGGGTAGAGTTCTTCAGCTATCCACGGCTCTGTGGAAGGAAAGCAGAGAACAAGACACTCCTGGCAGGGCTCATCCGCATGTTCTTAGCCCGCCTCTGTGCCTCTGTGCCTCTGTGCCTCCTGTGCCTCCTGTGCCTCCTGCCCTCCAGCACTCTGGATGGCTGAGTTTGCACCCTCAGTACATTGGGCAGCCCCTGGCCCTCACAGACCCAGGAAAAACTCCATCTGTGGAGTGAGCATGCAGTCTTGCCTCACCACTCGGCTGTAGCTGAATGGAAAAGGGAATACACACTCTGATAATCGCAGTGGAAAGGCCTCACTGACTCTGAGGTCATTCACTTCGAGTTCTTATCCCACAGCTTACAAGCCAAAACTTGAGCAGGTCGCATCACCATTGGAGTATAGATTTCCAATCGGTTAAAAGTGAGCAGGTAGGTTCTTAGTACAGTTGTGTACATTCTCACAGACCCTAATTTCCACATAGGAAAAAGAAACCTAGAAACTCTTGGGAAAATGTATAAAAATTATATAGAGATTCTGGGGAGACAATAAAATCAAAGACTTTGAAGAGAAGACACATTTTCAAGAGATAGTCCTGTGGGTTTATTGTGACATTTTTATAACATGTATTCTGATAGAAAGTCAGAGATGGATGGGGAGTCAGAACACAAACAGATGGACAGACAGACGCCTTTCTGACCTGAAGGACAATAGACAAAAGCTTGGGCTGAGCACTGAGAAGCAAGGGGTCAATTCAGAAAGGATGGATGCAGGAAGGAAGCCCCAGATCCTGTGCAAATTCCCCCCAGATCTCTGGCCATCCTCTGAACCATGTGTGGGAGATTGACGTAAGCAACTCAACCAAAGGCAGAGTCTGAACTCAGATAGGAAGGCTATCCAAAACACAAGGCTGGATTTAAGTCCTACCAACCAAATACATGCTAAAACAGCTGTTGTCATGGGGTGGCACGGGCGCTGAGGAGCCAGTGGAAACGGCAGGACCTCTTGTCTGGGGCCACAAGTCTCTGGCTACTGAAGTGGGTATGAAGGTGGACTCCTCCAAGGAAAGACAAAGAGAGGGCTGTCGAATTGTGCTCCACGATCTTTGACTTACCTTCGAGCAAAGCATATATGAACACATTCGAAGAAGCTCAGCTAAAGACAGAATATTTGAAGTGCACTTAAATATATCACCTGAAAGACATTATTCGTTTATGTGTAACCAAGTTAAAAGCATGTTAAAACAAAACAACAACAACACTCATTGGAGAAAGAAACATAATTCAAAGTTTTAACAACTTACTATTCATAATCCAAAATAAACTTTATATATGAAACCAGGATCAAATCTCAAGAGAAATGACAGTAACTGAGACTAACTGTAGGATGGAGAATACTGACACTTGTGGAAATGTTCTCCCAAGGGGCTCATATAATTATTTCTTAAATTTTTATGTAGATTCATTTTATTTATTTATTTTTAATATGCTTATCATGGTGAAAGTAACATATATGCACATAGCACTTGGTGCTTCCTTCTCCTTTTCTCCCTTCCTAATTCAGAGTACTAAGATTGATGTTGGTATATTCACTTATGTGCATATCAACTAAAATTATTTTAATGAAATAAAAACAAGAATACAATATTGGATTTTCTCAAAACAGTGAATGGAGATGACAAGTAAATAGTTCAGGTTATTTTAGGTTAAATCAACAGAAATGACACAATGTGATGAACATTGAGAATCACACACACACACACACAGAATGCCAAAGATCTATTCGATAATGTGGGTCCAACACATATGTGATAGAGTCCCAGAAGCAAAGAGAGATAGAGTGGGACAGGCAAAACTCGTCAGGAAATAATGGCAGAATATTTCTCATGGACCAAATAATAAAATGAGACTTTGTAAAAATCTAAACAATGATACAAACGTAATATCAAAACTCAAAAGCTAGCACACTGCATATGAAGAAATGCTTGATAAAGAAGAACAAAAATGAGAGATAGGGACTATCCAATGTCAAAATGCTGAGATAACTGCGATGGTATGACACTGGCATGGAGTTTAAAATATAAATTCATATAATTAACATCTAGCCCAGATGGTTTACATGACGTCTGAGTCTTAGACAATTTATTAAAGCAAAGGAGGAAAAGTCTGTTCAATGAATTGTGCTGAAATAACTGGATATCCACATGTTTAGAAAATGAACCTCACAATATATACAGAAGTTAGATGAAAATTGGAGTTAAAATTAATTAAGTCATAGTGATTTAATCGATAAATTAGACTTCATAATTAAAACTTTCTCTCATCCAAATGCACCATTACAAAACAGAGGAAGAGCAACTGATGTGGAAACCACAGCACAGTCCTCACAGCCCGAGGACTCTGTCCAGAGTACATGAGCACTCATATCATCTGCATGTCTAGAATCAAAAAGAGCAAGAACACCAAATCTGACGCAGATGCAGGGAACTGGGACTGGGTGGATTTTTCGATGGGAGTATAGAATGGCTCAACTACTCTGGAAACAGTTCTGACAGTTATTTCTTTTTATTTTTGATAAAACTAACCATATGCCTGCCTTGCAATCCAGCAATTCTACTCCTTGGTACTTCCCCAGGAAAAGGTGCAAGTGGGTTTGGGAGGCTGAGAGCAAACAGGAGGCTCAAGGCCAGACGCAGCAACTTAGCAAGCCTTTCAGCAAACTAGTGAGACCTTGAGGCCCTGTTTAAAAACAAAAAATAAAATAAACAAAAAAGAGGCCTTTAGGGTGTATCTCAGAATAGAACACCTGCAGGTTCAATCCCCAGTACAAAAAAATTAAAAAGCAATTAGATAATGAGAAGGTCTCATAAAAGATTGTCAACCACAGCTTTATCGATAATGGCTAAGCAACAGGAATAACTCATATCTTCAAAAATTAGAGAACTGATAAATTAACCCGTATGTAGATCAGCAGAGTATTACTGATCAATAAAAATTTTTACATCTGATCAAGTGCATTAGATTTTTATTGCTGCAATAATAAATCACCACAAATTTATCAGCTTTAAGCAATACAAAGTTAGTGTCGTGCATTTCCTTAGGTCGCAAGTCCCACACAGCTTATCCTAGTGCTGATGTTCAAATGAAATATGTAAACGACTCATATAAAGTGGTGTTTAAATAAAACCATCTTCTTACTCTATAGCTTTTTATTTTCACAAGAAGTATCAATTTAATAAAAATTGATTGATGGATTACTAGTGAATTTATCATTTCAGTTTTGGCTTCGGCAGCCTCATCCTTTTGATGCAACTTATTTATTTATTTATTTTTGCATAGGCCTTTAGTGTTTTTGTTGCAATTTATGTCTCAACTGTAGTGATCCTCTTTAGACCTTGAGAATCCCAAGCCTTTCAACTGTTAGAAAGAACTACTGCTTGTGTCTAGAATGCACTCCCCTCAGCCCTTGGCATTCCTGATCCTGCCCCTTCTCTCCACCACTCCATGCCTGCAGTTCTATGACTTCTTGCAATATTAAACTTTACTTTTAAGTACCTTCTCCCTAAACTCTGCATTAAATTAGGTCCCCTTGCTCTGAACGTCGATTTGTTGAGGCAGAACATGAGCTGGTAATTCTCCCTGTCTTCACTCTGTGTTCCCAGCACTTTTTAATCTTTTCATCTCCATGCTAGAGTTTAAGGGCTATGAAAGACAGAATGGTGCCTGTCTACACTGTTGCCCAGTGCTTATCACTGGTCCTAACCAAGAACGGTGCCTGGTATCTGTAAAGTGGCAGGCTGCACAGATGGATGAGGATGGACACATTGTGGACCTTGTGGCCTCCTGCTGCAAGACTGGTTTTAGATTTTTTTTCTGATATTTTGAATCAGCCTTTCCTAAGAGGTACTCTCTTCACCTTTTCTACCTGAGATGACTTTCCTAATGTCTCCTTGGACCAGAGACCCTGCATTTCCACCAGGCCCACCCATTCCCGTTTCATCTTGACTTCTTGCTTGAAACACCTGAGGACTCTGTTGGAGCCGTCTTGCAGAGCCAGGTGAATGCGGACCTTTCTGATCGGCAGTGCTGAAGGGCTTCTCCCTTCATTTCCAACACATTGCCGTCCAGTTTTCGGGTATCCTTATTAGAGTCCTTACCCATTTTAGCCTTTCCCTTAGACATTTCAACTCCCTCGCATTACTTCCTATTATATCCTATTATTTTAATTGTCCATCGAATAAAGAAAATCACAGGAGCGTCCCTACTATCAACGCAATGAGTGCTTTGGAGACAGATGAACGCTCTGACCGTGCAGCTGCAGCTCGCACCAATCGACGCAGGGTGGGAGATGCATGCCAAGAAAAGCTGGTTTTAGAAAATGACTGACAAAACCACAAATAATCGTCGTGGGTAATCACAGCTCAGAGGCTGTTCTGCACAATTGTTGGTGTGGCTGTCTGTGAAGACATGATTATAGGACTGCAAAGTCTATGCAGCTGGCCTCATAGTAAAGTGGAATTCTTTGCAGAAAACGGGTGAACTACTGCCAGCAACCTGGTCCAAGGTCAAGAGGAGCAGAAAGAAGAGATTGCTTTTAGACTCACCTGTGAGCAGACTAGCCACAGGGCTTTGCTGAGGCTGAGAGAAGGCCCTCTACCATTTGGGCGAAAGTTTGGATCTCTTGTTCTCAAGCGTCCTGCAGCTCAGACCCCTCTCTGGGTAAGTGGAGTGCCCCTACTGGAGGCCACTACAGATGTCCTGTATCACTTACCTGGTCCCCTCTTGGCTCTTCCTTGCCAACTCCCACTTGTGCTGGGATTTCCCTGGACACCAACTCCAGCTGATGGATGTCCTGATTTTACGTGCAAAAGGAAGGGGAGGCTTGATTCCAGAAACTGTGTCAGGATCAAGACTACTACATAATAATGCTTTGCTAAGTTGTCCACTTCAGATAAGGAGCCTGGACAATGCTGGACCGCAGTCATGGAGCTAGGCAGCGTCCAGCACTGGGCCACAGTTGTGGAGCTAGGCAATGTCCAGCCATGCCAGAGCAGCCTCCTGGGCTACACACGTGTATCTTCCTACTTCTAGCAGGGCTTCCTCTCAGCAGGCTGTCACGACACCCACAGTGTCAACAGCAAAGGCTTAGGGGATTATTTATCGAAGGGCTGCTGTCCTTCCAGCTGCACCTTCCAGAGAGTGACAAGTTTTCCCATTCACAAAAGAAGGCTCAGGAGGAATGTCAGCCATTCTGATGAGTTTGGTTTCTCATCATCTCTGTTTCTTTAGGAGAGAGAGGAAATTGCTAGGAAAGAGGTACACCTGGAGTATCTCTGTTAGTTATTTTTACCATCTTTTCTTTAAACTTCTCAAAACTGAAGCTATCTTTCTGTTCCAATCAGTTTAGGGAGATACCTTTTTAGCTGCTATATCAGTCCTAGATTTCAGTGTCCAGTGTCTTCATGATCAGATCTGTGCCCTGGCCCTGCCTACATTCAGGACCTATACTAAGCAGCCAGAATTCTCTGGGAATTCTCATCTTAGGCAGTTTTGCAAGCAATTGATAGTCTGGGCTCTGAAGCTAGAGAATCACACTCATCCCACCTCAGCGCCCTAGATAAGACAATACCATTAACCCCTGATGGACTCCACTTCTTCATACGCCACAGGAGCAAAGGGTCAGTGGTGGCCTGTTGGAGTGTCACCTGGAGCAGCTGATGTGAAGTGTTTGATTCCTAAAACACCCTTGGTCACCTTAGCTGTTGTTATACCCCTCTTTACCTGGAAACATGGGAAATGAAGTCCCACTGGGGATCTCGAGAACACACAAATAGTTCCATGTGCACTAGGGGTTTGTGTTATTTTTGTGTGCCTGGCCCATCATATTCTCAGCCCATGACTGCTGAGGTCTAAGTGCTTGTGGTATCAGAGTTGAACTTTACCAGATTTGCTTCTCTGCCTTTGTTCTCCTTTTGAGGTCCTTCTTTTCCTTTTATTCTCTCCCTTCTTCTCTCTCCAACAAGAATCGCATTGTATTGTGATACCAGGGTCCTTGTTCTCCTTCTTTAACTTTCCAAACACATCTGGGGCTGGTTGCATGTCTGACTCCAATTCACATCCTCTCTTTCCTATCCTTAGGCAGGCTTTCCAGTTCTCTGTTTCTCTACAGGGCCTGATCATTGCATTTACTGACCAGATGTAGAGGGTTTGATTATTTGCTAAATGAGTTAAAATTGAGACAGAGGCCAGTTGCTACAAGACTTTGAACAAGCATGGCCTTAGGTGTCCAATTTGTATACACAGGGAGATGAGTCCAAAGTCAGAATAGAAATTGTTTCAATTAAAATCAAAAGAGAAGCACTCACCACTAAAAGTAAAATGTTATCTGAAGATATTCATGATATGTCAGTTCATAATAATAATGCTTTGACCCACTAATTTAAGAACCCAGTGAGGAGATGTCTTAAGTTAAAATAATTCCTATTAAAAATTGTTACAAAGAAAGATGTGAGGTTACTTCAAAGGCCCATGCCTACAAATCCCCGATGTCCAAGCTATTAGCCTCTGCACCAAAGTCCTCAGAGAGTGGCCGGGGTGGCTGCTGAGCACTGTGTTCATACTCCAAGAGCATCTGCGTGCTGCCTTATGTTAGGAAGTATAGTTGATTCTTGACTTAACTAGCTGCTCCAGCAATCTGAGTCCCCCTCACCTGCCAACTGAACATACAGATTGTTGTAGAAATGTCACTGGCAAGCTTAAACATGTAGAAATGGAATTTCCAGGCCAACTGTTCAATAACTAAAAGTGTCCAAATCATGATAATGTAGAAACACAGGTGAGGTCAAGAATCCTGCCAAAATGTAAAGAAAAAGAAAAGCACACTTTTATTATTAACTAAATCAGAAAAGGTCAAGTTCTAATGACAGACATTGGGAGTCAAGTGAAGAATGTTGGATGCAGAAGTACTAGCCCCTCCGTGTCTAATGACAGGTAGCACATCCACATGAAACAGAAACAAAAGAATGAGGGATAGAGCACATTATCACACCCGACTGCCCTTAATAACCTGCAGGCTTCCAAGTCCTTTATTCATTGAAAGACTCTAATAGCTGTTCCAGTAAGTACTGGCTTTTCAATTCCTATATAAAAGAAACAAAAATAGAAAGCTGAGGAGAGAAGGACTTGCCCAATTGGAGGCCTAAAAACATTTTATAGCATGCTATGTAAGACTAGAAACATCAGTGTTTTCTACTCAAAAAAGGGCCCAGACTGAGAAAGATGACAGCAGTCACGGCCCCTCCAAGCTCCCTCCTCACAGCCACCTGGTGAATGCCGGCTCAAGGCAACTTCCTGTGACTCTCCACCATGGAACCCGGCAAGGAGGATTCTTCCTGCCAGAACATGATAGCACATCACAGAAGAATCAGTCACCTAATGGATTATCCTTACCATGTGCTCGGTACATAGCAATGACATTTTATTTTTTTGTTTACTGAGTATCAACCAGGCAGCTCCTGGGCTGAACACCTGCAGGGATCATTTCTAGAGATCAGTACAACTGAACTCAGCCTCTGCTTACCTACACAGGGCATTTGGATTTTCACTAAAATTACGGACAAGAAAAATAAGCAAGATAAGGGAGAAGAAAGAAATAACACATTACCAAGAAAGTTGCAATCAACAGAACAATGTATATGACTAATATGTTGAAATTCTCAGACGAGGAATTAAGAACTATGATGAGCCCACTATCACACAAAACTCTGACTAGTATATTAAGGGCCTTAGTAAAAGAGCGCATAGCACATGTGATTTGGCAGAAAATGGACACTGCGAGGAAAACCAAATGGCAGTCAAACAATCACAGGAAGATGAAGCCACACACGGGTGCCACCAGGCAAAGCCTCCTAGGACCTAGGGGCTGGGACAGGAGGACCGTACACTCCAAGTCAGCCTCAGCAACTTAGTGAGGCCCCGTTTCAAAAATAAACTAAAATAGGGTTGGAGGTATAGCTCAGAAGCAGAATATCCCTGGGTTCCATCTCCAGTACCAAACACACACACACACACACACACACACACACACACACACACACGCACACACACATGCACACACACCAGTAATCTATATAAAGAATGGATTTAACAGGGTCATAATGGAACACAAATTTTATTAAATTAAATAAATGAATTAAATCATGCAAATATAGCTTCCATAGATAAAATACTACAATATATAGTTGAAAAGGATAATAAAACCTTAAGAATATCCAAGATCCAAGAGAAAATATCAGTCCGTCTAATATATGTAAAATGTGAGCCGAGCAGAAGAAAAAAGAATGAGGCAAAAGAAATATTTGAAATGATATTTGCCAAGAAGTTTTCAAAATTAATGAAAGACATTTAAACACATATCCAAAAATCCTGGAGAATACCAAGCAACATAAACACAGTGCACTTGCACACATACACACACACACACACACACACACACACACACCATTCAAAATGCTACAAACAAAGGTCAAAAGAAAATCTTGAAGGCAGACAGACACTCCTCTACTCAAATGAAATACATTGCATGCAGAAAAACAAAGGAAACACAAAAAAAGGAAATGTCTCATCAGAAATAGTATAGTCTGTCAGGAGTGTTGGTGTATACCTAGAATACTATAATCTAAGTACTTGGGAGATGAAGACAGGAGTATCACAGGTTCAAAGCCAGACTCAGCATTTTAGTGAGGCTTTCAGCAACTTAGCAAGACACTGTTTTTAAAAATAGAGCTGGTAGCCAGGCGTGGTGGCGCATGCTTGTAATCCTGCATTTGGGAGGCAGAGAAGGGGGAATTGAGCAGGTAAGAGACCCTGTTTCCAAATAAAAATATAAAATAGGTCTGAGAGTGTAGTCTGGAGAAGGGTTCCATCTCCAGTACCACCAAAAAAATTTAAAAAAGAACTATGAAATGCAGACATAAAAGAAAAAATAAAATTGTCAGGAGATAAAACAGTGCATCACTATGAACCATACAAATGTTAACAGGACTATGAGAAAATATAATGGTGTCTTTGTGTAGACAAATTTTAATCTTTAATAAAATTATTCAATTTCTTCCAAGACAAAACACATTTTGAATATTGAATACTTGTGGTCTAGAAATCACCAGTAAAGGAAATGGAGTTCATCAAAAATTTTTTTTAATTTTTTAATTTATTTTTTAATCTTTTTCACTGTATTCATACATCATAATGGTATAAAGAAAGTACTTTTGTAGACATACATGCACACATCGCCCAGTCAGCCCCTACCCGATCCCCACCCCACTCCCTCCCCATCCCTCCTTCCTTCCCATGTTTGGCTTAGTGGTTGACATCTAGTTTTATAGCAATTTATCCAATATTAATGATGATAATCTCACATAACAGTTTCATTTGTCTGATACCAAGCTTTTGATGACTTAAAGATAACATTTCAATATTTCTTTTTGCTTTCTTTCTTACCAGAGAATATTTTTTTTCTTTTTTAGGTGAAACTATCATACATTTATTTATTTTTCAGAAAAAAATCTATCCTGATATGGAATATGGACTCTAGATGCCCAAAACAATCTCGAAGAAGAACAAAGCTAGAAGATGTATATTTTCTGATTTCAAACCATATAAAGCTACAATAATTGAAACAGTGTAGTACTGTTCTAAAGGCAGATGTATAAACCATTGGAGTTAAATAAAAACCTAGAGCTAAATTCTTCCCTATATTGTCAAGTTATTTTTGACAAGGTTTCCACGAACATTTGGTGGAGTAAATAATAATCTTTTAACTAAATATTGTTGAAAAATAATAATTACATGGAAAAGAATAAAATTGGACCCGTACCTAACACCATATACAAATATTAACTTAAAATAGATAAAAGACCTAAAATATGGATCTTAATACTATACACTTTTAGAAGAAAATCTGGGTCATAAAACCTCACAACATTGAAATTGGCAGTGATTTCTTCGATATGATTTCAATGGCATAGGCAACAGAAGGGTAAACAAACTCCCCAAAAATTAAAAAAAAATATTGTATATCCAAAGACAATGTAAACAGAGTTAAAAGTTACTGATAGAATGGGATAGAATATTTCTAAATGCTATATCTGAAGGTATATTAATATTTCAACTAGAAATCCTAAAAATTAGCAACAATAAAAGCAAACAATACAATTTAGAGATAGGTAAAAGACTAACATAAATAATGAATCTCCACAGATAACTAATCTTAGTTGTCTGTTGGATAGAAAATCTTGTTTCTCTGGTTCTGGTGTGTGTTACCTATTTCTTCTTTGTAGTTAATCTCTTTGAGTATTTTCTCTAGCGCTGGTTTTGAAGACATAAATTCCTTCAGTTTCTGTTTGTCATGGAAGCTTCTTATTCCCCCATCTAATTTGATAGAAAGTTTTGCTGGGTAGGAAATTTTTGGCTGGAAGTTGTTTTCTTTCAGAGTTTGGAATATGTTACTCCAAGCCCTTCTGGCTCTCATGACTTGGTTTGGGAAGTCTGGAGTGATTCTAATTGGTTTGCCTCTGAACGTCACTTGGCCCTTTGTTTTTGTTGCCTTTAAGATTCTCTGCTTGACTTCCACATTGGTCATTTTGACAATTATGTGGCGTGGGGATCCTCTTTGCTGATCCTCTCTAAAGAGAGTTCTATAAATTTCCTGGACCTGTGTATCGACCTCTTGCTCTATGTTTGGAAAATTTTCTGCTATTACTTCCTCGAAGAGATTGTTGATCCCTTTGGTTTCACCTTCTTTTCCCTCCTCTATACCAATTATTCTTAGGTTGGCTCTCTTAAAATGGGCCCATATTTCTTCAATGTCAGATTTCTGCTTCCCTTCTAAGGTACGGAACAGAGGGAGGATACCTGTTTCAGCATCGCTACTGAACACAGGACATAGAGATTGAATAGGATGAAGTACCTGGATTTCTATATTCTAGGGACATACAATTGGAAATAAAGATCTAGAAAACAGTACAACTGCAGCAGCAACACTAAACATGAAATATTCAGGTGTGATTCAACCAAAATAAGTATGTTGACAACTATAAACTGCCAATAAAGGAAATATAATCAATAAGAGATATGTCTGTGAATTGAAAGAACAATACTATTGAGATATCAATTCTTCCAAAATCGATATATGGCTCTACTGCTATTTTAATTAAAATCTTGGCAAGATTTGTGGTAGAAATGAACTCTTGTTTCTAAATTTTTAGGAAAAGATAAATTTGAATTGTCAAAAACAGTGAGAAAGTAAAGGTCAAGTAACTCACAATGCTAGTTTGAAGATTTACTATAAAGCTGTAGTGCTTAGATATTGCAGCACGAACAAAAGGACGTGGATATAAAGTGAATAATGTGAAGTCTAGAAATAGACCCACAGCTGTGCAGTAAGTTGGTTTTCAAAAGAGTGCCAAGGAATTTAATGGAGAAAGTATAATTTTTAAAAGAAATAGTATAATAACAACTAAAGAACATAAATGAAAATGAAAGACAGAAAGAAAGGAGGGGAAAAGGGAGGAAAGAGAGAAGGAGGAAAAGGGAGGAAGGGAGGGAGGTAGAGAGGGAAAGGGAAGTTGGAGAACACTTTGACATGTATCTCATGACTGATATAAAAATTAACATAAATGGTTAATAAACCTCAATGTAAAACATAAAACTATAAAATTTATAGATACATAGGAGGATGTTTTTATGAACTTAGGTTGGGCAAATCATCTTAGACATCATATAAAAACCATAAACCATAAAAATTTATAAATTAGACTTCATTAAAATGAGCAACTGCTACTCTTTGAAAATGGTGGTAGGAAAATTGATGGACAAGTCAAGAATGGAGGAAAAACTGTCTGCAAAGCACATAGCTAATAAAAGACTTTTCAGCACACATATAAAGGATCCTAAGAACCTCATGTGTAAACAAAAACAATTTTTACATGTGTAAAAAGTCTGAAAGATTATTGACATAAATATAAACACAGAAGAATTATGACTGAGTCAAGAAGGTAAAAACAGACATGAAAATGTAGTCAAAAACATTTTTCTATGTATAGAACCTAGCTTTACAGAATTTTTTTTGTGTGTGTGTATGTGTGGTACAGGGGTTCCTGGAAGCCCTTCTACGTCCAGGCTATACTCCCAGACCCATTTTTATATTTTTATTTGGAAACAGGGTCTCTTAAGCCAGCATGACTGCCTCCGAACCAGCGCAATCCTCCTGTCTCTGCCTCCCAAGCGTGGGGATTACAAGCGTGCGCCACCACGCCCAGCCAGAACATTTTTAATTATGACTTACAGAAACGCCAAAAAGATCAAATTATTTATAACTCTCTAAAGTAGAACTGGAGCATCTGGAGGCCAGGCCCAGGGGCATGTTAGTTAAACAAATTCTACCACTGATCTACCTTCAGAACAGTGACTCTGAGTGTCGGGAACAACTTTCCTCCCACAAATGAGGAAGTCAAAAACAGGAAGATAATTTACCATGTCAGGCAGACAGTTAAATTCAATACAGGAACACGAGCCTGAGCGACGAGGCTCCTATGCCAATGTGTTTCTACACCAGCTTATTCTTCACGTTTTAGAAACAAAGCAAATTAGTTCACCTCTTAGATGATATACTTCAATACCCCACACTGAGTAAAAAAATTGAAAATAGTGGAACATACTACAAAAGATCAGCCACATAATTTCAACAACTTAAGTTCAGCTGAACAAATACTTATTGAATACTTGCTAAGACTGATTAAACGTGGACTTTGCCCTTGAAGGATGAAGATGTAATATGCTCTCTTCTCAGACAGAGAATCCTTCTTACTTTTGAACACATACAGGTTTTAATTTTTCTCTTTTTATTCTTTTATTAATCATATAATAATTAAGAATTTATGAAGTTTTATTTTATTTTTTTTGTTGTTTTTTTTTTGTTTTTGTTTTGGTACTGGGGATGAAACCCAGGGGCCTTCTACCTCCGGGCTACACTCCCAGACCTATTTGGAAACAGGGTCTCACTAAGTTGCTGAGAGCCTCACTAAGTAGCTGAGGCTGGCTTCGAACCTGCGCGATCCTCCTGTCTCAGCCTCCCAGGCGCGGGGATTACAAGCGTGTGCCACCACGCCCGGCGAATTTATGAAGTTTTAAATGCAACTCCACTATGTAAGTAGGCTATGCTAGGTATTTTATATTAATTATTTTGCTTAACCCTCGCCTCGCAACAACCCTGCAAAGCACTGTTATTGTTCTCATTTTGTAAATGAGGAAAATACTAAAAATTAAGAAAATTAATTAAAGTCATGGAGCTATTATGTAATGGGACAAATACTTAAACCCCAATAAGTTCTATTTCAGGAACTCACAGGCCTAGTAACTATAATTATATGCGTGGATATACGTGGGTTCGGTGGCTGTGTGGAAGACCATCCTTCATCAGCTCAGAGTAAAAGACTTACTCTGGTCACTTAAGAATTGTGTTATTTAAGATATATATATATATATATATATATATATATATATATACACACACACACACACACACACACACACACACACATATATATATATAGAGAGAGAAATTATGTCTAATGTCATCTATAGCACTTAGGAATCTTTTATTAATAATGAAGTCTTCAATATATATTGTATATATAGATAGATAGTTAATAAGCAGTAAGTGATTTAGTTAAGTAGAATTTTGTGGAAGGAGTAACAATTAATTGGGATTATTTGCCTTCATCAAATGGAAGGGTCAGGAAAGAATCGAAGAGAAGAGAAATAAGAAAGAAGACTTGCATAATTTTACATGGGACTTGAGTAAAGCTCTCTCCATAGAGAAATCTATTTAAATGGTCAAAATTAGCAAATTGAGATGCATTAATTCCACAAAGTCTAGGAGGACTTGGTAAGGAGGGTGAAGGCCATGGCACTCCAGCTCTGGACCTGTTCCTCTCCCTACTAAGCTTTGCACCAGAGGGTGAAGGCCAAGGCACTCCAGCTCTGGACTTGCTCCCCTCCCTGCTAAGCTCTGCACCAGACCTGTTTCTGCAGGTTTAACTGAGGGGTAGTTTCTGTCTTCTCCAGTTCCCAGGGTTGGGAAGTTACTCTGGGTGAATTTGGTATCCAGTGAACATTGGTAGATCTCATTTTCTATAGTTCTATGTTGCAAAAATCCTGGATCAAGAAGGCGAGGAACAACACAGATGCACTTTTTTTTAACTCTAAAGTCCTGTATAAATGCAGAATATAGAGGAAGGATTCTAGAAAAATGGATGGTAAATCGAGAACCCCCTCCTGCACCCTCTGTTATGGAAGAGCTGCCACCGTGGGTTCAGCAAATGTGTGGAAGACCATCCTCCGTCATCTCAGGGTGAAAGACTTACCCTGGTCATTTAAAAAAATGCATTACTTAGAACACTAGAAAGTGAGTGAGTGATTACTCATGGAAAATTACAAAACACTTTTGAGAGATAATAATTCAATAATGGAAAAGTAGTAGTCTATATTCATGGAGCAGAAGTGTTACTATGGTTAAGATGACAACCCTCCTCAAACTGATCTAATGGCTCAACAAAACGTGTAACTGGATTCCAGATGGAATTTTGCAGAAATCGACAAGTTAATGTTAAATTCAGATAGAAATGCAAGGCATCCAGAAGAGACAGAACAATTTGGGGCGGGGAGGAATAGAGAACATGGTTGGCATACTCATAATCCCCAATTCCAAAAATTAACAAAGTCACAGCAATCAGCACAACATGTATTGGCATATAGATCAGTAGAATACAATTAAAAGTTCAGAAATAAATCTTTACATCTATGGTCAATTCATTTTTAACAAGAGTGACAAAAAATTCAACAGAAGAAAGAGAAGTCTTTTCAACAAATGCATCTGAACACCTGAATTTCTACACGCAAAAAATAAGTCAGGCTTCTACTTCTCACCTCATACTTAAATGGACTCAAAATAAATCATGGAATCAAATTTAAAAAATAAAAAATATAAAATCTTTGGAAGAAAAAAGGGAATCATCATGACTTTAGTTGATCAAATCTTTTAGATATTGAACTACAAATTCAAGCAGGAAAACAAAAAATAAGTAAAGTGGACTTGATCAAAATAAAGCTGACTGCTTCACGTACTATCAAAGGAGTAAGAAGACGGCCCATGAAAGGAGAGACTGTTAGCAAATCACATATCTGAGAAGGAGGTTACATTCAGAGCATACAAAGGACCCCTAAATCTCAATAACAAGAAGACTAATGGCCTAATTTAACATGATAGGAAACATGAATAGACATTCCTCCGGAGAAGATATATAACTAGCCAAAACTTACATGTATACACCATTAGGGAAATGCTTCACACCTAACAAGAATGGCCTAACCAAAGACTGAAAACAACACGTGTTGTCAAAGACATGGAGAAATTGGAATCTTTGCTCATTGCTAATAGAGACACAAAATGGTACAACCATTTTGGAAAACGGTTCCACAGTTTCTCAGAAAGTTAAACAGATTCAACAAATGACTTAGCACTTACACTTTCAGATATATATCTATTCAAGAGAAATTAAAATACACATCCATACAAAAATCTTATATATGACCATGTATAGCAACCTTGTTTATAATAGACAAAAAGAGGAAAATGCAAATATGAGTCAGCTGATGAACAGACAAGCAAACTGTGGTATGTGTATAAAGCTATGGCATGTGTATACAATGGGTATTATTTGGCAACACAAAGGAGTGCAGGGCTAGGGATATAGACCGGTGGTATAATGCTTGCCTAGAATGCATAAATCCCTGGGCTTAATCCCTGGCACTGTTACAGAGATAGAGGATAGAGATTAGATAGATAGATAGATAGATAGATAGATGATAGATAGATAGATAGATGATAAATAGAGATGCAATAATGACACATCTATACATTAGATCAACTATGAAAATATACCTAATCCAGTCTTGAGAGACCATGTATTACATGATTTCATTTATGTAAAGTATCCAGATGACACAAATCTTTGAAATCTTTGGAGATAGTACATGAATTAGTAGTTAGCCTGGGTTAGGAGCTGAGAGTGTAGAGGAAATAAAGGGATTGGAGAATGAATGCTAATGGTTGTAGTTTTTCTAGGGGTAAAATAATAAAAATGTATTGGAGTAATAAATGCACAACTCTATATGTTAAGAATCATTGTGTTGTACACTTTAAATGAATAACTTTTATGATATATTTGTGCTAAATTTCAATAAGACAATCTTAAGTCAGGGAGAATATGGGAGAGGAGAAATAATCTTAAAGGAGAAATAAATAAAACTATGAATATGCTTTAGTTTGACTGAATCATAGGTTGTATTGGACTAATGGTATAGCAAAGACTTGCAAACACAGTTTGAGGCCAGCTATGAGAAACTGGAACAATCTCTTAGATACTAAGCAATAATTCTGATTTTATCTATAGGCCACAGAATGAAAGTCAGGATAATATGGGGATGCATGCATGCCATATCTCTAGCAGCTCACAATAGCCACCTCATGAAATCAGCCCAGGTGTCCATCAAAAGATGATGGATAAAGAAAATAGAGGGTATATTCACAATGAAATTTTATTCACCCATAAAGAAATTAGAGACCATAATTTTGAGTTAGATAGATTTGACTCAGAAAGGAAAGCATTATATATATGTTACAAAGGAAAGGATTATATATATACACACATATAGTATGCTTTCTCTCATATGTGGAAGCTAGAGAAGAAAAACAGGGATAAAAGCGATCCCATGAAAGGGAGAGCTTTGGGATGAAAGGAAGGGACAGAGGTTGAGCAGGAGGATAAGGGAGGATTGGGCAGTGACGCTGATCACATTACGTCTTTATGTCCATACAAATGTACCAGAATGAAACCATCGTAGTATCATTAGTGTGCACCAGCATACCATGTTCAGCGGCATCTCTTTTCTTTGTCCTCCTGGTATAAGGTGAGGCACGACCCCAGCACAGTATCAAGGCTAGAGCTGTCATTCATCTCATAGCTGTTCTCCCTCATGCCGATTTCTAATTCTGATTCTAGAGCCATGCAAATGGCTGCTGAGAGCGCCAGTGTGGCTACATGTATTTGTTATTTGATTGACTGATGCTATGGGAACCCAGTTTGAGCTCCTGCTCACTTCTGATCCAGCCTAGAGGAACAAGCACCCTTCCTTTGAGTGATGAGGACGACATAGTATTCCAGCGGCAGCCAGTGTCCTCAGGGATCCCTCGCTGCTAGATAAAGGAAATATCTTAATTGCCCTTCAGATTTGCTCTTCTAATGCGAATTTCCATCTTTTATTGCTAAATACTTCAGGAGATGGGAAAGTGCCCCTCCTTCACAATAGTTATTTCTTTCTTTTTAGATGGTGTCATTTAGCACCTAAATTTAGCAAACTTCAGAAATTCAGTGATGTAAATGACAAATTAGAAGCTGAAAGAAAGAAAGAAAGAAAAAAGAACCGAAAGCTTATAGATAGTATTTCTCAGATGTTTGGTGGCACTAAACAGATGTATAAACTGACACACACTCCGGGGCATGTCATATTCTTCAAACAGAAATCGAGGGTTAACACTATTTCTTTATCTGCAAAATGGGATTAATGTTTGCCATCTGTCACCTCCTGGGTGTTGAGAAGAAGGCACCCACTCAAGAAAAGTTCTCTGAGCGGTTTTGGGGGACAGGCAGTTCAGATGTTGCTTTGTTTTGAGGCAAAACAACTGAGACACCAACCTCCCTGGAGAAGAAAGAGCATGTTCCAAACGCGTGCCTCCAAGAGATGAAAAATTCAGGAATAACATGCCGTGAGTAGCAGCGCTGCATGTGCCCGATCCAACGCATGACAGAGAATGGATCATTTGGCCAATCAGAGAATACACAACTGGGATGACCCGGGCAAACATCTGGATACAGGCATTCCTGTGCCTTCTGTTCCCATCTTCAACCCCTAACCCCCCAGGGCTTCTTCATACAATAAAGAAGTAAAGTTGAGTTTATTTTAAACATCAGAGGAATATGAACCGGTTCTTCTTGGTGTTTGAAGCCTTGCTGAGTGGGGAGGCAGGTTGACCTTGAGCAGTGGAATCTCTCAATCCAAAGGCTCTAAGGTCTGGGGCTGGCCCGAGCCGGTTACCTCCCGTCACTCTGGTTGGTTGATGTCCCTTGCCTGCAGAGCACTCACTGCCCGGCACCAGGATGGATCACTCTGTAGGAGCTACCGTGTTCCAGTTAGCCTTCCACGGGGCTCAGAAATGAGAGCTGACTCCTGGAGAACCCACTGCCACCCTGTGGAGCTGGAATGCTTATGAATCTGAATCGAGGAAAAAGGGTTTTCTTAACCTAAATTTCCATCAGAATGGTTAAAAGTAGTGGTAAGCCTTTAGACTAAGCCAAAACCTTGGGATTCTAGGTTCTCTCTTTCACCAACTATGAACAAAAGCTATATCATCTTGAAACTGTATGTCTCCTTTTTACAAAAAGTAGACAAAATCTTCACCTCCTCCCTCAGCTATGCCACAGAGATTCAGAGAACCAATCTGAGTGGCGCATGCTCATTAGAGGAGACACACACCCCTTGCAGGCAGAAAGCAGCTCTAAAGTTTACATCTCCTGCTTCTCTGTTTACCCCCTCTTCCCAAAGATAGGTAGTTATTTTCAGCAAGGTCATTTTTATTAAGAGAAGGAAACAAAGAAGAAAGCCTTTTTGATTAATGTGTGAGGCTTCCAGGCAGTTTTTAGCACAGAAGCACCTCTTTTCCCCCATGAAGGTGGTGAGTTCCTCCAAACTTCTCCCTTTGAAAAGCATTTCCCTGAGTGGTGCAATAGCGACATAAAACCAGAGTGCAGACTAGTGGTCCATGGAAAGGGCATGATGGCTTCCACACCGCTAGGGCAGACCAGCCAGCAGGAGCAGATGCGGAGCAACTGCAGTCGGAATACGGATGATCTTTAGCTGCTCTGAAGTGGTACGTATAATATTGGCGACGAGGTGAACCACCATGCTGACAAGAAAGAGGTGTGGTACCAGACACACCACGCCGAGGCTTGCCTTCACCGCAGTAATAAGACCACTTAGTACTGTGTCTCGTGATGTTTCTGTCTGCGTAGTGTTTATGAATGGCACTGTGTTTTAGGTTATAATGTTTTAATTGTATTAATTGTATTACACAATGCATACCTGTATTAGTAGCTATTATTAAGCAGCTTCAATTGGGACATCATCATCATCATTATTATTATTATTATTATTATTATTATTATTACTTGGTTGTACTGAGGATTGAACCCAGGGGCATTTTACCTCCAAGCTGCATCCCTAACCCTATTTGATTTCATTTTTGAAACTGGATCTCACTAAGTTGCTGGGGCTAGCCTAGAATCTGCCATCCTCCTCTCCGGGACAGGAGGGATGACTACATCCCTCCTGTATGAGTGCATGACTACATCCAGCTCACTTGGTTGGAGCTCGTCATGAGCACCTTCAGAGACTCATGGAGGAGACCCAGTATGTGGACCCTAGGGCACAGTGTCTGTATAGAGACCAGTCCGTACAAAGGCATTAGTCGATTGTGTCAGATTGCTCTCGATATTAGTAAAACTGGATTCTTAAATTAGCAGAGGCAAGATTTTGCTAAAAATAAGAAACTTTCTGTTTAACTTATATCACAGTGGGAGAACCTGTCTTATGAAATACTGTGTTCTTGATCATGTAGAGGTGTTTAAAAAGAAGCAGGATGGTAATCTGTCAGGTGATACTAACGGGGCCATACACAGGGAAGGAAACATATTGAGTGCTAACTATCAGAACGGCTTCATGTCACTGCACCACCTTCCTGGGGCAACATTGGGGGCTGGCTCAAACTCTACAGAAAAGACTACCATATCAGGCTAGTGAGATGTCCGTCACAGAATCAGGAGTATAAATGAACAGAGTCACTTTTAGACTGCTGTATTCCTGACCTCGAAGTTTCCAGGCACTAGTAAATACTGAGAATATAATAGCAAACCCCAGGCAGATGGGTCCCACTTTTATGAAACATGTAGGAAAATTAGCATAACTCTGAATTTCTACAAATCTAGTGTCTCTGGGATTACATGTGAAAGCTCCTGCCCTAATAGCCCCTAAAGAAGCCTGAACTCTGGGGCTAAATTTAAATGAACTTTCCAAGTATGAAATAAATGATCAATAATGTTTGCTATAGATAGAGAGGATTTCTGTGGGGTTAACAGAGCTCATTTACGTCCCAAATGCCAGCGGAGACCCTGTTGATGAGGCCCAGAGATAGGAGCATCCAGGGAAAAGCCCAGACCCTGAAGAGGAAGAGGAGAAGGGAGCAGGAAGGCCGTCAATCCACACATACCAATCAGGTACAATATGCACAAAACCTGGAAACGTCCCATGTCTTACTCCAGGCCTCAAGTCAGAATATCCAAGGAGCTTGAGCCGGGCGTGGTGGCGCACGCTTGTAATTCCAGCACTTGGGAGGGAAAGAATCGAAGCCAGCCTCAGCTACTTAGTGAGGCTCTCAGCAACTTAGTGAGACCCTGTTTCCAAATAAAATATGAAACAGGTCTGGGAGTATAGCCCGGAGGTAGAAAAGCCCCTGGGTTCTATCCCCAGCACCACACACACACACACACACACACACACACACACACACACACACACACAAATATCCAAGTAGCGAAGCATAACAGTGCATGCCTGTAGTCCCGGTACTCGGGAGGCTGAGACAGGAGAAATGTTGGTTAAAGTCAGCCTGAGCAATTTAGCAAGGCAACCATTTCCAAATAAAAATAAAAAGGACTGAGGGTGTCATTCAGAGGTAGAATGCCCTTGGTTCAATCCCCAGTGCACATGCAAGCATGCACACACACACACACACACACACACACACACACATACATGCACACGCACACAAGAATATACAAGGGAAGGGTCCAGAAAGGTGTGATGTTTCAGCAGTGAGTTTAAACATGAGAGAAGTTTGGAAACACTAGCTCAACATATTTGAAATTCTATTTTTTTCTACTTCAGTTAAAGTGCCTCCTGTATATAGCATTAGACTTCTGTAAATTCTAGATATTACAGGTCCTTGCAATAGGAAATTGCTAAACAGCCTATCACATTCCCACTACAAGGATGAAGTCTTCTGGGTGGGTCATCACCCAAAACCGATGTCCTTGGTGGAAGACATCTGGGTGCAGGGACACACTGGGGAAGACTGCCTTGCCCATCACAACTGGCTGAGCCAAAGCCCTCTCAGAAAATGTTTCTCTCCTGAAAGAAAAACCATGAGTCAATGCATAGAATAAATCGTAAGGAGAACAGGTTTGGAGGAGAATGAGTCTTGGCTAATTTAAACCTACAGCTGCCTCGCTAGGTTGCTGAGGCTGGCCTTGAACCGCGATACTCCTCTCAGCCTCCCGAGTACTGGGATTGCAGGTGTGCACCACCACACCCTGGTAGGGTGAGAACACACTGGTTAGACACAGAAGTGCTGGTCAGGGCTGGAACTGCCAGGGAGCAAAACCAGCAAGGCCACCAATGTGCGCTGCTTGTGGGAGATGGGGCCGGGCTGGGCTCCCAGAGGAGAACTACTAAGGGAACAGATCTGAGCCAGGTGGGAGGGCTGGGAGCCCCAGAGCTGGGGAGAAGGCTCTGCAGACTACTAGACTGCGGGAGAGGAAGATCTCCCTAGCTCGTCCTCGCCTCACTCCAGAGGGAAGGAGAGAGAGGTGGGTGAGCCGCTTCAGGAGGAGAGAGCTTCCCAGGGTGGTGCTCTGGGTTAGGCCTGGAAGAGGGTACCCCCATCTGCAGAGCCCACATGTGCCACCGCACTCCTCAGTCCCCCTGCTGTCTTTTGCCGTCCGCTTTGTCACTTTAGAATCAGCAGTAAAGTCTGGAGCTTAAATGTTCGGTCTTGGCAAGGACCACGTCCACTTTAAAACCACTCCTGCCCAGGTCGGCCATTCCTGAGTCTCACGTCAGGATCAGAAGGCTGTTTTATTTTGGAGATTTCTCTCTGCTCTCTCACCTCTGACTATTTGAGCGCTGGGATTAGCACACCTGCTCTGTCTCTCCTCAAAACACCTCCACATTCGTTCATGTCTTGATTGCCCTGCTCCAGACCATCCCTGTCCCGACTGTCTCCAGGAGAAGACCGACTTGCTCACCTGGCCATCCAGGCACCTCGCGGCATGCCCGGCGCAGGCCAAGGCGGGTCGCAGGTGAACCGAGGAAGGCCCCAGGTGTCGGCCCAGGAAGCGGCACACTGTTGCTCACCGACTGGGCGCTGGAGCGATCCGCCCGCAAGCCCGCCAGAGAGCCCAGGACTTCGTAAAGATGACGAACGGCATCACTGCCCAGCTAGATTGATTGTGCGTTTTACCACAGCGATTTCTTTCCCGCAGCATTTCATCACAGGGAATATTAATGAGTTAACAAGGACCCTATCTCTGTTTACCTCCCTTCCCATTTTAACAGGTAATTCTGATGCTAATTGACAAATCCCTGGATTTATAATAACCTCACCACTCTGAAAATAGTGAGATGGTGCAATTTTTTTAAAAAATTTCTTTGTGCAGAAGTAATCATTGGAATGGCTTATTAAACTCTGAAAGTGCAGCAGTAACAAATACTATTCACCCAAGGGTGAGGACTGTGCATGGGAGTTTCAGGCCACAGCTCTTTAATCAAGCTGTGTGTATTCAGCCTTTAAGTGATATTAGGCTAATGCGAGGCTTTGTGAGAACAACAAAATGTAGACATACAAGTCTCTCTGTTCTCTCAAGATACCTGCAACTAAACTGAATCGAAAAGACATGTGCAGGTGCAAAGTTTATGGCGTGTAAGAATAACACTGTAGGCATTCTGAATGCCCAGTAATTTATACTTAAGTTAACGTAATAAACTTGACAGAAGTCAGTTTTGTTGCATACGACTTCCTGCAATATATTGTATTTTAGGAACATGTGAGAAATGCATGCTTGAGTATAGTCACCTCTTGCGATTCATGGGGATTGTTTTTAGCACAGTCCACAGACACCTAAAATCTGTGGACACTCAAGTCCCATATTTAAAACGACAAATTTGCACAAAACCTATGTACATCCTCCCATGTACTTTTTCTTTTTATACTTTCTTTCTTTCTTTCTTTTTTTTTTTTCAGCACTGGGGATGCAACCCAGGGACATTTGACCTCTGAGCGACACCTCCCGCCCTATTTTTTATTCTTTATTTTGAAACAGGGTCTCACTGAGTTGCAAAGGGCCTCACTAAGTAGGTGAGGCTGGCCTCGAACTGTGATTCTCAGGTCTCAGTCTCCCAAATGCTGGGATTAGAAACACACACCACCACGCCCGGCTCTTTTTTATACTTTCATTAGAGCATTGTAATTATGCATCAAAGCAGTAGTGAAGGTGGTGTGAACACCCATGCATACGCTGCCTGTGCTTCCCTCCTTTCTCCCGTACACGTTAGTGAGATTGGTAGGGATACCGTCATATGTGGGCAAGGCATTTCTTCATGTGAAAATGTTTGCATTTACAACTAGTATTTTCTTTCCCAGATCCTGATTACATAAGATACCTCACACAGTGGATAAGAAAATAGCTGTATATGTTTAAAGGAATAATGATAAGAAAGGGTCTGTACATATTCAGCAACAAATGTACTTTTTCAAATACTTTTGAGTCCCAGTTTTTGGAATCCACCAATATACATCCAAAATCTAGAGGGCCAAACTGTATGTGCGCATATAAAAAGAATTTCAGGAAACAAAAATATCAGCCTAGAAAGGTAAAAAAAAAATCTTAAAAAAAAAAAAAGAGCCAGGATGGTGGTGTACGCTTATAATCCCAGCATTCGGGAAGCTCAGACAGGAGGACCAAGGTCCGCAGCCAGCCTCAGCTACTACTTAGTGAGACCTCTGCAACTCAGTGAGACTCTATTTCATAAAAAAGAATAAAAAATAGGGCTGGTGGTATAGCTTGGAGGTAGAATGCCTCTGGGTTTCATCCCAGTACTGAAAAAAGAAAAATTAAAGAAGAAAGGTAAACACCACAGTACAACAGTAGTTATCTTTGGGTGGCAAGATCTTGAAGAGTTTTATCTACCTATCTTGCTTTTTCTGCTCTATCTGGTCTTACAACTCGGATTTTGTCCTGCATCTGCTATTCTGTGCCTGGTCTTTGGACTAGGCCTTCACACTTGTCTTGTTTTCCTTGGATTCTGCTCTTTTGCAAGGATACAGGTTCAGACACTCCCCCATTCACCCACTTGAAGTAGCAAAACTCCCATCACCAGCCCCAGGACCCTGCCTGCCTCCTGGTCCTGGTTAGCCCTCGAGGGAATGTGTCTAACTCCAGACACAAGCCCCGAAAGGCAGTGCTGTCTAGACGTAGGGTGTGTTTAAGCACCAGTGTTCAGAGGCAGCCTTCATCTGGGGAAACTGAGGACAAGACGGATTCACTGTCAGAGACTGAAAGACCCATGTGTTAGTTTCTGTTGCTTCTGTAGCTGCTAGCCACAAAGGCCACACCTTACACCACAGTCTGACCACATATCTCTTAGGTGAACCAGAAGTCTAATATGACAGGCTGAAATCGTGGTGCTGACATGTCTTTGTTCCCTGCAGAAGCGTCAAAGAGAAAAGGGTTTTCTTGCCTTTCTTCTCTAAAAATGGCAGGCATCCCTTGGCTCAGGACCCTGAATCTTCAAGGCTAGCATCTGCCAGGAGAGGCCTCCCCATGGGGCATCCCCCGACCGGCTTCCCTTCTGGCCACACTCTCTCCCTTCCCAGGGCCCTTGATTCCCCAGGCCCAGTCAGCAAGCCCAGGACCACCTCCCCATCTGAGGTGTCCTGACTGACAACCTTAATTCCATTTGCTGTCTTAGTGCCCCTTGTCATGTTACCAACACACTCACTGCATGGTGATGAGGACCTGGCGTGTGTGGACATTATCCCCTCCAGTGCAGATAGATAGACTCGGATGACAGAGATTTGAAGAGACTCAACTCTTAGAAATAGGAACGCACACTTAAGGTGTTTTCACAAGTTGCCGTGTAACCAAAGCTTTAAAATAGAGTGTGGTTTATTTTACCACTAGAGTTCTAAGTATTGCCCCTTGAAGTGATTAAGTCTAAGTCACAGCACCAGGAGATCGTGTCCATTTTCCCAACTCTATTTTAACAAAGGGAAATGAGGTCATTGACCTCTAAAAGTGGCAAATCGCACACTCGGCTGATTAAAAATTAAACGCCAGAGCTCTCTGATGAGC
The DNA here is from genome assembly GCF_963383645.1 of Muscardinus avellanarius. Classification (NCBI taxonomy): domain Eukaryota; kingdom Metazoa; phylum Chordata; class Mammalia; order Rodentia; family Gliridae; genus Muscardinus; species Muscardinus avellanarius. The sequence goes on from NC_137793.1 coordinate 118,896,487, forward strand.
CGACACTCCTTTTTTAGCTGCCAGGCTCAGGTATTCTGCGTGGGTGCAGGAAGGATGCTTCCACTTTCAGCAGATGGCGGCGAATTTGACTCAACTCATCTCAATTCTCCACCTCACGATTTCCCTCCATCTTCCTCTGACTTCCTGCCACCCTCCAAATTAATTTCAGGCAGGCCTTTGTGCTTTGGCTGACATTCAAAACTGTCACCTCCACGCTCTCCGCGATCCAGGACCTCTGTTCAACACACATTAAAATCCTCTCACCAGGAGGGGCACGGCTTGGCTCAGCCAGCGGGGGTGGCTCTCGGTGAGGCCTAGGGACAGCCTTTACCTGTGACAGCCTGTGGACACCTCAGAACCGGCCGCTGCTCCCCAGCCCCAGGGGATGGTTAAGAGCAGCTCTCTCTCCTTCCGTGAGAAAGGCCAGGGGTTACAAGGTAGAGGGTGGGATTGATGCTAACTGATCTCAAAAGTGAAAGTCAGCTAACACATCCCAGAATCCAGGTCTGCATTCTGCTGTTTATCCATTCATCTACTGAAGGGCATGTTGATTATTTCCAGGTTTGGAAAATTATGAACCATGCTACATGATTCATAATTAACATAATTATTCATAATTAACATAATGAACATTCACATCTAGAGTTTGTGTGAACCTAAATTTTCAACACCTTTAGGTGTTTACCTAGAAAAGTGAGTCCCAGACTGTAGGATGAGACTGTTTACTTTTGTAAGAATGTGTCCTGTGGCCACATCGTCTCATGTCCCACCAGCAGTGGCTGAAGCCCCTGCTGCTCCACATTCTCACCAACGCCCGGTGTTGACCATGTCTGGAATTTGATCAATCTAGTTAGGTGCAATGGCATCTCATGGTTTTAATTGGCACTTTCTGACTGGCGTGTGTGTTGGGAATCTTTCTATTTGCTTCTTTTCCATCTGCATCTCTTGAGTAAGGTATGTAGTAAGAACTTTTGTGCCAGGCCTGGTGGCACATGATTGTAATCTCAGTACTTGGGAAGCCGAGGCAGAAGGATCACAGATTCATGGTCAGCCACAGAAACTTATCGAGGCCCTCAGCAACTTAATGAGACCTTGCTTCAGAATAAAAAATAAAATACAGCTGGAAGTGTAGCTTAGAGATAGACTGCCCCGGGTTCAATCCTCAGTACCACAAATAAACAGGGAGTATCTTTTGCACACTTTGTAATCAAGCTTTGGAACCTCCTATGAGCGCCCCAGCACTCCCGAGTCTCTCCCTTAGAACCGTGTGGCTCCCGCTTTCTGGGCCTGGCTGTCCAGCATCCTGGGAGAACCCCACTGTCACTGAGCTTGCCTTGCATGGGGTGTCTGTCCTAACTTGCCTGTAAGCTCCTTCAAAGAAAAAATCACCGTTGCACATCCTTGAACTACCCATAACACCTCAGCATGTCTGTACACAGTAATGACCAAAAAATAATCATCTGGAAAATAGTTTAGTTAGAACCAGGATTACTTTTCTGATCAGAATACAATTAAATCGAGGAGATGAGGTATCAGTATATTTGGGGTCTAGGGGTCTAGCTCTGACTCTAAAAAGAACCTGTTTCCTGGGCTTTGGTCTCTTGTTTTTTAAAAGATCAAGTATAAATGGCAAACAATATATTCTTATCAGATTGCTTTGGAGGCTTATAAAACAAGAATTCAGTCCCATCATCTAAAAATGTTACATCCTTATCACTCATCTCCAACTCAAGGCAAAGAGAGATTGGAGCCTGTACCTGATGCTATCGAAGGAGCATCAATCTGCCGGAGTTAGGACTCCAAGTGACACATTTAGCCTGGACTACAGCATTTCTTCACTGGGCAGAATGTCTCTACCACAGGCTAGAGGAGAACTGAAGGTTGGAGCAGCACTGGGACTGGGGCTGCAGTATCAGGCAGAATTCACCCGGGCACCCACGGGCCCAAGCAGCCAGGGCCTGCTCACCCACTCGCCCGAGCCAAGCATTCTACCCGTTTTGTTCATTCATTCTCTAAATAAAAGGAGTAAAACTCAGGACTCTCTGTATTCAAGAAGGGTATGTTCATGTCAAAAATAAAATCTGCCGGAGTCTGCAAAGTAGGCCCTGTGTGGTCAGTGGATTCCAGATGTTTGGTTGTATCTTTGCAAGAGGAGGATTCTGGTGGTGGAAGCCAGGACTTTTGAAAAGTCCAACCTGCCACTGGCTACATTGTCCGGGAGGCCCATTTCATAAAAATATTTAGTACACCAAAGCCTTTAGATAGTGACAACCTGTAAAATAAAGTAGAGGGGGAGGAAAGGAACAGAGAAAAGCTAAAACAAGTTCCAGAAGGTACAGGATTTCTCCATCTTACTACTTTGTTTCAGCGCATGAAGCCACTGGGTGGGTAGTCCTGGGGACCCTTGTGCCGGCACCTACGGCGCACAGCTGGACAGGCTCCCTGCTCTGACCACTCCAACGAGACACCCAGCTCATCGTGAGGGACTGAGGAAAGCCAAATGCTGCCCACAAATGTATATTCATTCAGGAGGGGATGACAGAGGAGTCGTTACCACCTGCAGCACTGGGCACTGATCTTGGAGTCTGAAATTCTGTTAAACATCAGCTTGTTTGTGAAGTTTTAAAAGCGGAAATCGTCGTGGTTAACATTCTCACTCCTATAACCCAAACCTTGACCTCACAATTTAGAGGAAGAAAGATTTATTCACTCACAGTTCCTGTAGTTCTGGGTTCAGTCCGTGTGAGGCCAGAGTGTGATGTCAGGAGCCAAGAGGGAGAGAGGGAGAGAGCGCAGGCTCCCGCCTCACAGCCCCAAGGCCTGAGGCAGAGAGAGCCACTGAGCAAGGGGGCTCAAAGCACAGGCCTGCGTCCCCAAGGCCACAGCCAGGACCCACTTTCCCCAGACACACACTACGCCCATGTTCCCACCAGATAAACCCATGGCAAGGGATTTGTCTACCGATGAGGCGACAGCCCGTGACTGACCGCATCTGCCCTGGACACTCAGACCTTAGCTCTTCTGAGGTGCGTGTATCTGACCATTACAGAAATTCCAACCTAGTATTAAAGCAGATACCACTTATTTAATATTTGTTAAGGGAATTATAAGTGACCAGTCAACTTCTACAAAATATTCTTTTTGGTAATATTCTGAGTATCCTCCATACCAAGCAAATCTAAAGCTTTAACTTCTAGCATAAGTCTGCAATTAAATTGAGAATAAATTATTAAATATGAAACTATAATGTTTTTTGTGGCATTAGGGATTGAACCCAGGGATATTCTAATTCTGAGCTATACTCCAGCCCTATTTCTTATTCTTTATTTTATGTCAGGGCCTCACTAAGTAGCTGAGGCTGGCCGGGAACCACAATCCTCCAGTCTCAGCCTCCCAAATGCTGAGGTGACAAGCATGCGCCACCATGCCCAGCTAGGAACTAATAATGTTGAGGGTGATAAGAAAGCTCTCAGGGGTTGGTGCTCGTAGCAGCCTGATAAACCAGTGGTTGTTCCACGTGTCTAGAGTGACCGCGACCAGGGCACCTGCATTTCAGGGCGTGACCATTGTCTCAGGTGGGCTCCTTGGACCTCCCAAAATATGATGACTTGTGCTTTACTTTCTTCATGACCTATGGCATGATAAGCCTTGGCAGTGCAGAGAGTGCTCTGCGTTCAAAAGCACCACTTCTCGATGGAAAACGCTAGAATTATCCTCGATGCTCGGACACAGATTAGCACACACATGAGCTTTCCCGGGTTACACTCCAATGGGAGGCAACCCCAGCGCTTCAGTGGCTTACAAGAAAACCTGCTTCTCCCCTACTTGACCTCCTGGTGCCAGCCTTGCCCTCCTCCTGTCCTGTTCACTCCAGAGTCTAGCGGAAGGGAAGAGAGGGATGCCTCCCGGGCTGAGGAAGGCCGGCCAGCACAGGACAGTGGCCACTTAAGACCTTATCTCCTCAGTAGTGCTGAGTCTTGGGAGGGAGACCAGAAGTTTGTGGCATAGCCCAGCATGGTGGTGCACGCTTGTAATCCCAGCATTCAGGAGGCTGAGACCGGAGGATTCCGGTTCGCAGACAGCCTCAGCTACTTAGTTGTGGCAAATGCTGTGAATGGTTGGGAGCACTGCTGGGAATGGTTGGGAGCAATGCTGCAGCCTGCCATCCACCTAATGCCTCACACTTAGAAAGGCATGTGTCCTTTGAGGCGATCATGACTGCTCAGCGTGTAACATGCCTGAGATGGCAGGTAGGGTTTCCTCCCTCCCTCCCTCCCTCCCTCCCTCCCTCCCTCCCTCCCTCCCTCCTTCCCTCCCTCCCTCCCTCCCTTCCTCCCTTCCTGTTCCCCCACCCACCTTTCTCTCTTTTTATTTCCTGTCTAAAGCCTGGAAGGAGTCCTGAACAGCTCACCTTTGTTCAGAACAGCAGGTCAGGCTGCGCCTAGGTGGGTGGTGGGGGCTGAGTAAATCTGGTCGGCGGTTTTGCCATCTCTGTGTCCCTAACCACAGCCCTGCGCCATCTAGATAAGGGACACATCACTGCAGTTGGTAAGCAAAATTGCTGAGCATAGACAGAGGATGCAGAGGGGTTGGGGAATGGGGTGGCAGCCTCCTCAGGCCCCAGCGTCAACGTCTGCCCAGCAGAGGCCTTGCCCGCAGTGGGCCCCAGGCCTGCTGGGTGCTGCACTGTTTGCTAACCCTTTACTTATCCTTCAGTTCACACACTCGCCTCAGGGACTCGCGTGATTAAGATTTAGCATCGCAATCTTGGGAATGGGCTTCATTTACGAGGAAGGCAAGGCCATTCAATTCCAATTAGCTGTGCAGTTCTTGTGTAAAAAATAACCTTAAACTTTTCATCTATTTAAAGAAAGGCAAAAGCCCCACCCATACTTTTTCATAGAGCAGAAGTGTCTTGACAGGATTTTCCTGTTCTTTTGAGTCAATAGACTCAACTAGCTTAAAATAGATGATGGTTTTACATTTATCATTGGAACAGACATGGGAAATACAGAAATAATCACTGTGGAATCTGGGGGTAATTTTTCCATCCCTGCAGGTGGCAAAGTGGTTCTCAGGGAGCAGTAGCCTCCTCACAGGCGCGCGCTGGGGATGTTTTGGCATCTAGCCTCCCAAGACAGAATGTCGTTTGAGCCCAAATGCGCTTGGAGGGCACACCAGTGATTTCCAAACTGCGGCTCTGGAGCCCAGCGGGGCGCAGATGCTCAGTGAAGCTCTCTCTCGGGCCCCAGATGACTCGAAGGTGCCATAAGGGCCTCATTTTCCACAATCTCACTTTCTCCAGCTCCCAGTGCCGCTGGGACCCCTGGGAGCTGAGGTCAAGGGGTAACGCAGGATGGCGAGGGGAGGTCCTGAGGGCACCACCGAGCTAGAAATTGGGAGACATGGCTGTAATTGCAGGCACAGTGCTAATTAGCTCTGGGACCTTGGAAACATATATGCTATAGCAAGCTTCCGCGTCTTGAGTGTAAATAGAGAACTGAATGAGGTTCCTGAGGACTTTTCTAGTGTCCACATTTAATGGAAAACACAGGAATGAGACTGGCAATTTCATTGACAGTTACCTGGAAGGCTGTAATGTGTGAGCACACAGACTTCAGACACATGGAAAACTTGGCTAAACAGGGAGGGGAAAAAGCAGGGTGCCACGTCATAGAGAGACACTGGGCCTGGGAGCCAGGAAGGCCGGTCACCCGTCCACCCAAACCTTGCACCGTTCAGAAGCACTCGCATATCCACCTCTTGCCCTTGTTCATTCTCTTGACACATTTATTTGATACTATAAAATTCCCTCTGTGCTGCTTTAATTGTGCTATAGATGTGTGGATTCTAGTACGTAGCATTATATATTTTACAATGCTTATGATATTGAGCTGTGTTTTCTCATTTGAATCCAGTTCTTTTCATAGTAATCAGAATTTTTTGAATTAGTATTATTTTTGCAATTTATTGAATGTTTTATCACAATGTATTAGGTAGTGAAGTGGACAGTTTTCATAAACTCACCGGGTGTGCAGAAAGGGTCCCCCTGGCCTTGGCCTTGGCCTTTGTGGGCCTCCCTCCTGGTGTTGCTTGTGCCTTTCGTCCTGAGCTGCAGCTTCTCAGACACACGATCATGGCTTCAGCTTCTCTCCGCTGACCTGGTGTGCCCACTCTGTTCTCTACCTTCAAGTGTCCTGCGCACCTGGCTTTAGGTGTGCTCGGTACAACCTGCACAGGGTTGGCTCTACTTTGTCAGCTAATTTGAAAACATTTGTCTTTTCTCACATGAGTTAAGCTCATTCACATTCATTAGAATGGCTGATGTGCTTTATTTCAATTATGTTTTCAATTGTTACTGGATATAATATATAGTTTTACCACAGCGCAGCACAGCAGCGTGCACTGTGTGTCTGTCTCTCTCTCTGTCTGTCTGTGTCTGTGTCTGTCTGTCTGTCTGTCTGTCTCTCTCTCTCTCTCTCTCTCTCTCTCTTTGTTTTTGGTTGCTTTTTGTGATTTAGGAAGTTTGTTTTCATGACCAAGCTGTTGCCCAATACTAGCCCTATATCTAACAGAACTCTTCTGACTGCTCTGCCTGTTGGTTTTACCTTATATTCTCGGGCTCTTCCACCCCACTCCCCTTTCTTCTGTTTCCCACACCTAACCTCTGGTCTATAGTACATTTCAAAGCCGATTCTACCAACATAGGTTTCTTATTTTCCAATTAGTTGTAAATTAAAGTTTCTGAAGTTCTTTTTCTTTATGTTCTGTTGTAAGGCAAGATAATGGTAGTTTTATTTGCTCTCCTTGTTCATCTGTATTTTTTTAAGGAGTGTTGGAGAGATTCTAATTTAGGCTGCTGTCATTATCCCATGGACCTGGAAGCTTCTCGTAGATTTTTATGAGAATTAAATGAGCTAATCTTTGTGAAAGTAAAGATCACTCATTACCCTTTGCTGAAAAGACTTTGGTAATTTGTTCTCTTGCATTTAGAGAATAACGTGTTGTTTTTCTGACTACCACCCATTAACCCTTTCTGTAAGCATTTGGTCCCTTTCTCTCTTGATATGCCTTTGTGGTGACGCAGGGAAACCTTCTGTCTTGGTAGGACCTGAGCTGGAGGAGGCTGAGGGACAGGGACATCCCAGTGGGGTCCCTGGAAAGAAAAGAAGAAATGCAGGCACCGAAAGAGAAAGCACCTAAGGAGAGAGGCTGCTGAGATGGAACATAACAAGAAAACAAGCTGTTTGCCCTCTCGTAGCCTGTTTAGGGTTGCCTATAGTTCTCAATCAGCCAACTAGCCCAGGCCAAAAACAAGAACACCAAAGACCCTACTTTGTCAGCTTCAGCTGTGAAGAGGGTGTTGCACCTGGCCTTGAGGGACAGTACTACATGATACACAGCAGGTTCAGGCGAGGTGCTGAAACACAAGAGTGGCAGTGGTGGTCAACCATGAGGTTCACCATAGCCTTGGAACTTTGAGTTTTTATCATGATTATTTCAAAAATAAAAAAATAAGATTCAGACTCACAGAGATTGGTGAATAGTTGAAACTCACATAACTAACAAAGGACAGAGAAGTAACTTGATTTCCGGCTTCCTTGTTCAGACATTTGTCTGTAAGGAATGACCTTGGAAATTTAATCGGTATTGTGTTAAATCTGTAGATCACTTTTGGAAGTATGGCCATTTTGATGATATTTATTCTGCCTATCCATTAACATGGAAGATCTTTCCATGTTCTAAGGTCTTCTTCTATTTCTTTTTTAAATGTTTTATAATTTTCTTTATAGAGGTCATTTACCTCCTTGGTTAAGTTTATTCCTAAGTATTTTTTTTTGTTGGATATCCTGAGTGGAAGTGTTTTCTGGATTTCTTTTTCAGTGGATTTAGGGTTGGTATACGGAAAAGCTTCTGATTTCTTAAGATTGATTTTGTACTCAGACACTTTGCTGAATTTGTTGATCAGTTCTAGAAGCCTTTTGGTTGAGTTTGTTGGATCTCCTAAGTATAGTATCATGTCACCTTCAAATAGTGGACGTATGAGTTCTTCTTTTCCTATTTGTACTCCTTTGATTTCCTTTTCTTGCCTTATTTCTCTGGCTAGAGTCTCAAGTACTATATTGAAAAGAAGTGGTGATAATGGTCATGCTTGTCTTGTTCCTGTTTTTAGGAGACATTCTTGAAGTTTATCCCCATTTAATACGATGTTGGCTGTGGGCCTATTGTAGATTGCCTTTCAGTGCAATGCATGGGCACAGGTAAAAACATTCTCAACAAGACCCCAAAGGCACAAGAAATTAAAAGGTGAATTAATACATGGGATTGCATTAAACTGAAGAGCTTCTATACAGCAAAGGAAACTATCAAGAACCTCAACTGAGAGCCAACATAATGTGAGAAGATTTTTTCCAACTAATCCTCCAATAGAGGGCTAATATCTAGAATATACAGAGAGCTCAAAAACTCAGCACTAAGAAAACAAACAACCCAATCAAAATATGAGCAAGTGATGCTGGTCGTGGTGGAGCACGCTTGTAATCCCCATGTTTGGGAGGCAGAGACAGGAGGATCGCGCAGGTTTGAAGCAAGCCTTACTGCCTTAAGAGACCGTTTCCAAATTTTAAAAATATATATAAAATAGGTCTTGGAGTGTAGCCCGGAGGTAGAAGGGTTCCATCCCCAGTACCAGCAAAGATATATATATATATATATGTATATATATATATATATACATATATATATATATATATATATATATATATGAACTAAATAGATGCTTCACAAAAGAAAAAATTCAAATGGCCAATAAATGCATGAAAACATGCTCAACATCACTGGCAATCAGAGAGATGCAAATCAAAACTACCCTGAAATTTCACCTAACTCCAACTAGAATGGCAATTATTCAAAACACAAACAACAACAAATGTTGGCAAGGATGTGGAGAAGTGAGAACTCTCATATATCATTGGTGGGATTGCAAATTAGTGCAACCACTTTGGAAAACAGTATGGAGGATCCTCAGAAGAATGGGAATAAGCTTACTATGTGATCCAGCAATACCACTTCTGGGGGTCTACCCAAAAGAATGGAAACCAAACTACCAAACTAATGCTTGTGTATCTATGTTCATAGCTGCACAATTAACCATAGCCAAACTATGGAACCAGCCAAGATGTCCATCAACAGATGGATATATTTCAAAATTATAGGATATGTACACAATGGAATTATACTCAGCCATAAAGAAGAACACAATTATGTCATTTACAGGAAAATGGATGAAACTGGAGGACATTATGCTAAGTGAGATTAGTCATTACAAAAAAAATTAGTCAGTCACAAAAAATAAGAAATTGGATGCTCTCCCTAACATGCAAAAGCTAGAGAGAAAATGGGTCATAGGAGGAACTCTAGACCCAGAACAAGATTCTATAGATGAGCAAATAAAGCAACCTAACTGAGGGCATGGGAGGGGGGAAGAGGGAAATTCCCTAATGTACATGATGTCATTAACAAACATATCAAAGTCGATCGCTACGCCAAACACGAGAAGGAGGGAGGGGGAAAGAATGAGGTGGCAATTAAGTAAAGGCTAAATTAGTGATTGTGCATGCATGTCTCTACCATCTTGTACCCCATTAAGATGTGTGACTACAATGCACCAATAAAAATTTTTTAAAAATCATTATTAAAAAAAGAAGGGCCTAGAGAAGCATGATGTTTGTGGAGTGCAGGGCAGAATCCCGCCCCAGAAACAGGCACCAGGCAAAGCAGAGGAGCCCAGGCTCCACTAGACTCACAGATGTGCACACGCCATGTTGCCAAGCAATCACGTCTTAGCATGGTCTGTCTTGGAAATATCTGGGGTCAAAGTCTTCCAGGATAAATAATGGAGGTCTGCTTAAACAATGTGATAAGCAGCTTCTATTTTCGAAGTATTTCACTGCAGAAACGCATCTCAGTGGTGATTTGCCCACAGGCGTGCCCAGGGTCAGGCACTTGCAAAGCAGGGAACCCACACCATTTATTTCAAAGAAAATGGTTCTTCTCTAACATAACATAGGTAGGTTTTATTCATAGTTTGCATTAATTTGAACTATGGAAAGTGCCAACATTCTGAGGGCTCTTCCATGTGAAATTATAACTCCTTTGGTTCAGTCTCGTACATGTGAGGGCGGGCAGCCTGAGGCCCTGCTCATTGGGACATCGAGTCCCCAGCTCATGGCAGCTCCTAATAAATACCTGAGCATTTGCCTAGGATGAGCTTCAGTCTCTGGCTCTCTTCTCACCCTGAGGTCACCTTCCTAAGTTGGGAAGGCCCAGTCCCTGGGAACTCTGTCTTACTACTCATCAAGAGCCAAGCCAAAGCAGAGGAGAGCCTGTGGAAAGCTTTGAGACACACCGGGGAACTTCCATTCTCTGCAGGCTTGAGGAATTTGTGGGTGTGTGTGTGTGTGTGTGTGTGTGTGTGTGTGTGTGTGTGTGTGTGTGTGAGGGGGCAGGCCAGTGATTTCCAGAGGGAGCTGAGAGTCTCAGCCAAGGCTGCAGAAACCTGGGGGAAGGGGTCTGGAAAAGGTATTTGGCTTGTTAAGAGGCTTGCTCGCCCTGCGCCTGACCCGAGTTGCAAAGCCCCTGGTAATAAGGCAGTATTTTATCAGAGCTTCTCCCCCTGTTTCCAATTCCTGATTTTTTTTTTTTTCCTGGAGCTGCAGCCACAGAGCATGGGTGAAAGGTGGTTGGGAGGGCAAGTTGACAGATAGCACTGGGGTCACCAGGTCACCCAAAGGCGTCGTGATCTGGGCTCAGACAGGGCGATTTCCTCAGAGATTTTAATCTTTCGTCTGTTCACACGTCCAGCCACCTGGACATAATGCACAGGAGTCTGGAAGCTCAGCAAGCTCCTTCCCTCGCCCTGGACGCTTGCTTGGGAAGAAAGAGAAAGAACAAGGGAAAGAGAGTTAACCCCTCCTGCCCTGCACCAACGGCAGAAAACCTGGGAGCAGCAGCCCATGGGCAGTCGCCTCATGGGGCCAGGTCCTGAGCCTGCGGGAACTGTAACAAGCAGCCCTGCCGCCCGCGGGGCAGCTCCATCCTGCTCCCTTGACCTTCTGCCCAGGTCTTGATTTACTTCCAAATCTCTTGCCCTGGATTCTTAGAATACACGTGTTTTGTTGGAGGGGTTGGGTGCAGGCCTTGGGAAAAAGGACTTGGAGTAAAAGCCACCACAGAGGGGAACATTAATATCCATCCCCATGACTGCAGCCAGACGCGATCTGCTTTCCTACTTGCCCCACACATCTCTGAGCTATTTCTGACCAAGGGTGTTAAAGCTTAGAATTAATGAACTTCAACACAGTGGATGCCGACGTTACTGGGAAGTGCCTGTGTTGCATTTGTTAAAGGAATGTCTGAAGTCGTGCTCAACAGACACAGAGCAGGGAAGGAAAGGGTGGGCGGGGCTGCCGGCAGGTGCGGCTGGCGGGGACCTCCGTGGACAGAGGTGGACAGTGCAAAGCACTTCTCCCTCCACATCTCCACCGGACCCTCGGCCCACTTCCCCTGCAGGCCTTCACACAGTCTATCATGCTCTCGGCTGAGATGTCAGCCCTGAACCCTGAATTCTAAGGGGCTTTCCAGCCCTTCCAAGGGCCAAGAATGTAGTGGGATGCTCTAAAGATTTGCTTATTGACCGAACATGGTCTGAGCATCTACTATCACCAGATACAGAGCAAACTAATGAAGATACAGTGAAGAATAAGGTAGAGTGCCTTTTCCCAAGTTGTGAGAGTCCCTTAGCAGACGCAGGTACGCGGAGATAACATTCACACTACAATATACATGCTGCCCTGGACGTGCAGGATCCCCCCGGGACATCATTGGAAGGCTCCACTGCAGAGGCCCCGCAGCTCCAAGGGCTTCAGGGAAGCAATGCACAGCGCACATCCAGGCATCTCCACAGGGTCTCCATGACCCTGGCTCACTGCAGAGACTCTAACTTCTTTTGAGGGAAGGTTTCACTGAAGCACTTTTTTTCTAGCTGGAATTGGATTTTGATGTTATTTATGTGGAAGTCGCATTTGGTTGTCTATCAAGGGTCTGACTAGGGACTGCATTTCCCTGGTTTCCAACACGATGGATAACCCTGGTGGTCCCCAATTAAATCAATGTGTTAGAGGAACATGAAGGGTACATAGTACTTGAAGCTCTGAACTCAAGTGCACATTTGTCTTTCAAAGATGCTGATGTTTCAATGAAAGACAGGGAAAGAGACCTCCCGCAGCATTCTTCACGGACGGACAGTCCTGAGTGTCTGCCTGTGCTCACGATCAGCCTTTGGTGGAGTTCCCAAAGGACTTCTCTTTGAGTGCATGGGACTTGGTTCATGACAGCAGTTGGATGTGAAGGGACTCAGCCAAGTGGGAGCTGGGACTGGGAAAGTCAGTGAGGAAGAGAGGGCAAAGGGGAAGGAGCGGGGTCCTTGCGTTATCTCTCCATCTCATGAAGAAGGTACGTTTGGTTCAGCAGCATTCTGCCCCACCCAGGAACAGAGTGCACCATGTCTTTGGGTTGCAAAGGAAACTCCTTGTTCAAGGCTGCCTCTGGCGGGGGCTCAACCCACATGAGAATCACCAGTTCTAACGAGGCCAATCGAATTTCCAGCATGCCACAACTCCAGGCCTGGGAAGAGCTCCTGGTAGAAGAGTCCATGGCTATAGGATCAGATGGTGCTGAAGCTTGATTATTTTCTGGCTCAATCACCATATTTGACAAGAATTGATTATCTAAAGTTGGAGCTGGCATACAGCAACTCACAAGTTGAACCTGGCCCGTCCTGTGGTAAAGATGAGGTTTGATTGGAGGATCATTCCCACATCACCTCCGGCGGTCACCCTCCAGCATGACCAGCTTGGAGCAGTCACAACAGGACCACAGGATCACCAAAACCTAAAAGTCTGTCTAGCTGACACTCTAAGGAAACACTTGCTGACTCCTGGTCTACATAACTCGTAGGAAGCCAAGCCGGGCCATAGTTCAGGTCTTCTGAGCCCTGAACCAGTGGCCTATCTCTTGCACCACAGCAGAAGAGACCCAACTCCTGTGGACATGGAAACAGGGTCTCTATCCATACCGGGGGCCCACAGTAAGAGACAGGACTAAGCTCCAGGTGATTCTGGGGCTTTTACTGCTGCTATAACCAATATCAGGAGACTCTTGTAAATCTACAAAGTGGACTTAAACTGAGGTCAGTACCCAGAGATGAACTGTGTGAGTCCATTGGAGTCCTCCAGGCTATGCATCTAGTTATCACAAACAACCGTCAGCCTGCTCATCAGACATGCCACTGTTATAGGTCCTTTCTGTGCATTTGGGGGGGAAATCCTGGTTAAGGACCATTCCGCATCTTACTAGAATTCCATGAAGATTAGGCAGCAAGGGCGTTTAAAGAGCGAATCATACCTGACAAACTTCACAGCCGCCTACGATTAGCAGATGAAAGGAAGGCAAGGGGTCTTATATCTCTGCCTTTTTGTAAAACATGAGTGGCAAAACCATTGTACATCAGCCCCTGCCAATTCAAATGGGCTGGCAGGCTTCCATCTAGGTGGGCAGGAGGGAAATGAATGGCCACACAGGAGCTTGGGCATGGACATGGCCTCTCCAGGCTTATCCAGTGATCTCCCCACCCACCTCACCTAGGTACACCAAGGTCATGTCATCAGGTCAGTCAAAGACTGATAAGATCTCAAAGAAGGCCAGGCAAATGAGAAATGGGAGCTAAGTAAGGGTAGACATACCAGTGGGGATCCCTGGAGAGGAGCACACAGGCCAGAGGCTCCCACTGTGCAGCTTGTCCCAGATCCAGAGAACTGGGCAACAGCACCTAAACCCCCAGCTGGAACCAAGTCACCACCCCGAGGTGAGAGAAGCTTTGGCTTGCCCATGCTGGGCGGAGATGAGCCAGTGTGAGCAGATGGCCGGATAGCAGTGAACAGAAGAGAATCATCTCCCTCATCCACAGATTCATTTCTTCAAAGGTTGCTTACAGAGGACTGCAGTGAACTCATCACTATTTTATATTGAATACTAAGGTTATGTCCAACAAGGCCAGCAGGAATCCTGCCTGAGGGCTGGCTCTTTCTTTCTCTTTCTTTCTCTCTCTCTCTCCTCTCTCTCCTCTCCTCTCCTCTCCTCTCCTCTTCTCTTCTCTTCTCTTCTCTTCTCTTCTCTTCTCTTCTCTCTCTCTCTCTTTCTTTCTCTTCTCTCTCTCTCTCTCTCTCTCCTCTCTCTCCCCTCTCTCCTCTCTCTCCCCTCTCTCCTCTCTCTCTCTCTCTCTCTCTCTCTCTCTCTCTCTCTCTCTCTCTCTCACACACACACACACACACACACACACACAGAGTTTCTCAGGAGATGCTAAGTCCTAGGATTAAAGCAGGCAAGCAATGAGATGGAACAAGTGTACCGCACTGGCTGGGAAGATGCAGGACAGCCTCTCAGTGAAGAGGAATTTGAGTAGACAGAGGATGTCCCAGGAAGAGGGGACAGAAAGCACAAAAGTCCCAACAGGGGCGCAGTTGACATTTGAAGGATACAACAGAGGAACAGGGATGGAAGGAAAACCTGGGAGCTGAGATCTGAGAGGCTGGTAGGTGCAAAAGTAGGAATAGCCTGCAGGATTTTGTGAGGATTGTATTTTACTGCGGATAGTAGACATTTTGAGACAGGAACAAAAGTCATTTGTGGCCCGCACAGTTCAACACTGGCTTGGAGATGGAATGAGAGAAGGAAGAGAGAAGGAGAAGGCGCCGAGTTCCAGCTCAGGTGTCCAGATGAGTCCTGCTGCGCTTTGACTTACACAGGAAAAACCGGGAGAAGAGGCTGTGGAGGGAGCGGAATCAAGGGCATGACTTAGTTTTGATTCGCATTTCTCTGATCGCTAAAAGCGATGAACATTTTTTCATGTGTTTTCTGGCCACTTGTTTTTCTCTTTTGAAAAGAATCTTATTCAGTTCAGTTGCCAGTTTTTAATTAGGTTATTTATTTTGTAAATGTTAAGCTTTGTAAGCTCTTTGTATATTCTAGACATTAGACCTTTGTCTGATGAGTAAGTGGCGAAGATCTCATTCTGTAGGCTCTCTCTGTAGAATCTTGATGGTTTCTTTTGTTGTGAATAAGCTTTTAATTGTATCCCATTCATTAATTCTTGTTTAAATTCCCTAAGCCTTTGGGGTCTTATTGAGGAAGTTTCCACCTGTACCTATATGTTGGAGTGTTAATCCTGAGTCCTCTTCTAGCAGTTTCAAAGTTCCTGCTTTAATTTCTAGGTCTTTCATCCATCTCTAGTTGAATTCTGTGCACGTTGATACCCTGTACCCCAATATGTTTAAAATTACAATGCACCCAATAAGCTTGCAGGCTTTCTTCATTTAATGACCTTGATAGAGCCTTACAGACTGAAGTTTATGTCCCAGCAACCGACATTAGGGGCAATTATTATGTACAAGAAGAACAACATCTAAACACAAAGGGCAAAAGAGTCACAGCCTCACTAATACAAATCTCAGAGTGAAACTTCTGAAAAATGTAGTTAAAGAAAATAGAAAAGAACAATCTAGTTCTGGTCACAGTAGATTTGAAAATAGATCTCAATGAGGGCAAATTCAGTGGTGAAAACTGGAGGTTAGGGAAGAAGCTGTTAATCTGCAGTTAGAGGGGCGTGTGGCTTAGAATCATGAATTCCCAAATTCACAATAAAAATGGCAAAATAAACAGTGTGACCTTGTGGGAAGTCCCAGCTAGTCAGTCATCTTCAGAAAGTGGTTTCCTCTCTGGGGCCTTTGCTTTCTTTCTCTGTTCAATATAAGGCACAGATTTGGTAGAATCTTCAGAACCTTTCTACCACCCACATCTTTAGAAATTCTAGGGCTCCCCAGACCCCCAACATCCTTACTTCAGGACTTTAGCAACCTGTCCCTTATCAGCCCCTTCCTAAACTCAATACCAAAATGCCCAGGGACCTTATCAAGAGGCTCCATCCCACCACAGCTTTGCATCAGTAATTATATAAGCAGTGTGTGTGTGTGTGTGTGTGTGTGTGTGTGTGTGTGTGTGTGTGTGTGTGTGTATTCCACCCCACTGGGGTTGAAACCCAGGGGCTTTCTACCTCCAGGCTATACTTCCAGACCTATTTTATATTTTATTTGAAAACAGGGTCTCACTAAGCTGCTGAGAGCCTCACTAAGTAGTGGCTGGCTTGAGCCTTTATGATCCTCCTGTCTCAGCCTCCCAAGCGTGGTGATTACAAGAATGCACCACCACGCCTGGCGCAGTGTGTGTTTTTAATTATAGCTCTTCTCACTAACATTTCAAATGGCACCGAGGAAAATATCAAGAGGGTGGAGAATTTTAGTAAAATTGTATGATAGATCTGAAGCAATTTATAGGAATCAGTAGGGAATTTTTAAAATAAGTCCTTAATCCTTTGAGTTTGTAAGAAAACTCCCCATTTCTCCACAATACCCACAGGCTGCTCTCAGGGACAAAGCACAAGCTAGGGTTGGTCCTTACGTTGTCCTCAGGGAGGGTGTACTGTGCCTCTCATGAGATTCAGTCCTAAGGTGAGAGCCCCAGGGTTCTTTAGGGTGTCTGGCTATGTGTCACAGTGGTCAGATGAGGCGCCGGTGCCAGGTCCTCTTGGTCCTCGGCACCATCTCACCAGCAGGTCATGACTTCCTTCCATCTTTTGCTGAGATTGTTGGCCGTTGTCTTCTTTCCTCCAGGTCTCTAGATGTAACCTCAACTTTTCAGCCTTGTCCAGAGGTAGGAAAGAAGTGAACTGTCTCCTCTGGGCAGTCTCTGCTATTGATTCTAAAGACCTCCCATGGTTGCCCTAGGTGAATGCTCTTCCTGTTGCCTACGTTAGATCCTGGTCACACTCTCTAGCCAATCACATCAGGGCTGGCGCAGGACGACCACACACCTGCCTGACCTGGGCCACCCAGCCTCCTGGTCATTCTAAGGTTCTGCTTGCCTGGGAGAGAGTGACTGGGAGTGGCTGTCAGGCAGCTCAGCTGTCTCCTGAGCCACGCCCTACTTCAGTGGTTCATAAACTTGTCTCCATGCTAGAACCATCTCCAAACCCTCTGGCCACATGCTCATCGATCACACCATGATCCCCAGGCCAGGACAAGGAACCAGTACTTTCTGGGGCTTCCTAGGTGATTCTCACCATTGTCTTACATGAGCCATAGGGACCCCGTAGATCTCATTGAGTCTCACTGGACACATACAGAAACACCCTACAATATGGTGTGCATGTGAACAGAAGAGGAAAACAGCCCATAATATCCCTATGGGCCTGACAAGTCAAATCTGAGAGCACTAAACATTTCTACATTGGCTTGGTATTTTAAAGACCCCACTATTTTATTGTTTCATGACTTCTCAGCCAGTTTATTATTTCCAGTGGGATGAAGACAGAATGCAACAGTTCTGCACCTCGGCTTGCAGGGATCTGCAGAATTGTGAAGAATATCTGACCGCCAGTGGGCACATCCGCAGAGGCAAGGCTTCGTCCCTTTCTCCCTGCTGGGTCGCAGCATCTGGCAGGGGTTCTCATGCCTGCCCAGAGCTCCCAGCACACCTATGTCTTTAGCGGTGAGTCCATGCTCAGTCTCCTTGTCTGTTACATGGAACCACTGTGCCCTGCCTGGCTGACAGGATGGAACAACTGGACTTGGAAGACCACGGTCAAGAGCCAGTAAGCCAGAGATTGTTGGCGGCTGTCTACTTCCCGCCCGGTCTTTAGGTACACTTCAAGAAGCAAGAAGAGACTGCTCAGCACTTGCACACAGGGAGAAGCACTGCTCAGACCCTTAGGGTTTCTGAGACTCCAGGGCACTGGCTATGGAAGAGCCCCCAAAGCAGATTCACTGGATATGGAAGAGCCCCCAAAGCAGATTCACTGGATACGGAAGAGCCCCCAAAGCAGATTCATTGTTCCCAGCAGGGCGAAATGGGATGTTCAGTGAACGCGAGAAGGTTCGCAGAACACCTTTCCCCAAAACACTGTCCTCTCCCTCTTCTGTCTCTCTCAACATGTCAATGCCCGTCTCCTCTATAAATAACGTGGGTGGCACACTGGCATTCAGATTTAACACTGCGCACAGCACCCTGCCTGGGAGAAGGCTGACATGAAGCTTCTATTTTTATATGTTTAGTGATATATCCAAGTGTCACTCAACAACAGCAGGAACTGAGCGAGGGAGCCGCCTGTGTCTGCACCCCTCCCCCACCCGCTGCGACACTTGGTGGCAGGCGCCACTGCCTCCGCCTGCTCACCACCTGCTGCTGGCATTTGGGTGGTAAGAAAGCCCGGGGTACGTGACTGGCTTTTCACTAGCAGAGGTTCAGGTACTTGGGATAGTAATCCATGATCTTATCTTCAGCTGCCTTCAAGGCCTGCAGCCTGCAGTGCACTATTCCTAAGCACACCCATCCATCTCCATGTCAAAGGATCTACAAACACTGTTTCTGAGTCTCTGAGATGGACCCAGTAGAATGGAGCTCCCAGGGAAACCAAGGCAACTGTGAGCCGGAACTTCAGGGAACACACAGGGTCCGCTCCAGGACTTCAGGGAAAGGTGCCCTATGGTTTTATACCCGACCCAGTAGACCCTGACCCTGCCTGCCCTCCCTCACAAACCTCCCGCAGGCTACACTCAGGTGCATGCCTTGTGTGCAGCCAGGGCCAAGGCCACATCTGCTGGCCATCAGTGGGCTCTGCACAGTCTCATATATCTGGGCACTATCTCAGGAGCTCAGACTCCATCAGCAGCCAAGGGACGTGGATCCTACAGCTTGTGGGCAAGGAGGAAGTAGGCGCACACTGGTGTGTATCTGATAGCAACTCAAAGCACAAGAGCACCTTACAAGGTCCTCCTCTCCTGCCCTGTTAAAGTGGCTGGTCACAGTGAAATGGAGCCTGTTGTAACCCTGAGAGCCAGGGTTCAAATCCTGGCTGTGTTGCTTCCTGGAGCGGTGAGTGCCAGCATGTTTACTTAGCTATCCAAACCTGTTTGCTCACTTGTCATAGATCTAGCGATAGCTCGGCTAAGGTGGGAGTATGCAGGTATATGCCCAGGCTACCCACCACAGGGGCTGGTCTCTACACAGCAGCTAACACTCACAGAGTCCTAATGCACACTGAACGCTGCTTTACACACTCGCTAAAGTATCTCCAAGCATATTAGTAAATTAAGAGGCTTTTTTCTTTCTGAAACTTTACTTCTGTGGTAGAATTTCACCCAAGAGCTCAGAGCCTACAACTCTACTTGTTCTTGCAGGATCTAAGGGTGTGTGTGTGTGTAACCACTGAATACAGGGGCATTCTACCTCTGAGCTATGGTATACTCTCAGCCCTTTTTTATTTTTTATTTCGAAACAGGGTCTTGCTAAGTTACTCACACTGGCATCCAACATGGTATGCTCCTGTCTCAGCCTCCTGACTCTGGGGATTACAGGTATTTCCCACTGTGCCCAGCAGAGTGGAGTTTTAAAGAAAAATCATGACCTGCAGTGCGAGAGTTCTAGCCAGGAAGAATCCATCATCACAAGTCTGGCGCAAGACTGTTGGCTTGGGGGGCTGCACACACCAGGGAGAGAAGAACCGAGGCTGGCTGTGTGCGTGGGGAGAGCAGCCCTGGCGAGGGTGTGCTTCATCCTCGGCGCAGCACTCTGACTTACCTGGGGCTGGTGGGGTGCGTGGGACACAGGCGGCCAGGATGGAGCTCCAGCTCTGTGATCCAAGTTCTCTTCCACACTGGAGTTGGAGCCCTGGTCCCCTGGGCTCCTTCAGCAGTGGATGTAGCTGAGGAAGTACCAGAAGGCCATGGTGCCGGCAGCAGTGTGAGCACACCCAGGCTGCCCGTCACCCCCGAGGACCAGGACGTGGCTGCTGAGGTCCACTCAGTCAGAAGCCAGCTCAGCGATCACGGAGCGAAAGCACACTTCTAGGGTGGTCAGGGCTGTCTTGCGAAGTCCAGGTCTGGCTGCCCAGAATACAGTAAGCACATATCTTAGAACTCTGTCTAACCCAGGCATGAAGCGATTTAAATCTTTTATTTTATGTGGCCATTGTATTAGAATGATAGTATTGTCTCAATGTGCATGTGTGTGTGCGTGCGTGTGTGCATGCGTGCGTGCGTGCGTTCGTGTGTGTGTGTGTGTGTGTGTGTGTGTGTGTGTAACTAGGGGTTGAATCCAAGGGTTCTCTACATCCAAGCTATACCAGAGCCCTTTCTTTCTTTCTTTGTTTCTTTTCAAACAGGTTAGCACTAGGTTGCTAAGAATATCATTAAGTTGCTAAAATTGGCCTTGAACGTGTGATCTTCCTGCCTCAGCCGCCCAAGTACTGAGATTACAGGCATGAACCACCATTTTGTTGTTGTTGTTTTGTTTTTGTTTTTGTTTTTTGTTTTGGTGGTACTGGGGTTTCTGGAAGCCCTTCTACCTCCGGGCTACACTCCCAGACCTATTTTATATTTTTAATTTGGAAACAGGGTCTCTTAAACCAGCGCGGCTGGCTTCGAACCTGCACCATCCTCCTGTCTCCGCCTCCCAAGCACGGGGATTACAAGTGTGTGCCACCACACCCAACTTGAACCACAGTGTTTAAAGTGGGGATACTGGCCAGGCATGGTGGCAATGCTTGTAATTCCCACGCTTGGGAGGCAGAGATAGGAGGATCACACAGGTTTGAAGCCAGCCTCACTGGCTTAAGATACCCTGTTTCCAAATAAAAATATAAAAGTGGTCTGGGAGTGTAGCCTGGAGGTAGAAGGGTTTCCAGGAACCCCAGTATGACCAAAAAATAATAAAAAATAAAGTGGGGATACTGAGCTTTCAGCTTATTAAAATTGGCTTAAGCCACAGTACTCATTATAGACCTACATCCAAACTGACACCGCTGGGTCTAAAGTCCCTACTGTAAAGCCGTTCTCGCCCCATATGCCATGCAGGCCGGACCCTCGGCAGGACCCCCTCATTTGCTCTCAGTGAGGCCAGCTCCCCGCCCCAGCTCTGTGGTCAAGGTCAGCTACCTTTCCTACAAAACCATGTTCACAATGAATGGAGCTACCAAAGAGCACTCCTTCTGAAAACCATCACAGACGCTATCCAAGCACACAGCAATGAGCATCCACTTGAACTGACTCTCAAAAATTAGAGCTAGCAAAAAAAAATAATGTTTGGGTGGAAGCTGGGGAGACATAAGAAGATTCCTGCACAATTGATACCATATTTTACAAAATAAAACTTCAAATAACCCTACTTACTTGCTCCCTGGGGTCCACGGATCTCACCGTCTCAGTTATAAGCGGGTTAGAGGTCGTATATAAAGGCACAGATGTACCATAAACCCCAAGAAAGGATCATACAGCTGCTCGGTGATCATGTCCGATGGAAGAGGACTCACAGACACCCCAGATAACTATCCCATTACCTAAGAGCGCAGACTGCCGGGAGAAAATCAGCCAAGCTCTTTTGCTTTTCCAGGACACGGTAAGGCGCCTCCCCATGCGTCCTGCAGATGACTGTCAGCCCTGAGCGGTGTGCCAGGCCCCACACCTTCCCTGTGAGAATAGGCAGGGTGGTAATGGCAGCCTCTTTCTGTGCCAGGAACTCCAGTGCCATGGGTCGCCTGGCCAACTGTCCTTCCACAGCAAGGCTGAGATCCCAGGCACAAAAAGGATTACAAAGCATGAAAGCTCTGGGCAGAAAAGAGAACTGGAAAGGTCCCAACATGCTGGGAGGGGTGGGGAGGAGTGACCAGCAGGGCATCAGAGCAGGGGGCTCCCGCTGGTGGAGACCATGCTGCCCGGCAGGATCCTAGGCCTGAAACCTCTTTTCAAAGGAGTCACTAGATGTGGAATTTAATGTTTTTATTGATTTTTATTTTTATTTTTACTTTTTGGTGGTACTGGCTTTCTACCTCCGGGTTACACTCCCAGACCTATTTTATATTTAATTTGGAAACAGGGTCTCACTAAGTTGCTGAGACCCTCACTAAGTAGCTGAGGCTGGCTTCAAAACTGTGTGATCCTCCTGTCTCAGCCTCCCAAGCGCAGGGACCACAAGCGTGCGCCATCACACCTGGTGAATTTAATGTTTTCAAGTACTCCTGTTTGTCAGTTTCTGTTAGCTTCGTAATTTCCCCTAAGCCTACTGGTCAACTCGTGCTGAAGAGGCAGTAGGACCAGCTGACTTAGAAGCTCTGCCCGAGATCCTGCACCATCCAACAGAGCTGGGCTTGGAGCATGGGTCAGGGTGGAGGCAGGAGGACCTAGGGGCTGTACCGCCAGTGATACAATGTCACTGCTCAGAAGCCCCTTCTGGAGGTGATGCGCCTGACTCCAAAGCCTTGGAGACTAGGTTTCATCCCAGCCTGCTCCCACGGTCTTCAAGGAATGAGCAGAGTTTTACTGTAATACCTGAGCTGTTTTGGGCAAAACTAAAGATTACTGAGCCAACCAACTCAAAACAAAGACTAAATTATGGAAAATTGTGGCCAACAGTCCATTTGGGGAAAAACAGAATCTTACTCATTTGAACATATGCACTATTACGATGATTCATTAATTCATGCTGGGATTTTTCCCATGTAATACATTCTTTCTTAGATTTTTATTAATAGACAAGGTTTAATGACAATTAAGTAACACCATGTACTAATCATGTACCAATACATTCTTTCTTATATTTTCACTAATAGACAAAGTTTAATGATAATTTAGTAACAACATGTACTAGGCACTACATCTTTCTTAAAAATAAGAAAGCTTCTCCTAAGTAGGTTTTAAAGCAATTTTTGTACAATTCTCTGCATACTGCCATATTTCAAAAGTCTTTCTCCCCACAAATACAAATAGAGCAAACTCCACCAAGTCCACTCAGAGCAGCCAAGTTTCTCAGTTCTATGCCCATTCCCAAAGAGGGCTTTCGCAAGCATCGCGCGGAGGGACGACCGCTTCCCACAAGGTGGGTTCTCCCACATTTCGCCAACCCCCACCTCCTCGCCAAATGCCCTCCTTCTCCTTCGCAGGACCCATTTTCTCAAGCTGTTCTCAGTTAGGCAGCGCCTGCAAAGAGAGCTGATGCTTTCACTCCACGGTCTCCAGCGATTACACCCGTCTCTTTCATGCTGGAACGGCATATTTATCAACCCCAAGAGGAAGGTGGGGCGGCGCCAGGGTGGTGTGATGGGAGCTGCTGTCACTGCAGAAATGATCCTGGGGGAGGGGAGCAAGTCTAGATGGAAAATATCCTTTGGGTTGAGGAGGGGCAGAGAGCACAAAGAAAAACCAAAGAGATGAGAAAAAGAAGAAACAAGAATGGGGAAAGCAAACAGAAGCTTGGCACTGTCCCCACTGGACCCCACAGCCAGGGCAGTCTGGCCTGCCGTCTAGTCATTCCCAGGGCCCCCGGCCTGCCTCTTGCGGGCCTCAGAGCCCAAAGGGTGGGGCTCCCTCTGCTACTGGGCTCCCTTTTCATCCACATCCCAAGTTTCCTTCCTGGGGAGGAGCCCTGGGGTCCTGCTAATAGGATAGCCAGGGAAGCCACAGGCCAGGTCCAGATGGGCTCTTACCCCTCGAGAATGCACTGATTTAATGGAGACAGTGCTCTGACCAAGTGCTCTGATCCAAGCCTGTGACTTACATGTCTCTAATTAGCAGCCACCACAGGCCTGGAGTTTGTGGACCAGCAGACAATCTCACATCCTCCTAATGGCTTCTTCCTTCTAATGGCAGCTAGCACTTGTTGCAAACATTTAACTCCAAGAAAGCTAGACAGGAGGGGTGTACAGTCCATCCCACCAGGGTTCTGCTTGTGAAGAGTCCCAGAGCACTTGCCCCTGGCAGCAGATGGCACAGTCATCTGCAAACTTATGCATGGCCACCAGATTCCCTGAATGCCAGGCAGGGGCACAGGGATCTAACCACGGGGCTCAGCAGGGGGAAATGGTATCTATGTTCCTGGTGCTCTTTTTTATTTGGGGTATTGGGGATTGAACCCAGAGGCATTCTACTTCTAAAACACACCCTTAGCTAGCCCCCCCCCCTTTTTTTTAAATTTTGAAACAGATCTCACTAAGTTACCAAGGATCTCACAAAACTTCCAAAACTGGTCTCAAACCTGCAAACCTCCTGTCTCACCCTCCCAAGTACTGGGATAACAGATATGCACCACCACACAGCTCACAGTGTAAACTAATCCCTCTTTACTGGTCCATCTTTACTATGCTTTTTGTGTCTTAGATCCTGAATGGAGATCAATTTTCCCATAGATTCTGTCTTTCCTGCTTTCTAGATGTAGCCTCTCTTTCCCCAGCATTACCCTCCTCTTCACTGTAGAGATGAAAACTTCTGTGGAAACCAAGCGTGAGACCATCGGAACCTGTCTTGCTGTTTCACCACTGCTACAGACGCTGCCACGAGTGATGTTCAGTCCTAATGGAGAGCTGGGGAGTGCTCACCAACTCCTCCAAAGCTACTCCATCCCTGACACGGAGAAGGGACCTCCTAGTGAGAGGACGAGCCCAAGGCCAGACTCCCTGATATTTGGGGAACCTGGAGAGGGGATTTCCATTTTCAGAAATCACATGGGTCATTTTACAAAAATAATTGTGAAGTTTTTCTTCTCTTTCCTTTCCTCTTCTCCTCTCCTCTCTATTCCATCTCCCTTCTTCTCTCTCTCTCCCCCCTTCCCTCTCTCCCTCTTCTCTCTCCCTCTTCTCTCTCCCTCTTCTCTCTCCCTCTTCTCTCTCCCTCTTTTCTCTTTCTCTCTCTCTCTCTCTCTCTCTCTCTCTCTCTCTCTCTCTCTCTCCTTTCCATTTTTCTCTCTCTCCCAGGATATTAAACTCAGGAGTATGGAACATTCTTCCTCTGAGCTACACCCCAGAACTTTTTATTATTTATTGGAAACAGGGTCTCACAAGTTGCAGAGGTCCCAAGTTGCTGAGGCTGGCTTCACACCTGCGATCTTCCTGTCTCGGCCTCCAACGTGCTGGGATTGCAGGCATGCCCCCCACACCACCTGCAGTCTTCCCTTTCTCTCCTGACTCCTCGTTTCTCAGTAGGCCTGTGAGGAGCCTGCTATCAGCACCAGGCACATCCAGGTGGTGGTGACAGTGGGCCATGTCAAGACCGTGTTTGGGTAGAAGGAACTAAACACTTCAGGGTAGGACAGGCTAGGTCAACACTGGGCCAGGTGTGTCCACTGTCCTGGCATCACCATTCAGGGAGGCCTCGAGCGAGATGAGGAGTCAGAGCGCATGCGTCTCTGGTGTGGGCCTGTGCTACTGAGTGACTTGGGTTAGTCACTAATCCTGCTGGTGCCCAGCTTCCCACTGTAAAATTAAGAATAGGATCCTACCAACTCCTCTCCACCAAGAGACAATGTATGACACAATCTTAAAACGCAAATTATTTACTAATGTAAGTGAACCATGGGCTTAGCAGGCGACTGCAGGAAGCGATGCTCGGCAAAGTCCTCCCCCAGGACCCGTCCAATCCCATCAGCAGGCTGTGTTATGGGATGTGTCAATGGGCAGTTCCAGCTGAGTTCAAGGAACCAGTGAAAGTACACATCACAATTAGAAGACACTGATCACGCAGGGGACTTTAATCAACCACCCAGGAGTTGTGAAGCAATTTGATATGTGTTTTTATCTTGTACATATGTTTTCTGAATTGTCTCTGGCCCCATAGCATCAGCAAAACTGAGACAAACTGCTGAGCATAAATCCTCAAGCCTGTTCACTGCCCCTCTGCACCTCAGTCATCTGAGCATTATGGCTTTTCCCAGAAGCAGGTGAGAAGCGCTCACCTGTCCCAAGAGGAAGAGCAGTGTGCTTGGTGAGTAAACACCCAGGTGGTCGGATGGCAAGGGAGTCAGGATACTCTTGCATGACTTCCGAGCAACTGAAAGAGGGAGGGGCTGCACTCAGGAATAGCTGTAGCAGGGTGGGACACGAGGCTGTCTCAGGGGCCTGAATGGCTGGGGGAGCACTGCCACCCCAGCCCTAATACCCTGTCTGCCTGCCACTCTTCATGAGCTTGTATTTTTATACTTTTATTGGTGTGTTATAATTAGACATCGTAGTGAGGTTCAAAGTGATAGCAACACACACACATAGCACCTGGTGTATTTCCTTCTCTGCCCCACTCGGCTCCTTCCCCGCACGTGTTAGTGAGATGGGAAGTGACACTTTCATATATGGATATAGAATTATCCAAACTGCTTCCTTCCCCAACCCCCAGACCTCATGTGGTACACAGGCAGCCATGTTGCTGAGGAGGGGTCCCTGGGTCATGGCCTTGGGACAATGCAGTCCCGTGCCCCCAGCCCTTGCTCTCCCTCTCTGCCCCTCATGGCCTGAGCTTCAAAGCGTGGCCCAGCCCAACACGGACTCCACAACTGCGGGCAAATAACTCTTGCTTCCTCTAAGTTGTGGTCCTCAGGCATTTTAGATCATGAAGGTGGGAAAGCAGGCGGAAACAGTAGCTCAGTACCCAGTGCAACTGGCTGATCTCACGTCGCACAGTATTCTATAGTTCCATCCTTTTTCCTACAAGCAACATAATTTTGTTCTTCTTTATGGCTGAGTAAAATCATGTGTGTATATACCACATTTTTAGTTGATTCTTTAGCTAAAAGACACGTAGCAATCAGGGAAGTGCAGATCAAAACCACACTGAGATCCCATCGCACTCCAGTCAGAGTGGCAATCACCAAGAACACAAACAACAATAAATATGAGGAAAGAGGAACTCTTACAAGCTGTGGATAGCAGTGTATGTTACCGAGTGTAAGCTAGTACAACCGCTGTGGAGATCGGGATGGAGGTTCCTCAAAAGACGAGGCATGGAACCACCATGAGACTCAGCTAAACCACCAAGCTTAATTATCATTTTACATTTTTGTGTGCGTGCGTGTGTGTGTGTGTGTGTGTGTGTGTGTTTGCTGGGGATTCTACCCAACAACATTCTACCTTTGAGCTATACCCGCAGCCCTGTTTTGGTTTTGCTTTTATTTTTATTTGGAAATGGAGTCTCACTAGGTTGCAGAGGACTTTGCTAAGTTGCTGGGGCTGCCAGCAAACCTTCGATCCTTCTGTGAAAAAAAACTGTGTCAGGACTGTCTAGCAGATGGTAAGAGCAGACCCTCAAAGCCCAGACACATGGTTGACCCAGCCAAGACAAGGACTCCTGCAGGGGCAGGGGAGGGCCGCAGGCACAGAGGGAGACAGGAATGGAGTCCCGAAAGCCCTGGGAGCTGCCGGGTCAGGACCCAAGGCCCAGCCTGAGCCACAGGCCCCATCCCTGCATGTTGCTGCCTTGTCAGGGACCCCCGCCATCAGGCCCCTCCCGAGTGCTGCCCCCTTTCCCTGGGCCCACTGTGCTCCCAAGTCAGCGTAGTCTGTGGAATTGTGAGTGGTTAGAAAGCAGGCCTGCCTCTCTTTCCTACCCCTTAGCCCTTTGCCTGGGGAAGAAGCTCAGAGAACCAGAGGTGAATAGAAGCTGTCATGGATCTTAGGCCACCAGAATCCGGGCTAAGGGAGAGTTGGCCTAACTTGGGAATCTGACTGCACTACCACGTTCAGCTTCTCTGAACCTGTGTAGAACACAGATACCATCAGCAATATTAATGAATATAATGCTGCCACTAGGTCCTTTGCCCCAAAACAAGTCATTTGACTGTGACGTTGGACAGTTTCCAACACTGGACTCTGGGTAGCTGGAGCTCTGGGGCTAATACAGGATATTGCACATGGCAGGAAAGACCGTGTTCCTCTCGGTACGGTAGAAAGTCCCAATTTTGTACTTTGGGTTGATCACAGAATTTCTCAACTGCAAGCTCCTAACTAGAATTGAGTTTTACTCTTGCCAGTCTGGATTATGATAAATATCTACCCTGCCACTGTGTTTCATTAGACCGGCTGCTGACAGGAAGGGGCTTGGCAAATGGGTGAGGCGGGGGATCGCTCCTCGTACTCAGCACAACCCGATTTTATCTCTAGTTGTCTCTTTATCCTCCTCCACTAGGTTTTCTTTCCTTAGACTCAAATGGTATATTTGAAGGCAGAAACAAAGAACTTGTGTTGTCTCCTGGCAGTGTACAAATTGGCACTTACCTGAGAATTAACAGTGGGCCCAGTGCTCGCCACGCCCTGCTTGCCAAGTGCCCGGGTGGCTGGCACTCTGGACTCTCGCGTGCTTTTAGAGGGGCAAGAGCAACTGGATCTGTAAAAGGGAGAGAAGCTTCCCCTCCTGAAGGAAAAGCAGCGCTAACCGCAGAACCTAGCTGTTCTTCCACAGATGCTCTCTTCCACTGCGCTGAGCTCCACGCGGACGCCGCCGCGCTGTTTCTAAGCTGGGGTGTCCAACACAGCCTGCTTAATTTTAATTTTCTTCAGCAGAGCCAATATTCCATTAGCCACACCAACGGAGGATCGTGGCAACAGAGATCTCTTGGCTTCCCGTAGAGCTTTGGAGCTTGCAAAGGCCTTCACGTTGGCTCTGCAGAACCTCAGCACTGAGCAACCACCACAAGCCCCGTTTCACAGACAGAAGCTGCAGGCAAAGGTGCCGAGGACGTGTCCCAGGGCACGCAGAAAGTAGGAAATGGGGGAGAGAGCCCCGCTCCAGAGTTTTCAGACCACTCCTGTTGTACCCAGCAATGGGCGGAGTGGTGCCTTGAATTCAGAGCAAGCCCTTCAAGTCCTATCCATTGTTGTTCTAAATATAAAGTTGTCCTGAATGACACTGAGTACGTAACACCTGCTAAATGTTCTTGGACACTAAGAAAATCAAGGTGGGATCTGCAGCTCGCAAAGAATTTTTGAGCATATGGAAAATACATGTAAAATGTAAATGCTGATGCTGGTAAAAGCCCTTGAGGACTGGGTCTCCGTCCCAGTTATCACTCAGCACTCCACAGTCCTGACTCCGTGCCGGCGTTGGAGAGTCGCGGGCACCACGTAGACACTTGTGGGAAAGTGTACGGCCATGCAGGATCTACCTCCGTTCCGCACGGACTTCCTTTATTTTTGTAGAAGTTACGATGCGGTAATGTATCCTGCACGTTGGTCTCCTGTTGTGGACTGATTGAGCACCCTGAGGATGGCTCACTGCCGCCTTCACAGGACGGACATCACACAAGGAGAACCGAGTAGACACCAGAAGTCGGCACGATCATTTAGAGCGTGCGTGCTTGGCCAGAGGAAGCAGAGACTGAGTCTTGCATCTGCTGGCTCCCTGATTTGAAAGCCTTGACTGAATCTGGAAGTCTGCTTCTCTGCCATTCTAAAGAAAGGAGGAACTGTTCATTAAAATAGAAAGAGCTCATGGAAGTTCCTCCTCAGTCTGGGGGTTGAGCTCAGGGGCATTCTACCTCCAAGCCACACTCCTAGCCCTGTTTTATTCTTATTTGGAAACAGGGTCTCACTAGGTTGATGAGAGCCTTAATATGTGCTGAGGCTGTCCCCAATCTGTGATCCTCCTGTCTCAGCCTCCCACGTCCTGGGATTATAGACATACGCCACCATGCCCAGCTAGAGTATTTAGTGGTAATGGCCTGACCACACTAGGAAGGCCACAAGCCACCTGTGATTTTTGGACACTCTAATGTGACCAGGGCCACTGAGAAACTATTTTAATTTAATCAATTAAGTGCAATGTGTATGTATACCTATCACTCTGAACTTCTTTATGATGTGAGATCACAATGTACCAATAAAAGTATATTAAAAAAAAGAAAAAGAAATTTATATCTAAGTAGTGGTTATGTAATTCAGTTACTGGAAAAGTTTTTGTGCATTTGAAATAACCCAGGAATATGAGCTGCTTTTTCAACTGTGAATTGTATGAACTCTAAATATCAGTCAAATATTTCTGATGAAAAATGTAATAACTGAGCTGAAAGGTACTATAAGAATAAAACATACACAGGATTTTGAAGACAGTACAAAAATATTAAGCATTTTTCTGATAATCACTTATATCAATTAGATATTGAATTGTGATTCTGTATATATTGGACAAAACACAATATAATACTCAAAATAACTTCACATGGTATTCGCTGCTTTTTAAAATTGTGAGTTCTGGAATGCTTCAAATTATACATATGGCTCACGTGTTTTCACCAGAGTACACTCTCCTAGGTAACAGGGAAACACAGTTACAGGTGAATCCTCACCCAGTTGACAGACTGAATCATGAGTCTCGGGTGTCTCGGTGTCTGGCTGTACCCGGAGACAGGCCTCTAGAGAGGTACTGAGTCTACTCAAGGTCACAGAAGTGAGTCCCAAATCTACAGGAGTGCCATCCTGACATAGATAAGAAGGGGCCTGAGGAGAAGCCACCTCCCAGCACCAGCTCCTGGACTTCCTGCCCCAGAACTCAGAATAGTGCCACTGGGCACCAGGCTGAGGAGCTCACAGCCCTCTTAACCTTGTGCAGCAATGGCAGCTGCCCTAGGCTCCCTGCCACTTGCTCAGGGTTCTCCTGCCAGACTGCAGCTCTGCAGGAGGGAACTGCACCGCTGTGGAATTCTGCATGGCCAGGCAGGTTCCCACCACTTCCTGAATGCTCAGTAAACATCGGATGATGGAGACTGTGATCCCCAAATCACTGAATGCACGCACATTATTTCAGGGTTAAAAGGAAGGAGAGCCAGGTGTGGTGGCCCACACTTGCCATCCCAGTGCAGGAGAGCCCCAGGTGTGAGGCCAGCCTGAGCAACTAAGAAAGGCTCTCAGCAGCTTAGCAAAATCCTGTTCCAAAGTAACAAATTAAAATGAAAAGGGTTGAGGTTGTAGCACAGAGAGAGAATGTCCCTAGGTTTAATCCTTAGTACCAGAAAAAAAAGGGGGGGAAGAGAAGAAGAGGAAAGAAGAAAGAAAAGGAGAACCAGTAATAGAAGTCATCTGGTTCTCATTAGCATGGACTGAATTTTTTTTTTAAGATAAATTGTTGCCATTCATTTGACACGGGTCAACACAAATATTCTGTTTTAACAACTGGTGTTGGCCAGCCCCTTTCAAACTGTCAGCCATTATTAACCTGGAGAAGGTGCTCTGAGATGGCATGTATACACTAACCAGCCAATGGACTGCATTTGTAAAGACAGTAAAACCAACCCTTAACAGTCTTGGTTTTGTCTCCGGGGGTTATCTCATGAGGACTCTTGACTGAGATTCTGAATTCAGGAAAAAGTCCTAGAGCTGGGGGAGGGGTCCCTTCAGGATCCATCATTGGGAGTGAAAGGGTGCATGTTAAAGGGGTCTCCGCTCAGGAGGGAGGACAGAGGCAGGTAGGGTCCAGCGGTGGGCTTTGGGCTCCAGTCCCATGGAACAACTCGGTCCCATTTGAACGGCCCTGATCTTTCTCCCCTTCTTGAAATTCACTCTTGGTTTTCATGGTGCAGACCCTTCAACTGCCTGAACACTGCGATTCTGTAGTGAGGCCGAGACCTGTCTTTGCTCCTTTCCTTCACGATTGTGCTGGACCTTTGTGTCTTTTTCCTCTGTGTATAAACTTCAGAATCAGTTTGTTTTTGTCCACGAAATGACTTGCTAGGATTTTGATTGGGATTGTGTCAGATCTATAGATCAAGCTGGCATCATGACAGCATCGAGTCCAACCATGAGTACGTAATCGTCGTCTCTTTATTTACTTCTTTGATTTCTTTCAATAGAGTTTTGAAGGTTTTTTTTTATATAGATCTTGTGTCTTCTTCACAAACTCTTAATCTCTTTGTATTAGGTTTCTGTCCAGAAACCAAAATATGCCTTTTAGAACACAAATATTATCATAGTTCTCCCTACTTATTCATCATTGCTGTATGCATCTAGTACTAAAAAAATGCATTTAGGGTTAACTCAGGGACCCTGGAGCCTTTGGAACTAAGGAGCAACAAGAAAGAACAAACCTGGGACTCTTACCATTTGGACAAAGGCCAGTCGCTGATACATGTTTAGAGCTTATCAGAAATGAAGGAATTTGAGCTGGGCTTGGTAGCACAGGCCTGTAATCCTAGTATTTTGGAGGCTGAGATGGGAGGATAGCAGGTTTGAGATAAGCTTTAGCAACTTAGCAAGACCTTGTTTCCAAATTTAAAAAATAAAATAAAATATGGCTGGGGTGTAGTTCAGAAGTAGAATGCCTCTGAGTTCAATGCCCTGCATATCTCTCCTCTCTCTCTCTTTTTTTTTTTTTTTTTTTTTGGTGGTACTGGGGGTGGAACCCAGAGGCTTTCTACCTCCGGGCTATACTCCCAGACCTATTTTATATTTTATTTGGAAACAGGGTCTAAGTTGCTGAGAGCCTCACTAAGTAGCTGAGGCTGGCTTCGAAACTGTGCGATCCTCCTGTCTCAGCCTCCCAAGCGAGGGGATTACAAGCGTGCGCCACCACACCTGGCACACGTTCATTCTCATTCTCTCTCTCTCTCTCTCTCTCTCTCTCTCTCTCTCTCTCTCACACACACACACACACACACACACACACACACACACACACTCTCTCTCTCTCTCTCTCTCACACACACACACA
This sequence comes from Muscardinus avellanarius, assembly GCF_963383645.1. NCBI lineage: Eukaryota > Metazoa > Chordata > Mammalia > Rodentia > Gliridae > Muscardinus > Muscardinus avellanarius. The sequence continues at coordinate 118,929,105 of NC_137793.1, forward strand.
CTCTCTCTCTCTCTCTCACACACACACACAAACTTAATAAATTTGTATTACAATAGAGCAATTATATATTTTAGTGTTTGTCTTTTACATCAGCTAGCATTATGTAACTGAAAGATGGAAGAATTCACACATTCTTTAATTACCAGCTTATAACCCTAAATGCATTTCTTTAGTACTAAATGCATATAGCAATGGCTAATCAAGTTATTTCACAAGTAAGGCCTGGTTGGAAACTCAGTTCATGTTTCAAGCCCTTGCAGTTGCTATATTTATGGGCTGTGCAATCTACATCTTAGGCAACTAGTTTAAAATGAATTCCAGGGCCACACCCAATTCTAAATTGGGAGCAGCATACACAGCAAAGAATTTGCTGCTGAACAGCCAATCCAATGTGCCTGTCATAACCACTAAACTCTCTAGACATGGGCCACTTATTCCAGTCAACACAATGTCTGACTGTATTGAAGACAGTGAATCAACAGACCTCAATTGTTGACCTGTTAATGGTCACTCTGGACAGGTGTGGGAAGTCAACTAGTCCAGTTGCCTGAGAAAAGAACATTGGCCAACAAATTATTTCATCAGTCATCTTTGGTTTTAGTGGGAAGTTGCATGGTTTCAATTTGGAAAGGAATGTGGTCCACTGACCTATGGTGGCCAATATTTAAAAACTGAGAAATGTTTTATGACAAAATTGATAGTATATAGCTGATAGATGTAGGATTTGAACTAAATGGACTTTTTAAAACTAAGAAGTAATTGATATAGATTGCTGTGCTTGAAATAATCTCAGAAATAATGTACAGAATGATTACAGTAGTGTCAGAAGGAATGGGAGAGGGAAATTGGAAATACTGGGCTCTAGGGTACCATACTACACATGAAGTGGTTTTAAGACACACTTACATTAGCTATAAATGCATATTATAAACTCTGGGGCAATCATTAAATTTTCCTTAAGATACATGCATGCACCTTCCCACACCCTAGCTTCAGGCAGGTTAACTCAGGGACCTCGGAGCCTTGGGGGACTAAAGAGACAAGACGGAAAAACCTGGGACTCTGTGTTACTGCTTGGAGAAAAGTCATTGCTATACCAGAAAAAGAGAGAAAACAGAATTACAGCAAACGTTCAGTTGAAACCATAGTAGGCAGAAAAAGGGGAGAAAAAGAAGTGCTATGAATAGAAAATAGTTACAGATATCGCAACTAGTATCCAATCATATTAATAATCACATTGAGTGTAGATAGTTTAAATATATCAGTAAGTCAAGATAGATTTAAAATGGCCTCATTATATGTTGTCAATAAGAAACTTATTTTAAATATAAAATATTCAGGTAGGTTAAGAGGAAGGAGACGGAACTCTAAATGTCACTGATAGATGTGTGAATAAGCAAAATGTGGTATATACAGAAAGCAGAATATTGTTCAGCCTTACAAAGGAAGAAAATCTGTACATGCTACAGTGCTGCTCAGCCTTCTCATTAGGCTACATGAAATAATCCGGTGAGAAATGGTCAGTATTGCATGATTCCACCTAAGTGAGGTATCTATGAGCAGGCTCCAGGGAGACAGCAGGTGGCTGCCGGGCTGGGAGGAGCAAGGGAGGAGCAATGAGTGTGTAACCACTGCAGAGCTTCAGCCGAGAGAAGGACGGAAACGTTCTGGAGACTGGGGGTGGCAACGGTCGCACACACACCTGGGAAGGAGTACTCTTGCCACAGAACCATCCACGTAAATATTGTTGAAATGGTAAATTTTATGTTATAAGCATTTAATACAGATTACAAAAAGCAAAAGTAGCTAAGCTGTATTAATCTTGGACAAAGCTGACTTCAGGCAAGGAAGAACAGCAGAGATGAAAGGCATCCATAATGGGGAAGAAGTGGGCTCTCCAAGGAGCCACTCAGTGCTGAGCACCTCACTAGAGTGGGTGTCAGAATACAGGAGTAAAACCTGAGCGACCAAAGAGGAGCAGAAAAATCCACTTGGAGTTGAAGACTCAAGCACTCCTGTCAGCAAAGGATAAATCAAGAGGGAGAAAAGCATTAGGGGTACCGATGACCTGAATAGCACTATCAATCAGCTCGACTTAATTGACATTTGTAGAGAACTCTATCTAGCAACACAGAATACATATTATTCTTAAAAGCACATGGAACATTCACCAAGATAGATTGCATTTGGAACCACAGAACACATTCTAACATGTTTCAAAGATTAAGAATCACATGAGGCATATTCTTAGACCAATTAAGAATCAGACCAGAAATCAAATATATATAGGAAATATATATATATGTAAAAGAAGTCTCAAGAGAAAGCTAAAACAAGCTGCTCATGATGGCGCCGGCCTGTAATCTCAGTACTTGGGAGGCTGAGACAAGAGGATTATAAGTTCAAGGCAAGCCTCAGCAACTTAGTGAGGTGCTCTGCTACTTAGTGAAACCCGTTTCAAAACAAAAAATAAGAACCAGGTGCACGCTTGTAATCCCAGTACTTGGGAGGATCCAGGTTTGTGGGCAGCCTCAGCTACTTTGTGAGGCTCCCTGAAACTTAGTGAGACCCTGTCCTAAAATCAAAAATAAAATATCAGGCTGGGGTTATAGCTTGGAGGTAGAATGCCCCGGGTTCAATCCCCAACACCACCAATAGATAGATAGATAGATAAATAAACAAAAAATAAAATAGGTGTGGAGGTGTAGTTCAGAGGAAAAATGCTCCTTGGTTTAATCCCCAGTACCGCAAAAGAAATAAAGAGAGAGACACACACGGAGAGAAAGCTAAAACATTTCAAACTAAATTCAAATGGAGTTGCAACTTGCCAAAATGTGTAGAATAAAATGAAAGCAGTGTTTAGAGGACAATTCATAGCACTAAATATATATTTTAATAAAAGAATATCTAAAATTAATACCCCAAATTTCTAACATACTAAACAAGAGAAAGAATACCAATTGGAGCTCAAAAGAAGCAGGAGAAAATGGCAAATATTAGGGCAGAAATCAATAAAATTGAAAGCAGAGAAACAATTTTTGAAAAATCAATAGACTTCGGGAAGATGGCAACAGAGAGAAGCAGCACACGCCCATCCTGCTGAGACCTGATCTCCATGGCCTTAAGAACAGCACTCAACAAAGGCCGGGAAACACCATAACTCTAAAAATAACATAAGTAAAAGACGGAAGGGAAAAGCGATCAGAGAGCAGAAAAGAAACCCGCCCACCTCGCTGCCGCGGGCACCACAGTGGTGCCATCTTACCTCACTGCACCGAACTCCAGAGATGAACAGGACAGCCAAGGACTTGAAGTGCGCAGCTGCAGATCATCAGAATTGTAAGCCATCAGTTGCTCCTGTGCAAACACCTGCTATAACTTGCAGCAGTGACGGCCGAGCTCACCAGTCCTCCAGAGATCAGACAATACTCAACAAAACAAGAAAAGAAACCTGCTCGCCTTGCAGCTGCGGGCACTACAGCAGTGCCATCTTGCCTCACTGTATCCGACTCCAGAGGCGAACAGGAAAACAGCCAAGGACCTGAAGTAAGCAGCTGCAGATCATCACAATTTTAAGTCATTAGTTCCTCCTCTGCAAAAACCAGCTTCAACAGTGGTGGCCGAGCTCACCACACCCTCCAGAGATCCAGAGTGGAGTTCAAAATCACTGGAAGTGAAGCCTCAGCCCAGGGAGAAAGCAAGGCGCAGTCCCAGAGATGTGCGCAGCCAATAAACTCCCTGGGTTTGCGGTTCAACCTAGCGAAGGTGAGGTTTAGTCTGCTGTTGGAAGGAGCAGTGGCTCAGACAGACTCAGCAGAAAGTGTAGGGGGAGACCTACACTTAACATTAGATCCAACTAGTACAATCTCCAGGATCACCACAGACCACACAACCGTGGAGAACCGGGAGAAGTCAGACAGACCAGCCCTAGCTGTGGAGAACAGAGACTCTTACATCAAGTTTGGTCTCGGAGGCATCCACCACCTACGGAGGCAGGGAGAGACTGAGACTCCCAAGTCTGTGGAAAGGGTGGAGGATGACCCGAGTAACAGTCAGCCCAGCCCCATTGATGCCGGCCACCTGCATAGACGCAAAGATTCAGAGAACCGGGCTTGCAGCAAGAAAGGTGCTGGTGGCGCTTGGTGTTTGCACAGAGAAAGATTGCAGGGGTCCATGCTGCTGAATATTCGCGTATTTTTAGGGTTGCATTAATCTGTTGTTTTGTCTTTTGTTCTTTATTGTGTGTGTATGAGTGGGTGTGCTTGTTTGTTTGTTTACTTTCTTCCCAACCCCTCTCCCAAGCGTCTTCCCTTGTGCATACCTACTCTCTTCTCTACATCTCTTTCCCTTTTTTCTTTTTTCCCTCTTCTTTTCCCTTCTTTGTCTTGTATTAAATCCACTTCATATTACTATACTAAAAACTCTACATTGGTTACTAGAATACCACAGAAGAAAAAATGTGACAAAATTCAAATCCATCTGTGATTTAAAAATTGAGAAAACAAAAACCTCAGAACACCAGGGCCAGGGGACACTGCTTCTGTCTGGTGATGAGCCTCTGCAGAAGCATACTGCCAGTGTCTCCTGCGAAGCTCCAGGTGCTTTCCCTTCCAGATCAGGACAAGGCAGGGACTCTTTCTCATCCCTTTTCGCCATTCCACTGGAAGACTCAGTTAATACAGCAAAAAGGGACAGAAGGTACTCATTCTTTAAAGAAAGACAGAAGATCACTTTAGTTCATAAATGGCATGATTGTCTGTACAGAAAATAAAAACAAAACACTGTTAAAGACTTATGAAGAAAGTATACCAAATTCATAGAATGCAAGCTAGGTATACAAAGATCAGTGTTTTTCCTATATATCAGCAATGAACAATTCGAATTTGGAGTTTAAAAATAAAGTGCAATTATACTAATAAAAATGAAATTCTTAGATAGGGATCTAAAAATATATACAGGACAGGATCTATGTTAAAATACAAAAAACGATGAAAGAACTTTTTATAAACTGAATCTAAAGAAATGGAGTGTTTTGTGTATGGTGGCGCATGCGTGTAATCCCAGTACTTAAGAGGCTGAGACAGGAGGACCAAAGCTCTCGAGGCCAACCTCAGCAGCTTAGGGAGACCTTCAGCAACTTAACAAGGCCCTGCTTCAAACAAAAAATAAAAAGGCAGAGCGCTCCCGGGCTCAGTTCCCAGTACTGCAGAGCCAGAGTGAGGCGCTTTTATTTACTTGGATTTGTGGACTGGAATATTTGATATTGTTAAGATGACACTTCCTCCCAGTTTGATCTGTGAATTCAGTGTAGTCTCCATCAAAATGTTAGCAAGCTTCTTTCTAAATATCTAAAATTGGTAGTAAAATAATAAGACCTAGGATGACTAACACAATGCTAACAAAGCTGGAGGTAACACACCCCATTCTACATCAAGAGTTTAAGAAGCACACTCTTCTAAGGTGACTGCACCATTTCACATCCCCAACAGCACACAAGGATTTCAAGTCCTCCAAATCCTCGCCTATGCTTATTGTTTACTCTTTACATAACTGCCATCCTAATGGGTATGAAGCAGCACTTTACTTGGGTTTTGATTTGCATTTTCTTAATGATCTTGGGCGTCTTTTCATGTCCTTATTGGACATTTGCATTTTCTCTTTGGAGAAATGTCTTCTTTTACTTATTTTTATTGTATTGTTTTTTTTATTGCTGTTGATTTGTTGATTTATATATTTGCTGTTTATTTATATATTCTGGATACTCTAACCCTAACCCTATGATATATGTGATTTGAAAATATTTCCACCCGTTCTGTTTATTTCATTTTCATGCAAAAAAAAAACCCATACACAAAATATTTTAATTTTGCTGAAATCCACTTGTTTTTTTTGTTGCCTTTGCTTTTTGTGTCATAGCCAATGAGTTATCATCAAATCCAATGTCACAAACTTCCCTCTCTTTCCTGAGTTCTTTTTTTTATTTTTAGTTCTAGGTGATTCGTTTTTACTTGATTTTTTATATGGTGTAAGGTGAGCATTCACCTTCATTATTCTGCATGCAAAGATCAAGTTTTCTCAGCACAATCTGTTAAAATACTATCTTTTCCCCATTGCCATTCTTGTCAATAATCATGTGGTCACATGGTTAGTGTTTGCTTCTGGACTGTCTGTTATTCTACTGATCTGTGTCTGTATAGGTGCCACACTGTTTTGACTATTGTACCTTTGTAATAAGTTTTGAACCAGTAAGTATAAGTTCTCCAATTTAGTTCTTATTTTTCAAGACTGTTTTGGCTATTTAGGGTCCCTTGAGATACTACATGTTTTAAAATAGATTTTTCAATTTCTATATAAAAAACTTTGTTGTTGTTTTGATAAATGTGGCATTGATTTGTGTAGATTGCTTTGCATAGCATTAGCATCTTATTAATGTTGTCTACAAATCCAGGAACACAATATGTCTTTCATTTGTGTCTTTAGGTTTTTTTTAAGTAACATTTTGTAGTTTTAATATACATATTTTATATTAACATTTTTAACAATTTATTTCTAGAACAAATAAACAGATATGTACAAGTTTGTCTAACTCTATTCCTTTTTAATATACTTTATTGGCACATTGTAATTTATAATGAAGCTCAGAGCTATAGACACATACCTGCACACAGCACTTGGTATGTTCTCCTCCAGATCCCACTTGGCTTCCTCTCCCTTCCCGTACATATTATTGAGATTGGTATTGATAATGTCACATATGTACTTAGCATTATTTAAACCGTCTCCTTCATCTGTGTGAGCGCTTTGAACCCCTTGTTTATTCCAAAGTAGTTCATTCTTCTTTTTCTATTATAAATTGAATTGTTCTTTAAATTTTTGTGAGGTTGTTCATTGATTTTATGTTTTGATTTTTTTATTCTGCAACTTGCTAGATTTATTAGTTCTATGTCAACTGGTTTTTGACAAAAGTTCACAGGCAACTGAATGGATAAGTAAAGCATAATCTTTTCAACAAACAGTGTTGATGCCATTATATATTCATGTACAGAAAGTAAATAACATGGACACCCACTTTATTCCTTCCTTATATAAAAATCAATTCAAAATAACCCTAGGCCAAAATGTAAAATGCCAAAAATAACCACTATGACGTTTCTAGAAAAAAAAAAAAAACATAGGTTAAAAAAATCTATATGATCTTAGATCTTGTGATAAGATTTTAGGTTCAACACCAAAAGAATAATCTCTAAGAGAAATATTTCCTATGTTGGCCTTTATTAAATTTTTCTACTCTATGAAAGACACTTAAGAGAATAAAATCAGCACATTTGTAAAGCATATCTAACACAAGATGTATATCTAAAAGCAATTCTTAAAATTAAAGAATAACAAAAAACCAACTGAAATTTAAAATGGGCCAACGTCTTGACACCTCACCAAGGGACATACACAGATGGCAGACAGGCATATTAAAGATGCTCAGCATCATTTGCCTTTGGGGACAATGCAAACTAGAACAGTGAGGCATCACCGCAATCATCAGAATGGCCAAATCTCAAAACCCTGGCGATACCAGTTGCAGATGAGGGTGTACACCTGTAGAACCTCCAGCTCATTGCTGGCAGCCATTCAAAATAGAACCTCAATTTTAAAGATAGCTTGGCAATTTCTTGCAAAGCTAAGCATGTTCTTGCCGTACAATCCAGCAGCTATGCGCCGAGGCATTTACCCAAATAACTCGAAAACTATTTTTGTACCAAAACTTGCCAATGAATTATTATGGTAACTTCATTCGTAGTCATTAAAATTTTTTAAAATGAGAAATGGCTTCCATAGGCAAATGGGTAAGCAAAACTATGGCCATGTATTGAGTGCTACTTAGCAGTAAAGGGGACGGGTTACCAAGCAACGCAAAGATGGAGGAAGCTGAAATGTGTACCGCTAAACCAACAAAGTCCTTCGGAAGAGGCTGTGCGCTGGTGCGATGCACAGCTCTAATCTGGGATGCTCCACCACTCCACAGAATGCAAAAGTACAGACCTGAGGACCGGACCAGTGCCCCGGGACGAGAGGGAGGAAACCGAGCACGTGAAGCACCAGAGCATTTCAGGGCAATGGAAACTTCTGTGTGATACCTCAGTAGGACATATGAGAAACCAGGCACTTGCTGAATCACAGAATTCTACAAGAGCAAGCAAACTTAATGTACACAATGGTATTGTAGGAGGTCAGGAGATTCTGGGGTGAAAAGCTGAGTGGGAAGACTGGACTGTAATACAAATACACAAAGCAACTGCAGAGAAAGGAGTCCAGTGGTGAGAAAACCCAGGCAAGGTCGTCGAGGGGTAGCTACGATGTGCCCGAGAGTGCCCCTCAATGCTGCAAAGGCCAGGGGGAGAATTGAAGCCCCCCCCCGGGGGGGTTACAGTCAAGAGGAGCCTCGGGAGAAGTCATTGAATGACTTTAACCTGGATGGGATGGTGGGCCAGAAAAAGGACAAGAACTTTGGAGATTTTAATAAGCTTGAGCATCATTTAAATAATGTACCCAAATTGATCCATTGGTTGTGACAGATGTTCATACTAACTAAGATGGAGATAACACAGGGAACTGGAGGGGTGGCTGATGGGAACTTTCTGTTGCATTTTTGCAGTTATGTTTGTAAATCTGAAACCAATCTAAAATTTGGGACAGTGGATGGAGAGAGAGAGAGAGGAATGGAGGGAGAAAGGAGAGACAGTAGAAGACTTAATCTAGGCTCCCTAGACTGACGGGAGCTTCTTCTTCCCAGAGACTCGCTCTCTGCCCACATCCTGCTCTGAGCCGGAAGCTTCTGGCTTTCCACTGCATTCAGGCCATGAAGGCAGCAGGTGGGGTCCAGGAGGCAGGGACTGCAGAGCCCTGTGCTTGGCTGGTGTCTCTGGCCCCAGGGCCCCCCACGGCCCCCTCTCCTCTGAGGTGGCAGCAAAGCCCTCAGCTGGCAGGCTGATGTGCAGCACCACCCCTCACCGGCTCCCCCAAGCCGGCACCATGGTAGCTGGCCCAGGAGTGACACCTGTGACTCCGGAGCCTCCTATCTCCTCCATCTGCACACCTGAAAGTGCATTTCCATCTCGGCGGCCATGGCGGGTCTCCAACAAGCAGCAGGAGACACCGTAAGAACATCTCTATCATCTTTCAGCATGCGCTTCCTAGGAGCAGGTGCTTCTACTGAGCCGTTTCTAGAAGGACACACAGGGCAGGTTCTTCACGGAGAACTTAGAGAAGGGTGGAAGGATAAGGGGAGCAGCAGAGGACAGAGTGACCACAGCGCTCTAGGGAGACGCAGAGGCTCGGCTCGCACCGAAGCAGCCCCAGACCACGGCAAAGCCTGGCGTCTGGCTAAGTTCCACAGAACTCATCAGTTACATCCACAGGGAAGAAGAGAAATTATAAATCATACCTTATAGCATGGTTAACAGAATATTCTACTTCTTTCGTATTTGGTGTGCTCAACAACAATGGGAGACATGTTTAAAAACTCAACCAGTTCAAGAGACTGACCCAGCAGAGCTGACCTCGCACCAAGCAGCCGCACTTGGCCCTCAGAGGCTGAGAGGGAGGGCCTGATGGTGGAGTGGTGGGTGGGACAGTGGGCAGCCCAGCCCAGGGATGCTAGGCCCCGGTGCCCAGCAGGCAGGAAGGCACGCTAACACCTCATCCCCCTGGTTTGCAAAGAGCCTGGGTTTAGGGCAGACCCAGGATTCTGGGGGGCTTTGACGGGTAGCAGCTCAGCACTTGGGGTTTCCCCGGCAGCGTGGAAGGGCTGCTCCAGGGGAGGCTGCTCTACCTGGACCAGAAATGCAGGGAGGCGTGCCACAGCTCGCTGCCCACATGCAGTCCCAGCTCCCGAGCACCCTCCTTTGCCTTCCCAACAAGTAAAGCTCCCCTCAGCCTTGCGAATGCCAAGCGCCTCGGTATATCATTTTTCCATTTGCAGTAACTGGAGACAGACAACTTTTTGTCACACTCAGAGGGTTTCTTTTTACTTCAATTATATAATAGGTTTCCTGGCATTTTCGTCCCCAAATGTAGGTTAAAAAGTGCTTGCTAAAATTAACTTGTGTTACTCGGCACTCGCGGGGCTTTCTGGGGAAGGGCTGTCCACTTAAAATAGCTTCTGAGGGAACTATTCAGGACACTTGTAACTTTAGGTTTTATTAAATGGCACAAGCTGCTGAGGCTGGTTTTCCCTGACACGTAGCAGAATCTCATTTGATCAGAAAAAAGAATGTTCCCTGTGTTGCTGGAGAAGTAACGGACCCACGGCCATGCTGCCTCAGCCATCTGGTCAGTGCCTGCGGGTGGTGTTCAGGGAGACCTGAGCGAATGACCAGGACACCCGGCAGGCAGTCGACTCGCAACAAGGGCACTTGGGCCCGTGCCCACTCCTGGTGGCCAGACACGTGCACCTTGGGAACGGCAGAGGGAAGGCACAGGTCGCTGCTCTCCTGCCCTGTGACAGAGTTGGACAGCTGAACTGTGCAGGCACACAAAGATCTACACTCCTGCAGAGAAGCAGAACGTTGCCCTGCCTCCCCACACCTGGAGCTCAGCATCGAGTCACCATGATGGCTCCCGCCCTCCCCTCTCTACCCCTCGGCACCGGTGACCATGTATTGCCCCTGCTCCAGGTGACTCTGACCTTGGAGACTAGGGTTGGGCGCCAATGTCATGGTCACGGCCCGTGATTCCTTGGGCCGTGGCTATCCAGTCCATGGCCTCTCTTGGTGGCGCCTGACCGGCACTGCCCAGCACCACCAGCACGCCCGTGCGTGGGCCTCCAGTCCTTGGCTCGGTGACTGTTCCTTTCATCACCCAAACTGCACGGGGAGAACTGGCTCCTACTGCAGGCATCATGAGCAGGTCTGTAAGAAGGTCCTGAAACAGAAGACTGAAGCAGAAATACAGTGCCCTCAACGCGTGCTCCTTCAAGTCTAGGCGATGGCGATGCCAGGCGGTGTCTCAGCCACATGCCTCGTCTCCAACCTCTTCCCCTCTCCCCACACTCAGCTGACTGACATCTCAAACCTACGTCAATGCAGCTCTCTGCCTACTCTGCATCCATGCTCACCCTAGAAAGTGCCCCCCCATGCTCTTTGGTCTCAACTTAAAACTAATGACCAGCAGCTTCAAGTGGACCATTCATTCAGTCCGCGGGCCTAACATGATTCTTTCTTCATGGCCGACTCCTCCGGTTGCCTCTGTCTTCAGTGCTTCCTCTCGTCCCCCCTTTCCTGTGCCAAGCTGATGGGCTCACTTCCTACTTAACTGTATGCACAATGTGAAAAGCCTTTGAGAAGACCTGCCCTCTCCCACCTCCTGTGTGACCTTTGCCGGTCCAGCCCCACTGTGTCCACAGGCTCCGTCCCTCTGCCTGCTGATGGGTGGGCCTGGCCAGAGGCAGCCTCATCCCAGGTGAGCAGCCTCCTCTCCTCACTCAGGAGCGGCATCCTCGCAGCGTCCCTGCCAAGGTCTCCTCTTTTCTAGACCATTCCTAGCAGCCTATGGACATGTCACCCTATCTTTCAAACTATCGTGTGGTCGTTACGTAGGTTTAAAGATGTGTTTTTCTCTTGACCCTGCACCCTGTCCCACTACTGGCCCCTGATTCACTCTCCTACAGCAGCATTTTTCCAGAGAAGCTCATGTTCTCATTGCACCTAGCCCTTCTTCCTTCTTCCTCCAGTATGTGCCAACCTGGCTTCCGACCCTGGCATCTCTGCAGCAGCTCCAGCCACATCGCTGGTGAAGCCACTGAACGAAACTCTCTCTCAGTGCCTGCAGCACCGCAGTGCTGACACGCGGATCTCTCCTCCACCGATGTGATTCCATGGCATGCGGCCCGTCCCCTCTCTGACTGAGCTCCCTCTGTCCTCTTCTGTTTCTGGCTGGGTTCTCAGGCCTGCCTTCCTCTCCCCCTAGTTCACCCTCAGGGCGATATCATCAGGGGTCATGGGATCCGGCACCACACTGGCAATGATACCAGACTGATGCCTTCATCCTGGAGATTCCCCTGAAATATAGACTTCTGCATCCACCTGCTCATTAACAAATAGCTCCACTTGGCATCTCCACCAAGACACTCTTGAGTCCCCCTGCCAAACTCGCATCCTCGGTAAACAGCAAGTACTTCCTGTTGTTCATACCAGAGGCTTCGTCATGCAGTCTGTGAGCAGCGTGAGGCTCTCAAGCACACCTAGAATCTGAACGCCCTTCTTGTGTGCTGCGCCACCTGGTCCAAGTCGCTGTTTCTTGCTCCTGTTGTCTTCCAGGCCCACCACGGTGGCCATGACTGCACTTGCTTTCTCTGTCCTGTGTGGTCAGACTCTGCAGCGGCTTTCCAAGTCGCCAAGAGGAAAAGCCTAAGTCCTCCAGGCATCAATGAGCCTCTCTAGAGCCTGACCCCGCCCACACCTGATTTCACCTCCCAGCTCTCCACTTAGCTGGAGACAGAGACCCCGCCCACCTCCCCTCCTGGACACTTCTGCAGGCTAGAAGTCAAGTCCGCTGGGAAAGCTGAGCTTGAATGCAGCCAGGCTCTGCACCCCGCCATCTGGCAGGCGCTGCTCTCCATGCATTTTCTCTTCCTTCAACTAGAATGTAAACCTCACGAACACACAGAATTTGCCTGCGCTGTTTACTGCTGTCTTCCCCACACCTAGAGACCGCTTGGCACTGAGACTCAGCGACGATTTGAGAGAATGAACAATGAAGTTGTGAAACAAAAATAAATATTCTAATAATTTATTCTAATAAATCAAACAGAATGACACTTTGGATAGTGCTAATTTATACAGCCCTAGAGCACCAATAGGCTAATTTGTAATTCAAACAGCCCGTTGAGGGTGGCAAGAGAGCCGGTGAGACACTGGGTGCAGAACAACACTGACACAGAGGGGACAGACACAGAGGGACAGAAAGGTGAACAGAAGACGGCCAGAAAGAATAGAAAAGTTATAAAACTAGAAGTGATTTAGGTGCTGGGGTAGTGAAGAGAACTCCAGGCCTAAAGACAAATTCAGAGAAGAAGAAGAAAAGGCGGGACGCTTGTAAGGCAGAAACTCATCTCTGATAGCCCGCCTTACATTAATTTAAGATAACACCCCATTAATCTTCGTAGCGGAGTCTGTAATTGCAGAATCCTTCACCAGCCTTGCTGTCTGCTGCACCTGCCGCTGGCGACGCCCGGTGTTCTGTGGCGGGGCTGTCGTTTCTCACGCTAATTACAGGGCTGCTGGGCTCTGCGCTCCTGCGCGGTACCAGTCAACCAGGCTGCCACTGCAGGACGGACTCACCGAGTACTTTGCACAGATTTCACAGAACAGATTGTTTGGGGCATTAACTAAGTATCCCCACAACGGCAACACCTTCCTCAACACCCTTTAACAATCCCATAATCCATCCGCACCTGCTGCATAGTCATTAGACCCCAAATATATGTGTTTAACATTCAATTGGGTGCTTAATGATCATTCCATAACTGGGCCTATTAAATTTAAAGAGATGTGCATAATTGAGTTATTGCACATTAATTATAAATACCTATTGGCTATTAAAATCACAGTCCAAGGGTTAACACCTATGGCTAGATTTGGCTAAACCGTGCTCAATCTGTGCTTTTCTTAGCAAAACATACCTACTCTGATAAAGAAATGATGAAGCCCGTCTCCTGCTGGGGCGGCCCAGCCCAGTAACCTACAGCGCCTGTTCTCCCAGCAGCTTGGACGCCTCTGGCAGAGGTCCCAACGGGCATAGCGTGTCTCACAGATTTCGAAACAGCGGTCTCCTTCTGCCCAACTTACTGAGGGGCCGGAGCGTCTTCCCCCCCAACTCTGATCCGTACCACATATCTATCAATTTGTAGACTTGAGTTACGCATTGGTTTCCACCTGATAGCATGTATCAGTTAGAGCAACTTAATTGTAAACTTATTAATAGGACCACCATGAGGTCCCATTTTTCTCGTTTCTCTGTATCTCATGCAGCGACAGGAAATAGCGATGCTTAATGAATGAGTGCATTAATTTCCTTTATTGAAGCTCTCACTTTGCCTTTAAGAAAATACCCATTTAAAATACCTTGGAGGGCTGGGGAATGCTAGGCTAGCATGCCCAATGCCTGAGGACATCCCAGCACCAAACAAATAACATGCAGTGCTCTGGAACCTTCTATTGCTGTACTGACTCTTTAATTTACTTCTGAGGATGATGTCAATGATCTTTTCCATGGTCCCACAGCAGGGCTGCATCTGCTCCCCACCCCACCCCACCCCACCCCCTTTTTTTTTTTTTTTGCCTGTGCCTGAACTCTAGGTTCCTCTGGGCCTTCCTCCTCTCAATAATAAAACATGACTGATAACAGGAACCGGCAGCCTTCCAAGTGGCTCCCTTTGTAGAAAATCCCCAAACACATTCAACTCAAATTTAAGCAGCCACATTTGAAACAGAGAGAGGTAACAAAGTGCCCCCTGCTCAGCTCTCTAAGGACCTCCAGAGACAGATCGCGTCTACTCAAATCTTCCTCAGCTGATCCCAACAGTGCCTGACAGACGCCCTCCCCTAGGCAGCCCCAGCACCGATCGTGGGCAAAGTGTACGCCTGAGGAGGAGCGGAGCCCAGCCCCGGCTGCTGTGGGAGGACCTCCTCGCGGTGCAGTCCAGAAAGGTGAGGAATATTGCTTTGTACCAACAACACAGCTTGACGACTCGCAAGCTACCCTGGGGCTGGCATCTCAGCTCCCGCCCATGCGCCCCTTCTCACGGGCCCCGCTCTGCTTGGACATCATGGCTTCCAGTGCCAACTGCCCCACGTCCAGGGTGCGGCTGAGAAGAAGTACCTTGCTCCTGGTGCCTCGGTTCCTCCAGTGGTCCAGTGCAAAAACAGAGGCCCATCTTGTAGCATTCTCACAGACTCCAGGACGCACACAGAAGAGCTGCGAAAGGGGTAGACCACCACACGCAGGCCCAAGGATGCTCTCTAGGCCTATAACCACAGCCACTGAACAGGTATGAGAGGAAACATACCCAAGTGTACAGGAAGACACTCAGAGTAGCCTCAGAGGGGAAAAGAGGGCTCAGATCTAGAAGACTTAGAGTTTGCCTTAAAAAGTAAACACAGCAAGAGAGCTCTGGCCTGGGGCTGGGACGTGGCTCCACCCCACTGTCACTCAGTAACCTTGTGACCTCATAGGAATCGCCCTGGGGCCTTGATCCCTCGGCTGTGAAGTGAGAGGGTGGCTTTACCCCGGAGTCTGAGGTGCCCACAGGCTCCGTAGCTCTGTGCGGCCCCATGCCGCCCTCTCCAGCCGATCAGGCAGGATTTGCACTCTGACCTGGTATGTTAGGTGTTTTATCTCTGTGACCAAAATACGTGAGAAGTTTGGCTCATGGTTTGAGGTTCAGGCCATGGCTGGCTCCAAGAGAGAAGCATCATGGCAGCGGGGCATGGGGGAGAACAGCTGCTTGGCTCATGGCAGCTGGTGCAATAGGAATGAGAGGGGCGACTGGGGAGGAACCCCCACCCACCCAAGTGGCCGCTTCCTCCCTCCAGGCCCAACCTCTGAGCCCTCCTGCACTGAGGGCATCAACACACTGGTAGGAGGGACAGCCCAATCCCAAGCCATCACACCAGGCTTCCTTGAGTACATGGCTGTTTACCCGGAGTAGAAAGACAAATTGTAAATGTATTAAAAATAAAACAGGGCAAACCATTTCAGAGTTGAAGATAAATCCATCTGCTAAAAGGCCTTGACAGAGCCTCGTAGTGAAGTTATCTTGACCATCAGTAGCACCCTTCTTGAGGAATGACATCTTACTAACAATACCTAACATACTCTTCCAGGAGAAAACATTAAAAGCTCCGGGGCAGAAATGGTTTCACACGGAAGAAGTTGAGGGATCTGGCTGCTTTTGCTAAAAGCAGTGGCTGTGCTTAGGCCTGCAGACACCGTGGTAGCTGCTCGAGCATGCAGCTTGGCATCTCTGCCCCCTCTGCTGTCTGCCTCCTCCGTGACCTGAAACTTTGGGTCAGGTCCCCACTCAGCTCTGCACCCAGGCTTGTTCATCGCAAGGAATGCTCGTCTAAAAGGTAGTAATACCAGGCTCATTACTCTAAATTTACCTAACCTCTCTCATCCCTCAAGACTGAGGAGATTTTGACCACTCAACTGTCAGCTTTTGGCATTTACAAGTCATTGCCCCTTCCAGGATCACGGTCCCACTGACAAGTGTCCCAGGCAGCAAGTGGAAAGTCCCCTCGAGGGACAAGGACTTCAGGGAGCTGCCTTGCAGAACCAGCACAGAGAAAGCCATCAACAGGACCATGCTTTGACCAAGGCTGCTTGATGATGCACACCTTCATCTCCTGTCCCAAATCTTGCTCTTTCTAAACCTAAACTCCTTTCAACACCCAGACGGGGCCAAGGTGCTGGCCTCACAAGATGCTTCCCCTCCCAATGTGGCCTTCCTGATGAGCCCTCTTCCTGCTTCTCCTCGTGACCTTCTCTGCTTGGTTTTAGGTGAGTGGCCAGACCTGGTTTGTGGGACCCTGGAATCAGGCCTCTGGCCCAGGATGCCAGTAATGTTAAGACTCTCTTCTTGACCTGGAAAGTTTCCACACGGAGGTCTCTTACTGACCCGTCTGTCACTCATGGTGTGCTATCCATTCTCCACCCAGGCTCCTACAGAGAGCACAGCTTCCAGCGGGAGCTCTGGGGGGCACTGAGGTTCCATAATCCAGCCCCAAGTTTAAAGCCTGAGAACCTACAGGCCAGCAAGCCCTTAGGCTTAAGCAAAGTAGAATATCTGCATTTGCAAAATCCACCCACTGGAATATCAATTCATTTGGAGGGGGAGACATGTATGGAATTATCATCTACATTGCAAATTCAACCACGTTACTCTCCTGCTTAACATTTCAATAGCTTCTTCTGCCTACAAGATAAAAATCCAAATTGCTAATGAGGCACCTCCTGACATAACCTCCTTCCCACCTGGTTCTTTCATATCTCCCCTCAAGCCAGCCATGTTAACACATTCCCTCAAACATGTTAGCAGGTCCCTCAAACACACCACGCTACCCAATGTCTCAGTGTCTTTAGACTGCCCACACCTGCTTCCACCCTGTCCTACCTCTTTGAAATATCACGCCAGTCTTGAGCCCCAACCTTCAACTCTTTTGGCACTTCTAATATTTCAAGGATAAATTTAGACCTCCTTTTGTCTAAGCTGCCCTCATTGACTCCTCCCCACCGCAGACTGAGTAAGGGGCCTTCTCTGTTCACACACACACATCGCTGTGTGTATCTCTGCAAAGGACCCCTTCCTTCCATGTTAAAGTATGTTCGCTTCTCTGGTCTGAGAGCCCCTGCAGAGCAGTGAGCACTTTTTCTATGGTAAATTCAAGCTCCCACACCAGCAGACACACCTTTTACAAACAGCCGCAGATAGTCAAAGTCTGCACGGCCTGCAAGCTCCCACCCTACAAAATGCAGCTCGAGAGCCCCCGTTAGGGTTCTGCACCCCCAGGATAGCCCTGGAGAAGGGCTTGCGTGGATCCTCAGAAGAATGGATCTCATGCAGCTGGCAATGGCTGAGTGCCATGGGGAGTTTCCCGGCTTGCTTTGCAAAATCTGCCCAGTCTTGGCTCTCCATTTAAATATCTTTCCTAGGGAAGCAGGCTGAGCTTCTTGTGTTCATTTATTTTAAAAACAGTGTCTTCTCCCCATCCCTGAGGCCTATTGTGTGGTTTAATTGCTACCCTCTGCCTAGCGGCTGTGGCAGCCTGTGCCGGGAGACCAACACCCACGATGTAGCCGGTGAGCAAGGACTGACAAGCCTGGCTTCCACGCCGGGTTCTCAAAGGCAGACCAACGAAACCCGTTGTCGAGAAAGTGATAATTTCTACGCTGTGCAATTATACCCTTTAAAAAATATACCTCTGGTGTACTATCCTGCCAACAGTTTACTGACGACGAGAAAACAAAACCAGCAGTTGATACCGGAATGGCGGCGATGGGAACCCTGTAATCATCTTAAAAATAGATTTATACAGGGAAGCTGACTGTTATGAGTGTGGTTGATACTGTGTTTCAGAAGAAGAAAAAACCTCACAACTTTCGCCACTTCCATTTCTACTGCAGCACCGTAGGTGTAGGTTGGGGAGAGGAGGAGGAACAGGATGACAGGCGTGTTTCCCGTCACAGGCAAGTCCTCAGCTCACCCCCACACCCCACGCTCAGCACACCTGTCATCCTGGGAGCGGCTTCCTGCTGGCCACACCCGCAGAGCAGATAGAGACCAAACTGGGCAGACTCGGCTCCCACCGAGGAGAAGCACCACCAGGCTCCCTGCCACCCAGGTGAGCCCTCCCCACACCCACGAGAGAGACGCCTGCAGGTCAGAGTTCTCTCCCCATCCTGAGACTCAGGCACAGCCAGAATCTGGATATGCCCCCAGCCTCCCGCCCTTCCCTTCCTGTCCCTGAAACCAGGGAGGGTGTATGCACATCCAGGAGATGGCCACGGTGCCCGCCGCCCCTGTGCTGGGTGCCCATGTGTCAGTGCAGTGGGAGGGCTGGAACTGATTTTCTGAGAACCTGCTGGTGCATGATGGGAGGTTGAGTTTGAACGTAGGTGCTCCAGGCCACTTGATAATTCCTGGACAGCTGCTTCTTTCTGGACCTCAGTCTCTCATCTGTGAAGTGAGAATCTAAGTGGTTGCTACTCTGAAGTACTTTAAGTTTAATATATGTAATACCTCCAGACGGCAGTCTAGCACAAACAAGTGTATTTAATAATGTGCTATTGTGATCACGGCTGTGTCCAGCTCAAGATTCAGGGGAATAAGCCTAAGAATCTCTTATACTATGTAAATAGTTTTAGGACTATCCAGAGAACTTTATAAAACTTTATTGGAGAATTTTATGGACTTCCTTAGGAAAAACAAAGAGAGGACCCAGAAAATATCCTGTTTGCCCAGGAAAATGGCACCTCATGACTGGCTCAGCGCAGCAGGACCAGCCATTCTGCATGGGCATGGCCTGGAGTAGAGCGCAGGGGATGGGAGGGGAAACCGGTAGAGGGAAGGGTTCAGAATCAGAGAGAAGACACGGCACAGGTCAGACAAAACACAGTCAGGAAACACTGGCCCAGCAGCACTGGTGCCCACAGCCACAGCTTCTGCCGCTGGGCTTCTTTACAAACATAGTCTATTGTGGGTTCAGACGAATGCTTTGTAGATGAAGGAGAGTTTGTTATCTTTTATGTTCTGAAGAACTACAGATGTGCCCTAGACCCTCAACTGCACCTTCAAATCGGCTGTGTCCCTGGAAGAGCTCCCCAGGCAGAGAGCCTCTTACCCCAGCGCTGTCTCCTCCTCTTGCTGAGTGCCCAGCACCAGGGAAGTGCTCCCCACACACCCACAAGGTGGAGGGGCAGTGTGTGGTCAGCGGTGGCCTCCTGAAGGGGCGAAGCTTCCCTCCTGTGGGAGCCCGGTGGGCACAGGGTCAGAAGTGGAAACTTGCCACAGCCATGGCAAACACTGGCTCTGAGTTTCCTGCAAGACACCTGAGGCTGAGTGGCAGTGACGGTGACCACTAGCCTGGGAGGTTGTGTGTGAGGGTGATGTGGAGGCAGGAGGCAATGTGCTCTGTGAGCCGCCCCGTCCACGGGCAGACCGTGGGCACTGTGGCTAAGTCACACAAAGGACCTGACTTGCTGAGGAGAGCAAGGCCAAGAGGCAAGGAGGCAAGGAGGGGAGGGGGAGAGCTGCAGGCGAGGGAGCTCCAGGGACCTGCCTGTGGGGACAGCAGCACGGAGACCACACCTGGCAGGAGATGGCAGCCCGCTCCTTCTGCAGACCACCGAAGGGCCCGGCTGGGTGCTGGGTGGCTTAGCAATGAGCTGGCCACCCTGCAGGCTGGGTCCAGGCTGGGAGATGCCTGCCAGGGCAAAGCTTTTATCTTATTCAGTCATAAGAAACATGGAAATCAATTTCCCAATCTCAGTTATGGCTAGAAATCCATCCTTTTTAAGTCAGAGGAGGATTAATCTATTGAATGGTTTTCCAGATTTTGCTGACATATAAACATTGTGAGAATACATTACATTTTCTTTCCTCCTTCCCCAGCTCTATTTTTAAAGTGAAGCCAAGTGCAGTGGCATCAGGAGGAGAAAGGTGGCCTCACAGCCCCTTCCCCCGAGAGCAACGGCACCGGCCGAAAGCCCAGCTGAAGCCCTTTGGCCAGTGCCATCTTCCCAACCATGGTCCAGCCACAGGAAAAGGCCCCTCTTTCATGTACAAGTTCATGATTCCGAATCATTCGGGTCAGCGGAGGAAGGGTTCTGGCTGAGTAACTGCAGCGACCATGTGGTTGCTTTGCTGCACTTGAAACCGGGGGCTCAGAAAAATCCAACCAGCAGTATTTTAGCTGGTACGGACCTTGGAGCAGTTGTCTCTGAAGTGTGGGCTGTGGGATTGCTGCGGGGAAGGGAGTCATTTCAGAATCCAGAAAAGTGCCTGAGCATTTGCTCCAGAAAGAGGAAAAGGCAGCTTCCTCACTCATGTATTCCAACATACAAATGTATGTAGATGCTACTAGAATATAACAATAAATAAATAGAATACCCAAATAATATATCGAGTAGTAAATTCTATGTAGTAAAATGAATAACATACTGAAATATGAATACAAAAATAATTAATGCTATTAATTATACTAAACAAGAAGAAAAATGTACAGAACACAGTCCTTCTTTTCTGTGTATTTACTCTGACATAGCTCAAAAGCACCCTAAAAAAAAAAAAAAAACGTGAAGCTGGGCATGATGACATATGCCTGTAATCCCAGTGCATGGTAGGCTGAGATAGGAGGGTCATAGGTCGAGGATAATCTTCAAAAATTAACCAGATTCTCATCAATCTAGTGAGACCTGTTTCAAAAACAAAAGGTAAATAAATAAGATAGGGCCAGGGGTGTAGCTCAGACATAAAATGTCCCTGGGTTCATCCCCACTACCAGAAAAAAGTCTGAGTAGACTGCTGGAGGTGTGAATGGGTCATCTACCCAGAAGTTTTAGAACATCAATGTAGATTTGACAGAGAAGGGTGGATTTGAGTGGGGTGGCACTATAAAAAGGAAATAAGCCACAAAATAGTATGTAGCATGGTACTCCCGAGTGGGTGGGGGAGGGCGCCATGGTGCATGCCTGCTCCAGGGATCCAGCCAGCTCTGAGTGTGCAGGGAACCACATGGCAGATCCTCACCCTTGTGAAGTGGTGCAGATCACGCCAAGCAGTAAAGAGGCCTCCTGAACTGGCTCGTGACCCTCTCAAGGCCATGGGGTGGTTTGGATACTAGTTCACCTGATAAGATTTTGCAGGCATCCATGACATAAGCCCATCACACCTTCTCCTTCATCTGGCAGCACTGAGTGGTGGCGGTGGCCCTGGGGCCCTCAGCCTGGGGGTGAGCTAGGGGTGTGGAGCCTAGCAGGACTTAGGCTCAGTGGGATGGGTTTATGGGATCACCGTCACTTCCCCGTAGAGTTAATGTGTTGCCAGCCATGCAGTGCAGGAATCGCTTCCAGGAATTCCCCACAGCTCTCAGTGCTGGCCTCCTTGGGACGGGTAAACTAGACCTTCTGTGGCCCTTTGCACCAGGGCTGGGTGGGCGATAGAGGAGATGATATTTGAAATGTGCAGCTTCAGAAGTTATTCCATGTGAAAGCCTTCCAATAACCACACATCGAAAACCATGAGCCAAAGATCCAATTCTCACCAGCAATGCTGAGCTAAGCTAGACATCCATTCCAGTCAGGAAAAGACTAGATTTTTATATAGTGCATACCATTATAAAACCACCACAGGCCAGGCATGGTGGTACACCCCTGTAATCCCAGTACTTAGAAGGCTGAGACAGAAGTGTCACAGGTTGGAGACCAGCCTCCACAACTTACTGAGACTCTCAGCAACCCAGTGAGACCCTGTTTCCAAGCAAAAATTAATTAAAGGACTGGGGTACAGCTCTGAGGTACAATGCTCCTGAGTTCAATCCCCAGTACTCTCCCCTGCCCCCGCAAAAAAACCCAGAATTTACATTTCTGAAAACACAAACCTATAACAATACCATAAACAGTGTACATATACATGCATATGATCTACCACCAAAATAAAAATCAAATTTTGATCAATTATACTGGAAGAAATAAATAAAACATCTTTTTGTTCACTATATATAAAATATTTCAAAAATT
This sequence comes from Muscardinus avellanarius, assembly GCF_963383645.1. Taxonomy (NCBI): domain Eukaryota; kingdom Metazoa; phylum Chordata; class Mammalia; order Rodentia; family Gliridae; genus Muscardinus; species Muscardinus avellanarius. The sequence continues at coordinate 118,951,395 of NC_137793.1, forward strand.
ACTTCTAACATGTAGAAATAATCAAAGAATTTTCAGCCAAAATATTTAAGAAAATTATTTGAGACGTACTTGTCAGTCAATTAATAGAAATAGTCTTTGTAATTTGATTTGCTTGTGGTACTTTAACTCATTAAGATTTCTTTGTTCATTCTAAATGATACTTTTATATCTAAGGTAATTGTAATTTTGCATAATTATTTTTCAAGAGGGTCCTTAAGTTTTATGAGCCTCCAGCTCCACAAAACCTGCATTCACTCATGAAGAAAGACATAGTTACCCTAACTTCGGGTATGAATCCGGTGTAACTTTCATCATGTTATTATATATTTCTAGATCAGTACAGTTGGGAGTGACTAAGAAGTCATGCTCTCTGAAGTCAGACAGGCTTGACTTCAACCCCATATGACCTAACAACTTTGCCCAAATCCTCCGCGTCTTGGTCTATCATCTGTAGCACGAAATAGTTTTTATGGAGATTAAATTACAGTATATGAAAAGCATTTAATACTCTACTGCGTATATGTGATGATGCATTCAATAAACGTGCCCGATAAAGAGACATTTGCGTTCAAATTCTTGAGCTCAGCACCAACAGACAAACATATGAACCTATCGTGTAGGACCTGGACCAAAAATGTCTACAAACAGACCTGCCGGGGGAGCGTTCAAGTTTGAACTGAGTCTCTGAGCCTGAGCTGCTCAGTTTTCCGGACTGAACAAACAGTAATTCATTGCAAATGTAGATTGTTTTCCTCCACGTGTACTTACCAGGGTCAGTGTGGGCTGTGCAAGTTGATAAATTCTGTTTATTTATTGGCAAGCCTGCAACAAATACCATGCAAATGGTATGCAGAATGACACACCGACTCACATCAAGGACGCGGCCACTTGGTGCCGGCACTCCAGCCCCGTCCTCTCTCCTTGCCCCTGTGCTGCTGCGCCGCAAGCATCGATCGCTCTTGACGCGCGTTGATGCAGCCAGACAGTTTGTCAGGAGCCAGGCCAAAGAGGCCCGCCCTGGTCTAACCTGCCCGCACCGCCTGCCTCCGCGCTGGGACTGTGCCCGTGGCTTGTATTCTCTCTGCATGAGGCTGTTGGCTGCCAGAGTGCGAGGCTGCCCCTCCCCGGGTCACTGTGGCCCAGGACAGCAGCAGGCGCTACTGAGTCACCCTGCTGAAGTTAAATGACAGCCACGTGGGCCCCCAAACCTAACGAATATAGACCGTGGGATATAGCCAGCTCATTCCTGGTGGCCTCCAGGAAGACCTATGGTGGGACTGTCTTGCTGCTGGGCCCAGCTAATGGGGGTCGTCCATCCCCACTCCTGTGAGGGCCCATCCCTCAGCAGGTGGCAGGCCCAGCCAGCCTCCCTCCATGACAAACACGTCTGTGTGTGACAATCGTCTTTCCTGGGCTGTAATAGTGGTCTGATTCCCAGGGCCCTGCTCTGATGTAGGAGCAACAGACCCATGATCCATCGTGCACAATAAATGCCTTCGTTTATGTCTTATGTCATGAACGGAGTGATCAGCTGCTGGAGAGCAGGAAGCATGAGCTCCAGCAGCCCAGGCCTGTCCGCTCCTCCGTCTCCAGGACTTGCTCACATGGACCAGGCATGTCGATTGCTGCTGCACCGTGCGACTGTTTTCTGAAATGTTTTCATCGTCTTCATTACAGCATAGTGCTGCTGTGGGGAAGGAACGGGATGGCTACAGCAAACACGGGGTTTTCAGGCCTTCAGACTCTTGAATGCACCAAACAATCGGGAAAATGAAGAACAATGAGATGGAAAGGCTTATTTTTTAATTTAATGGTTTTTTAATTGATGATAATTTTCATGGGCTATTTATTATCCTGAATTTGGGCTCTTACAGACATGCCCAGCCCGAGGAGGGTGGAGTTTAATGTGTGCTTCAGGAGGCAGGTGGGAAGGAAATCTCAGGTTTCATTTTCTTTCTCATGGTATAACAGAGCCATGTGTGCAATTTTAAGCATTCTAGTAACTGTATGAAAACATTTTTAGAGATTAGGTTAATGTAATAAAGCATTTTACTTAATTCAACATATCAAAATAATTTTTCTTCAACATGAAGTTAGTAGAAGATGTATTCTAATGTACATCAATGTAATGAAGTTAGCTTACGTGTTTTTGTACCAAGTATAATAAGTCTGATTGGTATGTGCTTCACACTTACATCAAAGCTCACTTAAGCCTAGCTGCATTTCAAATGTTGGATGGCCACCTGTGGCTACCAGCCATGTCACAAAGCAGTTCAGCTCTGCAGAGCCACAGAAAGACCTCCCACTCTAACCTCAACCTTCAACTTTTCTCAGAGAAAGATGCAAGATATGGTCTACCAATGGTTTGTAGATTTACTGATAAGTAGTTATAACTTTTTTGAAAATAAGAACAGCAACTCCATGGACATGAGACTGACAATGTGGAGTCACAGGTCCCAGTCCTGACCCATTACTATTCAGAGGCAAGATGGAATTCAATTTTATCACTCATAAAATGAAGTTCCTGATCTAGATAACTTACTAGCTCCCTTGAAAGTGCAGAATTATGCATCTCATCTTGTACTCATTGGTCCACCTGATCGTCCAGGGTGAGAGCGGAATGACTCCTTCCTCCACAGTCATGCCTGGCTGTTTCAATGTTTAAGCATAAGCCTTCCCACCTCACCCTCGGAGACTGTTTCTCACATTGCTCTTAGACTGGGGAACTTTTCCTCCACAGAAATAATTCATGTATTCTTTTTCTCCATTCAATCCCCCTCCTGTGCCCCGTGGCATCTTGGGCCTCTGAGGATCCCCTCCCTTCCTGGATCACCTTCTCTGGTCAGGGTCATAGTTCTACCCAACATGATGACCAGAACTCAGCAGCCCTGTGACTTGAGAAGCTCCAGGTCCCTACAGTGGCTCAAGACTGAGACCAGGTGAAGCGCCATGAATCAAGTTAGACTTCTATTCCCTTAACCTAAAGCTTTCCTGCCTACTTGTGTCAAGTCAGAATCAAGCAGGCCACGTACCTCTTTCACTTCTGGGAATCTCACAATCAGTAAGCCGGTACAAGAGACCACACAAGACAGACATTCCCAGCGGCTGCGGAGATGCTGCCATGCTCCTGGTCAGAATGCCCACTCGTCTTTGCTTCTCAGCTGCCATTTGCCCCCTCACTGGGACCCGATCTCTCCTATTATGTCGGGGTCTCTCAGCTCAGTGGCTGTGCGTCCCACAGTGAGTCTGACCCACAGGAGCCCTTCAATAATGCCGGGGTCCCCTCACAAGCCTACTCCTCACAGTATTGGTGACAGATCTGTCCTGGCTCTCCCCAGGTAAGTGAGAAAGTCTTAACTGACAAACCCACTCTAAGACCCCAGTCTCCCCAAGCCTTTGAGTCCCTTCCTCAATGTTAAGCATATGGAGCATTTCCAGCTTGCTTCTGTGTGGAACCTTTTGGTCTGTGTTTAGAAATGGCTCTTCCTAAACTCCCAAGTGGTGATAGTAACTTCAGAATGATCCCACATCAAATTAAACTTTATTCCTTCCACCACTATCCAACACTGTTAGAACCCATTCCAAGTTCCCTGAATATCTGTCCTTATGAATTAGAAGTATTAAGCAGTTGTTTTAAGTATAATGTACCTCCTCATGGATCCCACTTTGTACCACACCTTTAGGGACCTTCTGGGCCTTCAGTCCAGTTATAGGTCTAGAAGTAGAGTGGGGTGTGAGGAAGAGGCTGAAGAAGAAGCACCAGCATCTTTCATGGTGGCTGCTTCTAAGGCCGTTTTAGTTTCCTCAGACAGAGAGGCAATGATCTCTGCAGGGCAAGGCTGATCCACTGAGGCCTAGGAGGCCATGGGTGGGGCATCCCTTCCCCTGGCAAAGAAAACTCATCACAATTTAAGGGCTCAACATTCCCAGCTTCATCAGGGTCTTCCCATACATCTCTATTCTGAGTTAGGGGATCCCTTATTTTATAATCAATGCACTTGTGTTAATAGCAAACACTGGAAAGGCAAGCATTCAGCTTGGCACCATAACCAGCCAATCACACTATGAGATTCTGGGTTTGATTTTCAGCAGGTTCAGAGCCCAGGCTGTGCAGTGCTAGAGCAGGCATTCACCACAGCGGGCCTTACACTCCTCTCTGTGCTTTCCTCAGCTACGCTCCACCTCCACACTTAGGCTGAGAGGTTCTTGCCAGGAAGAATCTCTCTTGATGTCCTTGTCATCTGTGTCACTAGATAGTGTCTCAGGACTCACACTGCTTAAAAGCCAAACTAGAGTCATCTAGTTGAATTGTATACCATCAAACATCTAAATTTCCCTGAGATTGGGCCCCGATGTAAAGTTGAGTTCTAGGTAGGCAGGCACAGGCAGACATCTGACCTCCATTCTACTATGTCCTGCTACATCTTCTTCTCCAATGGCCCATAGCCAGATCCTTCCCAAGCTGAGGAGAAGCCAGTGTGCACTGAGCCATCAGCACTCACCCAAGCCTTGTAGGTCAGAGGCAGGGACAACTACTGCAGAAAGCAGAGGGAAGACTTATAACAAACAGGGAGAGTTGTAGAGCTCACAGCTCCGTGGAGCTCATGGAAGACTACCAGCTCTGATGTGGCGTTCTCTCTGCAGGGTCTCGGAGTGACTGCAGAGGCACAGCTCAGAGACTGAGATGCCTTGTGTGGAGGCTGTGGGTTGTTTTGATGATTAGTGTCTCTTCACACAGCTATGCAGTCCCTTCTCCACTCTTCTATGATTTAGGGAAAAAGACATCGCAATCCCGAAAGCATCAACACACTTCAAATACTGCTTCTAGGTGCTCCCTGTGTATCCAAAATAATCTAGGCACTTTACAGAAACTAAAGCAAAAGGTCCTTCTTCCAGATCTCGGCCAGATAAAATACTCTCCCCAGACATAACTACATGTGAATGTCCAGAACTTGGGAACATGATGTGATTCCTGGCATGGGTTAAGGCTGCGGAACAGCTCACTGGAATGTGGGAGGTTGTCTTGATTCTTCACCTGAGCACAAGTTAATTATGACGCACTTACAATCAAAAGGCTCCAAAAGAGTGTTAGAAGGCTCACTTGGTCACTACTGGCTTGGGTCATACATAGAGTGGAAGGGACCACAGGCAAAGATGCAGGCCACCTGTAGATGCTAGAAGTAGCCTGGAATCATCTCTAGACCTCCAGAAAGCTGCTTTCGCTGCCACCAAGAGGTTAGCACAGCCGCACCAGACTTCTGACCGGAAGAGCAATAGGTTAATGAAGTAGTGTCCTTTTAAGACATCAACTGCATGATAATTCGCCTTATTTGATATAAACAGAATATCTGTTTCCCAGAATGGTCAATTTGAAAATCCTTATGTCTTTCTCAACACTTTCATTGTTTCCAGGATTTTAGAACCTATATTGAAATTTTTGCAAAAAACAAAAAAAATGAGGGTGCCATGCTGATCTGTCAGAGGCAGATCCTACTGTGTGTGCTGCTAAATGTTTCTTAAAAGCACAACAGTGAAGACCTCAGGTTTTTTTTCTATTTGGTGGTACTGGGGTTCCTGGAAGCCCTTCTACCTCTGGGCTACACTCCCAGACCTATTTTATGCTTTTTAATATTTGGAAACAGGGTCTCTTAAGCTAGCACGGCTGGCTTCAAACCTGCGTAATCCTCCTGTCTCCACCTTCCAAGCGAGGGGATTACAAGTGTGCACCACCACGCCCGTCAAGACCTCAGTTTAAGTCTAGCTACATGTCTGCAGTAGGAATAGAGCACCCCTTTCCTTGAGTGCTTGGAGGGAGGGGCAGCAGAAACCTCTGTCTTTACCTCTCACGCCTGTTCCTCATCCTGTCATGAAGGGAAAGATGAAGCCTCTCCCTCACTCCCCAGCCTCTACTCCTGCGACACAGCCTTGGGCCAGCATCTCACTTGAACAACCCTGCTGCCATTGCAGATGGCCTCGGTGTGCTTAACTTGTGGGCAGAGTGTGGGGGAGATGGGACCTTCTGCCGCCTCTACCACAGTTCCATTTCCTAAAATGCTCATCCCCAAACAGACACCAACCTAATAACTCCCGACGTTCCATCACTACTAGCCTTGGTACTGGACCTCTCCTCTCTCAGTACTAGCCTTGGTACTGGACCTCTCCTCTCTCAGTACTCCGTAGCTCTTGCCCAGGCTGCCATGAAAGAGAAATGCACTGCTGGCGTCTCTTTCTCTCTTTCCTAGTTCCTTTTAAGTTATAGCCATGGAGAGGCTTGATAGTTTCTCTTATCTCGCTGAGACATCTGAGACTGATCCATAGTAACTGAATAATCAATTAATTCTGCGGCAGAGCTCCATTTACATAATGGGGATGCAGCGTGCTGATATTTTATACGAGTCATTCTCAGTCGTCTAGACTGATAATATATTGTGTATTGATTGAGGGGGAAAGCCTAATGGATCTTCTGTTGTTGAAGTTGCAAAATTACAATTAAAGTAAAATGACAGCAGCAAGCGGCTATTGGGTTCCTATCTATATATCTCCCTTTAATACAGGGCTCTGAATGTCTGGACCTGAGTAAAGCCTTGCTCCCATTTGGGCCAAAAGGGAACACAGCATGTGGTCACCACTTTCCCACTGCTGGGGGCAAAATCAGTATCATGCTGTTTGTGAATGTTGCCAACGTGCAAGGCTAAATCCTGTGACACTGAGACCCCTCTGCACTCCTGTGACTCAGATCACACCCTCGACGTTGATATGGTGACCTCCTACTTGGAAAGGAAAGGAATCTGAGTATCTTTTATACCGAATAAGTGAAAAATCAGGACCCCTATGGCAGGGTCATCCTGGGGAACAGACAGGGCTCAATTCTTGACCCTCATCCTTCTGCCTTCATGGAGTTAGCCATGAGTATGATTTGTCGCAGCCCTAAGAGCAGGCAGAGCGTGTGATAGGGAAGCCCACAGGCTGTGCAGCCAGGCTGTTGGGTCCTCCAGCATTGCTCCGGAACTGTGGGAGGCAGTCTCTCCTACAGCACTCCTTTGTATCTCCATTTCCCCACCTATAAACAGAAACGGTGCTATGCCCCCCCAAGAGCTGTTGTTAGAACTGGATGAATTCCCCAGAACAAAGCCTGCCAGCAGGCAAGTACTTGTGAGTGAACTGTGACTGTTGAGAGATGCCTGATGGTCCTGGGATTGATGCACACTGCAGAGCAAGCGGCGGAGCGGGATCCCCACAGTGAGGCTGAGCCCTGACGGAGCTTCTGTGAGGGAGACATACCCATGTCCAATGGGGACTGAGAGCCAAGGATACGTTTAGGATTCCACACCGCCTAGTGGATCTCAGAAGCCAGGGTGCAGCTCCAGGAGGAGGAGAATGGCATAGGGTAGTGTACTAAGCCACTGGAGGACCATCTCTCATGGTCCCTGGGATGCCTGTGAGCGCCCAAGAGTGGCAATGATTCTTGGATGGATTTAGTTACCATTCTCAGCACTCAAAAAGGCAAATTTTCTAGAGATTTCAGAAAAATGTTCTCTGAGTTTACGGAGGCAAATGAGAAATATTAAGGATGTGTATATGTATGCCTCTACCATCTTGTACCACATTAAGATGTATGATGACAATGCACCAAAAATTAATTAATTAATTAAAAATATTAAGGACAATATCTCCTGTTAATCTGAAATATATGAGTAGTATCTAAACTAGGGGTCAAAGAGATACTAAATAACCCATATTCTAAAGAAGTCTACCAACAACTCAGAGAGACCCTCCTCTCTGGGATTCTCAAGAGCCAACAATTGACTCAGAGCTAAACGTTGTCAGCCAGGGAAGAAGATAGTAGCTTGTTCTTGCTCCTCCCCTGAAGAGGAAAGAGAAGGGATTCTCTTCTACTACAAGACAAGTGGTTCAGATGTCAGCCACATCGACAAGAAAGAGGCCCGGGATGCCCCTGCTTTGGTGGCTGTGTTCTCGGGAGGACCGGGATGCCCCGTCTTGGTGTCTGTCTTCTCGGGAGGACCGGGATGCCCCTGCTTTGTGGCTGTCTTCTCGGGAGGACTGGGATGCCCCGTCTTGGTGTCTGTCTTCTCGGGAGGACCGGGATGCCCCTGCTTTGATGGCTGTCTTCTCGGGAGGACCGGGATGCCCCCTGCTTTGGTAGCTGTCTTCTCGGGAGGACCGGATGTCCCCTGCTTTGGTGGCTGTCTTCTCGGGAGGATCGGGATGCCCCCTGCTTTGGTGGCTGTCTTCTCGGGAGGACCAGGATGCCCCTGCTTTGGTGACTGTCTGATCAAAAGGTGAGCTTTTCAGTGTAATCTGCACTTACTTGAGCAGTGGGCAGGAACCTGGAGTGTAGGCACTGGGAACCTCCCCTCTTTGGCCTCCCCCGCCATTGGGACCCTCAGGAACCTCAGCACCCACTCAGGTAGGCTGGTCACAGCTTATGGCCCAGAGCTGTGAAGAGTGTCCCTGTGGGTACGAATGAGGTATTGGGCTAAATCTGGCCAAAGGCAGCTCTCTCTCCTGAGGGGTGCTGCAGGGGCTCCCCACAGTCCTCTATGCTCACGAGCTGCTCCCACTGCCAACATCAAGGTGCCAGCTGCACAAAGACCCCACAGCTGACCCACCAAAGGAGGGTCAATAGCCACCTACATAGGTCCAGTGTGGAGGACCAGAGCCCATCAACAGAGACCCAGCATGGAAGATCAGTGCCCACCTACAGAGGCCCAGCATGGAGGACCAGAGCCCACCTACAGAGGTCCAGCATGGAGGACCAGTGCCCATTGACAGAGGCCCAGCATGGAGGACCAGTGCCCACCTACAGAGGTCCAGCATGGAGGATCAGAGCCCATCAACAGAGACCCAGCATGGAAGACCAGTGCCCACCTACAGAAGTCAAACATGGAGGACTAGTGCCCACCGACAGAGGTCCAACATGAAGAACCAGTGCCCACCGACAGAGGTCCAACATGAAGAACCAGTGCCCACCAACAGAGGTCTAAGATGGAGGGCCAGTGCCCACTGACAGAGGCCCAGCATGGTAGACCAGAGCCCACTGACAGAGGTCCAGCATGGAGGATCAGAGCCCATCAACAGAGACCCAGCATGGAAGACCAGTGCCCACCTACAGAAGTCAAACATGGAGGACTAGTGCCCACCGACAGAGGTCCAACATGAAGAACCAGTGCCCACCGACAGAGGTCCAACATGAAGAACCAGTGCCCACCGACAGAGGTCTAAGATGGAGGACCAGTGCCCACTGACAGAGGCCCAGCATGGTAGACCAGAGCCCACTGACAGAGGTCCAGCATGGAGGACCAGTGCCCACTGACAGAGGCCCAGCATGGAAGACCAGTGCCCACTGACAGAGGTCCAGCATGGAGGACCAGTGCCCACTGACAGAGGTCCAGCATGGAGGACCAGTGCCCACCTACAGAAGCCCAGCACAAAGTATACCTGTTTCCCCCGCCACAATAGTCCTTCCTCTGGATCCTCACACAGAGCAGGTAAGCCCTACCCAGGAAGAGCAGCCAGTGAGAAAGTCCAGAGCGTACACCTCCCTTCCCACTGCAGGCCTATCAAGCCCAAACCTGGCCCTTCCTAGGCAGTGGAGAGGAGAAGAGATTTAAGTCACTGTGAAATTGCAATCCTAGTACTTGGGAGGCTGAGACATGAGAATCACACGTTCGAAGCCAGCCTTGGCAACTTAGCAAGGTTCTCAGTAACCTAGTGAGACCCTGTTTCCAAATAAGAAATAAAATTGAGCTGGGGGTATAGCTTGGAGATAGAATGGCCTCTGAGCTCAATCCCCAGTACCAAAAGAAAGGAAAAGTTCCAAATTTAAATTTTCTTAAATTGATTAAATAGAACTATTAAAAAATAAATAGATTAAAAACCAATAGGATCTCCCTAAGGTAAGAGTGGCTTAAAACCAGAACACTATACAAATAGCTGATCAGACCTCAATAGACTGGAGGCACGGGTGCTATGTACATAACACCTTTTGCTGGAATTTGGTCTTAAACACAGACCACAGGACCTCATGTTGCCCAGCTTCTTCATACTAAATAGTCACCCAGCCCCTTAGATGGAAGAAAATGATGAAGGGAGGTAAAATGCCGGGAACCCGGCAACGCTTTCTCTTTCAGAACCCCTCTAAAATCACCACCTCCTCCAATTTGTTTCTTAAAGCACGTAGTTGCAGTGACTAAATGCGATTAAAAACAGAAGGGGTTGGGGTGGAGACACTGCACCGTCGTGCCCATCAACTTAATAAATGGAGTCAGGGCCGGGGCCAGCAAGACCCTGCAGGTTGCTGAGTCAGACCCAGCACATCTAATAATAGGGATTGAAAGATAACGCTTGATGTTGCTCCTGCTCAGATGAGCAAATGCCGAGGACACCCTCACGTTAAGAGAACTGCTCACGGCCTTCCCGTGACAGGAGCATCCACTGACTCTGCTGCTCTGAGTCCCCAAGAGCCTTGGTCCCTAAGCAGGGCACGGGGCTTCGGGGAGCTGGCAGGGGTGGCACTCTAAGTCCTGTGCCAAGTCCAGATCAACAGAAATGCTAAATGTCCTATCTGGGGTGCATGGCCTCTATTTCTAAACTTCCCCTAGGTCACTGCCATTGGCTAGTAAGTTTATGCTGACTGGAGAGGTCTGGGCCCATCCCAGCATGACTGTCTCATAAGTGTATGAAAGGAATTGACAGGGCCATCTTTCCAACACCCCTCAAAGTCATTTCCATGCTCCCACGCACATTCTCCGTCTCCTAGACCAGAACCTGTACCGTCATTCAACTCGGACTATCGCTTGCACATGGCACCTAACTTTCTGCTCTGTAGACACTGAGCTATTTCACATTTATATTTCATCTCTCTGGAATATTGCCAGAGCCTCCTAAGTCATTCTAATTTCATCCAACCACGTTCAGGACATCTTTATTGGTAAACATAATATGCTCTGTAGACGTGGAGTATATGTGGCCCAGCCCCATCCTCAAATAACTTGAAATCTAACAGAAGAGAGTGAGGGAGGAAGGTCTGGAGGCTCAGCCAGAGCAAGGAGACTCCACCTATGCAGCGTGGCAGCGATTCTAGGAAGGAAATTCCAGCTTATTGTCAGAGGGGCTGAGACTCTTAGGACAGAAAGTAACAGTGTACACCACCTTCCAGGAACAAGACAGAAAAGAAAGAGAGGTCAATGAGCAAAGGGCCCGAGACTGAGGGCAGAGGCAGCAAGGTGCCTGCGTCGGGACACTGGGCCCTGGACAGACTCTGTGAGCAGCAGGAATCCACAGCACAATCCCAGCTTGGACCAGGAGCGGGGCAAGAACAGTGACCTTAAAAAATACTCATGGGCCGGGCATGGGGACGAACGCTTGTAATCCCCACGCTTGGGAGGCAGAGACAGGAGGATCGCGCAGGTTTGAAGCCAGCCGCGCTGGCTTAAGAGAACCTGTTTCCAAATAAAAAAGCATAAAAATAGGTTGGGAGTGTATCCTGGAGGTAGAAGGGCTTCCAGGAACCCCAGTACCACCAAAAAAAAAAAAAAAAAAAAAAAACCCTCATGGGCTGGGAGGTACTAACCGGTGTAACGGTGTAATCATTAACCTTCTACATGGACAAACTTTCTGCAAAGCTTCAAAATCATGAGTATCCACTGGCATGGTGGCATGTACCTGTAATCCTAGTACTTGGGAGGCTGAGACAGGAGAATCACAGGTTCAAAACCAGTCTCAGCAACTTAGGCCCTCGGCAACTTAGTGAAACTCTGTTGTAAAATAGTGAAATAGGGCTGGAGCGTAGCAAGGCAGAATGACCCTGGGCTCCAGAACCCCCCCCCACACACACACACACTATCCAACATTATCTTTAAACATGAATTATTACAGAGAAAATATTAAATAAGCACAGCAATATACTTTTAATTAGGACATCACTTTATTATAGATTTTGTAAATTAAACACTGTATAATTTAATTCCAGTAAAGCTTATTTCTTTGTGGAGAAGGAAAAAGATTACTGCATAAATGTTCCTGTATTTCTCCTAACATATATCCCGTTATAAAATCTTGGGAAAAGTAGGTTAACTTCACCCTCTACCTCCAGGACTTAGTGGATATTTTGTATTATGGATTATAAGGATTGTTTCACAATCTAAAAACTGGTGCATGCTATTTGAAGATGATATAATTCTAGACTTAGAAGACACAAAAACTCCATGAGATGATGTCTAGAGCTGATAAACAAATATAGCAAAGTAGCAGGATACAAAATCAACATACAAAAATCAATGGCTTTTATATACACTAATAAATCTGCTAAAAAAGAAATCAGAAAAACAATTCCACTCACAATATCCTCAAAAAAATTAAATACCTATGTAAATCTAAACAAGAATGTGAAAGATCTCTACAATGAAAATTATCAAATATGAAAGAAATGGAAAGGGACATTAGAAGATGGAAAGATGTCCAATGTTCTTGGATAGACACAATTGATATTGTTAGAATGGTCATATTACCAAAAGTGAACTATAGGTTCCATGCAATCCCTATTAAAACACCAGTGTCATACTTCACAAAACTAAAAGAAATCCTTCTAAATTTAGATGAAGAACAAAAGGCCAAGAGTAGCCACAGCAATAATGAGCAATAAGAACCATGCTGGAGGCATCATAATTTCCAACTTCAAATTATACTCCAGAGCCACAATAACAAAAACAGCACAGTAGTGGCAAAACGCAGACATATAGATCAATGGTATAAACTAGAGGATGCCCACACAGCCTTTTGATCCCAGACAAAGGCATAAAAAAGGTTGGAAAAAAGACCGCCTTTTAAACAGTGGTGCAGGGAAAAGTGGAGATTCATATTTAGAGTAATAAAACTAGATCCCTATGCTTACCTAACTTCATGAAAGTCAATACAAACTGAATCAAAGAACTTGTAATTAGACCATAAACTTTGCAGTTACTTGAAAAAAATATAGGGTCAACACTCTACCATGTAGAAACAGGCATCAATCTTTTCAATAAGACCCCTAAAGTTCAGGAAATTCATCTAAAAATTAATAAATGGGATGGCATCAATTACAAAACTTCTGCCTAGGAAAGAAAGCAATCCAGAGAGTGAAGGGAGAGCCCAGAGAATGGAAGGAAACTTTTTACCAGCTACTCCTCTGACAAAGAACTAATATCCAGATTGTAGAGAAAACTCAAAAATACCAAAACAAATAACCTAATGAACAAAAAGGAAGTTAAGTTAAATAAATATTTCTCAAAAAATAAATACCATTGGTCAACAAATATATGAAAAAACATTCAACATCTCTAGCACTCAGGGAAATACAAATAAAGATTACACTGAAATTCCAGTGTGACTCTAGTTTGAATTGTGATCACCAAGAATACAAACAACAATAGGTGCTGGCGAGGATGCAGGGAAGCAGGAACTTTTATGCACTACTGATGGTAAATTAGCACGACCACTGTGGAAATCAGTGCAAAGTTTCCTTGGAAAAACTGAGAACAGAATCACCCAGCTGTACTATTCCTCTGCATCTTTCCAAAAGAATGATAGTCAGAAAACTCTAATGACATTCACAATAGCCAAGTTAAGGAATCAACCTAGATGTCTATAAATAAAAGAATGAATAAAAATTGGGAGATATATATATATGTATATATATATATACATATATATATATATATATATGTATATATATATATACACACACACACACACATCATAGAGTTTTTGGTTTTCTGGTTTTCTGTTTTTTCTTTGGTGGTACTGGGGTTCCTGGAAACCCTTCTACCTCCGGGCTACACTCCCAGACCTATTTTATATTTTTTGAAACAGGGTCTCTTACACCAGCGTGGCTGGCTTCGAACCTGCGCGATCCTCCTGTCTCTGCCTCCCAAGCGAGGGGATTACAAGTGTGCGCCACCACGCCCGGCTGTCATAGAGTTTTATTCAGCCATAAAGAACTAAATGATCTCATTTGCTGGAAAATGGATGGAACTAAAAAAGATGCTGAGTAAACTGTCAGACCCCGAGAGTCAAGGGCCACATGCTTTCTCTCAATGTGGAAACTAGAGAGAAAAGAAAAAAAACTTCATGATAAAAGGAGAGAAATGGTGTAGTGGTGGGAAAGCCTAGAGGGGCAGGGGAGGCTTGGGGAAAGGGAAGACCAAATAACGTGACTCGCACATATAAATGTACTGCCAATCTTACTGTTATAATCTTAATGACCATCAAAATTGTTTAAATTCCTTTACATTGAGCAGTCCAAAAACTTAACAAAATAAAACCTGGTATTCACACAAGACAGGTGAACAGGCAAAGACATTGCCCCTCTGCACCAGAGGTGAGCCCCCACCCTCCAGCTGCTGCTCTCCTATGGCGCAGGGAACTGAGGGAGGCCCACCCACATTGTGGAGGCCCCCTGCATTGCTGGGTCACCTATTCCAATGCCAAGCTCATCTGGAAAATCTTCCCAGACAAGCCCAGAAATAAAGATAAGCCAATCGCCATAGCCCAGGTGAGTTGCTCTAAATTAACCACCACAGGGCATCTGAGAACCTACTTGACGGCTGGAACGAGTCAGTGAGACCACCACGTGGCTGTCCCCAATCCTGTGTGTTGAGACTGTAGTCGCTAGCGACCGCCAAGACCATCAGAGCAGAAGGGCAGAGTGTGGGCTCACTGTCTCCTGCCCTGGGCTGGATGCGCCACTCTTGTTACCATAATCATAATTATACTCCACACAAACACGCAAGTGTGGATAAAACTTCACTTTGCCTTTTCTTCAGGTGTCAGGCTCTGAGCCATTTTTGTTGTTGCTGTTGTTTTCCTCTACTAGACCAGTCATTTTCTAACGAGCACTCTACATGCATGGCCCCAGCAACCGGGAGGTGAGGAGACCTGTTGTCTGTGTCTGCCGCAGGCTCCTATGCAAGATACTGTCTACCATCAGCCAGCAAAGCCCACTAATCAGCAGTTCCAGCTGGGACTCAGTTCTGGTCCCTGCCCCTCACTCTGTGGGACCAGGGTGACCACTTTTCTTGGGCCTACAGACTATTTATTTATAAAGTGATGGTCTCCATTAAAATCACAGTTCTGTCTTTGTTCCTCAGAATGTTTTAAAAAAGTAAAACAAATAAAAGCATACTAAAAGAAGCAAGGCTTGCACAGATCACACCCCTCTAGTTAACACCTTCCTACGTAGCTCTTCCCACAGTGAGAGGAACAGTTACTTTACATTAACGGGATCCCATCTCATGTTTATACCGTGGATCCCATTTTGTGTGTGTGTGATTGGGGACTGAATCCAGGGGCCCTCTACCACTGAGCGGCAGCTCCAGGCCTTTTTATTTTTCATTTTGAGATACAGTCTCACTAAGTTGTCCAGGCTGGCTTTGAACCTGTTATCCTCCTGCCTCAGCCTCCCAAGGGGACACTATACTTGAACTAGCATTTTTCCCTTTAATCTCAGTTTTCTCCCCATTCCACTCCTAAAACACACAGCATTGACCACTTTCCAACTTTCACCATGCTCCCACAACAATAAACATACACAATAAAATATACCCATATGGAGGACTCAGAACATGATAAAATTTGATGTTATTAAAATCGACCTGCTCCCACTTAAAAATACATTCCGGCACATCCAAGCTCTCTGGGATGGATCCTTTTTAATGATTGCATACATACCGTTGTACAGATAGACTACAATTCCATCTCCCAGTTTATAAGCATTTATTGGTTTATAGTTTTTAGCAACTAAAAACACTAAGCTATAAAAATCCTTGTGTGTTCTAGTGCTTTTATTTCTGTGGGATAAATTTCCAGAAATGAGATTGTTGGATCAAAAAGACAAGTGTGTTTTTGCTTTTAATATATAGTCAAAACTCTCCAAGAGTGCCGTAATAATTTATACTGCCATCAGCAATATGCAGCGCGCTCAGTACCTGGCAGGCCGGCCAACTGGCTGACGTCCGCCAGCGCAAAGGTGTGGTCACACTAGCTTGCATTCCATGGTGCTTCTGAACGTGGGCATCTTTTCTAGACTTCTTGATGTTTAGATTTGTTCTCCATGCTTGCTGTTTCTCTAGGTGTCCTCCAGTATCACAGAATGTCCCTCCATTCCCTGGAGGAACTATAGGAAGAAGAGTGCCCAGGTGGCTCAGTTCTGGTCTCCCCATTTATTTACCAGAAGGTGTAGTTACTGGGGTGATTCTTTGTAGAATTTTATTTGTAAACATTGCTTGAAAAAGACTGGACTAGATGTCTTCTAATGTTCCTTCCCCAAGGTTTTATGGTGTAAAAATAATCTTATTTGGCAATTTCATTAGTATTGTTTTTAGAATTACCTTGGCTAGATTTTTAAGTTTATTTTGGGCAGAATCTTGATCTTCCACTTCCTTCATAAGAAGAATCATCTTAACACAGTGACTCTTACACTTGACATAAGTACTACCTGGAGACCTTAACATGTGGCCATTTGGCTGGACTGCGGGGCACACCTGTAGTCCAGTACTTGAGAGGATGAGACAGGAGGAAGGCAGGTTCTAGGACAGCCTCAGCAAAATAACAAGACCTTGTTTCAAGACAAAAAGTAAAAAGGGCTAGAGATATAGTTTGGAGATAAAATACTGGGTTCAACCCCTAGTACCACAAAAAATTAAGTAAGTAAAATGCGGACACTCAAATTCAACTGGTTCTGAAGGTAATGGAGCAGGGACTTAACATTTGTATTTCTAACAAAAAACTTAGGAAATCACTACCCAGATAACCCAGTGCCCACACTTGGAGATATTCTTGTACTTGGACTTAAGTAGGTATTTCCACAAATGTCTGGTGATTAACAGATTCTCCTAAGCTGGCCTCAAATTTGCCTTAAATCTGTGTTACAGTGAAGTTTCATAAGTGTTTGCACTAAAACATCTGTTTAAAAATCCTACACTACTGCATAATTTAGCCTCTGGAGCCCAGATAACATCTTCAGAAACGGGGGTGGGATCTTCACGTCAAAAGGCAGGTAGGGGATCCCAGAAAAGTACGCTTGGGCCCTCACTGCAGGTCTGTCAGGAATCGGCCTGTGCTCTGTACAGCGCTCCCACTCTCCCATCAAAGAATCTGATACCTGAGCCTTCCACACTGACATCGCTAGGGAGCGGATGGGCTTACGCAGAGAGAGGTCATACTTCTGGGTCCAGCAGGCAAGGTGTGTTGCAACAAGCCCGTCCCCCACAAAAGGGCAAGAGGCTTCCTCTGGAGAGCAGGGTGCGGACTTCTCTCTGATGGGATGGTGCTGTTCAGGCTGCCTTCTAACCCTATCTGCAGCCCCGCAAGCCAGCTTCACTGTGGGGAAGATGGCAGACCTAATTAGCATAATGTGGATAAGCAAATGAGGCCAATCAATTACCATTCACACCGCTTTCATCACCCCAGCCAACAGTTGGCAAATTCACTGGCAGTTCAAACGCGACATTTTTAGAAGCCATCAGTAAATCAATGGCAAGTGACGGCAATTTAGATGCACACTTGGTCCAGGAGATGCAGCCTCAGAGCTCAGCCGTCAAAACGCTCGTGTCTGCGCCCACACAGCCAGGTCTGAGTCCTGAAGGACGCTGTGTGAAGGTTACGGTGAGGGCCGAAGCTTTCCTTCTGTTTGTTAGATTGCAGGGAGGATGGCCTGAGTGTGTATTGGTGAGGAGGCACTGTGACCTTGTGTGTACACCCAGTGTGTGTATTGGTGAGGAGGCAGTGATCTTGTGTATACACCCAGTGTGTGTATTGGTGAGAGGCACTGTGATCTTGTGTGTACACCCAGTGTGTGTATTGGTGAGAGGCACTGTGATCTTGTGTGTACACCCAGTGTGTGTATTGGTGAGAGGCACTGTGATCTTGTGCGTACACCCAGTGTGTGTATTGGTGAGAGGCACTGTGATCTTGTGTGTACACCCAGTGTGTGTATTGGTGAGAGGCACTGTGATCTTGTGTGTACACCCAGTGTGTGTATTGGTGAGGAGGCACTGTGATCTTGTGCGTACACCCAGTGTGTGTATTGGTGAGAGGCACTGTGATCTTGTGTGTACACCCAGTGTGTGTATTGGTGAGGAGGCATTGTGATCTTGTGTGTACACCCAGTGTGTGTATTGGTGAGGAGGCACTGTGATCTTGTGCGTACACCCAGTGTGTATTGGTGAGAGGCACTGTGATCTTGTGCGTACACCCAGTGTGTATTGGTGAGGAGGCACTGTGATCTTGTGCGTACACCCAGTGTGTGTATTGGTGAGAGGCACTGTGATCTTGTGTATACACCCAGTGTGTGTATTGGTGAGAGGCACTGTGATCTTGTGTGTACACCCAGTGTGTGTATTGGTGAGAGGCACTGTGATCTTGTGTGTACACCCAGTGTGTGTATTGGTGAGAGGCACTGTGATCTTGTGTGTACACCCAGTGTGTGTATTGGTGAGGAGGCACTGTGATCTTGTGTGTACACCCAGTGTGTGTATTGGTGAGAGGCACTGTGATCTTGTGTGTACACCCAGTGTGTGTATTGGTGAGAGGCACTGTGATCTTGTGTGTACACCCAGTGTGTGTATTGGTGAGGAGGCACTGTGATCTTGTGCGTACACCCAGTGTGTGTATTGGTGAGAGGCACTGTGATCTTGTGTGTACACCCAGTGTGTGTATTGGTGAGGAGGCACTGTGATCTTGTGTGTACACCCAGTGTGTGTATTGGTGAGGAGGCACTGTGATCTTGTGCGTACACCCAGTGTGTATTGGTGAGAGGCACTGTGATCTTGTGCGTACACCCAGTGTGTATTGGTGAGAGGCACTGTGATCTTGTGCGTACACCCAGTGTACCCTGAATTCTTATCTGGCTCTTCTCCTCATTACCTGAGTACTACTGGGAGAGCCACCTGTCTGTGTTGGAATGACCCAGCTATTTTAGAAGGTGCCGACAGGTACCTATGCATCTCACAGGCCTGTGTGCGGCGTGAAGTGGGCTTTCAGCAGCAGACATACTTCTGAGAGATATAGGTCATGCAGAGCCCAGAGAGAACAGTTTTAGACTTCAGGGTAAAGACACGATCTGTTTTCTTGTCTGACATTTATAGTCATTTTATTTTATTCCTATGGTATTCATGTCAAAAATCCCAACCTTAATATGACTCTCATAAAGAGGCAGAACAGGCATTTTAAAGTTCAAATTCAATGT
The DNA here is from genome assembly GCF_963383645.1 of Muscardinus avellanarius. Taxonomy (NCBI): domain Eukaryota; kingdom Metazoa; phylum Chordata; class Mammalia; order Rodentia; family Gliridae; genus Muscardinus; species Muscardinus avellanarius. The sequence continues at coordinate 118,970,638 of NC_137793.1, forward strand.
GGTGAAATAAAATTGGACAGAGTCAGAGCTGGAAGGACTTGGCCGCTGTCAGGTCCTGGCCACACCCTCTGAGCACCAGCCGCTTCTCCAGTGCTCACAGCTCACAGAGGCTCTGGCCTGTGCTTGGAGGAACAGTGAGCCCCTGCGCTGCCACCTGGGCGCAGCAGGAGACCCCTGCCCCACGCCAGCACTCCTCCACGCTTACTCCTGTGCCTCGCTGGCTGCTCTGGGGCTGCTCCCTCACCAGTTCCCCATTGTGGTGAGCACGCCCTGCGCTGTCCCTCGCTCGGGCGGCCTGTAGGCTCTGGACTTCTCCCAGAGCAGGGGCACAGCATCCCTTGCCCGCACCTTTAGTTTTACCCCAATACACACGCGATGAGTCTGTACTGTTCCCACAGATTACTGTGTTCCCACAAATTACTGAGCCATTTTAAGTATCCATGAATTAGACCCTTAGTACTTAATTCTAGAACCTAGAAAGTATTTTTATTTGGATTTATTCAAAGAAATGTTGCCACAAAATTGCTGTGTAACAACTACAAAAGCTCACAGCTGCAACAATAAACATTTACATCTCCTAAAGCCCACTGTGCAGCCAGACCTCGGCTGGGCTCCTTGCTCCTCTGGGGACAGCCTTGGGCTTCGGAAGCCTTATCTCCCCCAGTGTTTTTAAGCCCTGGCTGGAAACTTCAGCTGGAGCAAAACTGCACCTGCCCCTCATTTGCACCCTTGCCTTGACTAACCTTGACAGGGACTCACAGGCAAAGACCAGTGCTCCCCAGGAGGCCGGGCACACAGCCTTCCAAGCCTCTGCTCTGAACACCCCACTGGCGTCTTTGGCCACTGTGGCTAGCGGTCAGGCCAAGGGCAGAGTCAGAGCACCCCAAAGTACCTGGTGACAGGCACAGACCTGCAGAGAGAAGAGCAGGAGCTGCTCATGTCTCTGTGGAAAAGTCTCCAGTCAATTTCTAGGAAATAAACCTGAAAGTATAAGAGATTTTTCCACATGGAAACTGACAATCCAGTAGTGAATGTGGGAGCGTTTCACAGAGCGGAGAAGCTGTATCTGGCCGTCGAAAGAGGAAGCAGCTGTCATTTACGATGAGGGGCAAGTAGGATGTTAACAACCAAAGGAAGACAGGGCTGCTGGGGGCCCTAAGGCCCTCCTGAGGAATGGGCAGATGAGGAAAGTCCAGGCTGCACCCAGAGCAGCCGGAGGGCCTAGCTGGCTGCAGACAAGAATGAGCGTGGTAAGGGGCCAACTCAGAAGGGAGGCAGGCTCAGGAGGCTAGGGTCTCGGTGGAGACCTCACTTCTGCCGTGACCATGCTCCAGCCAAGAAACAGGTTACACGCCACCCATGGACAATATGTCTACCCACCTGGCATCCATGCATGACCAAGACGCGGGCACAATGGGCCTGGCATCCCGGGGTTGAACATCCCTTTGTCTTCGTAAAGATGCTTCACCTGAGAACATTGCACTGCTGAGGCCCGATTCCCAGTGCAGGGCTTGACTCAAGCTGACTGGAGATGCACACGCCCTTCCGGATTCCCTGAGTTCTGAGCACACATAGCGTCTCTCTCCAGCTGTGTCCGTTTGAACTGGGAACAGCCGACTTCCTGCAGCCCCATCTCCCCAGTGATTGCGTGCAAGCAGAGCACTGACGAGGCCAGGGGTGCTAGTGGCCCCCAATCCCCAGGGTGCTCAGGTTATACCCACATCCCCAGGACCTGGCTCCTTACAGCCATGTACATTCACACCCAAAAACCTGGGGGATAATCACAGTCCTTTTGTGTGAATGGAGATACAGTTTCTGATAGAATTACAGCCAATAATGTCAGTAATGATATAGCTTCATAAATGAATTGAAAAGTGTTTTATGCAGTCAATGTATCTTAATTCCTATATTTTAATATTATTCAAATTGTTATCTCTGTTGAAGAAAAGGACCTCTTAATTGCTAATAACTGGAATAAAAGATACTTTTGAATATATAAGATTATATTTATTCATTTACTTTTGTAGTACTTAGAATTGAATCCAGGAGCATTCTGCCTCCAAGCTATACCCCCAGCCCTATTTTATTTTTTATTTTGAAACAGTCTCACTAAGTTGCTGAGAGCCTTACTAAGTTACCAAGGCTGCACTCAACCTGCAATCCTCCTGTCTCAGCCTCTTAAATACTGAGATTACAGGTGTATATCACCACACCCATTTAAGATTTTAATTTTTGAAGTGCTGTAGTTACATTTACCAGCTGTTTCACATTTTAAATTAGAAGGTATGCTAATAAACAATAATAAATAAAAACAATATCTGCCATTTATTAGCGCCTTGCTATTGCTCACGTGCTGGGCCAAGTGTTTGTGTATATTGCCCTATTTAGCCTCCTGGTCACTTATGAGGGGGCTCTGTTGACACTACCATTTTACAGATGGTAAGCTATCTCAGAGGCTAGGTAAGAAACATTCTCCAGACCACACACCTGAGGAATAGCACCAGATCATGGCCAACTCAGACCCCATCCAGAGACATTCACAGGGAAGTAAGAGCCTAGAACATGCCAGGGACCAGTCCCAACTCTGGGGATCCTACAGTGAGCCAAGCCAACAAAACTCTGTCCTCCCATAACTTACGCTGTAAGGCGTATTGTACTTCTCGTAAGCGCAATGTAAGTATAGGATAAATATCTCACCATTTTGTGGATTGTCTCTCAACTATTAACCGCTGAGTCTAATTTTTATGACTAAATTATAAATTTTTATGGGCTGCAGGTTATATTGTATGTCTTTTCAGTTTAAATGTTCTTATAGCACACAGCGAAGAAATGTTAGATTGTGCCATTCAGTATGACTCTTCAGCTGATCTCTTTCAGGCTTTGGGTGCCACCACTAGCAAGCCCCCAGGAAGCTGCCTGTTCATGGCTGCTCTGCTGCTGGAGGTTGCTGCTGATTCTTGTGGGGCAGCAGGGGAGGTAACCAATCCAGGCCCCAGAGTGCTGTGTAGTGTCCATGTCCAGATGTGCTCCCTTGAACCCTGTGTGCCCAATACCAGCATCTGGGGAAGAGCTAAGTATGTAGGATCTCTGGACACTTCATGCCATATTGGAAAACATCACGGCGATGTCAACCGAATGCTCAACCCTCCTCACACCTGCTCCTCTTGGTGCCGTCCCTCGTCAGAGGGAGGAGCTGGAAGGAAGACATGAGATGGGACTTGGCCTCATGCTATCTTTCTCTGTCCTTTTTTTTTTTTTTTAATGTTTTTAAGAGATTGCCAAATAGAGTTGGGCCTTTGTCTAATTATCTTATTTCCAGTATTTTGGCAAGCATAATGAGAAACAAAGGATCTTCTTGTGATTTAAAAACTAGATTCAAACAATTTTTGATTAGAGGGTTGGAGAACCATTTCCTCCCTAGTCCTTAAAGAGATGTTAAAAGGACTCATGATGCTGTGAAATTCAGCATCATAGTGGACTCCACCCCTGCAGATGCACGCTCAGGTCAGAGTACCGGGGAATGGAAGCCAATAAAAACATCTGTGTCAAATGTGGGGGTGCTGGGAAGGCAGGACTCTGAGGGAAATCACGCAACGTTCTTCATAAGAAGATTGAAAATTATTAAGTCAAGTGTCTAACTTAACAAACAAGGAAAAAAATACAAAAACACAAAAGAAAGAAACAGCTAATAGCTCAAATTAATGAAATAAAAGACAAAAATGTAATAGGAACTATTGAAAGAATTGGTTCCTTTTAAATTCTAATAAAATTGCAAATAATTTGCAAAATTGACTACGGGGGAAAAGCAAACAAGAAAGACAAAGACAGAATGAAAAGGTCCCAAAATACAGTACTGGTTATAAGAGGGGAGCATGACCACAAGTGGGTATCAAATAGATATTATGACAATTTATACCAGTAAATTTGCCAAGTTAGTAGGACTATCAGGAAAATAGAAATTACCCAGAAGAGTCAATTTAGAAAAAAATCTCTGATTCTGAATGCATATCACCTTCGTGTAATACAGACCGTACACGTTGTTGAGTATTGAAACCACCACCCCTGGCCTTAAGAGTCTGCCCCTGCCCAGGCCTATCCCCTCAGCCTCCATACGGCCCACCACCTAAAGGCTAACGTTGGCACCACAAGACCTCCAGGTCTCCTCGTTCAAGTCTATGAGGTGGATCTATCTGTCAATCTTTCCCCTGAGCATCATTGAAAAGAAATGACCAGATACCAATCTTCCTGTCAAGAAACTACCAGCTTGAGGTGGTTTTAGAGGTGAGTTCTGACAAGCATTTGAGAAATTCCCAAATCCACAAGATTCTCCCCATATTCCTTCAAACATATTTATAACAGGAGGAAGCACTGCCCATTCAGTCTGTAGGCCTAATCTAGCTACAAATTTAAGCTGAGATACGGAAATTAGGAATATGTGAGCAATATGGGCCAATATGAATGTCTAAGCAGACCAGATTCTGCAATGGATATGGAGATGAGGCATCGTTAAATTAGATTTACCTCAGGAGTAGAACATGGCTTCATGTTTAGGAAATGAATTGATAGGATTGAATTTACCATATAAAAGCAAAGAAACTGTGGTCAACTCAATGCAGAAAATCCACTTGAAAAAAAGATGTAGCAGGCATACTTTTTTGAGGGGATTCTAGGGAAGAAATTCAGGGGCATTCTACCTCTGAACTATGTTCCCAGCCCTTTCTATTATTTTTTTAAACAGGGTCTTACTAGGTTGCTGAGAACCTCACTAAGTTGCTAAGGCTAGCCTCAAACCTTAGATCCTCCTGTCTCAGCCTCCCAAGTACTAGGATTACAGGTATTCACAACCATACCCATATGACATGCATACTTTTAAAAATAGAATCTTAGAAAATTTGTAATAAACGTGATTTCCTTCATCTAATGAAAGGTATATGGCAAAAACTATAGCAAACTTTATATTTCATGGTGAAATTTTTCAAATTAGGGACAAGAATAAAAAGAGGCTATGCCACCATTTATATTCAACACTGGAACCCAGGTAATTCCATCTGACTACAAAAAAAAAACCCACAATGAATGCAAGGATTAATAAAGGAAACTATTATTGTTATTTTCAGATGGTATGATCATCTGCATATAAATTTAAAAAGCCATTAGGATTAATTGTAAGAATTAATAAGAAAATATAGTAATGTTTTCAGTAATAATATATGAAACTCAATTGTAAATCTATGAAACTCAACCTATGAAAATATTGTGAAACATCATATATATAAAATGTATATATTATATATAGATTATCTATGATAGTCAAAAGTACAAGAAATAAGTATATTAAAAGAGAACCTGTTTCAAAATAAATAATAAAACATAGGGCTGGGGGGTATAGCTTAGAGGTAGAATGTCCCTGGGTTTCATCCCCAGTACCACAAACACACACAAAAAAAGTTGTACAAAGTCAGCTGTGGTGGAGCATACCTGTAATCCCAGGCCTTGGAAGGCTGAAAAGGAGGATCACAGGTTTGAGGACAGCCTCAGCAACCTAGCAAGACCCTGTTTCAAAACAAAACAAAACAAAACAAAAAATAGGGTTGGGGGTATAGTTTTGAGGTAGAACGCCCATGGATTCAATCCCCAGTATCACAAAGAAAGGTTGTACGAGACAAAACTTTTATGCACACAGTTATGAAACGTCATTGAAGCACAATTAAGAAACCCAAAGCAAGCGAGAAGGATCACATTCAACGAGAAATGTGATCTCTCCCCACACTCTCCCCGCACTCTGCCTCACAACTCAGTTCCAAAGGAGATTCTACAAGATTGGTTTTGGAGTTGACTCCAATATTTATACCTAAGAACAAAAATAGGAGAGTATCCAATACATTAACGCAGAACACCAAGCATGTGTGTCTGGCTACAATCAAGTCACTATGAAGTCTGCTGGAGTCTGGGGACAGGGACAAGTAAATTGACCAAAAAAAATCAAACAAAGATCCTGTTCACTTAGAAACAACATATGACAGACCTCGCTCTGCAAATCAGCAAATCAAGTGCTAGGAATCAGCAAAGGGAGACGGTCCGTTGGCCGTATGGAAAGCAATACACTTAGGCGCCTGAATCCTACTGCTTACAAATCTCAGTTACAGAAAGAAGTACTCAGCGTGTGAAGCCAAGCTTAAACCTTTGTAAGGTAATACAGGAGAAGATCTTTGTAAATTCAACATGGGAAAGAGTTGTTAACTGGACTCCAGAAACAAAATCCATACGGAGTAATGAATAGACTAGTCTCTACTAAAATTAGAACCTACTTTCCACAAAGAACACCATTAGGTGAAAAGGATAAGTCACAAACTAGGAAAAAGTGTTTGCAACACATATAATCATAATAAAAAATGTATTTAGGGGGAAAACCTATAATTCCAAAAGTAAAAATTAAATCACAATAGGAAAAAGGGCAGGGAGTCAAGGCCATACATTCTCCAGAAGAGTAAACATCAATGACCAATAAAAACAGGAAAGTATACTAATCTCATTAGCAGTCAAGGAAATGTATACTTAAACCCCAGTGAGACACAATTACACAACCAAGAACCGAAGTTAAAATGTCAGACAATACTAAAGGTTGGCATGAATGTGTAGCAGAAGTGTTGTACTCTGTTGATTGGAAGATAAATTGGCACCATTTCTGTAAAAATTAATTTGGCAATAAATATCTTGAAAAGTTGAAGATCTGTAGATCCTGCAACCTTGCTATTCTACCCAGGAATCTCTACGGGAATGTCCACAGAAGCATTGTTTGTAAGAGCAAAACTTAACATGAGACAAATGGTCAACAGTGGAAAGAATAAACTGTGGATTACGAAAGATGGGGACACTATACAGTAAAGATGAGTGAACAGCTATGTGCAGAAGTTTAGATGAGTTGCTAAAATACTCAAATTGCAAAACATTCAAACTGCAAAATACATGGGACGTGATCTCCTTCACAGAGAAATCAAAAGCAGAGGGAAGTAGGTAAGATATTGTTAAGAGACACACATGTGTGAAAGCAAAAGCAAGAAGATTGGGGCGTCCGGCCCAGACTGCACTGGCCAAGTGGGGAGGGTGGAGGCCACGGGCACACTCTTGCTGGGCCCCGGCCTTGGGCCGTGTGTGCGCAGCACAGTGTGCCCACGGCTCATTCCAGTACTTTTCCTTAAATTCTAAATATATGTTATGTACCCTCTTCTCTATGGCTGATACATTTCATAATAAGACAACTTTAATATCGTGGCAATCCCATGTTGAAAATATTCTAGGAGTCTCAGAAGAAAAGCCCTGTAGAGTGCAAATCAAGACATAGTCATTCCAAGCAAGGAAAACCCTTGAATGTGATGTGAGAAATACTGCTCATACAGAGGCCCTAGCACACAGCCAGGCGGCCAGGCATGGGAGCGGAATGTAATTGTAGGACAGCCCAATCCACAAATAAAAGACAGAGGAAACAAAAAGACTAAAACAAAAACCCCAAAATAATGCACTGGCCCCAGCGTGGGCTCTGAGACTCGCCTATGCGTGAGCCTCTGTGCGGTGAAAGGTAAGACCAAGGGTCCTGGGCCTCTGGCACTGGAAACAGCTGGGAAGGCCTCTGCAGGAGGGGACCCAGGAGCAAGGCAGGAAGGAGCAGCTGGCAATTAAAAGTCCACAGGAGCCAGTCAACCCACAGCTGGTGAAATCAACTCAGTGGCTAAGAAAACAAAGGGTGTGAGGCGGAGGGAAGGAGAGGCGGAGGGAAGGGCTGACTAAATTAAAGTGGACGTCCATTTAAATTATGCTGCATTAAAACGGTACACGGCTCTGAGTCTTTTAATTTATTGTTTGATGGACTTGGGGCTGAGAAGAGCTCAAGGTGTCGGCTGGCGCAAGCTCCTCCGGCTCTGTGCGGGCTCCTGGGAGACACCCAGGCAATCTTCCTGTCTGTCCCCACCTCAGAGAAAGCTCTGGGTCTCTGCACTCGGGGTCCTACAGCATGAGCCGTGCCGATCTGGTTCTTAGACTTCATTGTTCAGGAACATTTCTCACTGTCAAATGCCAGGGACCAAAACACATGTTGCTAAAGAGTGTGCTTCCCCACTGGGCCGTGGGAGGTCAAGGGGCCACATTTCTAAAAGACCTATAAAGTTTAGGAGAAATTAAAGGGGATACACCAACCTTCACAAAATAATGTAAGACCACAAAGCACAGCATCCCTACACAAATCTAGGAAAGAGGAAACAAAGCAAAGTGTTGAGACAAGAGGGGAAATTCAGAACAGAGAGAAATGACAGAGAGGGAGAAACCCAAGGGGGCAGACTCCCAAGGAAAGAGGTGCCCAGGACCATCACTGCAGCCACTGTCACGGCTGGGATGAAATGATGTGCCTTATACTGTGTCTTCCATCTTTAATGTCTCATTCCTGTCAACCCACACCAACTATCTATCTTATGCCAGGACATTTCATCAAAGACATGTCAGTCCTGGGGTGGGCAGATTGACCTTAGGATAAAATGAAAATTCCAAACTTAAACAGTCAAGCCGGAGCGCCTCCCCCAGGGGCCTCCTCAGAGCACCCCAACTGATTCCCAAGAGGAATTCTCAAGCAGATTAGGAGGGGGGAGGGACAGGGGGCAGGGCAGGGGACAGATTATCTTGCTTTAACTAAAGATAAATTACATCTTAGAGTTTTGATACAACAAAGAAATACTCCTAGGCCCATGGGTTAACACCTCTGATAAATCAGAGGGGACCTAATCAAAATACACCCAGGACAGCTCAATTCTCTGATTCCTGTTTCTGTTTATTACTTTTTAGATAGAGAAAGAAAGTAATAACTGCTAGGATCCTGAAGAGTCAAAAGCAAGTGGGAAGGTTCTGCTGACTGTGAACGCAGAGCACTCCTGGCAGAGAGCCCCTCGGAGTCCAGACAGCACAGGAGTAACAGTCCCACCTCGCACCAGCTCTCCTCCAGAAGCTTGGAGAGACGAGCTAGCTGACCAAGGCCCAAGGGTGAACTTGGTGGTCCAGGGACTGCAGCTTGCCTGGCCCCTCGGGGACTGTGCGACCTCAGGAAACGTCTTCATCCAACGCTGACAGCACCTCCTCCAGGCACCTCCAGCAAACACAGATGGGGCACTTTGGCCCAGAGGTCAGTAGAAGAGGGCACAAGCCAGCTGAGGCTGATATGCTTCCTGGCAGGGCCTGGGTCAACCTTCAGAATGCGTGCTGTATTTGCTAAGTGCCAGCTTTGCTCCGACACCAATGATCCCTGGCCCTAAAGGGCCAGCAAAGCCATCCCGGGAGGCAGCCAGCTGGTGGTGAGCTGGCTGCTCCCTTCCCCGTGTGGACTGGAGCATGGACAGAGTGCTGGCTTCCCACTCATCCCACAGTGGACCCAGGTCAGGTCTCCTGGGGCTCACCGAGAGAAGCCCTGTGGGAAGAACCTCACAGCCACTGGATCGGCGGTGCTGGGTGTGCTGAGAGGCCTGTGGCATAACACAAGCCCAGGAAGAGAATGCAGCCTCTGTGGTCTCTGCCTGTAGGAGGGGAGAGAGCCTACTAGCCCTAACCCAAGAATGCTACAACCCTCCCTGCTCCAACATCCTACAAGGTTAAGGCCCATGCACATGGCACTTGGATTCCCTGGGTGTGTGCATGGTGGGCGTGGACTCCCACTGAAGCTGCCCCTCCCAAGCACCAGCAATGTCAGCAACTCGGTTTTAACCTGTTGAAACAGCTGCCGTTTTCCTTCACGGCGTGTCTGGGGTGACTTCCTGTCAGGACTCTGACTCCTGGGTCATCTCAGCCTGCCTACTCAGGGTCCTCCCCGTGTTTGTCCTGTTTGGAGCAGTGCAGAATATGCTTGCAACCTGGCCTTCCCTTTCATCCAGAAACCCATCAGCTTCCCGTCCGGCATCCGTGCCTGGTGAGCTGGGATTTGTCTGAATCTTGGCACTCCACTGATCCTGCACCTGCATGTGTATGTTCATGGACGTCCTCGAGGGCAGCACTCATGCACTAGTGCTGACCAGAGGCCTTCAGGACCTCACTGCTGGGAGCTCTAATCCCAACAGGTATTACAGAGCCACCCCTGGCCAAAGGAAAGAAAGAAGGAGAGAAGGAGGGAAGCGGCGCCAAAACAGGGCACAGCCCAAAGCCCGCTAGCTCAGCCTCCAGGCAGCGGAGCCTCCTTGGGGGGTTTCGTGCTCCTCCTCAGTCACAGCAAACGCCACGGCCACGGGGGCTGGGCCCAGCAGCTGGATGCTGTGGGTCCCAGGCCTGTGGGAGCTCATAACTGGCCTCTCTCCCAAGGTCACAGATGGCATCGTTTTAGTCTCATGTCCAGGAACCATCCCCTGCTGCCCCTCTCAGGTCAAAATGCTCCGCTGTCCCGCTTGTCCACCTGAAGCAACACATAGCAGGCATGCTTGGTGTGAGCAGCCAGCAGACACAACTACACCAGGGGCAGGAACGAGGGGAGGAGTGCCGGCTAAGGCAGGGCGGGTGCTGGCCGAGCTCACTCCAGGCCCCACTCAGAGGCAACCCAGTGGGGGGCCGGCGCCCTCCTCTGCCATTGAGTGTGAAGTCTGTAAAATCTCACCACTGCCTGGATGGTGCAGCTATGAGTAGGAAAGGCTGTCCAGTATTGCTCAGCGCACCCACCACACACACACACACACACACACACACACACACACACACACACACTTGTTCTCTTGTGACTCAGCATCAACAGTTTGGCCATGCAACACTGTCAGAAGGTTCTGCTAGTGTCCAAGTTAACTCACTTGTTCCTTAAAAAAAAATACATTTCTCCTCTTTTCTCCCCCACTCTCTGCTCTATGCCCAACGCCCTTATTTTCGGCATGTGATCCCACATCTTTTCTCCTAGGGAGTATGAATAAAAACAGATGACTCTTCCTCCACCCTGCTAGAAGAGTCCCAGCTCCACCTCGTCCTCAGATCCGCCTGCTCCTCCTCCTCACACTTGGGGTGTCCTGACGAGCACCCCAAGCCCACTTCCCTGAGGATCCTCAGCTGAGTGGCGTGTGGTGTGGGGTGCTGGAGCATGGGGAAGGGGAGGAACAGAACTTCTAGGACCGCAGGATGTGCAGGATTCAGAGCATGTATGAAGAGCCAGCTCACGGGCAGGAGGCCAGGTGGAGACAGAGGAAGAGGTTAGAGTTGCCTGCCCAAGGCCGGCACCAGGAGCTGGCAGGGGCTGCCAGGTGGAGGCAGGGCTCCTCCTGGAGCTTTCCCAGGGATCCCAGCCTTCCTGGGCCCTTGCATTTATGCTCCCTTCTGGAACTACGAGACACTTCATTTCTGCTTGGGATAACCACTAAGTTTGTAGTAGTGTGTTACAGCAAGATAGAAAATAAATGCCAACTTAGCTTTTTAGTGCCTAGAACTGGATTGGTTTAGTCTGGAGGCCTCTTGGGCCGCCTGTCCCTGAATGTGTGTCCCCGAGCTGTGGAGCATCACAGGGTTGCACACTCTCCGGGCTCTCAGGGCTCTCTCAGAAGACCAGTCAGTCCTGCAATGGGCTGGGGTGGCAGTTCAGTTTACACTGTCATGTAAGAGGACATACAGTCTTGATTCCTCTGACTCGTCTTCCAAAAAACAGTCTTTCTAAACTCTACGATCTTTGCTTGACACTTGACCTCAGCTTCCGTGCTATCACTCAGTAGCTTTCTGCCTTCTCAAATTCCCTTGAAATTCTGGTCAAGATAGCATTATAAAGATTCTTCTTCTAGACAAGCTGGAATAATGACTGGATTGGTCCTTTCCTCAAAACAAACAAAACACCTCACACAATACGTTAACACATTTCAAGACATCAGAGCTAGGACAATAGAGGACAAAGAAACCTCAGAGGCAGGAAGCAGACCAGTTATGCCCTGCAGTTTCCCCAGATCTGGGGAAGAAGACCCAGGTGGCGGCAGAGGAGAGGAAGCTGGGTGGACTGGGCAAGGCGGCCTCCCTGAGTTGAGGAATGGATCTGGAAGTACAGTGAGAGCAGGAGCTGGAATTCTCAGGAAGAGACTCGAGCAGAGCAATGGACAAGATAGAGTGTCCCTTTAAATCCTCAGCATAGAGTGATCAGTAGCCAGGAGAGGTACACAAAGAAACAGTCCCCTGGGCAGATTAGAGAGGCAATTTCTTAACCCCACACAGAGCCAGGAAGGATGCCTCCTTCCTCCAGCCAGCGTAGAAAACGCCCCAACTCAGGAGTTGTCAGACAGAAAGCACAGAAGGGCAGAAGCAGACCTAGACCACGTGGGTCCTTAAGAGAGCTTAAAGACGAGAGCCAGCATTATTTAGCTATTTCCAAGTAACGTGTCCTCAGCAGTCAAAGTTCAAAATGCCTTTAGGAACACAAACACATACATCACACAAAAGTCACCTTCAAAATGGCTGGCATCTGACCGAAAATTACCTGACATGCAAAGAATTAAGGAAATATGACCCATAATAAGGAGAAAATGAACCCATTGAAACTGACCAAGAAGTGACACAATGATATAATCAGTAGATAAGCCATTAAAACAATTACTATAACTGTTTTCATATGTTCAAGAAACTAAATAAAAAAACTGAAGTTTTAGGTTAACACATGGGATATGGAGTTTTTTTAAAGACACAAATTTAGATCCCAGAGATAAAAACCACAGTGTCTGAAATGAAAGTTAATTAACAGGTGTGATTAATAGCAGATTCCACGTTGCAAAAGAAAACACCAAGGAACTTGGACATAACATAGGAACTCCCAAAATGAAATTCAGAGAAAAAAATGATGAAAAATAAGCACAGACTTCTAGCTGCAGATAATAAAGAATAGAGGGTTAGACTTACATTTTCACCTGAAACAGAAAAATAAATAATATACAAATTTTTGAGCTGGGCATGGTGGCATACACTTGTAATCCCAGCATTTGGGAGGCTGAGACAGGAGGATCACAGTTCATGATATATATATATATATATATATATATATATATATATATATATATATATGGCTGGGGGTGTAGATCGGAGAGCTCGGAGGTAGAATGCCACTGGGTTCCATCCCCAGTACCAAATTATATATATATTTGACACAGATTCTGGCTATCAGTTAACAAAGGACAGAGAGCTCACTATGGAGGACGGAGCTGTCCCCAGTGATGGCCTCTAGGAGCTTCCAGCAGGCTGTGCCATTGGTTCAATTCTTACCTTCTAGGGCGGATGTGGGAAATGACAGGACAAGAGGATGAACACAGGGCCTGGCACATGATAAGGGCTACATAAACACTAGTTATAATTATCATTTATTTTTTCTGCTCACTCGCTGAGAGCTAAACTGTGGTCACCCTGAGAATTTGACACAATAATTAAATGTCTCTAGCAAAAGGCTTTCCCCAAATTCAAATCCAGCTACACGTTCTCGACATGGCAGCCTAAACTCCTTCCCCCTGTGGGCTCCCATCACCACTCTCCTTCTCAGACTCTGCCCCTCAGCCCACCAGCAACCAGCCTGGCAGTACCTCAGTCACATTACGTTCCGCAGGTGCCCTCTGTCCATCCCCATGAACACCCGCTGCCAACTCATTTCTCATCCGAGTTGAGAAATGCCTTTCAGCAAAGTCCCCGTGCCTCCCTTCATGACTTGTACCAGTGCTTTCCAGTGCCCCACAGTTTTCTTTCTAAAATCTGTCCAATTCCTTGATTCTCCTGTCTGAAGCATTTTATTGGAAGCCCACATTTTCAAGACAACCTCCAAGTTTCTTGATATGAATGTGAGCTCCTCTTGAACTGGTCCTGGCCTTTTTCTCCAGCTTCATTTTCTGACTCCCCCACACACATTTTATTCTGCTCATTTCCAAATGCTCCGTGCAGCTGTCCCAGGTGTACAAGACCTCTCTTTATGCTTGTGAGTACTGCTCCTTCCACAGGGAATTTCCTATCTACCATTCTGCCATCAGAGCTGCTCTGCTGCTCAAACAGCTCACCCTCCTATGGCACACATGCATTTAAAATAACTGTGGAATAAATTCCTGCTTGGACGTATGCATGAAAATGTGTTGTGAGATGCCTGGAAATGTTTATATAAGGACAAGTATTCTGGGAAATATTTGATCCTAAAGTAATAGGTAGTGGAGTTAAGTTGATTTCAAGGAGAACAGGCCAGAGTGGAAGGCAGCATTTCTAAGAAGAATGTGATATAAATCGCTGAGCTCTCACCAGCCAGGTCCCTGGGCTCATGCCCAAGTTCCAGTATAAAAGAGCCACCGATAAAGTGATTAAAATTAAAAGATTGAAAGCATTGGGGCTAGTACCTTCAATAACCAAATAAGGTGACATCAAGAGCTTTGCCACAGAGATGGTGCTGAGCACATTAATAGATGGACTCCAAGAACAACGGGGGGTATGGGTGAGCTGACTGGGCATGGTGGTCTATGTGGGCATGGTGGTCTAAGTGAGGATGGGTGGTCTAAGAGAGCATGGGTGGTCCATGTGGACATGGTAGTCTATGTGGGCATTGGTGGTATAAGTGGGCTTGGGCAGTCTAATGTAAGCATGGTGATCTATGTGGGCATGGTGATCTAAATGAGAATGGGTGGTCTAAGGGAGCATGGGTGGTCTAAGTGGGCATGATTGAGCACGGGTGGTCAGTTCCCAAAGCACTACATGGGCCTGGTAGTGCTTCTACTGAAGGGAGAGGTTAGTGGTTGGTGCCCACACTAGTCACGGTGCCCGCAGTCAGCAACATGCACCAATGGCCTCTATGGTGGCCCTGGTTGATGAAAACCAGAGGATGGTGTCTCAGTGTAGCCAAGCACTAGCTCACAGAACACAGGTGTGGAAGGCTGGCGCCTGGACATATGTGGAAGGTTGTGGGATTCCAAACTTTGTATAGAGGGGGTAGAATTGGTGGATACAGACTTGTGATTATTACTCTAGTCTTTAAGTTGGTATAATCTGAGAAACACAGTCATCAGTGAGAACAAGATTTAAGCCAATATAAGTTTTGGAACGGTAAAAATAAAAAATAAAAATAGTGCCAGGTGTGGTGGTGCGCACTTGTAATCCCAGCATTTGGGAGGCTGAGGCAGGAGGATCATGGTTTGAGGACAGCCTCAGCTACTTAGTTAGGCCCTTTGCAACTCAGTGAGACCCTGTTTCCAAAAAATGAAAAAAAAAATAGGACTAGGGATGTAACTTGAAGGTGGAATGCCCCTGGGTTCCATCCCCAGTGCCGAAAAATAAATATATAAAAATTAAAAATAAAAATAGTAATGAATTTAACAGATACTAAAGAGGAAGAATGTGCTAGAATAGGGGCTGAGGCATAGCTCTGTGGCTTGCCAAGCGTGGACGAGAGCCTATGTTTACTCCTCAGCCCCACAAATACGTAAGTGTCAAGTGTCAGAATAGGTGTTATAAAATATGAGAAAATTTCCTCAGAAAAATCACTGGGTTTTGTGTAAAACAGAGAGAAAGATTCCCCCTCAGGAATGGTGTCAGACTCCAGGTTCTAACGGAAGAAGCAGGAATGAGAAGTTATGACCATGCTCAGTGAAGAGGAGGGAGGAGAAGAGACATCTCCAAAGTCACAGCTTTGACGACAACGTGCTGGTGACTGGGCTACAGAGTAAGCACCACGGGGCGGGGACAGCCAAGGGAGACAGACTTGACTTGTGCGGAGCCTCAAGGTCTCTGAGCGCCCTCGTGGGGCATCCTTCTGGCTGTCAGCTCTGGAGCGGATGGCCACCAACTGCAGGGAGGCGTGGTAACACGTGACAGAGCCAGGACCCAACCCGGAGCCTGGTGGGGAGGCCCGTGCATTGGACTGTGGGCAGCAGCTGAAGGGACGAGCCCTGGGTTCCGAGCAGCACTGTGGGACTCTGTTAGCCCAGAATCTCCTTCTTTCTCTATGTGTGTACTTTGATATTACAGAGACCAAGTCCTGGGCCCATGGAGACACTCCACAGTGGGGCAGTCCTCCACCATCGTGCCCAGCTTGCCTCCAAGACAGGGCCTGGATATTTGGACAATGTTCAGAGATTTATTCATGATGCTTTGCTGCAAAGATGAAAGAAATAAAAAAGGTGGACATCCAGAAAAATTAACCAAATGGCTAATGGCCGTCAGTATATAGCATTTTATATTCCATTAGGTTGATAAATCTTCTTTAAAT
Source organism: Muscardinus avellanarius (assembly GCF_963383645.1). Lineage (NCBI taxonomy): Eukaryota > Metazoa > Chordata > Mammalia > Rodentia > Gliridae > Muscardinus > Muscardinus avellanarius. The sequence continues at coordinate 118,986,833 of NC_137793.1, forward strand.
GGACTTTACCTAAGAGAAAGTGATAAATATTGATAATATTTAATAGGAGGTAAGTAAGAAAAGCGGTGTGAGCTAGAGTTTGCCTTTCATCCAGCCGTTCATATTTTACCTTAACCCTCCATTTGCAGTACAGCACACGTCAAGGCTGTCTCTCTGTGGAGACAGAAGGAGGCTGTGTGCGGTTGCCTGAGACAGCTGAGACTGCGCAGGCAGGAGGAGGACTGCTCCCCAAGGCTGTAGCGCTCTTGCCTACTCCCCCCTCAGGGCGGGGCCATCCCTGCAGTGGCCGCGCTCCCTCGTCTGAGCGTGAGGACGTGGGGCTCAGTGATCATCCCTCCTGAGCGTGAGGACGTGGGGCTCAGTGATCATCCCTCGTCTGAGCGTGAGGACGTGGGGCTCAGTGGTCATCCCTCGTCTGAGCGTGAGGACGTGGGGCTCAGTGATCATCCCTCCTGAGCGTGAGGACATGGGGCTCAGTGATCATCCCTCGTCTGAGCGTGAGGACGTGGGGCTCAGTGATCATCCCTCCTGAGCGTGAGGACGTGGGGCTCAGTGATCATCCCTCGTCTGAGCGTGAGGACGTGGGGCTCAGTGGTCATCCCTCGTCTGAGCGTGAGGACGTGGGGCTCAGTGGTCATCCCTCGTCTGAGCGTGAGGACGTGGGGCTCAGTGATCATCCCTCCTGAGCGTGAGGACGTGGGGCTCAGTGGTCATCCCTCGTCTGAGCGTGAGGACGTGGGGCTCAGTGATCATCCCTCCTGAGCGTGAGGACGTGGGGCTCAGTGGTCATCCCTCGTCTGAGCGTGAGGACGTGGGGCTCAGTGGTCATCCCTCGTCTGAGCGTGAGGACGTGGGGCTCAGTGATCATCCCTCCTGAGCGTGAGGACGTGGGGCTCAGTGATCATCCCTCGTCTGAGCGTGAGGACGTGGGGCTCAGTGATCATCCCTCGTCTGAGCGTGAGGACGTGGGGCTCAGTGATCATCCCTCGTCTGAGCGTGAGGACGTGGGGCTCAGTGATCATCCCTCGTCTGAGCGTGAGGACGTGGGGCTCAGTGATCATCCCTCGTCTGAGCGTGAGGACGTGGGGCTCAGTGATCATCCCGTCTGAGCGTGAGGATGTGGGGCTCAGTGATCATCCCTCCTGCAACTTCTCTACCTCTGACTCACACTGCCTGAAGTTAGATGAAGGACACTTTTTTAAGGTGGCAATCTACAGAGCTGGAAACATCACCAGAACAGGGTGTGAACGTTTCTCTTCAATGATGAAGTAGATCTCATCTGTCCAGGGAGGTTTAGAAGAGGACTGAAGAGAGGGAGAGGCAGAGGCAGCGTGCTGACCTCGGGAGCGCAGGACCCACTGTGGGCTCTGCTAGCTGTGTCTGCACACGTAAGGGCTCGGCCATGATGCCAAGCCCCCCATAGCTGTCTGCCTCCCAAAGCACTTCATGCTCTACCCACACGGCCTCACAATACCCTTGCAGAGCCAGAGCGGCCAGAACGGGGACCCTGTTCTTTCTTACTTTTAAACTGATACTTCAAAACACAAATATTGTCTCATCGGTGGGTGCTACGCGGTATCAGGGAACAGGGTTTAAATCCAGACCAACCTACCCCTGTCCTCACCATCACTCCCTTGCGGGGGCAGCATCCGGGGTCCTTTCTTCTAGCCTTCTGAAGCACGCAGCACATTGCCGCTCCTACAGTCAAGGGGCTGTGCAGCAGCGCAGAGCTCCTGGCTCCGGCGGTCATGTGTGCCAGGGGCCCACCGCCTCTGGGAGCCACCACTCTGCTCTCTACTTGCACAAGCCCCGCGTGTGTGTATCCACATGATCCTGTGGTCCTAGCCAGCATTCCAGCCCTGCTTCCCAGGACCAAGAGACTGAGCCTCAGAGCCCCCATCTGAGCAAACGCACCCAGGCCTCAGAGATGGGCCTCAAAGCCAGGGCTTCTAACCCTCCGCCCTGTGTTCCTCCCACGGCATTATGCAATTCTCCTAATTCTAAGAAGCCTTCCTAAAATAACACAAGGCTCCACAGCCTTCCGCTTCCTCCCGGCCTCATTAAAGCCCCAAGTGGGCCCGTCTTCACTCTTACACGCAGTGTCGAACCCGCCTGAGTTTCTGGGGCACGTAGCAACAGCTCACTTTAATCTAATAATTGGCTGAAGCAGAACCACAGAAAGGACATAAAAGAGGCAAATTGTTATTTTTGAAAGCCAAGCCTTCCTTGCCTAAAAGGTTCACAGCTTTTCCTCTTCCAAGAAAATATTTATCCCTCCAAGAGATTTCTTCCCGTTAACAATATTTTTACAGCCTTTGTGATACTTTACAGCATTAGATGCAACCTAAATACCATATATTTCAAGAATGGAACCATTACATTAAGAACATTGCATATGTTTAAAAGTGTCTTTTATGAGGTTTATTAAAAGAAGCCATAAATTGCCAAGAAAGGTTTAAGCCATATTACATTGATCTTACTTCGCATTTAAACAAAATGTAAACTTTAAGTAAAACCTTGATGTGGAATGTAAACTCGCTCATATTCCCTGAGCCAATGCACTTGCCCGTGCCACCCTGGAAGTGTTAAATCATCTAGATCACTCCGTTTCTGTGCGTGTTCTCCAGTCACGACGAGCAGCTCTCTGGTAACCACTGGGCCCTGCGGGCTTTCTTGGGTTCACTCACAGTGAAGCCTGTGTGGCTCCAACTGGCCTCCTAACAGAGTTTTTAGATCTCTATGGGCGCAAAGACAGGTACTTACTGCACTTTACAGGCAGGACCACCGAGGCACAAGCTGCACTGAGCCGTGTCCCAAGGGTACACGGTTAGTAGGGCAGGTGAACCCAGGCAGCCCAGCCCAGACCGAGGCCAGGGCTGTGCCAGGACTCAGTGCTATCCCACACCCTCATGGGATCATCCTGATGGTGGGATGGCATCAGCTCTCCAGTGCCTGTCAAGGCTGATGGTTTTGCCAGAGCAGGGGCCAGGGAGCTGCTGTGAAGCCAGTCACCTCGGTGAGTCTGTTAAAATCACACCTGGTCTTCATGCCAGGCCTCCATACAGGGCTCCTACATCCCTTGAAATACATGACAGAGGAATGTGTTAGCAAGCCCCCTAGGCTTGTGTTCATGAGATGCCTGAAGGGAAGCCCCCAGATGGTTTCAGAAGCAGGCTTGGGTGCTGAAGTTATCGGCCAGGGGATGTGATGGGAGTTTTGGAAACTCAGCCCAGCCCTGACCTCCACAGAGGGGAGGATCAGCAGTGGCCTGGAGCTGAATCATCCCGCCTATGTGCTGCACTTCTATGAGGACCCCAAAGGATGCCCCACAGAGGCTCTGGGCTGATGGGTGCACCCCTGTGCTGCATGGCACCCCGGGCAGTCACTGCGGCTGCTCCAGGATGTGCCTTTGGCTGTTCACCTGTATCCTTCATGATCTCCTTTATAAAAAAAAAAAAAAAGAAGAAGGGTAGGTGTAAGGGAAGTATGTCCCTGAGTGCTGAGAGCCATCATGGACAATTATAGAAACCAATTTGCAAGCAGACGTGGGGTACCCTGGGGAGCACTGGCTGCCAGGGTGAGGGTGCTCATCGGGTGTGTCCTGTGGGACTGAGCCCTTAGCTTGCTGGTTCTACACAGACTCAGGTACTTAGTGTCAGGGCTGGATTAGTGGGTGGGGCAGCTTGGGGGTTTCAGTAGAGCATGCCAGGGTGTGGAGGAAAACCCATGTGTGATGTCAGAGTACCCAGGAGGGAAGCAAGCTCTGCTTATCCTCCCAGCCCAGGCCTGGCAAAACTTCCCAGTGAGGACACAGAAATTACAGTTCGCCAACTGCACAGGACAGAAAGGGGTGCACCGTGTTGAGACTCCATTTACATGAGCCTCAGTTCCTTCAGTACTGCTGCTTCTCGTGAAAGAACAGATGTCTCACCTCCCTGCCCAAGTGCCCAGACCTTGGCTCTGAGCAGTTGCTACTAGTTTTCCTGTACGTTTTTACATGTGCATCACTATTTATTTTTCTACATGAGATGTTTTCTTACTTCTCTGTGTGGCAAACTCCCATTGATCCTTCAATACAAAGGCCCAACGTCATGTTCTTGACTTCTCCCCCTTAAACTCTGATGACACATGCCGATGACGCTCAGGAGGCGGCCTACTGCTGGCTTACCTGTCTGTCCCCCCCGCTGCAGTCTGGACTGTCAGCAGCTCCGAGGGGCCTTGTGACATTCCCCTCTGCTCCTTTTCCCTAACACAAAGCCAGCCCCAAGCACATGTTCCACAGAAGTCTACGTAAAGGAGTGTGCAAAGTCCCTGAGGTCTTGGCCTGTCCATCTCACCTCTAGGGCTGGCCACGTCGGAATCACAAACAGAAAAACCACTCAGCCAGCACTCTGCCTGTGCTGAGATCTACAGAGCTCATGGGCAAAAAGCCTAACTGTGAACTTTGACCTTTCCAGAGCCATGGGAAATAAAGTAATCATTTCAAACCCATTGTCCTGAAGCACCGGGCCAGCTGCTGCCACCTGGCAGGCCTGCTCCTCTTCTCAGCCCCCCTTGCTGCCAGGCCTTGGACCCTGGACCATCAAGACCCACACAGGGTTTGGAACTCGCTGCCCAGCACCCCCAGCTGGGGGTGTTCCCCCACACAGAGGTAAAAGTTTCCCCCAGAGCGCCTGGATGGAGAAAGCAAGTTCCTAGGGCCCAGGCCGGTGCGAGGCTGGGAAGCGCCCCTTCCAGTCCGCAGCCCTGGCAATGTGTGTTGAGGCGAAGGCCTTTGTCTGGGGGTTGCCCTACACTCAGTGTTATCTCCCTGCTCCCGATGTAGGAGAGACACCTGCTGGGGAACCCCGTCACTTCAGGGCCTGTCCTTACTCTGTACCAGGGAACTGAAAGGCTCAGTCAATTAATCTTTGTAACAGAGTACAAGGTACTTATCATTATGATGCGCATGGCTGGGTGGCCATACTGAGACTCAGAGCACCACAGGAACCGGCCCAGGGTCACACAGCCACTGTGGGACAGAGCTGGGGCTCTTCCAGAGGCCGCGGGGCCAGTTCTTCCCCTGTGCCTGCCTGTTCCGCACTGGGGATCAAAGACTCAATTGTATGGTGCACACCTGTAATGCCAGTACTTGGGAGGCGGAGACCAAAAGATGGCAAGTTCAAGGCCAGCCTCTGCAACTTAGGTGGGGGTGTACCTCAGAGTTAGAATGCCCCAAGTTCAATTTCTACACAAAATGAAAGACAGATGCGAACTCCCAAGGCCAACAGGGATGGGCACTTGGAGCCAGCTGTAAGTCCCACGCATCTCAGGCTTACTGCCTCCCGCACAAACGCTCAGGCTTCCAGGTGCTTTAAGCACGTGCTTAGGTTTTCTTGTCGTTCCCCTTACAACTTTATGATGGGGAGCGGGAAGAAAAATGGTAACAAAGTCAGAAGAAATCACACAAGATTTTGCTTTCCTTGGTGGGCGGCTTGCTGGAAACGCCTGAGTCTTCACCGCCCCATGATGGCCTGTGGTCTAGTACTGGTGCATTAAAGGCAGAAGAGCCAGCACAGTGCGTGGACAGGCACGCCGTGCACTGCAGAGGCAGCTGCAGCCTGCGGGTCCACGGAGGCACACACACACACCCGCGCCTCTCCCTTTGCTGTGGAGGAATACTGGCCCTTGAGTTTAAATTCTGTGTTGGCAGATTTATTTCAAACACCTTCAACTTTGCTCTTCTTTATATTATTTCATGAAAAAAAGCTGCTTTCTGGTTTTAGTCAAGTGGGTTGGCATATGGGTGTCCATTCCAAGTCTCAAGGAAAGCATCTCAGTGCTCAGAAAGCCACTTACAGATCTGGTTAAAACCGAGTTTTATTAGAGAATGTATGCTGGCTATTTTTAACTTAACCTCGAAGGTGTGTCTTGTAAGCTATAAATAGTGGAGCCTAATGATCACTTATACAACAAAGAAAAGCAGTGTGCAGCCGCCGCTTGGTGTCCTCGGGAGATTGGTCCAGGACCCGCATGGATTCCTAAACCTGCAGATGCTGAAGTTGCTGCATGGAACCTGTGCATCCTCCCAGAGACTTTAAATCATCTCTGGACCTTTATAATACCAGAGACCATGTAAATGCTGAGTCAAAAGTTGTTACGCTATGCTGTCTTAATGACGGGCATCTCTACACGTTCAGTGCAGATACGTCCTTTTCCAAATGTGTTCCAGCTCCATTTGGCTGGATCCACAGATGTGGAACCCGCAGATAGAGAAAACTGACTGTACATAAAAGCCACAGCCCCAAAGAGCAATTCCTCTGGATGTAGGTAAGACAACTCCCCTTCTCTGTAAGAAAGTGGAACTTAGTATAAAAGGGAAGCTTGAAGAACCTTGGAAGATCTCCTGGGGCATCAAGAAGCCCTGAGCCACTGTATGGACAGAGGTAGAGGAGGAGGAGAATCACCTTCCTCAACAAAGCAGAAAAGCAGGGAGAGGACGAGGAGGGAGGGATGGAGGACGGACAGTGCAACTCAGGGGTCGTTGGCAGCACTGAAGGAAAGATTGGCCCCGACTCCAGTGACTAGAATAAGCTAGGGCTGCAGGGCGGAGCCTGGGCCACATCACAGCTGCCACCAGAGCTGCCACTGGAGCTCCTTCCCTTGGGACTTCTGCCAAAATCTTAAACTTGGAGGAAGGAGATCTGAGGGGTCCAGCTTGGTGCAGGAAGATCTGCTTGATCCAGCTTGGATGGGGTTTAAATCAGAGAGATCAAACTGTGCACTTTACTATACTCTGGAATTCAAAAGAACCAGAGATGCATGGCGAGCAGGCGACAGACATCCTGCCCTCTGGGAGTCCCAGGTCTGCACCAGCTGGCTGCCCCACTGAGCACACCACACCGAGAAGCGCTCCTGGGACTCCAGAGGAAAGCTGCAGACTCCCAGAAAGCCACACAGGCTCATCAGGGATCCCGCTGCAGTGTCCCAAACTGGATCCCCCAAGTTGGGGACCAGCTGTGGATGGTGTAGGTCCTAAAGAGAGCTAGGGAGAAGAGGAGAAGAGAGAAGAGAGAGAGAGAGAGAGAGAGAGAGAGAGAGAGAGAGAGAAGAGAGGGAGAAAGAAAGAGAAGAAAGAGAAAGAGAGAGAAAGAAAGAAGAGAGAAGAGAAAGAGAGAAAAAGAAAGAGAAAGAAAAAGAGAAAAAGAGAAAGAGGAAGAGAGAAGAAAGAAAGAGAGAAGGAAAGAGAAAGAGAAAGAAAGAAAGGGAAAGAAAGAGAGAAAGAGAAAGAGAAGTAGAAAGAGAAAGAAAAAGAAAGAAAGAGAAAGAGAAAGAGGAAGAGAAAGAGAAAAAGAGAGAGAGAAAGAGAAAGAGGAAGAGAAAGAGAGATAGAAAGAGAAAGAAAGAAAGAAAGAAAGAAAGATAGATAGATAAAAAGAGGGGGGGCGACCTTGTCAAGTTTAGGGAAGATCAAATATAGATTGAGCCATTTTTGACCCAAAGACCCAGCTGTACCTACATCTGCCATAATGAGCCAGCACAGAACCCAGGACAGTGGAGGTTTGCTCAATCTTAGCCAAGCATGAATATGTTTTATTTATTTACAGAAAGGCATGGAATACAGGTGTGGTAGAGGTGTACAGGTGCTAGAGCCAGGCAGCCCAAGCGCGCATGCCTCACAACTGTGTGGCCCTGGACAAAGGGCTTTGTATTTAAACTGATGACACAGAAGGTACCTGGATAGGAATTTCTGTAGTCATATAGTAAGTGCTCAGTAAACGTTCAGCCCTTCTCTTCTCTACATCTTATCCACTGCATGTTCTCAACAGTCAATACTTGTTCTAGGAGAAAGTTTGCTTTTTAAAACAAAGCCTTAAAAAAGAGTTCTTATAAATGTAACTGGCTAGAAGAAAACCCAGGTCTCTGGCAGACCACATTTCCTGCAGGTCCCTGGGACTGCTCATTAATGGCTGCTGCTATCGCCACCTGGTGGCAGCATATTGCATAAAACGTTCACATAGTATATATAATGAAATCCTAAACATTTCTTAGAATGTCACATATTGGGCATACCAGGAAGGTTTTTTCATGATACCTCTTCCTAGCCAACTTTGGCGATACTTCTGTATGTTCTTAAGATACCTGGAGAGGTACTCAAATGTTTTAATTCACTGGTGCCTATCTTTGAAGCTGTCAGTTTTAATAGGACTCTCACAATACCCCTTCAGATCTCTGTTTCAGCATGAATTCAAGACTTAGAAGTTCCTTCAGAGAGTCATGTAAAAATAAAACATGTCATAGCACTGAAATCACAAACAAAAATCCTTGTGCTTCAAAGGACACTACTGAAAAGACAGAAGAAGACAACACATAAGATGAGATAAATTTTGCAAATAATGCATTTGACAAAGGGCTTGTGTCTAATATACATGAGGGCTAGTACAACTTCATAATAAAAAGATAGCCCAATTTAAAAATGGGCAAAGTTTCTACATATTTTTTAAAAGAGGATATACAGTAGGCCAATAAATGTATGAGGAAATACTTGGAACAGACCATCAGGAAAATGCAAATGGAAATCGTGGTGAGGTAACCATGGACACTGTAATGGGAAGCCACTAACGAGCGCTGGTGAAGATGATGGGCACAGACACCCCATCTGGGGAATGGAAGACGTGGGCTGGGCAAGCCGAAAACAGCCCCGCAGTGCTTCAGAGGACGAAAGCCAGTGCTGTCATGAGACCCTTTGATCCCCCTACCAGATAAAGACCTAAGACCAGTGAAAACACAAATCCACACAACACCTTGAGCATGAATTTTCATAGAAAATTTTTCATAATAGCAAAAAACAGTGAAGACTCCCAAGTATCCATCGATTGATTCTTACAATGGAAGACTATCCATCAACAGAAAGAACAAAAACTCTATGTGGGCAACACGCATACCCCTGAAAATATCATGCAAAGTGGAAGGCGCCAGTCACAAGGCCACGTATTATGTGTTTACACTTATGAGCTATTCAGAATGACAGAACCAAGCAGCAGGAAGTGGGTCCTCTCTGCCTAGGCGCAGAGGCGGGATGAGCTGGAGGAGGTGGCTGAGGAAAGTGGGTTTCTCTCTGTGGAGAAGGAAATGCACTAAAATTGATTGTGGCGATGGCCACACGACTCTGAATGCGAATCTGTAGGAAGTCAGTGAATTGTACACCTGGAATGAATGAGTTGAGTGGTACCTTACATTTCAAAAAGCTGTTAAAAATGTAAAAATAAAGCATGTTCGAAATGGCGTATAGAGAAGTGGTCTGCTCTCTCTCTCCAAGCAAACAACCCTCCTTCAAGCTCTAGCACTGGAGGACAGATAGTCTTTTGTAAAAACTAAAATCTTTGTCATAAATTAATTGGAACTTTGGAAACATTTCCCTAGTTTAAATTAAATACCAGGGCAAGCCCACTAGTCTGGCATGCACAGCTGTTTAGTTTTGGCTTTTAGATTCTAAAAACAGTATTTTGGGGCCTGTGTAGCTCACTGAAACAAACCCCAGGATACAAGCCTTGAAAAACACATTGCAGGCAGCCGTGTCTAGCATAGACCTTCCAGCACGAGCTTAGCCAGCCTGATGGTTCACTCCCGGCTGATTTTGTGAGTCATGGAGATGCACGCAAGGGATAAAGAACCATTTCTCATGACCTTCCTCATTTCTGTGAACAAAGCCCAGTGTCAAAATTTGTGAAAAGCACATTATTATAGTAAAGAACAAGATTCAAAAAAATGTTTGGAAGCATTCATGGTACAGAGAAATAATTTCCTCTCTACCATCTCCAAATAAAAAACAACCTTATGATGTGTTAGATTGAAATGTTTAAATATTGAACCAGTGCCAAAAAATGATTTGTAAGCCTCAATAAATTTCATGAAATTTTAAAATGATATTATTATCCCATCTGACAGAGCGTCTTTCAGGACTTGAAACTGTGTGGCCCAGATTAGGGGCCTTCTAATGAAAAATAAACGTGGAGCACATTTGACTCACAAATACGTGACATATAAAATGCTATAAAGACATATATTCCAACCAGCTCTATTTGCAACTGCTAGTTACTGGTATCAATTTTGCCTCCTACACTGAGCAATGGGGTCTTTTCCTTGAATATTATTAGATGCTGATCTTTGCAACATAAAGCTTCTTTCCAGAAAGAAGAAATAAAAAGGCAGGCATGCACACAGTACAGGCAGCATGGGTCAGAGCCCAGCTCCCGGGGCATCCAAGTGCTGTCTTTGGAAGATGGACAACTGGCTGTGAGTACAAGGATTAGTATATGTGGACAGCAATTCATAGATGCAACATGAAGGTTGCCTCAGAGCTGCTCGGCAACAGCAGTCTTTGTGCAGTCTCACTTCTGTCTACACCCACTCCCATCGGCTACCATGAAATGCATTTCCTAGTGCCAGTATCGTCAACACAAGGGCCCTGGGGTCCTGTTTTGGTTTTCTTTTCTTTTCTTTCTTTCTTTCTTTTTTTTTTTTTTTTTTTTTTTTTTTTTTTTTTTTTTTTTGCATGTACTGGGGATGGAACCCAGGGGCATTCTACCTCTGAGCTACATCCCCAGCCCTATTTTTTTTATTCTTTTATTTTTGAAACAGGTCTCACTGAGTTGCAAAGGGTCTCACTAAGTAGCTGAGGCTGTCCGCGAACCACCATCCTCCTGCCTTAGCCTCCCAAATGCTGGGATTACAAGCGTGCGCCACCATGCCCAGCTTCCCCGTATTCTATTTATCAGAAACACTTTATGCACACTGCATCTCTTTCAGTGGCCTCTTGCTATGCTGCAGAGTGCCAGGGAGGAGGGTCCCTGGAGAGAAGTCTGGTGTGGGGCTGGGTTCTCCTTCCCTCAGCTTCTGGAGCTCAGAGCAGGCACAGGCTTGAATGAGCTCCCTGGTGTACTGGAAGCCCTGCTCCTTGTGAATGGCCACTCGTGAGGGCTTCTCAGCTCTTAACAAACATCTCCAATGTGTTAGCCGAGGAGTTAGGGAGGAGAAGCACTGCCTCCTGAGAACTCACTGGGTTTGTTCCACTGAAGATGCCCCAGCAACCTACCTGGAAATCCCTGGAAAGTTCTGCTTCCCCCTGGGACCCAGGGAGGCACATTTGTGGTCCACCATTCCTGCCTTTAAGACCTTCTTAATTTCCTAGGTCTACTTGAATCTACATTCAGGGAATCCTGAGAAAAGGAGAAGCCAGGTATGGCAGACCTTTTTTCCCCAGATATTCAGGGTCCTCCACACAGGATCATTTTTCTTGGTGTTTGAGAAGTTTCCCTCTGGGTGTTTAGAATGATGAGACAGAGCATCTAAATAACTTTACAAAGTCGCACTGCAGCAAGAGCTACCTGGGAGGAGCACGCCCTGGTCCTGTGAAGTTCCTGGAAGTTCCTTACCAACCCTTCTTCCTCCGCTATCTTTCATATCATTCCTGAAACCCAACTTCTCTGCAAATGCGGAGGTAGATCCTCATACAGACCACAGAGGGCACTTTGTTTCTTCTCCAGAAGTCTCTCCAGGGAGCTCTTCTCTGCCTCTCAATCCAGGACTCTCCCAGAGCTGGCCTGGTGCAAGGCTCAGCTTAAGGCTGAATCCTACTTCCCAGCAAATAGTCATTTATTTGCCTGTATACCAGCCTCAGGACCTCCTGGAGGTCAGACTCCCTGGAGCACTGGAACTGCTTTGCAGGAAGCCCCCTCCACCACGGTGGCCCTGGGAGGGGATGAAGGCACTCAGGGTCACCTCTCCAGGGCTCAGACATCTTTCATCATGCTAGACCAGTCTAATGGGCATTATGAGAGAGTTTTAGTCATTGGAATTACAAAACTCCAGACACAAGTGCAACCCAGCCTGGTAGTTGTAGGAGGCCTGGTCATTGCAGGGGCCTGGTGGTTGCAGGAAACCAACCCGGTTTCGCAGGTGGCCCCATGTCTTCCCAGCTGCCCCTTCACCTCCAGGCTATTTCCCCACAGGAAATTGCTCTTCTGATATTCTGAAGCCTTTTATGTGTAACATGTGTGTGTGGCCAAATTGTGAGCTTACATTTTCATCTTGAAATAATTGTGATTAATAAATTACAATGTAGCTGAGCGTGGGCTTGGTTCCCAGGGGAGCCATGATGTTTATACTCTAGAAGTCAGCCGCCTGCACTCCAAGAGTTCAGCCCCACAGGAATGCAGGGGCTATGGACGACAGCAGGAGGTCACCTGGAGCACTCAGGCCCTCCTGCTCTAGGCTGAGGCTTGTCCCCAAGGCTCAGCCTTCTGTTGTTGCTCTACCCTCCCCACCGCCATCCTCAGACCAGCACCAGCAAAACCACAAGAGGCAATGGGCCCTCCTCAGGGCTTCATCTTGGCACAGAAGCCTCCAGAGCTCTTTGCTTTGCAGAGCGCCTGAGAGCTGGGATAAAGGCTGTTCCAAATAGCACAAGTGGGGTTGGGTTCCATACTGGTGGTGGTAGCACAAGGATATTGATTGACCTGTAGCTGTGTACAAATACCTCTGGAAAAACCCAGTGTCGGCCCAATAAAGATGGGATTGACCCAGAAGTAGGTGTCAGCCAGGAGCGTCGGCACAATAGAGAACACTGACCCAGGTGTAGTCGTCGACCAGTAGGAAATATTGACCCAGAAACAGGGGTCGGCCAGTAGATAGTAGGCTGGAGACTCCCCCACGTTAGAATAAAAAATTCTTCATCCTCACGCCTCTCTTCAGAACCCGTACTTCTGCCGGCTGGCTCCGGTACTTAGGTAGGTCCCAGAGATCTTCCCTTCCTCCCTCCCTCTGTCCTATCTTTCTTTATTTAAGACTTTTTGAAATACCCATTCCATTTGTGGAAATGCTGGGGTACACCACGCAGGGCCAGGAGGCCGGAGCCTGCCTCTACAGAGACAGCTGGCTGACTCCAGCGGGCTCCAGGCTATACGCCACACACCCCTGTTTTCTCTCTGTGCAGTGAAGACCATCCATGGATACTGTCTGGCACACAGTAATCGCGGGGCACATCATGGTGGCCACTGCCATGGCATCATCGTCATCAGCAGGGTGATGAAGGGGCCTCGTTAGTTCACAGCAGCATCGTTGACTGAGTCCAATGTCGTCAACATGGAGTGAGAAGGGTGACTGGCAAGGGCGTCTGTCAGC